>NW_020954577.1:25929648-26012186 GCF_900497805.2 Vombatus ursinus
TTGCCTACTTCTGCCCTCTCTACCCCACAGATCCAACTCAGACTCCTGATTTTGTTGCTCATGTTTTTAATTTTTTTGATTTTTAGGCAATTGAGGTTAAGTGACTTGCCCAGAGTCACACAGCTAGTAAGTGTCAAATGTTTGTTCTGAGGCCGGATTTGAGCTCAGGTCCTTCTGACTTCAGGGCCAGTGCTCTATTTTGTTGCTCTTGTGTCTGACTCTTCATGGCCTCATTTGGAGTTTTCTTGGGAAAGATACTAGAGTGGTTTGCCATTTCCTTCTCTAGCTCATTTTTACAGATGAGGAAACTGAGGTAAATAGGGTTAAATGACTTGTCCAGGGTCACCCAGCTAGTAAGTGTCTGAAGCCAGATTTGAACTCAGGAAGATGTCTTCCTGACTCCAGGCCCAGCACTCTGTCCAATGTGCCACCTAACTGCCCCAGACTCCTGATAGGGACAGGATATATTCTGGAAACCCACCCTGCTATAAAACATGGCAGAAAAACAACCAGAACATTAGTGGAGTTGTGAACTGACCCAATCATTCTGGAGAGCAATTTGGAACTATGCCCAAAGGGCTATGCCCTTTGACCTAGCAATACCACTTCTAGTTCTGTAACCCAAAGAGATCATAAAAATGGAAAAAGGACCCACATGTACAAAAATATTTATAGCAGCTCTTTTGATAGGGGCCAAGAATTGGAAACTGAGGGGATGTCCATCAGTTGGGGAATGGCTGAACAACTTGTGGTGTATGAATGTAATGGAATACTATTGTGCTCTAAGAAATGATGAGCTTGTGGACTTCAGAAAAACCTGGAAAGACTTATATGAACTGATGTTGAGTGAAATGACCAGAACCAAGAGAACATGGTACACAGTAACAGCCACATTACACAATGACTGACTTTGATAGACTTAGCTCTTCTCAGCAATGCAAGGATCTAAGACAACTCCAAAAGACTCACAATGGAAAATACTATCCACACGCAGAGAAAGAACTTTGGAGTATGAATGCAGATGAAAGCATACTATTTGCTCTCCTTTTCTTTTGTTGTTTTGTTTTGTTTCTTCTTTCCCATGTTTCCTCCCATTACTTCTGATTCTTCTTTATATTATGATTAATGTGACAATATGTTTAATATGAATGTATAAATAGAGGCTATATCAGATTGCACGCTGTCTTGGGGAAGGGAAAGGAGAGGGAGGAGGAGAAAATTTAAAATTCAAAGTCTTATGGAAGTGAATGTTGAAAACTAAAAATAAATTAATTAATTAAAAAAAGAAAAACAACCAGAAGCAAATCATTAAGCCTTTTATTTGCTTACGTCCCTACTATTCTCCATTCCCCCCAAAAGAAATCACCTATATATAGCATCCAGGAGGCATTACCTATTTTCAGCTCAGGGATCAATTTGCTCCTCTTGGAATATGCTTATGTACAGACTTTATACGCACATCTAGGGATATATCTATAGCTACATATAAAATACAGATACATATATGTCACATATGTGACATTTTGCAAACCTTAAAGCATCAATAAAGGCGAGTTATGATTCTTATTTCCCAAAGCAAATCTTCCCCATTCAAACTATAGTTGATAAACTGGTGACCAAGCTTCAGATTTATTTCTGCATTCTCTGGTTTCACTTCCTATTCTCACCTCCACTATTCTGTCCTCCTAGGTACCCTTTTGCCTTTTCCCTCTTAATCTTCTTCATTCCCCCTACTCTTAGCTTCCAAATCTTCTTCCTTCCATACCCTTTCATTGGGGGTAGACATTCTGTTTCTAGTTACCCAAGGCAGTCACCAGCCTAGACAAGGCTAATTTTCTGAATACCATTTTCTTGACTTGATTGGTAGGAGTTGAATTTGTTTTGCCCTTGAGTTTGGCTCTGCCCCCAGGAGATCAGGAGATGGTAATGAGATGGCCATGAAGTGGCCAGCTAGCCATGAAATTGACTAGCCTATCTTCCTAGTCTTGTAGACACATCAACTGGCACATAGAGCTTCCAAGTTAGGTCCCAAACAGTGGAAAAAGAAAGCTGCACCCCTTTTCCATTGCTCCCCATTTCCCCCCAAAGAAATCACCTAAATATAGCCTCCAGGAGGTATTTTCCTTGATAATAATTCTCACCCTAATGATCAATTTGCTCCACTTGGAATCTGCTTAGCCTCAACATAAGGTATATTATTAGCAAAACATAAACTCCATCTAACTTTGTTATTTCTCCACCCCCACGCCCCAACTCCTTAGCCTCCCCCCGTTCCCCAGAGATGAAAACACCAGCAGTCCTGTCCCGTAAGTTTTCTGCTCCCCTTTTCTGGGGAAGGGGAAGCTAGGGGCCTACTTCTCCCTAGAAGAGGCTTTTCAGTAGAAAGAGGCATCGTCGTAAGGGAAGGCCCCTGAGGCGCGAGGTGAAGGGCTAACGTTCCATTTCCACGGCCAGAACTTGCGGCAAAGCATCTTCAGGTGCCCCCGGAACTTGATCCCCACAAACACATAGAGCACGGGGTTGAAGCAGCAGTGGGAGAAGGCAATCTCCCTGCAGATTTGTACTGAGTATTCCACCTGCTTGATGACCTCACAGCTCTGGAAGAGCCGGAGCCTCAGCAGCGTCTGCAGGAACAGGACCACATTGTAGGGGGCCCAGCTGAGAAAGTAAAAGCCCACGATGGTGAAGATAAGCCTGACCGTCCGGTGCCGCCTCTTGGAGTGCGAGCGAAACAGGGTCCTGAGGATCTGAACGTAGCAGAACAGAATAACCCCCAGGGAGAAGAGGAAGACGAAGTTGTGCTCATAAACAGACAGCAGAAACCACTTTAGCTCAGAATATTCGCAGGACCAAACGGGAGGAGACACGTCGGCTAGCACAGTGTGGAAAATGGTATCGGGAACAGATGCCATGATGCTGGCCACCCAGATGGCAGAGATGATCCGGACTCTGCTGCGAAAGGGGTGGCTGCCTAGGCTGGACAGGGGATGTACCACAGACAGGTACCGGTGGACCGTCATCACCATCAGGAAAATAACGCTGCTGTACAGGCTGATGTGGAAAATCATGTTAAAGAGCTTACAGAAGAACTCTCCAAAAATCCAGCCGGAGTATTGGACCACGATCCAGAAGGGTAGCAGGCAAGAGAAAAGCAGGTCGGAGAGACACAGGTTAAGGATGAAAGTGTTGGTGAGGGATTCGAGGCTCTCATATTTCACCAGGACCCACAGCACCAGGCTGTTCCCAACAAGGCTTAGGACAAACACAAAGGAGTAGAAGACCGTGTGGCTCATGGTCGTTAATTCAAAGTTAGCTTGGTTCTCACACAGGACGCCGCTGGAGTAGTCGCCGTAGTTAGCAGGTGTGGCAGAGACTTGGTAGTCTGAGTACCACGTGGAATCCATCTGCATGGAAAGCCGAAACATCAACAGCATAGAAAATCACAGAATCATAGAAATTTAGAGTAGGCCAAAGCTGTGCCCTTGGAGTAAACAAGCTTGGCCTAGAAGAGATAGGAAAATGCATTTCCTGCCCTTCTTTACAAAAATTAGGGGGGAGGTGTGGATGAGTGGGTACAAGCCCTAAGGAGGTGAGACAGCATATATTATCTGACTGAGAGGGGTTGATAGTTTTCCTGAACCACGTTTTCCCGAACCACGTTTTCCCTTCTTGTTTTTGTTTTTTATTATAAGGGATAGCTCTCCGGATAGGGGAGAGAAGAGGCATATACTAGGAAATAAAGATATAAAAACAAAAGCTATCAATAAAAATTTAAAAGAAAGAAATTTAGAGTTAAGGGGGATTTTACACATCGAGTCTAATCAATTTACTTCAATAAACCATTTAGGAATTTCTTCCACTCATAGAATGCAGCCATCCATGTCTTCCCGGGGAGGCTTTGTAGCATTACTACAGCCAAAAAAATTCATTGCCCTGCAGCCAGCCTAGTGGTCAAATGTGCTATGTGACAATAGATAAATCTCCTATTATTGGGCCTCTACCTGAAACCTCTCTGGCCAAAACTTGTGTCCCACTGGCATAGTTTCCAAGAGCCCAGAATCACCACCATGCCAGGATGGGGCATTCAAAGGGGAAAGCTCTGCAAAGGGGAGAGATCCCTTCTCCTACCATCCCCAACAGGTGGTTTATCCAGCATCAACCAGAACAGGAGCTCACAACTTTGCAAAGGCCGCCCAGGCACATTGCAAACAGAAAGAGGAAATATCACTAGGGTAAGTGCAATAGTACTAGCAGAGCTTCAAGAGAATTAGATTGACACTGACCCATGCCTGTCCACAATTGCAGAGAATTTGGGCTCTTTGTGTTGGATATAGAAACATAATTCCAAAGAATGGAATTGAAAATTCAGTATTAATTATCAAAGCAATAAGGATAATCCTTCCTCCAATTACTTCTAAAAGCAAAGGAATGAATAGAAAACATCTACTTCTCAAATCCTGAAAAATGATGAACCCTCAAACCCATTTTTCTTGTGGCCAAATGAATTCCTCTGGATCACAGAATAGAAGGAAAAACCATTCTCGATGACAAAATAAAATAAGAAACAGAGTATAACGGGGAGCTGCTTACCTTCTCCTTCCCTGAAACAGTAATGACAGTTTTTTCACTACCTCTTTCAAAGTAGAAATTCACTCCTCCCCATTCTTGCTCAGGTGATTTGTGTGTGTGTGTGCGTGTGTGTGTGTGCATACAACACTTTGCAGGAAGGGAGATTGCCAGCTTCCTACCAAAATAGGATTCCGCAAGCTACTGGCTTAAACCAGGAGAAGATGTGATGGCTTAACTTCTCTGCTTTCATGGTGAGAGACAGCCTCACACAGTGAAGGGAAAAAAAATCAATGGATTTGGCACCAGAGGACCTGGGTTCTGACATATACTGGCTGTGTGACCTTGGACAAGTTACTTCAATTTCTCTGGGCCTCAGTTTCACTCATCTGTCAAATGAGATGCTTAGACTAGATGACCTCTAAGACCTTTTCTAACTCTAAATCTATGATCCCATCATTTGGAGCTAGGATTGGGAGGCTACCTCTCTGTGGAGATCCTGGTGCAAATCTCCCGTATATAAGTATCATCCTCTATCTGGCTGCCCTCATGGCGCCATTTGTGGTATGACGCTGCCTCCCACTTGTTGCCATGGCAGAAGGGGTCCCTGACCTGCTCCTAGCCTGCCTGCCCAAAGAATTAGGACAAGGACTTTCAGTTATACAGAATGACTGGTGTTCTCTCTATTCCCCCTGAAGAACTACAGACTTTTCATGGGGACGATCAATCCCACATCGCTCCGCCTTACACACTCCACACACTCCATATTCCAGCCAAAGAAACTTACTTGCTGTTTCCAGGACAGTATACTACCCATATCTGGGGTCAAGTCCTGGTTCCGTGACCCTGGGCAAGTCTTATAACTTGTCAGTACTTCAGGTGATTCTATAAATTACAAAGAAGGTGCTGATCTATATTGATAGGATGAGTTTCTTCACGGGCAGTTCTATACTTTAATGAAATCACAAGTCCAGTCAAAAAAACCCAGCTATATAATATTATAATATATATTTTGTATATATTTACCTCTGTACATCTCCTCCACCCACCCACCCCCACTAGAATGCAAGCTCTTTGAAGAAGAGACTTTTTTTTTTGTCTTTGTGTCATTAACACCTAGCACAGTGAACTTAGTAGATTCTCAAAGTTCATCTGCTAGAGGTAAGGTGGGATTCCTTCAGGAGGCACCTTTATTTTTGGAGAACTGGAGGAGGTCAGGGCAGGGTCCTGCTCTTTCCTATGCATACATTTTGTGTATCTACCTGGGCTCTTGTGCCATTGGTCACGGAAGCAGGGTTTGATCTGCGTGATAGGGATTTTCAGTAGTGGCTCTGTTGGTCTGTGTTCAGGGGTGTGCTGGAGCCAGCTCTCACCAGCTTACCTAGAGTGATTGTCAAACGTTCAGCGTGAGTATTTACAGAAATAAGCAGCAACAAACAAGGGCTTGATGGATTGTTTTCTTGGTTGTCTAGACTTAGGAAAGTGTTATAACAAAGAGTGAACTTAAACGTGTATTCATATGTTCATATGTTTTTTGGCTGTTAAACATTTACCAGCACGCTGCTATCTGTGTGGATCTGAGGTCAGAGGAGAAGGTCTCAAGGACTGGCTGGTTAATCACAATGAGTATGAGGCACTGATAGAGTCTGGCTTCACATCTTCATGGTTGAACCTGTATCTGAGAATCACAGAGGCCACAGGTCTCGGATTTCCTGGGACAGTCGTCATATCACCTACTCGGTGACATTATATTAAGAAGCCATCCAAATGCCTCAATACTTCATGATGTGTTATTTAAGCATTGTGGGCACCCCCTCAAATGACTCAAATCACAACTCCAGTATGACTTAGATGTTCTGCAAAAGTTTTTGTGACTGGAAACTTTGTCACTCTGCAGCAAACCTGGTGAAGAGCCTCCCTGTGCTCAGTGAGGCTGTTTATCAGATTTAAAGGCATCCACTGAGCTTATTTATTTTTATTTTTTTGCTTTTAATTTTTTATTGTAAATATAATTGCTATCAACAAAAATGATAAAACACACCTGCTAAATAAGGATTAAAACATTGCGTAAAGCCTTTAGAATTTCACAATATAGAACCAAGTGAATTAATAACAAAAAATTTTTTAATGTTTTTGTCCTGTGACCTTTTTTAAGTCTATCTGAAGTTCTGCTATTTTTGGTTCATCTTTCCTTCCTATTAGAATAACTAGTTAACCCAAGCACCCAAATCATTCTCTATTCTGGTCAAATCAAAGTTTACAATATCAAACTCATTGCCAGACAGTTGGTATATGGTAAAATTTTTGTTCACAGTAACCATAAAATAGTCTCTTGAGATATGTGGGGATTGTGATCTGCATCTGTGAAGAGGATAGCTATACCAGTGGTATCAGAATCAAACCTGAAGGCAGCATATTGATTAAGAAAAACACGAATTAGTATTATTTAGGTTGTTGTATTTTTGTGTATTTTGTTAGACATTTCCTAATTACATTTTAATTATGTTTGGGCTCTAGTGAGGAGTTTTGTGGCTGGAAATGGAAACTTCTTGATCTACACTAATAGAAGTATAAGGTGTTGATTTTTCTAGACTTTTTTGGGGGTGGGAGTATTGTTAAAGAAAATAAAATCTCATAAGTGGTCATGCCCCCAAAATGTCCCTCTCTTTCTGCACATTTAGTCCATCATCTCTCTGTCAGGAGGTGGGACATAATCTACATCCCATCAGTCCTCTGGGATCATGACTGATCATTGCATTGATCAGAGTTCTTAAATCTTTTAACATTTAAAATTTTTACAGTGTAGTTGCTTTCGTATAAATTGTTCTCCTGGTTCTGCTTACCTCCCTCTGCATCAGTTCCCACAAGTCTTCCCAGGTTTCTCTGAAATGGTTCCTTTCATTACAGTTATTTTCCATGACATTCATATATCAGGTGCCATTCCCCAATTGATGGGCACTCCCTTTCCAGTTCTTTGCTATTAATATTTTTGTACACCCCCCACACACACACCTTAATCAATATAATCACATGATGTTAGTGTAAAGTCATACAGGATGAAGTTTCGATGTGTAAACAAGATGGTGGGGGGGTGTTACTCTCTATGATCCCTTTATGAGGTTGTTTCTTTGATTGGATCAAGAAGGGATTGATATCATTGGCTAATCAAACAGGTTAGCCATGTTTCTGGGGGTTTTAAGTCACTGGAGGAAGTTCAGCATTTCCCTAGTTCAGAGTTCCAGTTCAGAGGATTCTAATTTGAGGGTTGTAAGCAGACCTCTTGGAAGAAGGATGGGAGGGGGCAGTTTGAACAAAATCACGGAGATGTCAGATGAAATGTGTATAAGAAACAGCAAGTCAGTCATTTTAATTTGGAATGTAGAATTGTGGGGGGATGTAATGGGGGATAAACTTGGAGCCAGACTGTGAAAGACTCTACCTGCCAGTTAGTCCTCTATTGATGCACGCTTCAAGAGTATAGGGTCACCTCTCTGCCTCTTTGAAGCATCAGAGTAGGACTTTGGTAGAGAATGCCATCAAGACGTACAAGAAATTCCAGTGTTTGGACAAAGGACAATGGAATGAATCAAGTCAGTATTCATTATGATAAGGACGTACTTAAAAATGGAAGCTTGCGGTCTGAAGAAATATTAAAGGGATTGACGAAAACCTGTATTGTTTACAACTTCAGCGATGTTTATCTGCTGTGTGCACCATGAGGGTGGTGTGGTACAGATATTACATCTATGGCAATAATTGGCCACAACATCTCTGGCCATGAAACTTGTAGATGCTAATGTAACTATTCACTCGATTGGAGCAACACATTAAAATTCATTGACTCTAATACAAGGTTACAAGTAATGGTAAATATTTTTAGGCATTATTCTATTCCATTTAGCAAACTTTTTTAGTCACTTATTTAAGGCACTCTGCTGGGTACTGGGGAATACAAAGATCTTTTTTTAAGTGACAAGTGCCTGATCTCAAAGACTTTATATTCTGGGGGCAGAGGGGAGGGACTCTGGCATTAATGTAGCCTTGTAAAATTCAAGTTAGATGTGGTTTGAGGCAAAGGAGATCAAGGCAAAGTGTTCTAGGAAAGTTTGAGTAGGAAGAGAAAACTTTCAGGTTTAAGGATGACTTCATAAAGGCACTCAAGCCTTTATACTTAATATTTTGCCTATAGTTCAAAATTGTTTTGAGTGAGTTCAAAACAATTTAATTATACATTTTTTATTTTATCATGGAAGTGAGTGCAAAGGGTGTAGTATTATACACTTTGTAGTGTTTTTTGAAGTGTATTAAAGAAGTTAATCAGAAAATAAAATCCTTTGACCCCATGTGATTCTTGAATCCCTCACTACCCCAGGTTTCATGTGGGATGTTTGAGGTAAATACAATTCCATCAGTAAAGCTTGAGCCCCCATCCAGGACATGCTTTACCGATAGACCTGGCAAAAACCATAAAACAAATAAATTTTTTAGTTAGGTCGGAGTAGCAAAATAAATAGCAAGGCAACAATTGGTAGTAGAATCATTCTCTGTACCCCATACCCCAAAGGGTAAAACCTCCCATGTACTCTCATGACAGTGGGAAAGGGAACATTCCCTGGAAAAATTGACACGATGCTACATTGCCACGAGGGCACATCTCATAGCTTCATTTTCCAGAAACCAGCTGCACCATATTGTGTTTCTCTCTGCCTCTGAAGCTGCATTTCCTGCTAGGGCTATCACAGGCTGCTGGTCTCATTCTTCCTCAAAATTGACACCATTTCAATTTTTTTTTTTTTTTTTTTTTTTAGTCAGGCACACAGCCACACCAGAATGGCCCCTCAGATAGTTGTAGACACTTTATCCAATTTCATAGACCCTGAGTAGTACCGCTGGCCCCCTTTGTAGGTTAATTTAAAGACAGTGATTCCTTCCAACCTGCTCTTGCCAAGTGCTCTACCTATATCACCTCATTTGATTATCATAACATTCCAGTGAGGGAGGGGCTAGTATTGCACCCATTTTACTGAAGAAGGGACTGAGAAAGGGAGGTGAGGGTGGGAAAGGATAGATAAAAGAGGGGCTGTCATGTAGTCCGCTGAGTTTATGACTCTCAGTTGAAAATCCCTGTATGAGGTAGAATAAAAAAGTAGCTTGTTTAAAAAAAAATACAGGGGGGACTGAGGCTCAAGAGAAGTTAAGTGGCTTTCCCACTTGTTACCCAGCTAGAACGCTTCTGAGATTGGATTTGAACTCAGGCCTTCCTGATTCCAATTATAGCATTTTCTCCATTAAGCCTCCTTGAAGTTTTGATAACAAGCCTCAGAGTAACTTAGCAATACCAAAGGGCCAAGGTGGAACTGGGATGTGACCTGTACTCTGCTTTCCTGACACTATGACATAGTTCTTACACCCCTTGAATTTGCATTTGTGAGCCCCTTGAGGACAAGGAAATTTTGTTTTGGGTCTTTGCAGCCTCAGCACCTGCCACATTGCCTCAGTTAGGACTTGGAGTCAGGAAATCCTGAGTTCAAATCTGGCCTCAGAGATGTATTAGCTGTGTGATCCTGGTCAAGTCACTTGACCTCTGTTTCCTCATCTGTAAAATGGAGATAATAATAGCACCTACCTTCCAGGGTTGTTGTGAGGGTACAATGAGATAATATTTGTAAAGCACTTGCAAACCTTCAAGTCCTATATAAATACTAGCTATTATTATCATTTTAATAAATGTTTGTTCAATTGAATTGACTGAATCAGTTAGGAAAATATGGACACTGTGTCAAATCGTGCGTTTATATCCTCTCTCTGCATTCCATTTTTTAGAAGCTGTATCTAATGTGGTTCCCTCCCAATAATCAGGGCAGGTTTTGTCAGTGAGAAGTGAGAGTTGGACTGTCATTCCCCTTCTTGCTTTAAGAAGTAGGAAAAGGAACTCACAGCAGAAGACGTGTGCCCACTTCTCTCTTCCATAAAACGCCTGAGGTTTTAGTCGCCCTCAGAGACTGGATGATGGCTCTTGTTTAATGGGGGAAAGAAATTCAAGAGGGGAAAATTCAATTTCTCTTAAGCTCTGATGTAGAAGTTAAAACAAAAAAAAGTTTAACCCCTGTAACTGATGCCTGCTGGGCCCTAAGAATAGTGTTCTTAGGATACCTGGCTCCTTCAAGGGTCACGTATAGCATCCTGGACTTCAGAGTCAGGAATAGATGTGTTTAGATCCTGCTTCTGGTACTTATTCTCTGTATGACCATTGGCAAATTGCTTTATGGCTCTGGGCCTCAGTTTCCTCATCTGTACAATGGGGATGATAATAAAAAAAATTAGTTCCTTATCTCACAGGTTTGTTCTAAAGAACAAATGGAAGATACCATGTAAAGGATTTTGTCTGGGATGGGAGTTAAAAGACCTTATTGGGAATTATGTGGGGGAAGGGAGAAAGGGCTGGTTATTTCCCAGATCTGTAAAGTCATATCAGATTTCACACTCACATCCTCTTTTCCAATCATACACTTTCTGGATGGTGTCTTCCTGGAGGCAAGGCAACATTGACAATGTGACATGGTCTATTTAGGCAGATGGTATGTCACTGCCTTTTAGACAGCCCAAAATTTTAATTCTTCCAAAATAATGGTCCAGCTTCCTATACTTTTACTGGTTAAACTTTTCTAAGAAATGGAGATAATCAGAATAGATGTTCTTGTTTTTATCCATATCCCAGTTTTCAGAGTAAACAGCTGTTGAAATTGTACCAAATGTCTTCTTTTTTTTTACTCTTTTCCCCTAATTTGGTGTTAATTTTGACCTTTGGTCTACTAATAGTCTAAATGCATATAGACCTGATTTGGAAATGATAACCCATGGGAGTATCTAGTTATTTTCTGCCTCTTAAAATATAGTCCATTTCACTTGAGGGGTACAGGGATTACGTTCAATGGTCATTTTTTCCCATTGCTTTTATATTTACTTCTTTTTATTTCTTTTTTTGAGGCAATCAGGGTTAAGTGACTTGCCTAGGGTCACACAGCATATAAGTGTCTGAGGGTCTGATTTGAACTCAGGTCCTCCTGACTTCAGGGCTGGTGCTCTATCCACTGCACCACCCAGCTGCCCCTTTATACTCACTTCTTGAAGAAAGTATTCATTAGATATATTATATTATATATATTATACAAGATGTCCCAAAAGTCTTAGTGTGGTTATAAACTTTAATAGCCTAAAACAGTATCAAGACCTTTCATAATTTTAAGCCCCAATAGCTTAAAATTGCATTAAAACTTCTAGGACCATATTAAAACTTCTGTGTGTGTGTAGATACTCACATCCATACATATGTATATACATATGTGCACCAGATATTTTAAAGAGTGAAAAAAAACAGATATGCAATAAGAGAACTATCCTTCATGCAGTAGATGTTTCTTTGAAAAATTACATGTAAGTAGATTAAAAAAACTAGTCAAGTTATACTTTTAATAGACTAACATGATGCAGGAGTGATCCAGTATTTAAGGATACCTTTTGTAATATGAATCATTCATTCATTCGAATCCATGGATGGCAGACATGATGCAGAGATTCACCAAACACTAGAACACCATGGTCCTGGATCCATAGGGTCCTTTTCTTCTCAAATAACAGCACCACTGACTATCCCAAGACATGTTTGGCCCGTCAGCCTGCTCCTATGGAATTCAGATTATAAGCTGGACGGTCCATTTAGGGATAGTGGTAATATGAATCATTTCCCCTTAATTTATGTCAGAGAGTTGTAGAATTGTGGTCTGAGCTCAGACTTTTTCTCTTCCCCTGACCCTTTGCTCCTCATTCACAATTGAAGACAATCCTTTTTATTATCTCCAGTTTATCCTGTTTATATCTTATTTGAACAAAATTGTTTGCATATTGTTTTCCCCACTAGATTGTGGGCTCTTTGAGAGCAAAGCCTGTTTATGGCCTTTCTTTGTACCCCTAGAGCTTAGCACAATGCCCAGCACATAGCAGGTATTTGATAAATGCTTCTTGACTTGACCTCACCTCCATGTTTAGCATGTTTTGGGAACTGTCAAATGTGTAGTTCTTACTGGGAAGGGAATGGTAACTAGTCGGATGCCTAACAGCTTTGGATAATTTGAATAATCTCATCCAAGTGCTTGAGAGTAGGATAAGTTAAGAGAAAACTTATGTTGTTTTGTTAGGTCCTAGACTATATGGAATTATCTTTTTGACCAAGGATACCCAACACAAATATCAAAAGTAAAGACATACAAAACAGTCAATTTGTCCCAAATCAATCTGTGCAAGATGTACCCAGTCAAACCTTGATGGGGCTGGGGGTGGGCACAAGGAAGTACGGAGACTCCAAGCCACCACAAGGCTATTGCTTTGGGTTCTGGCAGATTCCTATTTTTAACTATTTATTCTTGCTAACGAGGCACCATAGTGGTTTCTATTCTGCTAAAGCACTAAAAGATCTTTCAGAATTTATTCAAATTTCAGAGCCCTGGAGTCAAACCCTGGTTTTGTTTTGTTTTTTTGCTCGTGTTTTGGGACTTGGTTCATCCTTATTGAACATGGAGTCTATGCTAGGGATTTCATGTAATTGGAAATGGGGGAGAAGAATCTCAAGGACAGATGTATCCCTCTTAACAGGTCTTTATGCTGGTTAACGGCAGCCCATGAAAGCTGAGATGCTCAAAGAAAGCATCGGTCCCCTGATAGCGCCAGAGGATACCCGTGAGAGGATATGTCAAGTAGATACCATATATCAAGTAACTGCCCTAAGAGTGGATGCCAGCTAGGGGAGCAAAGAACCAGTTCTTAGAACTAGACACTGTTTTCAATGCCTTGCAACCTTAAATAAATCGATCTGCTTCTGTGGGTCTGTTTTCTCATCTGTAAAATGAGGGGATTGGACAATATGGCCTCTGAGATTTCTTCCATCTCTAAATCTATGATTCTATGATCCCTAGCAAGAGAAATTCTACTCGTGGGACCAGGACATAAAAAATACTGTAAAAGTCAATGGAATCCAGGCTCCCACTATTCACTGGTTGTAGAGAATACAATAAATTGCATTTTCTTCCCTTCTAGTAAAGCTTCCTTTTGTCTAATATGACCAGTCTACAAGTAAAGAATTCATGCCAATCAACCAGACTGCCCAGTTAAGATAGTTTTCCAAGTTTTCTTGATTATGAATGGAACCAAGATAACTGAGATATTCTTCCCAAAATAACCTAGTCCTTCCAAGCCTTGGGTAGCTCTGAAACAAATGCTACAGAATTATAGAATGCTAACACTCTAAAGGACCTTAGAAACCCTTCATTATGTGTTTGAATAAATGAGGATTATGGGTAGACACATACAATATGTGTGTGTGTGTGTGCACGCGTGTGTGTGTATGGAGAGATAGATAAGTTCTGTTTTCTATCCAGCTATTTTCTATCCAATCATAAGATGCTTTATTCGTCCACTTGATATGTCTTGTGTGGATAGTTAGGCTTAATGAACTGTTTTGCATGATTAGGGACTTCATATAGGAGATTCATTAATGTCCTGACTTGATGACATCAAGCTCCTGCAGTCTCATAACATGGGTATTTTATATTTGTCTTTTATTATCTTGCCTTCCAGCAGATGCAAATTTTCTCTTCCCCGTCACAACCCCTGCTGAAATCCAATTTAAAAAAGCAAACTTGGGGCAGCTAGATGGCCCAGTGGATAGAGCACTGGCCCTGAAGTCAGGAGGACCTGAGTTCAAATCTGGCCTCAGACCAAATACTTGACACCTACTAGCTGTGTAACCCTGGGCAAGTCACTTAACCCCAATTGCCTAAAAAAAAAAAAAAGCAAACTTTTCTTTTTTTTTTCAGTTTTCAAAAAGTTACCAAACCAATTAAACATATTTTTTTGTTAAAAGATCAGGGACTTCACCCTCAACATCAGAGCAAGCAAGGCCCAGATAAATAGGAAACGGAACAGGCAGGGTTAGGATAAATGCAGCAGTAGCCAAGGCCATTATGGAGACGGGGAAATATCTCATCTAAAAAAAAACAAAGCAATTTCTGGTAGGTGATAATGTCATCTTTCCACAGTTGTTTTGTCATTTAGATATGACACTCTATAATGGTATCAGCCAACTACCCACTGTTGAAACCACACTCAACTCAAGTCTAGCTTTGCAGAGTCTGAGTGAGAGAGGGCTCTTTGAGAAAGAATATCTGGTCTAACTTGTCCTCTCCTGAAACATCTCTAACAAATGTGACATCAGCCAACCTGAAGACTACTTATGGTTGTTTTAGACCATGACTCTAGAGCTGGAAAGGCCCTTAGAGACCATCTTGATTGATCAATCGACATTTATTAAGCACCTACTATGTGCCAAACACCATGCTAAGTAATAGAGATACACAAAGAGACAAAAGATAGTCCCTCTTCTTAAGGAGCTTATGATCTGGCCTAGATCCCTGCTTTTAAAGTTTGAGGAAGATAAAGCTTAAGGAAGCTGTGGTTTGTTCAAGGTCATATAGGTAGTAAGTCTGTCAGAGATGGGCCGTGAGCCAGGTCCTCTGGCTTCAGAGGCTACCCTTTCACTATACATTACTGCCTCTCTCCCACCACGTCTCCAGCCAAGACTCTTCACCCTCAGGGTCCTTCTCTGGATGGATGGTCTCCATCTTGATAACATCCTTTGGAGTAGGGCGTGACCTGTCCTTGTTCATCCTCATCATAATGAGGCAGCCCTCTCACTCTCCACCCCCTCCAATAATCAGTCAGTGTTTATTAAGTTCTCACTTTGTGGAGAGTGACAAAGTTTAGATAAGATATAAATTTGCGTCTAGTAAACGCCATCAATGAGCCAACCCCCTACTTCTAGTGCCGGATATACGGCAATCCCTTCCAATGCCCGACATCACTCCTCCATCAAACAAAAATGCTTGAGCAAAGCATTGACATAAGGAAGGGAATAAATATTTATTAAGTACCTATTACATGCAGGCGCCATGCTAAGAGCTTTATAAATATTATATCATTCGATCCTCACAATAAATTTGCAGAGTAGGTGCTGTTATTATCCCCATTTTACAGTTGAGGAAATTGAGGCAGAGTTTAAGTGATTTGCCCAGGCTCTCACAACTAATAAGTGTCTGAGGCTGGATTTGAACTCAGGTCTTCCATCCCCTCTAGCCTGGCACAATCCTCAGGTCTTCAGCATCCTGAATATCCTCCTCTGGACCTTCCCCAGTTGATCTGTGTCCTTAAAAATGAAGAAAGATTAAAGGGAGATAGTCATTCTCTTGAGGGATGAAGAAGATTTGACTCTTCTTAGCTCTTTTACCCCAGACTTTTTACTCCTTTTCAAGTGGCTTCCTCTAGTAAGGCTAAGAACCTAGGCTCATGTACCACACAGCCTCTGTCCTGTATGCCAGATCCTTTCACCACCCTCTAAGATACCATGCACAGCCTGATGAACTTGTCAATTGAACTTCTCACCTCTTCAGGTCCTTTGGGTTCCTGCACATGCCCAAATGCCATGTGATGTGCATACTTCAGACCACCCTGTGGTGGCCTACCACACTGTGGGCTACACTTCAGTTCAGGAAATTTTATTGTTGTTCAGTCATTTTCAGTCATGTCTGACTCTTCATGATCCCATTTGGGGTTTTCTTGGCAGAGATACTGGAGTAGTTTGCCATTTCCTTCTCCAGCTCCCTTTACAGGTGAGGAAACTGAGGCAAATGGGATTAAGTGACTTGCACAGGGTCACACAGCTAGCCTGAAGCCAGATTTAAATTCAGGAAGATGAGTCTTCAAGGAATTAAATATTTACAAATTGGAGGGGAAGGTAACAAGCATTTATTAAGCCCCCGTAACATGTGCCGGGCACTGTGTCGTGTGTCACGAAGGAGAGAGGCTGTGAGGAGGGGAGGGGTGTGATAGTTATCTTTGGGCATTTGAAGGGTCTGTCATGTAGAAACGGAATATGACAGACTTCCTGGGCCCAGAGGGAAGAATGAAAAGCTTTACAAATATTATCTCATTTAATCCCCACAATAACCCTGGGAGTTAGATGCTATTACTATCCCCATTTTACAGCTGAGGAAACTGAGACACACAGAGGTTAAGTGATTTGCCCAAGGTCACATAGCTAGTAGGTGTTTGAGGCTGGATTTGAATTCAGGTCTTCCTGACTCTAGGCCCAGAGCTCCACCTAGTTGTGCAACTCAAGGCTCACTTTGGGGTAGGGTTGAAAGGAAAAAAAAAAAAAAAAGAATGTCTCTTTCATGTGATTATCCAAGTATTGATGCTTATTCCCTCCTTCCTAATCTCCCTGAACTATCCCTGCCTTTACCTTCTTTCTGCCTTCACTGCAGCTCTTTATACTTGTGATCACCTTAAATGAATCGCCGTGGCCTGATTCAAGAAGGGGATTGCAGTGGCTCTGAGAGGTTGCTCAATTGGGCTTCCTTCCTTGGATTCATTCGAAAGTCAATCACTGACTTTCAGTTCCCATTTTCTCTCTCTTCCCTCCTCCAGATGTTCCAAAGGGCTTTTCTTGGTCATGTAGTAGAATGAGAAACAGCGGTAATGATGATAATAACAATAAGAACAGTAACAATAAACATAGTCAATAGCATTTTTCAGGATCTCAAAGCACTTTCCATACATTATCTCGTTTGATATGTAATGGATGGATGGATATCCCAGGAATAGCCATTGGCCAGTGGGCACTTGGGTCTAAAGGCAGTAAAAAGTACTGACGATTCTCAGAGGGGGATCAAAGCGTCCCTTGTGACCATTGCCCGAAGTTACAACGGATGAGGGCTGTTCCCTTTCCTGTCTATAATATGTATGTATCTGTATTAAAGAGGAGCAAGAGAAAAAAAAAATCAACTCAGCAAAACCAATCAGCTCATTTAAAAAAATCTAACCTGAAAGGCAATGTCCCACACCTGTGGATAGATACATGCCTCTGCAAAGGGGAGGGGGATGCCTTCTCATCTCTTCTTTGGGGCCCAGTCTGTATTCTTTTTGACTTTCCAACATTCAGTTTTAATTGTTTTGTGATTGCCCCTTTCCTCTCTAAGACCTATTCCTACCCAAAACTTGGGTGGTTGCAAGTCTCTCTTTCAGCATTTGAATATGACATAACTCCTGTAGAATATAGACTCACTAGGGGAAAGGAAAAAGCTTATATATATGTATGTGTATATATATATATATATATATACACACATATATATATATTTTTAGGCAATTGAGGTTAAATGACTTGCCCAGGGTCACACAGCTAGTAAATGTCAAGTGTTTGGTCTGAGGTCAGATTTGAACTCAGGGTCTCCTGACTTCAGGGCCAGTACTCTGTCCACTGGGCCACCTAGCTGCCCCCCAGAAAAGCTTTTCTTGCCTTAGAGGTTCTCTAGCCTAATTTTCTCAGTTTGCAAAGAAGGAAGCTCAGAGAGATTAAGTCACTGATATCTGAGATAGGATTGGTCCTCCTAGCTACCCTCTTACCTCTAAACTTAAGAGTTTACCTATCTAAGCTTAGTCTTACCCTCTAAACTTCCTTTCTATCTACTTTGTATCCTGTGTGCTCCAATTTATCTTCATGTGGTGTTTCTTATTAGAATGTAAGCTCCTTGAGGGCAAAGACTATTTTGGCTTTTTCTTTGTATACCCAGCACTTAGCTCAGTGTTTGGCACATGTTGTTGTTTAGTTGATCAGTCATGTCTGACTCTCCATGACCCCATTTGGGGTTTTCTTGGTAGAGATACTGGAATGGTTTGCTGTTTCCTTCTCCAGCTCATTTTACAGATGAGGAAACTGAGGCAAACAGGGTGAAGTGATTTTCCCAGAGTCATGCAGCTAGTAAACATCTGAAGCTGGATTTAAACTCAGGTCCTCCTGACTCCAGAACCAGCGCTCTCTCCGCTGTTCAGTAGGTGATTAATAAATGCTTTTTGGTTGATTGATTGGGTGAGTGGGTGATTGGTTGAAGGAGAGTAGTCAACATGAGTTTTTGCCTGATGAGGTCTGGGTACTGTGAACCCCTATCTTAGAAAGGCAGGTTAGGGGCTGTCTTTGTGGCTTGTTTGTACCTAATAGCTTAAAAGGTTGAGTCACTCTTTATGTATCTGACTCATTTCCAAACATCAGTGACGTGTAATAGGTTAAGTCGTGGGATGTGGTGTGTTCTTTATCCTTTTATTATTTTTTTTTGTGTGTGTGTGTGTGTCTAACAAATATTGGGTTATTGAGCCTTTTTCTTTCCTATTTCTTTTTTGACTAACTGAAGTGGTTGCCTGTTTGAAACCTTTCCCATTCCTAAGCCCTTTGTGCCATCCCTAATTATTTCTCTCCCAACAGATGACTTTGCTTTCCTCTTTACTGAGAAAGTCAACGTCTTCCATCATGAGTTCATCTGCCTCCCTTCTTTCTACTTCAAAACTTGTCTTCATTTTTATATATCCTCTCCTACTTGTTAGACTATAAGCTCCTTGAGGGCAGGGCCTGCTTTTTTGTGTGTTTGTTTTCTTTTGCCTTTCTTTGCACCTTCAGATAAGCACAATGCCTGGCACAGAGTAAGAACTTAACAAATACTTATTGAGTAACTGACTCTTTCTTTCTGGTCTCTGAGATGGCCCTTCTCTTTGCCATGCTCAAACCCTCAGCCTCTGCCCTTGAGCCCAGCCTTTCCCATCTCCTCCAGAAAGCTTCCCCTTGAATAATTCACACCCTCTGCCATCTTCAGTCTCTGCTTCATTATTGGCTCCTTCCCTACTAGCTACAAAAATGAATAAGTTTTCCCTTAAAAACAACAGCAACAATACTAAAACTCTCTCAACCCAACACTGCCTTCTCTTTAAGCAATTGGCCTATATCTTATTCTTTCCTGACCAAACTCTTGAAAAATTGTCTACACATGCTGCTTCCACTCCAACACCTCCCACTCATATTTCCACTCCTTGCAATCTGGTTTCCAACTAAACAACTGTGGAAACAGCTTTCTCTAAGGTTACCAATGGTCTCTTCCTTCCCATTCTGATGACTTTTTTTGGTCCTAATCCATCTTGATCTCTCTGCAGTTTTTCATATTGTTTGCCATCCCGTCCTCCTGAAAATTCTTGCCTCTCTTGCTTTCTATAACTCTGTTCTCACGTGGACTTCCCATGAAACTGGTAGCACCCAAGCTCATGCAGGAGCTCAGCTGTCCCACATTTGTTCCAACAAAAATCTGAAAGGGGCATCACATTGAATAATGACCAAGAAATGCAAAGAGAAACAAGTTAACCCCCTCTTCTAGCCCAGAAACGTGCAAAAAGATGGCAGCCTGAGAGAGTCCTCTGCCGCAGACAGCATAGGCATGGGTAAACAAGTTGGAAGTCTGCCAGCTTTCTGGCCAGATATGCTCCAGGGGCACCTGAAACCCACAGCTCTACATTGGGGAAAGGGGTGGCACAGGAAGCCTGA
The DNA here is from genome assembly GCF_900497805.2 of Vombatus ursinus. Classification (NCBI taxonomy): domain Eukaryota; kingdom Metazoa; phylum Chordata; class Mammalia; order Diprotodontia; family Vombatidae; genus Vombatus; species Vombatus ursinus. Next base: position 25,949,684 of record NW_020954577.1, read on the forward strand.
AATGCTCTGATGAGGAAGTTCTAGGACAGATAGATACCCTCAGTGTTCTGACTCCACTAATGTTAGACATGAGGCCACAAACCAGCAACGAGCAGGACAGAAATCCACAGTCCTCCGACTTAGTCAATTCTGGAGGGCCCTGAAGACCAGAGCACTCTAGACAGAGGTGATCCAGGGCAGCCTAAAGCCTGCCAGTGATCTTAGCAGACACACCTGGAGGTAGAAGCCAGAAGAAAAATAAATCAAGACCAGGACCAAAGAGAGCCTGACCCCATCTGAGAGGGTGGGAGGGGGCAGAGCTTGATCCTGGCATAAAGTCCCAAACCAGGGGCGAAAGCTGGAGCTACAAACGATCAGAAGAATACATCAAACACGATGAAGAATATTACAGGGAAAGTGATGCCCAAGAGGTAAGCCAGAAAAAGAGAATGAAAGTAGTATCTCGGTGGGGAAAAAATGGTTTTGCCACAAAATCTTCAACAGTACTTGGAAGAATTGAAGCAAAATAAAAAATAAACAGTTTTTATTATTTATCGCTGGAAAGCTTTTGCACAAACAAAGTCAATGCAGGTAAAATAAAAGGGAAACCAGTTAATGGACGGGGGGAAATCTCTGAATCAAGTTTCTCTGATAGGGATCTGATATTCAAGATATAGAGGGAAAAGATTCAAATACATAAGAATAAGAGCCATTCTTCAATAGATGTCAAAAGACATGAACAAGTACATTTTTTTGGGGGGGGGGGTGAGGCAGTTGGAGTTAAGTGACTTGCCCAGAGTCACACAGCTGGAGTGTTATGTGTCTGAGGCTGACTTTGAACTCAGGTCCATCTTGACTCCAGGGCCAGTGCTCTATCCACTGCGCCACCTAGCTACCCTGAACAAGTAATTTTCAAAAGAAGAAAGAGCCAGCTATCAACCACTATGTGAAAAATGCTCTAATAAAATAACTAACAAAAAGATAGAATGAATGAGCATTTGTTAAGCACCTACTATGTGCAGAGCACTGTGACAAATGCTGGGGATACAAAGAAAAAAGCAATCCCTGCTCTCATGGAGTTTATATTCTAATGGGGGAGGCAACATTTATCGGAAGTTTCAATTTCAAGTTAAATGAAGGGCCCAGTGGTCCCTTGGGAGCAGCATCAAAGCACACAGCAATGCATCTTCCTTAATGCTATTTTCACATAAAACCATACCAGTTTCTGATGTTGAATTATTTGACAATGCCAAGAACTTTGGTGCTGAGGACTGTCCTTTCTGGGTCTTTGGAAGCTGTGACCTCTGAAAAGGCAGAGGCTACTGCCTCTGTAGAGAAAACCATCAGGTCTCATTTGTAAAATGAGATGAACGAGTAATCTCTGAAGTCCCTCCCCACTCTAGATTTATGACCCTATGGACCGAGGATTGAATAGGAGGAGAAAACAGGACTTGAGGTCATTTGATAGATGATGCAGGGTTTTTTTAAAAAAATTTTTATTAATTTATTTTGATTTATCAATAATCACTTCCATATGCTTTTGAGTTTAAAATTTTTCTCCCCCTTCCTCCTCACCATCCTCCCCAACATGGCACACAATCTGATATAGGCTATACATTTACATTCATATTAAACATATTTTCACATTAGTGATGTTGTAAGTAGAAATTAAAACCAATAGGAGGAACCATCACAAAGAGGAAACAAAACTCAACAGAAGAGAAAAAAATAGCAATTCAACTTCTATAGTTCTTTCTTTGGATGTGGATAGCATTTTCCATCACAAGGCCTCTGGAGGTGTCTTAGATCCTTGTATTGCCGGGAAGGGTCAAGTTTATCAATATTAGTCATCACACAACGTGGCTGTTATTGTGTACAATGTTCTCTTGGTTCTGCTCACTTCACTCAGCATCAGACCATGAAAGTCTTTCCAGGTTTTTCTGAAGTCAGCCTGTTCATAATTTCTTATAGCACAATAGTATTCCATCCCATTCATATACCACAACTTGCTCAGCCATTCCCCAATGGATGGGCATCCTCTCAATTTCCAGTTCTTTGCCACCACAAAAAGAGCTGCTATGAATATTTTTGTACATGTGGGTCCTTTTCCCATTTGTATGATCTCTTTGGGATATAGCCCTAGAAGTGCTAATGCTGGGTCAAAGGGTATGCACATTTTTATAGCCCTTTGGGCATAGTGATGATGCAGGTTTTTTGATGATGCCAAGTGGGTGCTCACTGCCAAGAAAAGCCCTACTTTGTAGCAACAGCAACAATCTTCTTCTAATGCTATGGGGGGGGGGGTGGCAATCCTGGAGGGGCATGATCTCAGTGAGAGTTGGGAACAAGCCCCTAAATGAAGTGATGTGACCTCTTGGTATGCCCGGCAGCTTTGTGAGACAAAATAGAAAGTGTGAGTCAGGGAAATGAAATCACAGGTTGAGACCAAAAACCAAATGGGATACACTCCACTAAATCCTCCTCTGACACCTCATCTGGGTGTGAAAAATGATGCAGCTGATCACCAGGGCCATAGCAGCAGAGCATGAGCTTTGGCACAAAGATGCTTGACGTGTGTGTGTGTGTGTCTGTGTGTGTTATGGACCTCACTAAATTATAAACTCCTTGAGAACAGGGACCGTGTTTTACCCTTCTGTGTATCCGCAGAAATTAGCACAGTGCCTGGCGCATAGTAGGAGCTTAATAAATGTTTATTCATTGACTGATTTTGACAGTCTGGTGAAACCCAAGGACCCATTTTTATTTATTTATTTTTTTTGGTGAGGCAATGGGGTGAAGTGACCTGCCCAAGGTCACACAGCTAGTAAGTGTCAAGTGTCTAAGGCCAGATTTGAACTCGGGTCTTCCTGAATCCAGGGCTGGCGCTCTATCCACTGCGCCATCTAGCTGCCCCTGACCTATTTTTAGAATAATGTTTTGTTGCCTATATTCATAATCAGAGGGAATGCTAAATTTCAGTTTCCCGTTAGTGGAAGGAAAGATGAAATTTTTTTTTCCCATCTGAATTCATGGACCCCCTGAAATCTATCCTTGAATCTCAGGTTAGCAACTCCTGCTCTAGCTGGTTTGACTAAGCCAAAATAGCTTGATATCAGCCCTGGAAGGGACTGATTTATGTCTGTAGGTCATCCAAGGACTAGGGAGTGGTCAGAAAGGTCAGTACAGGCTTCTCACCAGGTGGATGCAACGTGATTCATGTTTTGCTCCACGAAACACCCCCAACCCTATTAAGTCACAGAGGGGATGTGATCTGCATTAGTGTAGGGACTACCCACATTCTCATTAAGGACAAATCCTTGAAGGACTGAGATTTGCTGTGAGTTTATGGTGGCTGTATTTTACTGTTCTCTCCCTGTCTTTCACTGCCATCTGCTGGTGACAGGGCAATCAGACCTCACTGTTCTCTTAAAGGAATCAAACATCACTTTGCTGGGTAGACTCCTGCAATGTGTGTTCTTGCCCTTTCACTTTTAACTGGATTTAATTCAATAAGCATTTATTAAGTGCCTACAAGGTGCCAGGGACTGTGCTAAGTGCTGGGGATACAAAGATGAAAAAAAAAAAAAAAGAGCAACAGTTCCTGCCCTCAGGGAGCATATACCATGTAATTCACAAGCTCTCTGTGAGACTACACTTGGCCTCCCCCGAGGTGCATTGGAAAGCTTGACTGATCTCAAGTCAGAAGACCTGAGTTCAAATTCTGACTCTGCTGTTTACCACCCGGATGACCTTGGGCAAATCATGTCTTTTTGCCTTTGCCTGTAGAATGAGATGGTTGGGCTAAGTGATTTCCAAGGTCCTCTCCAACTCCAATGCTGTAGAAAGAGCTGGTGGTGCGGCGAATGGAGCACCAGAACTGGAGTTTGAATCCAGTCTCAGACACTTGCTGTTTGTGTGACCCTGGGCAAGTCACTTCACCTATTTGCCTCAGTTTCCTTATCTGTAAAATGGGAGTAATAACAGCAGAGTTGTTGTGAGGCTCAAACGAGATGAATATTTACATCTGTAGAATGCTTGGCACCTAGCAGGTGCTATGTAAATGCTTTCCTTTCCCCCTCTAAAACTATGATTCTATGACTTAAGCAGATAAGTGAGGAGAGGGTTAGGTCATAAAGAGTGATCTTATTCTTTTGTCTCTAGTGAGCCAAGACACTTACCCCATAGAGTTAGACTATATGTAAACTGCATGTAATTTGCTTACCTGGTAAAGAGTATTTCCTCACCAGGATTTCCCTAAACCAGAAAAATCACAGATCCAGACAAAAAAAAAATTAGTCAAATAATGGGGGTTAGATGAGTGGAGATTCCTATTGAAACCTGTGAATTTCCTTCTTGTAGAAGCTCCTGAAACATTCCTTCAAAGCAGAGAGGCCCAAATCTCCTTCGTTCCCCAGGCACCTTGGTGATCTGCAGGCAATTGTTAGCAAATTCAAATAGGTATTCTTCTTTGCCGCTATGCCCCAGAGAGATAGAAAGACAAACAGATAGAAACATAGACACACAGATGATAGATGTTACATAATAGATTGATAGATACATATATAGATGATAGATTGATAATGATGGACAATAGATAATGATAGATATAGAGACAGATGAGAGAGACAGACAGAAAGAGAGGAAGAGGGAGAGAGAGGAGAGGGGAGAGGGGAAGAGAGGAAGGGAGAGACAGAGACAGAGAGGGAGAGAGAGAGAGTGAGAAGGAGAGAGGGGGCAGAGAGGAAGAGGGGGAGAGAAGAAGAAGAGAGAGAGAGAAAGAGAGGAGAGGAGAGGAGAAGAGAAGAGAAGAGAGGGAGACAGAGACAGAGACAGAGAGAGGATGAAGTATTCAATACTCAGTCTGTATCAAGGCACTGTGCTAAGAGCTGGGAATACAGATACAAGCAAAAAGACTATTTCCTGCCCTCACAGAATTTATATTAACTAATGAAGGCACGTGGACCACACAGAAAAGGTCGTTGAAAAAGGGATGTTTATGAGGAAGAATGTACCCAAATGGGGCAAGTTGGAAAAGACATCTGAAGAGTCGCAGGCTGGGCTAGGTTTGAAGTGACTGTGGCTGATGTTGGGGTTTCCTCAAATGAAGGTTTCAGAGAGGAACTCACTTATTGGGTGAAGAGGCCATGATATTGATATTTGGCCAACACAGGCTCTGGTATACAGTAGGCACTTAATAAATATCTGTTGCATTGAATGGTATTTGGGGTTTACTCCTAGGATTTCACTGATTATACCTGAAAATTATTATATAGAAAGAGGCAACTTGGTGTAGTGGTTAGACAGTGGGCTGAAAAGCCAGGAAGACCTGGATCTAAGTCCTAGGGGCAACTCTCTTAAGTTGCTAAGAATAGATAGATGTTACCCAGAGGCAGAGGTTAACTCAGTATAAGGAAGAACCACCTAATCAATATTAAATCAATCAGTAAACATTTATTAAGTGCTTTGGGGCCTTGGAATAGGTGACCTCCAAGGCTTCTTACACTTTTTAACCTTCTGATTCTGGCATGGATGTTTTGAGACACAGATAGTGGAGGTACTCCCATGTCTGATGTCTTTGAGCTCAGCCAAGTAGGAAATTGTGTAATTTCTTTTTTAAAAGTGATAAAATGGGGCAGCTAGGTGGTACAGTGGATAGAGCTCTGGCTTTGGAGTCACGAGGACCTGAGTTCAAATCCAGACACTTGACACTTACTAGCTGTGTGACCCAGGGCAAATCACTTAACCCCAATTGCCTAAGCAAAAAAAAAAAAAATAATAATAAAATATTTTGTTGATGCTTCTAAAAAATTGCTGTTGCTCTTAAGTGGCCCACTCTCTACCCAAAAGAACACTTCCCCTTAACAAAAAGAATAGTTAAGTGAAACAGGAACTAAATTGGCCACGTCTACAATGCTTCATTCTGCACCTTTCGACTACCTCCTCTTCCTTGAAAAATACACTTCCTGTTCTGAAGTCTAATCACTACATTGATCAGAGTTAAGAGGTTTTTCAGTATTTTCCTTGACTTTCTTGTAGTCACTGGCACTATGCAATTTATACAGAGTATATACACATTTTCCCAAGTTTCTCTGAATTTTGGCTATTGATTATTTCTTGCAGTGAAACATTAAACCTCCATACCACAATTTGGTTAGTCATCCCCCAACTGATGGCCACTCCCTTTGGTTCTACTTTTTTACGCCATGACAAAAAAATGCTTCTGTAAATATTTTTGTATACATGTGACTATCCTGAGTGGACAGTTTTTATTAGCTAGTGCCTTATTTGACTGCTGTGACTTACCTCACAGTGAGTCATGCTAAAGTATGAATGGTTATCTGTAGGAGTGAAGATAAGGGATAGACCAAAGGGTCTAAGATAAAGGATAGACCAAACCACTGCATGAGACTGGATCCATTTATCTCGTACTCTATGCATTGGAGATGCGTTGACCCCATTGGGTTGCTAAAGGCCATCAAAGATGTGGAAAATGCTAGGGAACTGTTCTGGGAGAATTGCGATGATCATAGCATAGGTAGACATTCTGTAACTGGGTCCAGTTGGCCCATGACATGGTGGAAAGAAATCTTTTTCCGTTGGAACTTAAGCAGAATTGTTGGCGTATTCAAAAAGGCTGGAATTATCTCTTGGAGGTCTTTCTTTGCTGCAATTGTGCCAGGGGAGTTAGGTGAATCCCTCATATATGGTGAAGAGAAAGGGAAGGGCTGTGGTCCCTCACCCCTCTAAGGACACATGGCCCCCAAGATAGGAGCCTGAATCTTTGGCTTCTTGTTCACTTTTTTTTCCCGCGCAGGGAGTGGAGTCTACAACCTTTCTTAGGAATATCAAAGAAGAAGAAGTTGAGGCACAGGAATCCAGGAGTCCAGGAATCAAGGTTGGACATTGCAGCCAGCCCAGTACAGAGTGATCATTTGGAGCTACCTTCAGGACTCCACCTCAGCAGAAGTCAGTAATGATGCCTCCATCAGACACGAACTTGATAGAACCAGTGCTAAGTAGGAAGTGAGCTAAGTTTCAAGTTTAATGCTTCCCCAGAGACTGAGTTGGTGTAGCGGGGACTGTGCCCCCCACCCAAGGTACTGGGGAAAATGTCTATACGTTTGTTCTTGCTACATCTTTGAAGTAATACTCCTTTGTAAAAAGGCCCCTAAAAAGAAGAAAACAGGCAGTGGGGACTCAAGACCACTAAAGAGAAAAGAGATCCGTCCAACCCCTTCATGGTATGCGATGTGGGGAGATATAGCAGGCCTGGAGCCAAAGCGTACCATATGTTATACTCTTCTGAAACCACAAGCGCAACCCCCATTTTAGGAAGTTCCTTTAGTTAGAAGAAAAACACCCATTTACAATAAGTATGGTTTACTGAAATCCTTTTTTGCTAGCATATCAAGAGGGAATAGTTTTCGTGTAAGGATAGCCATCTGTAGCCTTCTAGTTTGCATGCAGGCTTTTTTTCTTACCCATTTGTAATTTTTCTTTTTACAAGAAACCTTACTAATCAGACTTAGTTGCCTACCCAGCTCTACTCTAAGATACTGTAGCTTCTTCAAGGTTGACCTCCCGGTACTTGAGTAGGGCAGGTTTTAGGACATAAGATGGCAGCCACCTTCCAAGGTCACCGAATATGTCATCCTTAGGCTAATTATGAAAAGCTGTCCAGTATAAACTCCTCTATCCAGGTAACAGTCACTGGCATCTGAGACTGCTGAGGGTTTTGAATGTTTATAAAGACTGAGTTGTCCCAATCAACAAGCATTTATTAAGAAATCTCCTATGTGCCAGGCACTTACAAGTTCAGCAAAGGCTGTTTATAAGCTTGTTCAAATGTGCCCTGGCCAAAGTTTCCCAACTTTGAAGGCCAGATTGTGAAGTGAGACTTTGTTGATAAGTTATATTAGAAGAAGAGATTTTTTTCTCTATAAAATAAGAGCAGTCCAGCCTGAAATTGCATTGATAGTAAAGATTTATCATGAGATACTCACATACTGGCATTTGTTTTTATGGGTCAAGAACAAGCATAGGACCAGGAAGTCTTCAGGCCTGGATCAACGCACCACTCCTGTAAAACCACAAGGGGGTCTTGGCAAGATTCATGTTCCTTGTTCTTGGTATCCATTCAAGAATTAACTGGCTATATCATATCCTCTGAACCACCATCCCCCCAAAAAAAACACAACCAACTGGAACATATCAGAACTATATTATGAGTTTTGCTTTCAGTTTTTAGAGGTACAGTGATAATATCTGTCATATAACTTCATTTAGAGAACATTTGCTGCTAAATGTTGGAGAGTGGGAGAAACTGATCAACTCTCCAACCTTTGGAATTAGCCCCTTAAGCCCAGGACGTTGGACTCCTTGGAGTATGTGCCCAATAGTCTGGTATTACTGGGTCAGAGGGTGTGTATGGTTTTGTTACTTTTCTAGCATAATTCCAAATTATTTTCCAGAATGGTGGGACAAATTTACAGTTTTACCAATAGTGTGTTATTAGCATGAGGTGATATAATATTCTAAGAATTGGGAATTTCAGCAGGATTAGAAGCTTGAATAGAGAGGAGAAGACGTGAAGTAGCCAGTGTAGCCAGTACATTAGGGAATCAAGAAGAGATTGTCTGGAAGTAGTCAGTGCCCAGGAGACATTAGGCAGCATGAATTCCTGGTTAGCCAAATTAGCACAATTCTATGACTTTCTGGGAATAACACAGTGGCCTTCAGGCATTGGTGTGATCCAGATTTGGGGATTGGAAGAAAGCCAAGAGATCAAGGGGATTTGTAACCTGTTATCTCTATCAATTTTATATTAACATAAATTATATTATTGTGTAGCCCTTGAGTCCAGACACAATCATACCTTTCGAAGAAGCTAACTAATGTTGAATTGGGGTCTGAGACTCAGCCTAAAGCTAAAAATCTGAGTGTGTCTGCTGAGCTCTCCCTCTTTCTCCAGGCCCAAGGAAAGGCAAGAGATTCAAACATTTGGGCCTTTTTTTATTGTCTTGCAGTGACAACATGGTGTTGTGGAAAGAGCACTGGATGGAAGTTAGGGACTTTGGGATAGAGACCCAGCTCTATGCTTCCTTGTTGGTTTACTTTGGGTAAATATACCACATGACTCTGAGTCTTCATGATTTCTCCCCATTACCTTTCTGCCCGAAGTCAATGACCCTTTGATACAGCAGTTATCTTTGTTGGCCACTAGGCAGAGCAACAGGATCCTCCTAATGGAACCCAAAAATGTCACCCCAGTGAATGTGAAATTAAAGGACCTTTTGAAAGCTGGGTGTTTTTTTCCTTTTTTAGGCAACATTTTGGGTTCTGAATTTCCTCTTTCTTCCCACATCTGTGCAGCAGACCTATCAAACCTCCTTTCAATTCCAGATTGTCAGAGCCTGAAATTGAGCGTCACCACCGACTGCCTAGGGTTTATCTGAGGCTCTTGGCCAAATGTCGTCCTGATCAGCAAAGGTCACCCAGATAAACCAGAGGGTGAACAGCAAATATATCAAGGTGGGACAAGGGAAAGACGGATTTTAGGTCTGTGAAGAAACCAGACAGGAGTACACAGTCAGCCATGCTGGTGCACACCTACAGTTCTGATGCTGCGACTGGGGGATCGCTCGAGCCTGGGAGTTCTAGGCTACACCAGTCAGGTGTCCTCACTAAGTCTGGCATGAGTATGGTGAGTTTCAGGGAACAAGGGGCCCCAGGCTGCCTATGGAGGGATCTCATCTTCTCTACTTCAGCAACCGGTTCAGGTTCAGAGCGGTCTGTCCCTTTGTTGTTTCCTTTTGAAGAATTAAACCACAGAGGGGCAGTACAGCACGGCAAAAGAGCTCAAGACTAGGCTCAGGATGTCTGGGTTCTAGTTACAATTTAGCCGCTAATGAATTGGCTCTGAGCCTCGGTTTCATCATCCATAAATTGGGTGTATTGGACTCCACGATCACTAAGTTTCGTATACATTTAAAATTCTATGATTCTAGAAAGTCATAAGCAAATAGGAAAGCATAAATTCTTCCCAAAAACACATTAGCCTAGGCTAGCCCATCCTCAATCCTGCCTTGGCTCATGGCGTTTTCCCTCCTTTCAATATGCTCCCTGCCTCCTTACTCTCAATCGAACCTTTGCCCAGTCTTCAAAGTTTCACAAAAATCACACATTCCTTAGATAACTGGGGCTGGGCTGGCACTTTGAGGGGAGGAGAAGGGAAATTCCACCACCTGAAATTATAAATATATCCGGAAAAAGGTAGGCAGCTGTAGCCCAGGATACCAAACTAGATGTTAAAGGTGGGCAGTAGAGGGAATGGGGCATGGGTGTCATAGGGACACCTGATTCTTTGCCCTTCTGTATTCCACTCTCTTTCCCTATTGCCTTCTCCAAAGAGCTCATTTTTCTCTGGCAGCTGAAGTGTCCTATGGTAAGACAGCCTCACACAGATGCCTGATTAATCTTCCTTAAACAAAAGTTTCATCAAGTCACTCCCCAGCTCAGGAAACCACAATGATCTCTATGGCCTCCTGGCTCAAACTCCACCTGCCATTCAAGGTCCTCTATTAGCTGGCCTCATGTCTCTGCACTGTCCATAGAGGCCCTCTCCTCTAATCAGGAAGTTCTTTCTCCTATCCTTCATACAGCCCAAGTTCATCTATGTCGTATTTGCTTGCAATGTGCTCCTGGTCCAACCTTTGAATAGCCTTTGAAGTCTTATTCAAACCACCTCTCTTCTGTGGAGATGAGGAAAGGTAGAGACTCCCTCCTCCCCTCGCTCCTCTCCTCCTTTCTCACTTAAAACCATACCCTTTCTCATTCATACTCCTACCCAGTCCATTAATAGGAAAAATCAGTCGTATTTGGTGGACAGAGAGAGAAAAAAGAGCCAACTTGGGAAACTGGCACAGAACCTTGAACTCAATAAATGTTTAATTAATGTTTGTTGGCTTAAATTGCATTTTCTCCATGATAACACCGTTGTCAGTATCTGGTTTCCATCCAACACAGCTGTTTCCCTCAACCCAAGGGCCTAACCAACTTGCATGTATTTGGTATTCATTCTGCATATACTTCAAAATGTACAAATCCTTCATCTATAAAAAGTGGCTAGCCAGTTCAAACTCATATGGGTTATAGGCCACTATCTTATTCCTGAGAACATATGCTTTTTCACAAAGGAACCTCCCCCCCTTGGTCCCCATATGACTCCAAACCATTGCCATCAGAAACACTTTGGTTGGTATTGCTGGCCAATTATCAGGCCCTTAGGAAGAGGACACGAATATAGAGATAGCAAGAGTGACTGATGAATATCCATGAGTACTTTCCCTGGATTAGTTTTATCTACTTACTCCAAGACTGGTGCATTTGTAATAGATTCCCAGCTCCCTTTGTTTACCTGGGTAAAAACATCCCGTGGTTCTCTGAAATGTGTGGGCCATCTGGAACCAAGTAGCTGCCGAGACTGAGCTGGTTTCAAGGAATTTGGCTATCAATCTCTGTCATTTTTTCCCCCCAGCACCAGGCCAAATCAGGGACCTGAGGATGAAAAAGAAGTGAAGAGTGACCAAGTCTGTTTGTGTGAGTGAGAATGGAAGCTCCCTGAGGGAAGGAGGACTCCTTCCTTTTACCTTTGTATGCCCAGCAAAGAATAGAGAGAGACCCATATTCATGAGCTATAGACCTCTTCCCTTACTTCATTATCTCTCATTGGTTGAGATACCAGGTTGAGAGTAACTCATAGGCCCCAAACCTGTTGGTAAGTTAGGGGATGTCTACCCCAACCATATGAAGACTTTCCCTAGGAAATGGGTGGATGAGAACAATATATTCCAATGGCTATGAAGGCAGCTGAAGCAGGTGTTGTGGAGCACTTAGAGCGTGGTCAGACATTGAAGACACCAAGGTCATCCACTGCATCCCAGGCTACCGCCAATTGACTTTTCTCCTGCCACTGAACTCTAATGTCTCTAGAAGAGAGAGCGAGGCTGGCGGCTTTGTGCAAGTCTGCCTCAGTTAAATCCAATTCATTCATGAGTGAAGACATCACCCGTGATGTCAGTGGTCCTCTTTGAAAAATGAAGGACCACTAACACCGCCACCACCACCACCAACGTCATCTCTCCTAGGAATACAATCAGGCAAATAAAAAAGACACTGGCCCTGGCTGACTAGTGCCTTTTCAATTCACTCTAGTTCTGATTACACAGAAAATCAGTTTCTTCTTCATTACGTGGCTATCAACTTCAATCAGTTACAGAATGTTCACATATGCTCCAAATCTCTACACAGCACTCCTGTTATATGTCATCATGCCTTTCCAGAAGAGCCTACACACAACCCCCTCCCCCATTACACACCAAGGCAGTTTAAATGTTGTGATCTTTGTTTCAGGTTTCACCTATGTTCCATAACTGACTAGTGCAGCCCTAAATCCTGGAGGGCCTCCTGATTTCAGAACCCCACAAATAATGCAAAGGCTGTTGAAGTGATGGCTATAATATGTCTGGGATCCTCATTACCATATCTAATGAACAGTATTGTTAAGCGCATAGCAAGCCAAAAGGCATTTTATTGAAGGACCTACTATGTGCTGAGCACTGTGCTAAGCCCTGAGAACACAAAGAAAGGCAGAAACAGCCCCTGCCCTTAAGGAGCTCACAGTCTAATGGGGGAGACAGCCATGTATACAGCTAGATACACACAGGAGGGTAGGGAAGGATTGTAGATTACAGAATTGTAAGGGACTATGTGTTGTAGCTGAAAGAACACTCATTCACTAGACTGTGCACTCCTTGAGGGCAGGGGTTGATGCATTGTTTGCCTTTCTTTGTATCGCTAGCACTTAGCACAACACCTGGTGCATAGTAGGAGCTTAATAAATGCTTGTTGACTGAATTAGAGCCAGAAGTCTTAAGCCATGGTATTGGCTCCACTGCTTACTAGCTTTATGAATTTAGATGGTCTCTTAAACTTGTACAAGCCTTGCTTTTCTCATCTGTAAAATGGGGTCAGTAATACCATCACATACCATATGAGGCTGTTGGGAAGATCAGAATGTGTATAAAAATGTTCTTGAAACTATAAACTCTAAACAAATGAAAGCTAATGTCTCTCCCTTCCAAAAGCTCAGAGATAACTGTGTGCCCTTTTCTTGAGTATGTCCACACAAGGCAATTCCAGAACCTTCCTTGGTAACCTAGGCTAGGTTCTTAAAACTGCCAAATGCAAGAGTCTGTTTTTTTCAATGTCTAACCAAAATCTTTCCTGTTGCAAATCAGGCCCACTTCCTGTCTCGCCACCTAACTTCTGAATGCTCTTATTAGACCAGCCCTGAATATTCTCTTCTTCACCTTAATTCTTCTACCTTTTTTTTCTTTTTTTGCCATAAAGCATATTTTCCAAGTCTTTCATGATGTAGAGGAAAATACCTTGTAACATAAAGCACCATACAATGCTAAAAGCTTGCACTAGTAACCATATTGCAGTTTACAAAGCCCTTTCACATCTAAATTATCTCACTTGATCATCATGACAACCCCATGAGTTAGGCAGGATAGAAATTATTATGCCCAAGTCACAGGTGAGAAAACTGAGGCTCAAAGAGTTTAAGTGACTTGCCCAAAGGAACACAACTAATCAGTGCCTGTCAAGTCCCTATATTCTGTATTCAAGTCCAATGTGTTTTGTCTTGCAATGTTAGATGTTAGACATCATTATTAATTTTTCTTCCTCCTCTCTGCCTTTGCTCAAGGTCTCCACATCCTCTTTGAGTTTCCAGATCCACCTTGGGCCAGGTCTTGAGCCTTGATCCAGGCCTCTCTGGCACTTCGGGGCTCATCAAATGCCCCTAGGTTTAAGCCTGGCTTAGGCCTTGCAGTCTTTGCCAATGCCTGTCCCTTACTTGTGCTCTAGTGTTGTCCTGGGTTCATTGGTCTTGGGTTACCTGTCTCCTCAATAGGGAAACTAGGCTTTCAGGGGTTCAGTTCTGCTTGCACCTCAGATTCTTAAGGAGCAATTCTATTTTTGGCTCTAGACTAAGCAATCCACCTAGGATGCCTAGTTCTAAGAGAGGCAAGGGGTAGAAGAAAATAACGCCCAGATTATAAACATGATCCCACATCTTGTGTTGTTATTTTTGTTGTTTTTTTGAGGCAATTCAGGGTTAAGTGACTTGCTCAGGGTCATACAGCTGGTAAGTATCTGAGGACGGATTGGAATTCAGGTCCTTCTGACTCCAGGGCCAGTGTTCTATCCTCTGTGCCTAGTGCTCTTCTCTTTAGAGGCCAGACTCCCCAGAACTCTACCTAGTCCAAATTGCATGCCAGGGTACAGACAGGGAATGAGCCCTATGGGGCCAACAGTGGTTTCTAAGGTGAGGGAAATATTACATTTAGGAATCATTCTATTAACTATGGTCCCAAGCTCTCTCCTGACAGACATCAAACAGTGAGGCCTAAATCTTTTCTTCCTCATTGACTACTTTATTCCTCGTGGTCTCGTGGGTAAGGGCATAAATTCTTTAGAGTTCATTTGTTCCAACTGTAAACTATAATTCATCACACCATTGATAGGACATCCTTCTCCATGGGGCAGAGCAGGGCCTTAAGTGGTTCCTTAATTCTGAGACCTGGGTAAAGTGTCACAGCACATTCCTGGGGCAAGCATTTAATAAAAATCTAGATGGGGAAGGGGTGAGGGGGGCAGACTTCAGCCCTCTATGCACAAGCCTCTCTTGGGGGTGGGAGTAGACAGAGTCCCTGAAACACCTGGTAAAGGAGGAGGTGTCATTGAAGAAGACTAAGGTTTAACAACAACAATAATAACAATTATAATAACAAAGTATCTAGTCATGATAGATGTAAGGTTTGCAAAGTACTTTAGAGATTTCATTTGTAACTTACAACAACCCTGTGAGGTAGGTGTTATTATTATTCCCATTTTACAGATGAAGTTAACAGTTAAGTGACTTGCCTAGGATCACATAGCTAAGAAGTATCTAGGGCAAGAATTGCATTTAGGCCTTCCCAACTCCAGCTAGGTGGCAGCTAGGTGGTGTAGTGAATAGACTGTTGGGCCTGAAGTCAGGAAGACCTAAGTTCAAATCCAGCCTCAGATATTTACTAGCTGTGTGACCTTGGGCAAGTCATTTAACCCTGTTTGCCTCAGTTTCCTCATCTGTAAAATGAGCTGGAGAAGGAAATGGCAAACCACTCCAGTATCTTTGCCAAGAAGACCCCAAAAGGGGTCATGAAGAGTCAGACAGGACTGAAACAGGCTAAACAAACAACTCCCCAACTCCAAGGCCAGCAGTGTAGACACTAGATTACCTAGCTTTGGAGCCCAACTGAAGAATAACTGATAAGTGAACTAAGAACCCTATCTGGTAATTAGCTAATTATTTTGCCTCTTGAGAGCCAGAGTGGCATTGTGGATAGAGATCCTTCTTTACAGAGTAAAGAAGACTTGAGTAGAAGTGGTCCTCCCTCTTTAGAATATATTCCAACCTCAGCTACACCTCAAAGAACCCCTAGCTTTCTTTAAAGCAGGACTCAAGTGTCACCTCCTACAAAATTACCCCAGTTGTACTCTCCCTTCCTCCCTCTTCCCTTTCCTTTCTTCCTCTCTCCCTTTCCTTCCCCCTCTTCCCTTCCCTCTCTTCTTTCTCTCAGAGGAGTTGAATGTGTGAAGATCAAGTCATCAGCTGCTTCCAGGTTTCCCTTTCCTGAGAGCACCCAGGAAGCTGAATCTTCCACAGACTGGAGGATAAGTTCAGAACAAAGCCTTCAGCAGCTAGGTAGAAAGATACTTAGCCATTTCAGAAGTTCAAGGTATAATGAAATTAGTTGCCTTGACTCAAGCCCTTCCTGAAAGTACATGTTGAGATGTTTCTTTGAAAAGCTGAGGGTTTCTATGTTGTGTTTATGAAACACATCCTCAATCCTACGTGCTTGTTGCCACATCATGACTCAAAGACTTCTGGACAAAAGTTTCCCCAGACTAGGCAGCTAATCACACAAGACTGCATCCATACACACACAGATGGGCTTGAGGACGGAAAAAAGACCATTGTTGGAACCATTCGAACAGCTAGTTCTTTGTTAAAATGGCCCACTAGGCGTAACCTGTGATAGTTACCAACTTGCTACAGGCTAAATTCCAATGGTAATTTTCAAAATGGACATTTGTGAAGAGGGCATATTGTAGAGTAAAAATAGCTCTGGGTTTGGAAGGAGAAGACCTGGTTTTGAATCCTAGCTTTGCTACCTGAGTGACTTTGGACAAATAACTTCATATCTCTGGTCCCCGGCTTTGTCATCAATAAAATGGGGGGAGTGGACTATGTGACCTCTACATCTGTGTTGTGGTTGCTGGTCCTTCATTTTTCAAAGACAACCAATGACATCATGGGGGGGGTGATGTCTTGATGTGCACGTGAATTGGATTTAAATGAGGCAGAGTTGTACAAAGTCGTCAGCCTCATTCTCTCCTCCACAGTCATCAAAGTCCAGTGGCTGGACAAAAGTCAGGATGACGGGTGATGGCTCAGGATGCAGTGGGTGACCGTGGCAACTTCGATGTCTGACAAAGCTCTACTCACTCCACAGTGCCTGCTTCAGCCACCTTCATGGCTTGGAACAAATTGTTCTCATCCATCCATTGGGGGAGGAAGGGGTCTTCACATGCTTGGGGTAGACACCCCCTAACTCGCCAATGGGTTTGAGGCCTTTGGAAGTTACCCTCAATCTGGTTTAGCCCATCTGCCAAGATGGTTTACAGGTGTGGTCACTGCATGTGCTACAGCTCCATGGAGCCACGGGTAAGAGTTGGGTGAATCAGGTGGACACCAGAGGTGGATTAGCAGCCCTGAAAAGGGTTCGGCAGCCCTCACACCAGAGGTGCTAGTCCTCCTGAACACCTGTATACCTTCAGCCCCTTGGAACTACCTCTCAGAACTCTTCTTGGACAACTGCCCTGGAGGCTATGATTTCATAGGATTGTAGATCTAGGAGAGGCCCCAAAGCTTTTACATCATAGTCCAATCGTCTCATTTTTACAGATGAGGAAACTGAGTCCCAGGGAGGTTAAGACACTTGCCCACAGTCACATAGGTGACAAGCATCAAACAGGACATGTGAACCTCCATCCTTTGTCTCAGAGCTAGTGCCCTTCCCTTTGTTTCCCACGGTTTAGGTGTATGATCAGCCACTAAGCTGGTCCCACCCACATGCCCCAAACCAGTATTGATTTGTAATGTATTTGCATTATCATCATTTCACCTACCCTGATGACTGGGTTCCCTCAGACACTATTACCACCATAATTTAAAGTAAGACTTCCAAATGGAGCTGTTGCTTTGTAGTCTTTTGGATGAACCAGTGTTTTCTGGGATGCATCTCTCCTTTGTCTTCCTGCCCCCACCTCATACCTTCTATGTTTTTAATTTTTCCATTTGAGATAAAGATAGAGGATATATAAAGAAGTGGGGTCAGAGCACAGTTCAGAAATAGGAATAATGCCACTGAATTCTGCTGAAGGCAATGTGGTTGAGAAGTGGGAGTAGAGACAAGCCTAATTAGTGTTTTTTCCTTTAAATCATGATTCTACCATAAGCATTTTCATTTTGTCAAGGAGAGGCTTGGTATCTGTTTTGTTTTAAATAGCCAATGACTCAGAGGACTGCTGCCCATGTAGAGTGCCAACATGCCAGCCAAGATGCCTCATTTTAGACTTGCTCTGCTTGGCCCCAGAAAGCCATGCTAGAAACAACAAGAGGTGGATTTATGCTTCATGGAAAGGGAAAATTCTTAACAAGTAGAGCCCTCCAAGGTGAATGGGCTGCATTCAGATATAACCGACTCCATGGCCCCTAAGTCTATGATCTCCTCAGCCTCTAGGAAGGAGGATTTTGCTGTTTCTGTGGAAGGTCATTTCTTAGTTTTGATGTGACTGTTCCTGCCTCTGGCTTTTATTTCTACCAAATTGTCTGATGAGCCTGCAAAATCCATAGTTGCCTTTTTTGTTTGTGTTTGTTTTATTTTGTTTTGGCTTCATTTGTTTGTTTCTTTGAGGCAGGGGTATTCTGGTTAATGTTTAACAATCAGCTTCTAAGGAAAATGTATGCAAGGGACATTTTAAATTGAAAATGTATTATTAACATTTTCTCCATCACTTTCTTAAGTCTAAACAATCAACACAACAGTAAATAAAGCCCTGATTTAGTAGTAGTGTTTGCTGATTTCCAAGATGGAAATGCTCACACTGAAATTTTAGTGATTGACTCTCTGGAGCCACTGTATGTCTCCATATCTGAAGTTTTCTTGTTGTTGAGGAAAGCGGCCATTGAGAACATCTCTGGTATGTTACATGTTGATCCTCAGCCACTTTCAGCCTTCAGTCTATTTCCTATTGTCCAAAGGAGGCCCACATGGATCAAGTGCTTGCTTAGCTTCATAGCTTTGGGTTTGAATGTTCAGCTCACAAAGTCACGTCACCTGGTGAAGTAGAAAGACCACTGGATTTGAGAGTCAGAGGGCCTGGGTTCAAATCCTGAATGTTGCTGGTGATGACTGTATGACCTTGAGTAAGTCACTTCTCTGGCCTACATTTCTTCAATTATCAAATGGGGTGGGGGTGGGGTGGACTATATAACCATTAAAATACATTCTTAATCTATGATAAGAATTGATGATCAGATTAAGAGAAATTATTCGCCTCTCAAAAAATGGAAACTCCAATGTCAGTATGCCAATCCTAAGTGGTGATGGTAGTGGAGATTTAGGGCATGATTTTCTTTAATTCAGATGGGTGTCCCTGCTTATTAAGGTCCCCATAGATTTATAACTATTAACTACCTGTACCTCATTTTTGTTAATTTTTTAAAAAATAGCTATCTTTAATATTAAGCAGGTCGTTATTTTTAATGATAATAGATTAGGACAACTTTTAAAAGAAACAAATACTAAAAAATTGAATTCCTTAACATTCTCATCAGATCTAGACAGTCAGTCTAATCCTTTTTTTTTTTTAAACTCATTTCCAGGAGACTGCAGAGAAGGATTATTCCTTTTATCATTTTCTAAATCTTATCTCAAAGTCAAAATTCTTTCCAGGGAATTTCCCCTCAGTCCTTGAGCCAATCAAAGTTCCTTTGTGTTTGTTGTTCCTTTCCAGGAGATGGGGACTTTCCTCTCTCAGTTGTTGTCCATCAACAACTTATTCATCCTCTTCAGGCTGTTCCACCCTCATTAAAAAGATGCCCTCAATTCCCCTTTTTAACACTGAGAATTCCTGATTCCTTTCATCACACACTGTAAAAAAAAAATCCCTTTCATGAATTCCTTTAGGCAGTTTTTGTTTCCCTTTGAAGAGATAGGCTCCTTTCTCTACTTTTTCCTTTGCTCTTCTTAGTTTTCCTTTCCCATCAGCCTTTTAACTGGAACAGGTATAAGCTGGTATTTGCATTTGTCCACAGAAGAGAATTCTTTCCAACAGCCTATTGATATTAACAAGGACACGACATAGTGCTTTCCATTACTAACGACCTCCATTATAGTTTCCAGAGCTATTTTTCTTAACATTTTTTAATTATGAACTAAAGATCAACAAAAATTCTAATATACAAAGAATAATAAAAAAATGGATTGTATGTGAAACTATGAACTTCTGTTACATACAATTTCCTTTTCTTTTTCTCCTATGTATAGATTTGTTGTTTATAGAATTCAATTTAATCTAGTGGTTCCAACACTACCCTGTTTGTCTTTCTTTCCCTATCTCTTCTGTTTATTTTAAAAACATTCATTGACACTTTCTTCCTTATCTTCCTTTTTTTTTTAAAAAAGTAACAAAAAAAGTACTCTATGAGCAAAGCAGAAATGCGGGAGCTCAAAGGAAACTCAAGATGTGCAAATTTAGAGAATCCACCCCAAGTGTTCACATGGACTGTTTGTGCCCAACCTGTGGTAGAGCACAAGCTCGTACTGGTTTGATCAGTCACAGTCGGATTAGTGCAGTATAGCAAGAACAATCAGGAGAAAACACTCGCCCCCACCCCAAACCAGAGGCTTGTTCTCCCATAAAACATGCAGAGTTCAAGGTAAAGTGACCTCGAGCTTGGAGCACGCATAGAGAAGGGGGTAACTCAGAGCTCCTGAAAGTGCTTTTGCTAGAATCACTGCCGTAGATATGGAGTCCCATTCTGCTGGGCTCTTTAAAGAGTCCCAAAGGTCATTTTCTCAGGGTGCCTTGCTGCTGCTATTCTGGGGATGCTGCTAGGATGATGATGTTCACAAGGTCCTCCTCTGGTTGAGGGTGGGGGCACTCTCGCTTCCTCCCAAGTGATTGCTTGGAAGGGACCGGGCTGGGATTGCTTCCAGCCCTTATGACTGACAGTGAAATGATCCTGGATCTAAACTGGCTTGCTGTTTTAGAGATAACCAACAGGGCACACCTGAGTCTCCTCAGCCAATACCAATATATCTCCTACACTCCTGAACTGATTAAATTGTTTCAAATTAGTTTAATGCCTTTGATGGATTGATTGGTTGATTCAGCAGAGACTCCCCTCCCTTACATATTCTCCTGAATATGACTGTGCCATAAGACATAACAAATATGAAGGATTCAGAGAAGGAATTGATCTGAACTGATGTAGAGTAAACCAATCAGAACCAAGAAAACAGCATGTACAAAGATTACAACAATGTAAACAGAAGTTAAAAGAATGAACCAACTGTGTAACTATAATGACCAAACTAGACCTGAAGAAGAATTGACAAACTGTTCCTCTCTTCTTTGTACAGAAGACATGGGATATTTTACTACATTGCTTTTTGTTTTTCTCTTTCTTTTTTAAATCTTTGCTATAAAGTAATATGAGCTGGGTAGGGAAAGCTAGAGAGATATATTCAGCAATGAAAGTGAAAAGACAAGAGATGGGGCAGCGAGGTGGCGCAGTGGATAGATCACCGGCCCTGAAGTCAGGAGGAGCTGAGTTCAAATTCGGCCTCACACCAAACACGACACTTACTAGCTGTGTGACCCTGCGCAAGTCACTTAACCCCAATTGCCTTAAAAAAAAAAAAAAAAGACAAGAGATATTTCCCAAACCAACCAAGTTAAAGGTATGTGAGTGGGACATTTGACATCACTTTGATTTTCAAGGTTAGCACATATGAGGCCCAGAAGAGGTAGTCTTCATGTGAGTATAGCAGGAGAAGTCCCCTTCCTCTGCTGACTCATGACCTTACTCTCTTATCTTCTCCTGAATCCCTCCTTCGTCTGAAGGGGTGCGGATCAATAGAGGACTGTAAAGCATGGTGGTCTCTGGACTCCTACAAGAAAGAAATATGCCTCTAGCAGCAGATGCCTGGAAAAAAGCCCTAGTTACAGTTCTATCTTCAGTTATTATCAATCACCATTTCATTTAATTTTGGATTTTCTTCCCTAGATTAAGCAGAGATTCCAACACTGAAATTTCTTGTCTTGTTCAGGCTTCTTTGTAAATCAATTAACAAGCATTTTTATTAAGTATCCTCTACTTTATAGGTACTAGGTTGGGCTCTGGAGATCCCAATTACAAAGTGAAATAGTCTTTGCCCTCCAGGAGCTGACATGGCTATGGCTTGGAGGTCTTTAGTCAGCCCCGGATCTATCAAGTGTTAACTATCCTGAATCCTTTCTTCCACTATAGACTTTTAAAAATAAACTTTTTACCGATATCTTTTGTTTTTCACTTCCTAATACCCTTCCTTTTGACCCTCCCATGAGCTATCCCATGTAACAAATATATTTTTAGAGGGAAAAAAAAGAGGAAGAAGAAAAAATCAATAAAATTGATCAGTACATTGAAAAAATCCAATGTATACAATGTACACAAAAACAGCCAATGTACCGCAATACTGGACCTCTCACCCCTGCTTGGGAGTAAGGCGGGGATGTCTCCTCATATCCTTTCCTTGGAGCCATGCTTGTTTGTTGTAATTTCACCACATTCACTTTTGATTGTGTTATAGTTCCTCTTTCATTTATATTATTATAGTCATTGTGAATGTTGTTTTCTTGGCTAAGCATACTTCACTCTTCATCAAGTTGTGTACATCTTTCCACGCTTCTCCAAAGTCATCATATCTGTGGTTTCTTACAACAATTATAACATTCATGCACCACAACTTGTTTAGTCATTCCTCAATCAATCAAAAAAAATCTAGTTTGTTTCCAGTTCTTTGCTACCATAAAAAAATGCTGCTATGAATATATTGGTACATATGGGGCCTTTCCTCTTAACAGTAATTTCTGATGAGAGTCTCTTGAGGGAATGACTTTTTTCATTGTGTGAACAAGTGCTCAGTTTCGTTGTATAACTCACAAGATTTTCTAGGTCATTCAGTGTCTAGGAAAGAGTGGTCTAACAGCAGGACAGGGAACCCTGCCCCTGAAGTCTGAAATCCTATGTCAAAGTACTGAGTGGTACAGTGGATAGAGCACTTGGCCTGGAGTCAGGAAGACTCATCTTCCTGAACTCAAATCTGGCCGCAGACACTTTCTAGTTGTGTGACCCTGGACAAGGTACTTAACCCTGTTGGCCTCAGTTTCCTCATCTGTCAAGATGGAGAAAGAAATGGGAAACCACTGTGATATCTCTGCCAAGAAAATCCCAAATGGAGTCAGGAAGAGTCAGACACGACTGAAACAACTGAACAACAATAAAATTCCAATATAATCAGCTTCCTTTGCAATGCTACATATTTTATTTCACTCATTTAAAAACATCCTTCTCAAAAGGGATATATAGATTTCACCAAACTGACTTCCAAAGGGACCCATGACATAATAAAGATAAAGAATCTCTACTTAGAAAATTAAAGAAACTTACATTTAAATTAATGTTCAGTTTTTAAAATTTATTTATTTATTAATTATTAAATGTTTAATCAGAAAGTTTTATGTTCAGTATTTATATAAAACTATACAGTGGTTTCATCACAGAGAGACGTGTTTCATAAAATCATCTCATAAATGTCTTCCTGGCTCCTTTCCTCATAAATCGAGGAGTATCACCATTGCTTGCTGGTCACTGAGTGTAGAGTTGTCCCCTCTGCCACTGCTGATTTTCCTTGATCTGGTTGATTTGGTGATCTCCCTTTCCCCCTGGATTTAGCAGCAAGAGCTCTAAGATTTTCTCCAAGGGTTGGGGCCTCCAGTCTGATTCCTTCTCTAGCAGACATTTTTTCTCTTTGGCCATGATTTTGGTCATCTCTTTTAATCATGGTCCTGCTGCCACTGTACCCACCATTCTGTGGATCCTCTCAGTTCCTACCTTTGTTTTGAAATATGACTTTGGTTGCTTTTTGTCATTTACATTGTGGGGAATGACTTCAGTAATTATAGTTAGTCAGTCAAAAAACATTTATTAAGTGATTACTACATACTAGGCACTTTGCTAAGCTTTGGGGGATGCAAAGAAAACCAAAAACATTGTCCCTGCCCTAAAGCAACTCACATTTTAAAGACAGATAGATAGATAGATAGTTCTAATATTTATATCATATTATAAGGTTACAAAGTACTTTATAAATATTATCTCACTCAATCCTCACAGCAACCTGGAAGGTAGGTTCTATAGTTATCTCCGTTTTATAGATGAAGAAACTGAAAGAGGCAGAGAGGTTAAGTGACTTGCCCAGGGTCACACAGCTAGCAAGTGTCTGAGGCTGAATT
Organism: Vombatus ursinus; assembly: GCF_900497805.2. NCBI lineage: Eukaryota > Metazoa > Chordata > Mammalia > Diprotodontia > Vombatidae > Vombatus > Vombatus ursinus. The sequence goes on from NW_020954577.1 coordinate 25,973,402, forward strand.
TGAACTCAGGTCTTCCTGACTCCAGGTCCAGTGTTTTCTCCTCTGTACCCTATGGAAAGGATCCTCAGACTGCTAACAAGCTCCCCTCCTCCCCAAACAAATCAAAGGGATTTCTGTCATCCTTTCTTTGGCCCCATCTGCTCAACAAGGCTCCATGTTTCATTTATTGGCTGTGCTGGGGTCCAACTTCTCTGAGGCCCAAAACTTGCTATAACTCATTACCCACTAGCTCTCTTGGTTAATACACACGAACACAGTACTGGAGCACAAATTTGCAAAAAGCAACATCCGGACCACAATACGGAGATGGCTAGGCCAGTATATACCACAGGGGCCCTTTCTTCACACCCTTTTTGAGCAGGAAGCATGTGTGTGCAATCGTAGAGAAAACCTCTAACCCACTCCTTAGAGACAAGCTCCCCAGGTGTCATGAATCTTTCAAATCAAGAAGGCAATGAAGCCAATCCTTGGTTGCACAAGAATCTCTGACCAGAAATGGGCCTCCTTCCAGGATATCATCTTGTGGGGGGTGGGGAGGATTGGGGGAAGAGATCTATGAGTCATGGGCCTTGACTATGCTTTGCTTGCAAATAATACCTCTTGGTGGCTTTGAGAGGATGCTATTGGTAAAGACAAGACTTTATTTCGTCATTGATGAGAGTTTTCGTTTATACCACGACCACCATCTACACTTGCCCCCTCCTCTACCGAGACCTAGCAGTAAAAAAATTCCAAAACTGGGTTAACTCACTGTTATTTAAATCAATAGCAGGAGAGTAAGAGTATAGAGCATTCAAACCTGTAGAAAATCCCCCAAAACACTCATTGTTGGCCATGTTGGTAGCCTGTGGGTTCCTGGAAGCTGCACTCATGTTCGGGTCATGCTGATGGCAGTATCTGTCTGAAACCACAGCTCACAAGTCTCCAGTGATGTCCCTCATTTACCGGGCCAAACCAGAGGACGAACAGGTGCAAAATCCACTCCAGAGGCTTCCTGTTGGCTCTGGAGCCAAATAGAAACTCTGGTTTTAGCTTTTAAAGCCCTTTACAGCCTGCAAACAAACTATCTTTCCGGCCTCTATATATATATTATTCATCACTCCATCTTCTTTAATTTAGTTAAACCAGCTTTCTGTTCTTCACACACAACACTCCTAAGCAGCTGAGTAGCACAGTGGATAGAGTACTAGACCTGGTGTTACAAAGGCCTGAATTCAAATTTGACTTCAGACACTATTTGTGTGATCCTAGGCAAGTCGCTTAACCTCTATCTGCCTCAGTTTCCTCATCTGTAAAATGGGGATAATAATAGCTTTTACCTCCCAGGATTCTTGTGAGGATAAAATGAGATAACATTTATAAGGCACTCAGCACAGTGATTGACATACAGCAAGTGCTTAATAATTGCTTGTTTCCTTCCTTCTTTCCCCACTCTATACCCCTATACCTTTGCGCTGACCATCTCCCATGCCTAGAATGCATTTTCTCCCCATCTCTGACCGCTACGATCCCTCCCTTCCTTTAAGTAACGCTTCTACATGAAGTCTTTCCCAATCGACACCACTGCAAATGCCCTCCTCCTCAAAGGATTTTGTTTGTACCTCACTATTCTTTTTACATTTATTCTGTGTGTATAATATACTCATAACCACATATGTGATTATATAAATACATGTATTATATGTGGACATGTACATATGTATCACACACATGTATTATAGGCACACCTATACACATGTATCATATGTGTATAGACACATTAGATTATGTACACATATACATGTATATTTTTATACACACATGTATTATGAATGTATATATACATGCATTCTATGTGTGTATATACATGTATATTATAGAAATATGTATTATATGTGTATTTAGAAACATACAAGTGTATTAAGCAACTATATTGTACATATACACATATGTATCACATGTGTATGTACATATTATATGTATTATATGTATATACATATATAATATATATGCATTTTAAATTATTGCTTCCCCTGTTAGAATATAAGCAGCTCTTTGAGAGTAGGGAAAGGGAAGGGAACAAGGAATTATTTCATTCATTGTGCTTGTATTTCCCACACCTAGAACTGTACCTGACACATGGAAGTTCCTTAATAAATAAATAAATAATGAATGTTTTTTTCTTGAACCAAAAGTTTGATTTCATCAGAGTAGGGAGGTCTTGGCAAAAGACTTCTTTTTCTGCATGAGGCAGTCAGGGTTAAGTGACTTGCCCAGGGTCACACAGATAGTAAGTGTCAAATGTCTGGGGTCACATTTGAACTCAGGTCCTCTTGACTGCAGGGCCTGTGATCTAAACACTGCACCGCTTAGCTGCCCCAGGACTGCCTTTTCTCACAAAGACTGGCACCTGCTCTGCCACTTAGTTTTAAGGAGTTGCTTAGGACTCCGAGAGGTTAATTACCTGCGCAAGGTTACAGGGCCAGTGTGCGTCAGAGATGGGCCTTGAACTCAGATCTTCCTGACTCTACCATTATGCCATACTGCTTTCTCTGCTGATCTGCTGTTGTTGAGCTCATCTATTGGGCTGCTTTCTGTATTTCATTGCCCGTAGTGAAGCTTTCACTTTACCGAATTAGAGCTGTCATGTTTCCTCTCTGCTAGAAAGAGGGGTGAGTTCTTTTGTGAAATAGCCTAGGTCCTAGGGGTGGGGAACCTGCAGCCTTGAGGCCACATGTGGCCTTCTAGGTCCTCATGCAGCTTTTTGACTGAGTCCAAGCCTTATAAAACAAATCCTCTAATTAAAGGGATTTGTTCTGTGAAGTTTAGATTCAGTCAAAGGTCTGTATTGGGGACCTAGAGGGCCACACGTGGCCTTAAGGCCACAGGTTCCACACCCCTACAGCTGTTTCGTGTCAAATACCAAGGAAGAACCTTCAAAAACAGATGTACACCCTTCATATTTCCACGTCTCCAGTAAAAGAGGCACCATTTACAACCTCAACAACGCAAGCTCCTAAAGCTTGATCACATCTGGAAAAATCTGCCTCCTGTCCCAGAAGAGCTACTGATTCCATCTGCTTGGATGATTTCTCCATTAAGCTCTGAGTTGCTTTCTCTGCTAAGCTGGGACTTGCTGGTGTCATGTACTCGGGCTGTTTTTTCAGGGCTTTGCCCTTTGTCCTTTCTCTACTCAATCACAGTTGGGGTGTCCTCTTCCTAGCAGAGGCATGATGAGAGCCCCCTTATGAGATATCTCAGCAGCACTCAGGGTTATTTCAACTCTTTTGTGAGTCAAATACACAAATGAACTTAGCATGCCAGCAAACACCCTCATTTCACATCTGTCTTTTTAAACTAATTTGCTTTTACTTTAAACAACCACTCCACCAGGTCTGCTTGCTTTATCAACTGGGGTGGAAAAATTCCTTTCAACTCACGTCATGCCCCTTAGCAGTTGGTGCTCATATACATATTTCTGTAGAGCTTCTTCACTTTAGAAAGACTTGAGGGTTGGGATAGAACTGGCTACCTTCGTCCTGAATTTCTATAAACCTGAAAGCCCACTCTAAATGTGTTTCCATATTTAAATGGGTACATGTCCCTGATTTGCTGACCCTTCTCAGCACTGGAAATCACACAACAAAGTCAAGATCAAATAGGTTTTCCAGGTTCCTCAGACTTCCTCTTCCTTCCTACTACCCACCTACTGTCCTCAAGAAAAAGCACAGGCTTTTCTGACCAATCTTTCTGTCAAGCAGAATTTTGCTTCCTTAGCCATGTGCCCTCTTCTTGCTCAGTGGTCTCTTAGTCTTGTGATGACCCTGGAATCCCTGCCCTCCTTTCTGGAAACCAGTATACTTGAAACATTCCAGACTCAATTACTTAATTATCTGATTAGCCCCTCCCTACCTGTGACCTCAGATATAAGATGTTAGATGCGTGCTCTCCCTATAAAATAGCTGAGTGACTCAATCCCAGAGTTTCTAGGATATCGTGCCAGAGGCTCCCTGGTAGTAACATACCTGGTTTTATCCTTCCCCTAATGCTTTTCAATTCTGCTTCTGCTTTTGAAGTCTTGCCAATGCCCAATCTCCTCCACTCCCATCTGTGTGTGTGTGTGTGTGTGTGTGTGTGTGTGTATATGTGTGTAGGGGAGGGGAGTCATTAGGCAACTCTAGTATCCTTCCTCATGGTCATTGCATTTGCAATTGGGTCCCTTGGGTGTTTCTAGTCAAGCCTAATGTCTTTCTGTTAAACACAATGATGGTTTCAGAATTACCTGGTCTTCTAGTTCTGTGAAGCCTTTTTACTCCTGGCAATGAATTCACACACCACCAAATGTTGCAGATAGAGGGCATCAATTCCCCATACTTAGCTTCTCTAGGGAGAGAACTTCTATGGTTTTAGTGATTAGATGTTCAGCACTACCATTCTAGTTCACTATTTGTTGTCTTGCATTTGGACATCTATTAATCAATTTTACATAAAATACGACACAGAATTTCTATCAATTGAAATTAATTTTGTGTGTACTGGACAGACTTTGGGAATCCAGTGAATCCTTTTAAGTGAAAATTTTTATATACTGTAGAGAATTTCCCTCATGTTATCTACTTTAGAAGTTTACACTTTTTGTATATGAGCTTTATACATCAAGGTATGGTGGCAATCCGGGACCCTGAGTTTGAGTCCTGGCTCTATTATTAGCCCCGGCTACATCATTTAAACATTCTGAGACTCAGTTTCCTCATGTAGAAAATTGGGATAATAACTCCTACACTCACAGAATTGTTGTGAGGACACTTTGTAAATCTGAAATTTCTGTGTAAATATGAGTTATTCATCTTCTAATTAAACCCCTACTCCTCCCTATTGGTGCCAAACCTTCAGGAGGTTCTCTGGTAGGCACATTCTGCCAAAGGAGCCCCCATGATATGGAAGTCCTGCATAGACTCTCTTTCTGTTGAGGTCACCCCATTTTCCAGGTCACCCAGCCTTATAACCTTTGAGTCATCTTTGACTCCTCCCTCTCCATCATTCCCTACATCCAATCAGTTTTGAAGTCCAGCTAATATCACTTAACTCTTGTATCTGGCCCCTCCTCTCTACTCCCACTGCAAACTATTCCCCATCTCTCCCCTTCATGCTCTCATTCTTTTTTTTTTTTTGCCTAGATTTCATAAAATTTTCTAATTGGTCTTCCTTTCTCTAATCTAAAATTCTCTCCCTAATCCATCCTTTACTCCACTGCCTGACAAATCTTGCTAATCCGCTGCTCTGATCACGTTACTCCTTTATTCAAGAACCGTTGGGGATTCCTTACTGTTTCCTAAATCAAGTATAAGCTTTATCCTGAGCCTGTCAGTCAAGGCCCCTCCTCTAGCCTACCTATCTAGTCAGTTACGACTCCCTCTCAGCTACTCTCTTTACACAAATTGTCCTATTCTCCATTCACCATGCTAAGGCTGGCCCATCCTCTCCCATGTCCATGCCTGAGCTCAGTACAATCCCCATGCCTAGAATTGACTACCCCTCTATTTCCAGCATCTGAAGTCCCTCTCTCAGGGCTTAACTTCTCACCCATCAGATCTTCCCTGATCCTTCCCCCACACCACTGAGAAAATTGATCTCCCCGCTTTTCAATTTCTCTTTGCCTGTACTCATTTTATTCTTCCTGGTATCGTAATTATTTGTGTATGTGTAAAGGGCAGCTAGGTGGTGCAGTGGAGAGAGCACAGGGCCTGCAGTCAGGATAACCTGAGTTTAGATCTAGCCTCAGACATTTACTAGCTGTGAGACCCTGGGCAAGTCACTTCACCCTGTTTGCCTCAGTTTCCTCATCTGTAAAATGAGCTGGAGAAGGAAATGGCAAAACATTCCTGTATCTTTGCCAAGAAAATCCCAAAAGGGGTCACAAAGAGTTGGATACTACTGAACAACAACAACAAGTGATGAGAGCATTGGAATTGGGGTCTGGAGGAGCTGGGATCAGACATTGCCTCCAGACACTAAGTGTGAAAGTATAGGCAAGACCAATAATCCCTGTAGTACTTAGCTGTGAGGCTCAAATGAAATACAGCGTAGCTGGTATAGTAATAGGTGGTGTCAAACTCAAATAGACCCAGATCCCTGTGGGCCACAAATTGATTTAGAAAGCTATAAATCAATATTATCCATTATAGTTTTTTGTTGTTTCGCATTTTAAAATTTGTTGTGTGAAACATTTCCCAATTACATTTTAATCTGCTTAGGGCTCCAGAGTTCTTCAGCCCCATCCCTCCCCCTCCTCCCCTTGAATTAGACAGCTCTGGTGTAATAGACAGGGTGTCCCAAAAGTGTTAGTGCAGTATTTTGGTGGCAGCCTGTCTCAATGTCTGCTATTTCTATAATTGTGTTTTTGCATGTCAGAAGAAGTTGGCTTATCCTGCAAATATATATATATATATATATACGCACACATCTGTCTATCTATCTATCTATCTATCTATCTATCTATCTATCTATCATCTATCTATCTATCTATCTATATCTCAACCTAGCAAGTCTAGCCAACCTAAAGGTGAGAGGAATTCTGGGAAAATGTAGGGGACATGCAAACCTCTGTATTCCCAGATGAGACAATAAAGCAAACATATTTAGTTTTCTCCTAACTCTGGGTTCAGCTTTCTTCTTACTAGATCATACCACCTTTCAGGGCCTCATTTTCCCATAAAATACTAGATACAGTTCCATTGTGCCAGGTCATCCCCGATACCAAGAAGGTACCAGGACACATCTGTCCACACTGGACAAGTATAAAAGTATACACCTTGTATTTCAGGCTGATCACCCAGCCTGTCCTGTAGGTTGGGAGTCATAAGCACTTGCTACTTTCAACAGCCCCATCAGAACAAGTATTATTGTTGTTCATTTGTTTTAGTCATGTCCAACTCTTTGTGATATTTGGGGTTTTCTTGGCAGAGATATTGGAGAGGTTTGTCATTTCCTTCTCCAGTTCATTTTATAGATGAGGAAACTGAGGCAAACAGGGTGAAGTGACTTGCCCAGGGTCACACAGCTAGTAAATGTCTGAGGCTGGATTTGAATTCAGGTCCTCCAGACTCCAGGCCTGGGGCTCTATCCATTGCGCCACCTGGCTGCCAAGATCAGAACAAGTGCATTGAGCTAACTAGAATAAAATAGTGTTTGGTTTATAGTTTTGCTAAAGTCAGAGGAAGTCTAATGGTCAGAGCAATTAAAGAGGAATATGAGGAAAGACCTATATGTTTGATCAAAATGTATAACTCTCTTCTGTTGACTTAAATGCACTTGACAATATGATTCAGGAAAACAGGTTGCACCCTGTAAGAAGTGAAGAGCACTACAGCAGCTCATAGAAACTTCCTTTGAATAGGGCAGGCATCAAGGTCCATTGGACAGAACAATAGCTTTAGAGTCAAGAGGACCTGGGTTCAGATCCTGAGGCTATCACTTACTTTCTGTGTGACCTTGGATGAGTTATTTAACCTCTGGGCCTTAGTTTCTTTATTTGTAAAATGAGAGGGGTTGGAATTGATGAACTCAAAGTTCTCGTCCAGCTCTAAATCTAAATTCTGACAGAAAGCTTTCTTCCTCTTTGTTAGTAAAACATTGATAAAGAAAGAAGGAAGGGAGATGTTAAAAGATTGGGGAGGGGGAGACAGACAGAATGAGGGAGAGAGACAGAAAGGGAGAGAGAGACAGAGACAGAGAAGAGATAGAGACAAAGAAAGAAATAGAGACAGACAGAGACAGGGAAAGAGAAGACAGGGGTGGGGGAGACATAGACACAGACAGACAGGTAGACAGAAAAGGAGAGAGGAGACAGACAGAGCAAGGGAGAGAGAGAGAGAGAGACAGAGAGGAGATAGAGACAAAAAGAGAAATAGAGACAGAGACAGAGAGGGGAAGACAAGACGGAGAGAGAGGGAAAGAGACAGAAAGTGAGAGAGAGAAAGAGGGAGAGGAGACAGAGATACAGAAAGACAAACAGAGAGGAAGAGAGAAGACAGAGAAACAGAATGAGAGAGACAGAAAGGGAGAGAGGAGAGAGGAGACAGATGGAGGAAGGGAGGGAGAGAGGGAGAGACAGACAGAGAGCTAGAACAGAGAGAAAGAATGAAAGAGAATCATAACAGAAATATGGTTCCTGGCTCCATGGTGTGTGTGTGTGTGTGTGTGTGTGTGTGTGTGTGTTGCAAAGAAAGCCGGTAGAATGACAGAAACAGGAAGAAGCAGCTAGTGTGTATGTGGGAGGTGGTTTCAAACCCTGTGCTCCCCAGGGCCGGACCACTGGTGGATGAGGACAGTTTGAATGGCTTCTGCCTCGGAGAAGGAGTCCCCCTAGTCAATGTGGGACTTGTTTGGCTTGACCACGTTTTTGTCGTGAAGGTTTTCTTTCTAATGTTCAGTGGGGGAAGGGAGTGAGAGGGAGAAAAAACGAATGTTTATTGATTTGAAAAAAAAATACGAGTTTTTTGTTTGTTGGTTGGTTGGTTTGTTTGTTTTAAGGAGTCAGAGTGAATTTTCTACTTAGGCCCAGGATTAGATCATGAAGCGATTGAAAATAGTTGAAGTTTAGTTAGAAGATCACAGATGTAGAACTGAATAGGGCCTTGGAGGAGATCTGAGTCTCTCATTTCACAGATGTGGAAACTGAGGCCCAGAGAGGTTAAATGACGCGCCCGTGGTCACACAGATAGCAGTGTCTCAGGCAAGTTTTGAACCTACGTCTTCCTGCCTCCACCTAGTCAGTGGTGGAGCACCCTCTATAGGGAGGCATTTCATTCCTGATTGTCAGCACTCTAAAAGTGAATCCCCATTATCTATTGCCTTGAACTTGTACAGCTGTTACCAACTACAGCTTAGTTCGTTTTAATCTGCCATTTTAATATATATTAAAATAGGAAATCTGTGTGAAATACTTGTGATTCAGGTAGCTCTACCTGAGAGAAGCCTGACCATTTGGCCCATGCTACCATAATTCAAGGCATTCCACTTGTGATTGCCTGTTGACGTTGTTTAGTGTTTACCGGGTTACAGCTACCTACTTGAATAACAGGAACCATGCCTCAAAAGTCACTCAACCAGAAGTTCTTAACCGTTTCTGTATCATGGACCCCTTTGACAGTCTGATGAAATCTATGGATCTCTTCTGTGAATATATTTTTAAATGAATAAAATAAAATACAGAGGTTACAAAGAAAACCAATTATTTTGAAATATGTTTGTAAAAATATTTAAAAAAAACAAGCTCACAGACCCTAGGTTAAGAATCTTTATACTGGGTGTACTCTTTGATGCAGAAATACCACCGTTAGGCCTAAAAACAAAAGAGATAGGCAATTTTTCAAAGGAAGAAAGACAAGCTATAAACAGCCATACCAAATGAAATCAAAGTCAGAGGAAAGGGTCAATATGCACAGAAATACTTATAGTAGATCTTTTTGGGGTGTTAAAGCTCTGGAAATTAAATAGGTGCCATGAATTGGAGACTAGCTGAACAAGTTGTGGTATGTGAGTATAAGGGAATATTATTGCTGTGTTAGAAATGACAACCTTGGTGGTTTCAGAGAAATCTGGGAACGCTTGCCTGAACTGATGAAGGGTGAAGTAAGCAGAACCTGGAGAATAATTTATACAAAAACATTTGTAAAGACAAACAGCTCTGAAAGTCTTAAAATTCTTTCTAGTGCAACCACCAACAAGGAATCCAGAGGAATGATGAAGCGTGCTGTCCTGATAGAATGCTGCTGGACTCAAGGTGTAGGAGGAAGGATGGCCATGGCCAATGTGGGAATTTGTTTTTCATAACTACGCTTATTTCTTTTTCTTTTCATTTGACAGTGTTGTAAGAGGGGCATGCTACCAATAGAGTTACCTCCAAAAAATAAAAAGAAAGGAGGGCTATCGAAGCATTTTTAATGCACAGAAAAGAGTAGAAGGAAACAGAAAAGTAGGACTGCTTTGATAGTTGTATGTTGAATTTATTATATAAAAGGAAAAGCAAGACATACATAATAGAGATTCATGGTTTCACTGTACATTCCTCTTTTTCTGTTCTACTTTGGATACGGAAATGCTCTGTTTTGTTTTGTAATAAGTTCAGAATAAAAACAAAATTTAAACTGTATGTCTTCACATTTCATTTTCATTATTATTTTTGCTTTGGCAATGAGGGTTAAGTGGCTTGCTGAGGGTCACACAGCTAGTAAGTGTCAAATGTCTGGGGCCAGATTTGAACTCAAGTCCTGATTCCAAGGCCGGAGCTCTATCCACTGCACCACCTAGCTGTCCTGCATTTCATTTTTTAAAATTGGATACCTGCCTCATTAGGCTGAAAGTTCCAGTAGCATCTTGTCAGCTGTCTTTTAAATGTTAGATATCTAGAAAAATATAATTGTTTCACAGTGTCAATGACTAGTACGTGGAAATGGTACCATTCCATTTTGTAAAACTCTATTTATCAAAACAAAGATTACATACCTTTCAAAAAAAGTTTTTAAAAAGTAGGGATTCCAAGAGGAGTGAGTGCATCATAGGTACAGGAGGGATAGCCTTTGCAAAACCATGGAGAGAGGAGAGACAATGTATGTAAAGAAGTGTAAGAAAGCTAGTTTGAATGGATGGTGGCATATATGAAGGGGAGAGGTGAGGAACCAATTTAGGCTGGAGTCAGGCTGTGAATAGAAGACATCAAATAGAGGAATTTGTATTTGATCCCAGAGATAATAGAGATTTATTTTATTCTAGATGATGTTTATTCTAGATGGTGCAGTGGATAGAGTGCCAGGCCTGGAATCAGGAATACCTGAGTTCAAATCCATCTTCAGACACCAGCTGTGACCCCAAGCAAGTTACTTAACCCTGTTGGCCTCAGTTTCCTCATCTGTGAAACGAGCTGGAGAAAGAAATGGAAAACCACTCCAGTATCTTTGGACAAGAAAACTCCAAATGGGATCCCAAAGAGTCAGACACGACTGAAAAACAACTAAACCAAGAAAAAAAAACAGGAGTTTACTGAGCAGAGTGACGTGGCCAGAACCTATATGTTTTAGGGAGCCTGGATCAGGAAGAGAGACTTGAGGCAGGGAAGTCATTTAGGAGGCTGTGAGAGGTAAAGAGGGCTTACCCTAGAGTGATGGCCATGTGAGGGGAGAAAAGGAGACAAGTTTAAGCGATGTTTTAGAGACAGAATCGACGAGACTTGGCAAAGAGCTGGATAGGATATGAAGAATAGTCAGCAATGGCTCTGAGGTTGCAGAACTGCTTGACCAGGAGGATTGTCATTGCCGTAATAGAAATAAGGAAGTTCCGAGGAGGCGTGGATTTGTGGGGAAAAGATAGGGTTGTATTTTGAATGTATTCAGTTTCAGATGCTTTCTGGACATTTACTTCAAAATGTCCCACAAGTAGCTGATGCCCATATCCCCAGTGTCCAGCCCAGTGTCCTGCATGCAGGCATTTAGTAAATGTTTATTGCATTGAGTTAAATGCTGTGACCACAAAACAACCTAGCACTAGTTAATGTTATTTATTGTCTTAATTGTCTCACCACGAAAGGAAAATCGTCGTGTCAGGTATGACCACATAAAGAGACTTTACCTCTGTAACTTAAAAATAGCATGCAGTTTTATCATTTCCCTCGGCAAGAGAAGATGTGTCAGAAGGAGACAGATCTCTAAAGGGGGCACTTGAAGGTTTTAGAGCTGAGTGCTCATGGCTTGGGGTATAGAATTCATCTTCTTGTGTTGGTCCTGCGCCCTTCCTTGGCTCAATTACCTGGAGAATCAGAACTAAAAGTAGTGGGCAGAACCTGAACTATTTGGACATCCTTCCATTCCTGTCAGCTCTGGGCACCCAGTCAGACAAGCTCTCAAAAGAAAAAGAGTTTTCTAACTTGAAATCTTTCATGAGTGCAAGCCAGAGAGAATAAGAAAAAAATGAGTCAGGAGTCAAAGGAGTATTCTGGGAACTTACTTGAAAACCAGAAATGGCAGTGCTTGCATTTTGCAGCTACTAAAGTACAGAAGTGCAGATTCAGCCCAGTGTGTTGTAACTGCATGAATGTACTGATAAGGCACTTCTCTGTTGGTTGACAATGTGACCATGGCAACTACTTGGTTTTCACTGTGTCCAATATCTTACGCTCACAGAGGAGAAAAATCAGAGGAGATTGCCTACTTGGTATTGTGTAGGATTTATTGTTAGCCTCAATAGATTATCTCTAAATTACATAGTCTTCTGACTAATCCTGTTATCTTTTTAGACTTCTGTCCCACATTTCTTCTTCTGTTCACTGAATTTCTCAAAAGGCTACGTATCTAGGTTTTCACCCAAACCTGGGTATTTTACATGCTGCTAAAAGATGTCAGGGAGACATGACTCTGGTTTGGCAGGGGAAATGCTGAGTGCGATGTCAGTCCAAGTACCTGAGTATGGGGTGAAATTAGTGTGAGAGCTTCCAAAAGAGACAAGTATGATTCAACACGGACTCCAGGGAAGATAGAGGGAAAGACTTGAAAGTTACAGAAATATAGAAGAAGCTGGCTCCTCAACACATCCCTAATTTGTAGTTTATCTCCATAGATATTTTGGAGATTTTCCTCTTGGGTAAGATCAGGGCCTTTCTCTGAGTGGTCATCTCCCTCCCAGGAAAGGGCTCATTCATTTACTGTTGTGTATTTTCTGGCAGACAATATCTGTAGAACTTGTCCAATTTCTGTTTATTATCTTGGATAATGGTTTTATTTTCTCTTCATTATTTGTGACAGCTTTTGTGTGACTGGTATTTGGTGGGAAGGGGCCAAGCCAGCAGAGCTAAGAGCTAGCAATCACAGAAGAGACTTTTGTTCCACACCAGACTCATACCCCTAGACCATCTATATTTAGGGGGGCAGATAAATATAATTCTAGTCTGATACTCCCTTGGAGATAGGAGATAGAGGGAGCAGGAGCCCACCTATAGCCCTTCTCCAGCATTCCTTAGAATAGAAACCAGTGTCCCTTGCATAGAGGTGGGCCAGATTCCAGCTATATCTATCCAAGCCATCCTCCTGTGACCCACATTTGGACAGCCCATGTAGACATACACACACACACACACACACACACACACACACACAGATCTTACAAATAGTGTATACCCATTGCCCTCACTTTTAGTTCTTTTAAAAAATTATTATTCCTCCCAATTACATGTAGCATGATTTTAAAAATTCATGTTTTTCTTTTAAGTTTTGAATTTCAAATTCTATCCTTCCTTCCCTCTCCTCCCCACTCCCTGAGATGGCAAGAAATCTAACACAGGTTATCGTCCCCATTTCTAAACCACCAACTCAGTCCCTTACAATCTAGCATCTGTCCTAGTCATGCCACTGAAACTATTCAGGAATTGTTTGATTCTTTGCTCTCTTGCCTGGACTACTGCAATAACCTTCTAACTGGCCTCCCTTTTTCGAGTCTCTCCCATTCTAATCTCACCTCCACTTGTCTACTAGATGATTTTTCCAAAGCTTGAGTCCAATCAGGTCACCCTTTGCTCAACAATCTCTGGTGGGGTCCCTGTTTCCCGCAGAATCAAATATAAAGTCCTCTCTTTGGCATTTAAAGTTTTTCATAACCTGGCCCTTTTCTGGTTTTCCAGTCTTCTTACACCTTATTCCCTTCCACACACTCTGTTACAGCCACACTAACCTACTTAGAGTTCCTCAAACAAAAGACCCTCTATGCCCTCTCTCCATGCTTTTGCACCTGCTGTGCTTCATGCCTGGAATGCTCTCTCCCCTCCCCTTCCCTTCTTGGTTTTCCTGGCTTCCTTCAAAACAGCTCAAATCCGACTTTCTGCAGGAAGGCTTTCCTGGTCGCTCCAGCTGCCTTCTCCCTTCAGATTTTTCCCGTCTACTTTTGCATGTACTATGTTATTTATTTCTTCTTTCCCTCATTAGAATATGAGCTCCTTGTATCCCCAGGGCTTAGCACAACACCTGGCAAATCATAAGAGTTTAATAAATGCTTGTGGATTGACTTAACTATTTATGCATCCCCAGTGCTTATAGTAGCATAGTTCCTTACATATTAAGTACCTAATAAGGACTTTTTGACCAACTATCTTCCACTACCCCTTCCCAAGGTCTGCACACTCTTCAGACTGGACTACCTATTCACCAGTCCTCCCCCTCACCAGTTCTAAACTTTGCCTGTCTTCATATCTGTGCTTACATTGTCCTATATTTCTGAAATGGATATCCCTTTGTCTCCCATCTTCCCTATTTGAAGATTCTCCTTTCTTTTTTTTGGTTTTGGTTTTGGTTTTGGTTTTGTTTTTGTTTTTTTTTTGTTGGGCAATGGGGGTTAAGTGACTTGTCCAGGATCACACAGCTAGTAAGTGTTATGTGTCTGAGGCCGGATTTGAACTCACATCCTCCTGAATCCAAGGCCAGTGCTCTATCCACTTTGCCACCTAGCTGCCCCTCTCCTTTCTTTAAGGTCTAACTCAGGTGGCCCTTTCTCCATGCAGCCTACCTGATTTCTCCTCCTTAAAATGATGTGTCATTGCTTGGACTTGACATATTCCATCTTGTGGTCATGGTTATTTCAGTCTGCTTCTGTTCATGCAATAGATTATAATGTCTTGGAGAGCAAGGTCTCTAAATTTGAATTACTATGTATCTCTGATACTTATCCCATGCCTTGCAAAATACCTTGCACATAGGAGGTGTTTAGCATTCATTCCTTTACCAAAGAGTTACTAAGTGTCTACTGCAGCATTAGTGACTATGCACAAGATAAGACAAAAGTGAATCAGTTACTGCCCTGGGGGAGTTGACATCCTACTGAGGATGGACAACAGACACACAGGTAAGTATATGAGGAGGAAGAGAAGAAATAAGCATTTATTAAGCACCTCCTTTGTGCCAGGCACTGGGCTAAGCATTTACAAACATAATCCCATTTGATCCTCACAGTAATCCTGGGTTGTTCAGTCATTTTTCAGTCATTTCTGACTCTTCATCACCCCATTTGGGGTTTTCTTGGCAAAGATACTAGAGCAGTTTGCCATTTCCTTCTCTAGCTCCTTTTGCAGATAAGGAAACTGAGGCAAATAGGGCTAAATGACTTGCCTAGGGTCACACAGTAGTAAGTTTCTGAGGCCAGATTTGAACTCATGAAGAAGAATTTTCCTCACTCCAGTTCTGGTGCTCTATCCACTGTGCCACCTAGTGGTTACATAACAATAGGTGCTATTATTTGATATCTGAGGCAGATGTTATGTGACTTGCCCAAGGTCAGACACATAGCTATTAAGTGCATGAAGCTGAATTTGAACACAAGTCTTCTTGACTTCAAGCTGAGTGCTCTAGCTGCTGTGTCACCTAGCCGCCTCTATGAAATGGAAATTTTAGGTGACACCGAGCTGCCCTTCATGTGACACTTGGAACATTGTAGTAATGGCAATTAAAATAAATTTGTGTTGCACCTTTCTTCACCACACTTCAATCACCAGGAGGATGGCAGCATGTCACTGTATTAATGATCCTGTGTGGAAGTGTTGTATCTGGTGTCTACCAGGTGTCACTTTCCTGGAACCACAAACCCACTCAGTTCCTCTCCAGCGCTTGGGCATTGCACAGCCTTCCCAAAAGGTATCTCTTGTGGCCACTAGACAGCACTCAGCCTACAACACTCAGGCTGCCCTATTACCCTTGCCCTCCACACCTCTCTCCACCACGGATGTGGCCTCAAATGGCCACATTTAAGGGGTTTAAATTCACACTGACCAACTTTCAGATGTTGGCAGGGATAGAAAACTGCTCAAAATACCACGCTTGGGAAATCTATAGTTTTGGAGACTGCATTCGATGTCTAGGATTTCTTCTATTCCTTTCTTCTCTACCCTTTGCATTCAGGACTCAGTTACCCAACATGCTATATTTAATTGTACATGGCAAAAACAGCAGGAAAGAGGTGAAGAGCACTTACATGGAGACCTCTGCCTCCCACCTCTTAGTGGGTGACAGGAGAAAATTCCCGTATCACCCACATCTATGGATCATGGAAAGAGAATGAGGGGAAGGAGATGGTGTGTGTGTGTGTGTGTGTGTGTGTGTGTGTGTGTGTGTTTGTGTGTGTGTGTGTGTGTGTGTCTGGGGCCTATGTTCCATGCCATAGACTATACAAGGAAAATTCAGAGTGAGAGTGATAAGAGAAAATATTCCACCTTCTTTCACCCATTGAACAACATGATTCTCCATAGCTGCCGATGTGGAGACTTGGAGTCCCCTCTGCTACTCACGCTCCAGTTTATTTCTCTGGACCAGGGTTTGGGTCACCTGTGCAAGGTGGTCTCTGATGGCCGCAGCTGCTCACTGTTAGAACCTGAGGCTACGCAAACAGCTGCAATCCAAGGTCCCATTGCTCTAGTCTACCTCAGCGTGATGGCGATGGCTCCCTGCCTCCTATCCATACAGTGACCCAGAAACTGCACCTCAAAGGTAGCCAAACGAAAAGAAAGGTAGTCAGTCCTGGATGCCAGTGTATTGATCCCATCTCTTCCTCAATGTGATCATGAAGTTTCCTCCTCCAGAGTGCTTGGGGCAGTAGAGTTTTTTAGGGGGTTTTGGGGTAGGGAGAAGTCTCTCTTTCTGAACTAGAAAGAATGGGGGCAGTTTCACTTCTGGCTAAACCATTTCTCTTTCTTTATGAGGGAATTTCCTGACCCTGCAGAGATGAAACAATGCTGTAGAAACATACACATACATATATGTGTCTATATGTGGTTCTGTGTATGTATATATATGTGTATGTGCATATGTATGTGTGTATTTATGTGTGTGTATATACATATATCTAGACAGAGAGAGAAAAATTCAGATGGAATGAGAACACTAACACCTGGGGATAACAGGAGAGGTCTCACATAGGAAGTGGCACCTGAGCTGAGAATTGAGAGAAAGTAAAGATTTAAAGAGGTAGAGGTAAGGAAGAGAGAGAGAGAGAGAGAGAGCACTTCAGGCATGTGCACAGGGATAGCCTGTGCAAAGGCATGGAGGTAGGAAATGAGAAATCATGTATGAGGAATAGCAAAGTAGTCCAGTTTGCTTGGAACATAACGTGCATGTAATAAGCCTATAAAGGTAGAATGTAGTAAGATTGCAAAGGGCTTTTAGTGCCAAACAGATGAGTTTGCATTATATTCAGAGGCAAGAGGGAGTCATTGGTTTGTTTGTTTAATTGGGAGAGTGCTGCGCTCAGACCTGTGCATTCAGAATTCTAGCTGCATGAAAGATGGATTAGAAAAAGGAGAGATTTGAGGCAGGAAGACAGATTAGGAGTCTGTTACAACAGTGGATGCCAGAAGTGAGAAGGGTCTGGACTACAGTGGTGGAAGCATGAGCAGGGAGAAGAGGACAGATATGAGTGATGTCATGAAGGTAGAATCAACGAGGTTTGGCAACTGATTGTGTAGATGAGCAGTGCAACAGAGTGAAAAGTCAGGGATGGCTCTGACTCTGAGACTATGAAGCTGGGTGATCAGAAGTGCAGCTGGGTCCTCCAGCTTAAATTAAGTTGACCAGCAGGCCCCAGCTCACCCGTGGGAGGGATGACCAGATCTGCCTGATGCAGGAGAAGCTCAAGTCCTGAGATCTCTGGAGAGGAGGCAGAGAGAAGCAGAAAAAGCAAACAGGAAGGCAAGGGAGGAAGGATGATGAAGAGTAAAACAAGAGATAAGAGATGATTTAACCTTTTTCTAAGGTTTTCCATGAGGTGACTATGCCTTCATGAAAACCACATGCTATCAAGAGCAATCTAAAATTCTATGGCGCAGCTCCTCCTTCGACTTAGAAGTTTAAGGTCAACTCTTCTTCTCCCATAGGTCTGATTGTATAACAGTTGAGCAACTTCAGGGTGTTCTATCCGCAGACAAGATAGGGACTAGTAGCTTAATGTATCATCTCCACTGTACTAAATCTGAACAGCGTGCCAACCTTTTACTTTGTTAAATCTTTCTAACTCTTCCTGACAGTTGCTTTCATTCACAGGCCCATAGAGCTAGAGTTCTTAATAAGTCATCCAGTCCAAGCCCTTCATTTCACAAATGAGAAAACCGAGGCCCAGAGAAGTTAAGTAACATATCTTAAATGTTATAGTCAGGATTTGAACCCAAGTCTCTTGATGCCAAATCCAGAGCTCTCTCCATTGCACAACATTGCCTGTCGATGATGACTTTGTCTAGGGAATATCCAACAGTCAGTTAATAACATGAAAAACGAGAGATAAATATGTAGATTTGAGAGTAATTCCCATAGAGATGATGATCGAACTAGTGATAGTTGGCAAGGTCACTAAGAGACGCCCAGAGTTTGGAAAGCGGAGATGAGTGATGAACTAACAGACAGGTAAGGAGCAGCCAGAGGTAGAAAGAGGGCGCAGAAAGAGCAGCAACCAAGGTAGAAAGAGAGAATCCAGGAGAGAGGGTTATGACCAACTTGCCAAATGCTACAGAAAGGTCCAGGAGGATGGGCACTAAGGAAAAAAAACATGAAATTGAGCGATTGAGATCATCAGTCATTTCAGTCAAGAAGTGGGGGCTGAAAAGTGTGGGAGAGGAGAGGAAGTAAAGATTGCTTTTTCTAGGGGTTTAGCAATAAAAAGGCAAGTGGAATACAGCTTCAAGGGATGTCAATTGTCTTCACTGAAACCTATGGAGTAGTTGTTCTTAAATCTTTTGTATTGTATTATGGATCCCTTTGGCAGTCTGGTGAATCCTATGGGCCCCTTCTCAGAATAACGTTTTAAATGTAGAAGATAAAATATGAAGGGTTACAAAAGAAACTAATTATGCTGAAATATAGTTAGAAATTTTTTTTAACAGTTTCATACACTCCTGGTTAAGAACCCTGTTCTAGAGGAGTAAGTCGTGACCAAATCTTAGTTTCCAATCTGCTCCCGAGTCTATCTTCTCAGGCCAGGAGCTGGGCCCCATGGATTTAAGGGATCTTTGCAGGGCCCTTGGCTTCAACCAGGGAGATTGCTCTAACTTTGCCAGCTGTCCCATTACCTTCCTCCCAGAGGGCTGTGTGACAAATCCTTCTGCATTCATCCACAGTCCTCACGGCTATGATCAGCTGGGCTCCCCATTTGAGCCGCTACTTCATCACTGCATCACCTGGGGGAGAGGGGCTCAGAAAGCTGAGAGTTACCTTATGACCCTGAACCAGGTCAACAAAAAGCAAGTGGCCTATTTGCAGCCAAGGTCAGGAAGTTTGGCGCTCCAGACTCCAGCTGTCTCCCTTTTCTTCAGCCCCTCCCCTGTACGACCAAGGCGGAGGCAAGGATGGAGTCCATGTGAGTTACAGCCCCAGCCTATAAGGTCCTACAAGACATGGCCTGCTATGGCTACTCAAATCCACGGGGAAACTGAGAAAGGGACTGAGGAGCCCAACAGCCAGCTCTGCGTGGGAGCAAGTATCATCTGCTCCTTCATCTCCTATTTCACCCTTGGAGACGTGGATACAAGTGAGGCACTACAAGCTTACCTTGTAGCAGAGCTTAGCTCAGAACGCTGATGAAGCTTACTAAGCACTTTCCCATCAGCTACCCCTTGATGCTTACTATCCTCTGATTGTCTCTCTCTCTCCTTCTTCTTCTTCTTCTTCTTCTTCTTCTTCTTCTTTTTGGTGAGGGCAATTGGGGTTAAGTGACTTGCCCAGGGTCACACAGCTACTAAGTGTTATATGTCTGAGGTTAGATTTGAACTCAGGTCCTCCTGACTCCAGGGCCGGTGCTCTATCCACTGTGCCACCTAGCTGCCCCACATTGTCTCTTTTTGTCTCTGCCTCAATCACTTTCTCTTTCAACCCTATCTCTTTACTTCTCCCCCCATGAAAAAAATAAAAATAAAAATCACATATAAATATATAACAAACATTAATATATAATATATGACATTACATATAATATAAACTTATATTTATATGTAACAAATATGCACAGTCAAGAAAAATAAATTCTCTCATCAATCTTGTCCAAAAATGTATGTTGCTTCCCACATCTTGAGTATATCACCTATCTATCAGGAAGTGGGTAGCGTGTTTCCTCATCCTCTGGAAATATGTTTGATCATTTCATTGGTCAGAGTTCTCGAATCTCTAAAGACATTTGTCTTTGCCCGAGGTCATACAAATAGTCCAAAGTAGAACCCGGGTAGAACTTGAATCCAGGTCTTCCTGGCTCTAAGGTTAGCCAATTCCTTCTTCTGATAATACTTGTATGACCCAGAGTAAGTGACTTACTTTCTCAGCGGCCCAGGCATCTCACGCCTCTGCTTTGGAACAAACTTAGTCATACAATTTCTCCAAATTCCATATCAATTGTTTTGTGGTTGTTATTCCTTCCGTTTGCTGTAGTCATTGTATATATCAACACCACTTACTTCACTTTACATCTGTTCATGTAAATCTTTCCTCCTTTCTGTATTCATCACACTCCTCATTTCTGATAACCCAGTTAGATTACACGTACTACAATTTGTTATCCGTTCCCGAGTTAAGGAGCACCCACTAGGTTTCCAGTTCCTTGCTACCCACAAAATGGTTGCTTTTGATATATTTAGAGATTTTCCTGTTGTCAGGGATTTCCTTGGGGCATATGCCCAAGTTTTGAGCATTTTAGTAGTTTTATTTGTATAATTCCAAATTGTTTTCCAGAATGGTTGTACCAATTCACAGCTCTACCCACAATACATTAATGTGCCTTTCCACAACCCTTCCAACATTGGCTGTGAAGAGACAGCTAGAGAAGTTTAGCTCCTGCCTGGAATGTTCACTTTCACTTCTAAGATTTTAAAATAT
The DNA here is from genome assembly GCF_900497805.2 of Vombatus ursinus. Taxonomy (NCBI): domain Eukaryota; kingdom Metazoa; phylum Chordata; class Mammalia; order Diprotodontia; family Vombatidae; genus Vombatus; species Vombatus ursinus. The sequence goes on from NW_020954577.1 coordinate 25,994,254, forward strand.
TATAAAACTTGTTGGCAAAAAAAAATCCCAAGTTGTTTGCTGTGTTTATTAAATCATGGATATGGATAAGGCGGCAGAGTGGAAATTCCCCTTTTCACAGAGAGAGAGAGAGAGAGAGAGAGAGAGAGAGAGAGAAGTTTTGCCCAGAGAGTCTGGGTGAAGGACTACAGCATTAGAGGAATAGAGAGGGCTAGAGTGTCATCTTTTTTTTTTTCCCTGTCGAAGACAAGGTTTATTAGAACATCTGTCATATTGCGCAGACTCTTAAGGAGCATGAACATTAGTGAACTGGTGGCTAGATTACAAGAATCTGAGCAGTGGCTAGATTGTAAGAATCTGAGCTGAGTGTCATCTTTAATAATCCTTATAAGAAAACCCTATGTTTCTTCACTTTTGTATAGGAAACAGTGAGTGCAGACATAAATGCATCGTGGGGGCAAATAAAAATTCCTGTGGCTTAGTGAGAGGCTAAACATGTATTTCAGGAGCTAATGTCTAGAGAGAAAGGTGTATGTGTGTGTGTGTGTGTGTGTGTGTGTGTGTAGGGGTGGGTGCTAGGGATGCCAAACAGACACAATGCCTAGTCAAAGGGCTTCATCAGTATGTATAGTTGGCATAGTGATGCTACCATAGCAACCTAGCAATGCCTAAACTCATTCATGAGTTTCCTAAGTGGTTAGATTATAAATTTTTGATTTATAATGGTACATTTATAATGGTACATTTTTTTTTGCATCCTCCATCCCCATAGAACATAAGCTCCCTGAGGGCAGGGATGGTAGCATTTTTTTGGTTTTGTATCCATGGAACATAGCACAGTGCCTGCCACATGGTAGGTGAATATCATACATTTGTTGAATTAAATTGAATTTATATATCTTGTTAATGGTGGATCTGGGAAAAGAAAGAAATCTTGTGAGCCTCAGTTCAAGATCTTTCTGCTCTACCATACAGTGGATTGAGTGCTGTACCCGGAGTTAGGAAGTTAGGAAGACATGAGTTGAAATCCAGCTTCAGACACATACTACTAACTGTGTGACCATGGGCAAGTTACTTAACCCCTGTTCACCTCAGTTCCTTCAACGGTAAAATGGGAATTATAATAGTACTTACCTCATAGGGTTGTTGTGAGGATCAGATGAGATAATATTTGTAAATGCTTAACACAGTGCCTGATCTACAGTAGGCATATAATAAATGCTTGTTCCCTTCCCCCTTCAACTGTTCACTCTTGAGGTTTTCCTTCGATTATTAGAATTTCTACTAGAAGGTAGTAATCTTTGCAGTATGTGGGAACATGGGTGGAACAATTAGATTTAAACTCAAAAGGTCAATGGTGCTATTGGGAGCTGAAGGAGAGAAGAGATTGAAACAACTGATTGGTTAATTAAAGGTTAAAGCATCAACTGTGGCTTTCAGGAATTAATTTACCTCGCAATTCTTTCAAGTTGGCTTCTAAGTAGGAAGGAAATCAGGCAGTAAGAACTGAATGACTAGGATTAGTTATAAAGAAATCTTTTTTTGGTCAAAGATCAGTTCCTCTTTTTGAAATGGGCATCTTTCTATGTGTACATCAAATCCTTTGTCTTTAGTTGGTAGTAATCTGTATGATAGGATGTGGAGATGCTGAAGGGGACTTCAGGTATGACTCTGAAGAAAGATCAAACTAGGACCCCACAGACTTTTCCCCATTCCCCAAGTCAAGATAACCCTTTGGTTTTATGCCATTTGTAAACCATATTGCCCCTTTGGCCTCAATTTGCCAAATACCTTTGTTCCAGTTGAGCTGCCCCATATTTAATTTTAACTCTCTGGGTGAATTTGTTGGCCTTTGTGCTTTTTTTTAAAAGGCCCAATCCATAACATAAAATGTATTTTGAGATTCATTTCCTCCTTTCTATTCACAATTCATTCTATTTACAACCAAATCCATAGTATCATTGGATCATAGAATCTCAACAGGTCTCCACCTCACTTCTGGGCCATCTCTAGTCTCATGTGGATATATTCATACCTGCCCCACCCCAACTTTTCAATCCCCCCTTATATATTGTCTTCCATAATTAGGATGTAGGATCTCTGAAAGTTCTGAAAGTTGCTTGTATTTGCAACCCCAGTGTTTAGCACAGTGCCTGGTACAAAAATAAGTGCTTAAGAATACCCTTCTTCCCCTGCCCACCCCCATCTTTTTGTCTCTGTTCATCTCTCAGTCTCTCTCTTAAGATTCCACCCATCATTCTAATCTGTCCATATCATTTTAGATCCTGACTCTGTTACTCAAAACGTCTGCTCTCCCTATCATGAAGCAGCAGTCTTGTCATCTTCATACATTTTGGCAACAGTTAAAATCAGCCTGCCTAAATAATTTGACAGTCTTTGATAGCCATCATTGGAGTTCCTGAAAGGGTAGGCAGGTGTTTGCTTCCCCAGTGGTCTTTGAGTCATACTCATTTTTTGCATTTTTCTAAGTCAGGTGTGGAGACAGAATAGCCTCTAGCTAAGGCAGAGTTTTCAGGTATTGGTACGGGATGCCCCTAAAGACTTGATGCCATTTATTAAAGCTATTAAAGCCTAAAACTGTACTAAGACTTTGAAGACAAAGGATGATTTGAGGAACACTGGAAGGCTTCCCATCTCTCAAAAACCTCCTCTCTCACCCCAGTAGGAATTGTGGGAATTGAGTGAACCACACTGAGTCCATCTTGTGACTCAATTCCAGATCTAACTCAGTTCCCTTTCTATTCAAGTATAGGAATTGCTAGAAAAAAACCCACTCTATTGCATTGTTTGAACCTAGCTCTGCATGGCCGGGAAGCTGGACCACCTCCACCTGTTGCTTAGAGACCCTTAATTAAGGACCTAGGTTCTACTGACCAGAAACCCAGCCAGATCCAAAGAGTGATGGAAGGAGTTTTCTCACAATTATACATCTCATGCAACTCATATGTCTTGCCTGAAAACTGGCCCTGTGCTGATCAATCAGTCACTGTTTCCTTGTTGCTTTGATTGAAAACAGACACTTGGAGGGAGTGAGATGCCTCTTCTGATTTCAAGGAACTGCACCTATTTACTATCCCCCTCCCAACTTGGAAAGTCCCTAATCTTTCCTCCAATTAGAAATCAGATGACTTAATTTTGTATACTGGTTTATATCCTGCTAATTGGTTACTTTTAATGCCTAAAAATATGTCTCCCCCTGTCTTTGGGGGCCAGTGTCAAAGCTGAGGGGGCTTAGTCCTGACTGGTTATGCAATTGGCAGGCATTGCTTCATTCATCGATATGCTCAGAAGCGCAAACTTTTGTTTCCTTGGTCATTTCAATCAATCCTCTTGTCACACCCCCTTACTGATGCCTGAAATCCCATTAGTCAACCATTCGTTTGTGTGAAACGTTGCTTTCAAGGATCTTCTGGTTAGGCCAATGTAGGGGCATAAAGTGAGAAAAGGCCAGATTCTGAAACCAATCTAGAACAAAACACTAAGCCATGTGTACACACACACACACACACACACACACACACACCTCCCTTCTACCTGTGGGTAAAGCCTTCTGAGCTCATATTGCCCTGATACAGTTGGACACACTGTACCTTGACCCCAACCTAATGATGCCATTTTGGTCCTCTTTGAGTACGAAGGACAGCAATGGAACCATTTTATCACATTTTTTCAAAGGTCTGCTATCTCTCTTGCCTACCCTTTATGAGACCATGAAGTTACTGAATGCTTATCAGTGAACCAGTCATATTTATCTGAGTCCCCACGTACTGAGGAGCAGAATGAAAGGGATGATGGAGGCAACAGAATCAGAGCTAGCATTCTTTCTCAGGGAGGGGGAGAGCATGAATTTTCAATGATCCCCAACTGCTCACAGTTGTGAAAGAGATGCAGGGTGATCTGGTATAATTTGGTTAGACTGGTTTCCCACCACCACTAGATTTATCCCTAGGGAGGAGGAGGAGCCTGTAGGCAAAGCCAGTTAAAACAACTGATCATCCTCTAAGCCCAAACTAAAATCCCATCATCTACGGGAAGCCTTTCCCAACCCCTCTTAATTCTAGTGCTTTCCCTTTTTAAATTATTTCCTATTTTCCTTGTGTATATTTTATTTGTAAAGAGTTGTTTGCACATTATCTCCCCCATTAGACTGCCAGGGTCTGTCTTTTGCCTCTTCTTGTAATGTCAGTGCTTAGCATGATGCCTGTCACGTAGTAGGTGCTTAATAAGTATTTATTGACTATTAATTCATCCAGTTAAGTCCCTGGCATCAGAAGGATTCCACCCCTCTGGGTGTTTATCTTCCTCTCTAACCAATTCATGATTGGTATATTTAAATGTGATGGGGTGGAGGGGTGTTGGGAGGGGGTCTGCCTATCCTTCATTGGTGAATTGGTGCTAGGTCCAATCTCCCTTTTCCTACCTCAGTGGCCCCTTCCTAGTTAAAATAGGAAATATGTTAGAACCCTGTATCTTAATTATGTGTTAATAATAAGAAAGTACTGAATGAATAGAGGTCTCTGCCTTGTAAGAGAGATTTTTTTATAAATTTATTTATTTTTAGTTTTCAACATTCACTTCCATGAGATTTTGAGTTTTTAATTTTCTCCCCCTCCCATTTCTTCCCCCCAGCCCTGACAGCATACAATCTGATATAGGCTCTACATATACATTCATGTTAAGCATATTTTCATATGAGTCACAATGTAAAGAACAATTAGAATTAATGGGAGGAACCATGAGAATGAAGCAATAAAACAAAACAACAAAGGCAAAGGAGAGCAAATAGTGCGCTTCCATCTGCGTTCAGACTCCATATTTCTTCCTCTGGGTGTGGATAGCATTTTCCATCGTGAGTCTTTTGGAATTGTCTAGATTCTTGCATTACTGTGAAGAGACAAGTCTATTAAAGTCAGTCATCTCATAATGTGACTGTTACTGTGTACAATGTTCTCTTGGTTCTGTTCATTTTACTCTGCATCAGTTCGTGTAAGTCTTTCCAAGCCTTTTTGAATTCTACCAGCTCATCATTTCTTGAGTTAATAAATTAATTAATTTTTTTTGGTATGTGAGGCAATCAGGTTAAGTGACTTGCCCAGGGTCACACAACTAGTAAGTGTCAAGTGTCTGAGGTCAGATTTGAACTCAGGTCTTTCTGACTCCAAGGCTGAAGTTCTATCCATTGTGCCACTTAGCTTCCCCTCTCATCATTTCTTATAGCACAATAGTATTCCATTACATTCATACACCACAGTCATTCCCCAATTGATGGGCATCCTCTCAATTTCCAATTCTTGGACACCACAAAAACAGCTGTTATAAATATGTTTGTACATGTGGGTCCTTTTCCCATTTTATGATCTCTTTGGGATACAGACCTGGAAGTGGTATTGCTGGGTCCTTGTAAGAGAGATTGTCAAATTCAAATGCAATTGGGAAAAATTCAGACATTGAATCATTTACATGTCGTTACTGACTTTAGTGCCAGCTAAAAAACCATAAATAATTATCCCAAATGACAAAGTGTAAATATATCTATGATGGTGGCATTGCTAATTGTTCCTCTTGTGGTAGACATTAGCCTTCCTTTCAGCCCCAAAATACCCATTATTAAGATGCCTAGCCTTATTAAGATGTATTTATTTTCCGTTTTCAACATTCACTTCTATAAGATTTTCAGTTCTAAATTTTCTCCCTTCCCTCCTCTCCCCCTTCCCCAAGACAGCATACATTCTGATATAGGCTATACACACACATTCATATTAGACATATTTTTATATTATCCATGTTGTAAAGAAGAATTAGAACCAATGGGAGAAACCATGAGAAAGAAGAAACAAAAAAAAAAAGAGAGAGCAAATAGAATGCTTCAACCTGCATTCAGACTCCATAGTTCTTTTTCTGGATGTGGACAACATTTTTCATCATGAGTCTTTTAGAATTGTAAGACACCTACCTTATTAGTGGGTAATAAATCTACTTGTTGTTATTCAAGAAAGTTTGAGGTTTAACTGCATCTCAAGGTCAAATTGTCTCGGAGGCTGGGTTATAGCACTTTTCAGGTTGCTGGGTTTTTGTTTTTGTGTTCAGCCTGATCTAAGTTGACTTACAGATTCATTTTTCAGATGAAATGAGTAGATGTTCGCTTTGGAGTTTTTAGGTTCATTTTGGAGTTAGTAGGTTCATCTCTTAATCAAATGAAATATGATTCACTAATTAATAGTTAGGGTAGGAAAATTCTCAAACTGGTAACTTGGCCCACCTGTTGCTTTTTTTAGTATTTTCCCCTGCTTACCTTTCTTTGGAAAAGATTCTCACATGATTCTTTCATGATTCTAAGGGAAGGCTCTCAGGACTTTACTGAGACCCTACCGCACGGTTTTCTAGTCAGAGGTCACATTATCAGGTAGTGGTCAGACACAGAGATTAGGACTGAGACTGTTGACAGGGTTGTCCAAAAAAGGACCCCAGGTTAGAGATTAGAAGCAGAGAGTGATGTAACAGAGGCCAAAATGGAAGAGGGATAAAAGAAATGCCAGGGCCCAGGCTCACAGACTAGAACAAGGCAGGGCTACAGAAACAGATCTCCAAGTTGGAAGGGGTGGGAAGGTAGGTTGGCCTTCAACACCATCACATCATCACTCTGTGCTCCTGGCTTTCTGGTTAGCCTCTACATGTCTAGTCATTGGCTGTCCGCCATGCCTGGAGGGCTCTCCTTCCTCATCTCAGCCTCCTGATATCCCCAGCTTCTTTCAAGACTCAGCTAAAATCTTGCCTTCTGCAAGAGGTCTTTCGTTGACTCCTCCCCCCCCGCCCCCCAATGCTAGTGTCTTCCTTTTGAGATTACATTCTATTTTATTTACACTGTATATAGCTTGTATGTATAAGATGCCTGGCATTGAGTTGTTTCGCACAGGTGGGTTCTGTGTGTCCACAAGAGTCTTTCTAGATGTAGCTTGCAGGGAGGCAAAAATAAACATCTCCAGAGTTTCTTCCCCCACTCTTCTTCAAGAGAGACTGATTCTTACCAGGAAAAGAAGGAGGAAGTTAGGGCCAGAGGATGGCTGCACTCCTTTCCTCAGAGAGAGGGGGTATTGGACTAGACTTTTAACTTGTTCCATTAAATATTGTTAGTCTAGGGGAAATAATTTTTAGGATATTTAGGATATTAGCCTGATCACTATCTCTTAACGTGGAAAGAGTCCCCCAAACTATATATCCAGTGCTTAACTCTCTTCCCACTAAATGCCAATTATTATATATATATATCTATATATATTCCTGTTTTGCTATCAACTACATATATACATATGAATGTGTATATACACACATATGTACACACACATTTATTGTCTACTGTGTGCTAGGCACTGTGCTAAGGGCTGGGAATACAAAAAGAGGCAAAAGACAGTCCTTGCCCTCAAGGATATGAGAACACATACCAGACAATCCACAGAATAAATGAGGTCTCCCATTGGGAGTGAGATAACTCAGCTCAGCCAAGAGGGATAAGGACTTGAGGGAAGGATTAGCTTTTCCATGGCTTGGCTTCTTCCCAGAGTCTTTCTCTCCCCTCAGGGACCTGAAGAGATTCTGGAGCCCTGTGTCCTCCCTCTTCTTCAGCTCTCACCAACTCCACCCCTCATGAAGGTGAGGAGCATTGCAATCAATCTCCACCAATGGAGAGAGTGTTATGCAAATGGACCTTTGAGTCAAGGGTTAGTTGGCTCACTATGGTTTGCATGCCATCTCCCCCATTGGAATGAGAGCTGTTGGAGAGAAGAGACTTTTGCTTTTCCTTGTGTCTTCAGCGCTTAGCACACTGCCTGGCACACAGTAAGTACTTAATAAATGCTTGTCAACTTGACTTGACTTCCTCGAGGCAGCTTGACACCCGTTGTGTGACCCCATGTTTTTCCATCCCCTCCTCTTTCCAAGCAGCCACTGCCTTCATGCTACTTCTTGATTTTCCCGACTTTCCCATTGCCTTACCCTTCTATAGTCCCACCGTCCCCAACCTAGTAAACCCCTGCTTCCAGCCCATCTGGATTATTGCAGTAACCTTGGTCTAGTAGACAGAATGCTGGATCTGGGCCCAGTGGACCTAGGTTTGCTATTCATTTCCTATGTGACCTTAGACACACTTAAGCCCTTTGAGCCTCAATCTACTCATCATGAAATAAAGGCTTGGAATGGCACTTTGCAAAATCTGAAGTGATATATAAATGTTAGCTTTTATTCATATCACCATATGCTCTCTGTGATCTGGCTTTAAATTCCAACCCCCTGTCATCTGAAGATTTGATAAAACTGTCTTCAATACCTTCTTATCTAAGTCACTGATAAAAATATTAAATAGGACAGGGTCACTAATGTGATAGTGACCGTTCCATTAATTCATTACCCTTTTCAGAAGATATTTTTACATTTTAGCAATGAATTTCTGTAGCCAATGCTTTAACTGAAATGAATGATGAATATCAGACATTTAAGGAAAAGGAAGTTTTGGACAAGTGGGCCTTTAGCTGCCTTCAATTTGCACCTTGTGGGTGACATCTACTTTGTGCCCATATAGAGCCGGCTTTGGCAATAGGCCCCAGAGACAGGAGAGAATATAAACTTTGTATTTTTTGAAGCAGATGAAAAGAAAAAAATCTCCAATGAAGTCTGGAAGGATAAAAAGAAGTCCGGACTCCTATAATTTTGTACATGAATAGAGTTAAAATCATATCTACTGAGGCAGCTTTTTTTCCTTCTCTGTCTCTGTCTCTGTCTCTCTTTTTCCCTTTCTCTCTGTCTCCTTTCCTCTCAGTGTGTCTCTCTCTGTCTCTGTCTCTCTCCCAACACAAGGGTTGGTATCAATACAGGGTTCTTTTATGGTACCACTAAAATGAATGTGTCTGGTATAACCCAACATTGAATAGAGTTATGTACGAAATGGTTCTTCCTGATTCTAGCCAACCATGTGTGCTAGTTCAGCACTTAAGCATTTTGAGGATGACAAAGCTGCTTCCGGCCACATGAGAATCAGACCTGAAAGATGAGGAAGCGATCTCCTCATTGTGGGCAGCCACTGAGCAGAGCAATCTGATGATTCAGTGGATCTTTAAAGTGAGTGATCCACCCTCAAACCCTTTCTGACCCCTTCTCTTCTCAAGATGGACATGCCCAGATTTGTTGGCCATCTTGTGAATTCAAGAGGTTCAGAGGTTCTGGGTCCACCTGATCAAACCCGCTGTCTGTGCTGGATAAAATGACCAGGAGAAGGGGTGCCTATTATGCACCAGGCATTGCATTAAGCACTTTACAAATATTTCATTCAATCCTCACAACAACCCTGAGAGAGAGGTGTTATTATTATCCTCATATTATCCTTATTTGGGGAAACTGGGGCAAACAGAGGTTAAATAACTTGGCCAGGGTCATGCAGCTAATACATATTTGAGGCAAGCCACTTATAAGGGGAGCAGGCCAAGCACTATTCTAACTGGTCAGTAGACATGGATTTTGAGGGGACAGTGTAGAGCTGAGGTGAAATCTAACAATACCTATTCAGTGGTCCCACAAATGTCTTTATGTTTTTATAAGATTTAAATATCAACCTCGTAGGAAAATATGAAATAGCTATAAGTGAAGTTATTGAATCTTATTTAAGTCCTTCTATTACTGTGCTGTTGTGAGAGTTTTGTATTTAGCATTTCTTTTATGTGTAAGAAATAAATACCTGTCCCATACCTGATTCATATTGCACATTGAATACCTTCCTATTCCACCCTTTGGAGAAACCTTAAATGTGAGCCAAAAATTAAGCGTTAAGCAATTTTCCCCCTTTATTGTATGGTGGGGCAATAGACTAGATGGGAATTTGAGGCAAAAGTGATACTCACTTGAATAACAGGGGTTTCTGCTCCAGTAGCCCTAAGCACTCTGCAATTATTATTTCATTTGATCCTTGCTTTAGGCCTGGGAGGTAGGTGCTGTTATTATCCCCATTGTAAAGGGCTTGGAGGGCTATGGTCCATAGGGTCACGAAGAATTGGACGTGACTGAACAACAACAAAAACAAAGAAGGTGTCAACATGTATGATGCAAATTCCCTATATCAGTGAAACCACTAGTCCAGCTCCCCTTTGGGAACACTTCAAATAAAATTTGAGAGCAGTGACCATCCTTAACAGTCCTAGAACTGGTCCTGTCAAAAGAGGGTCTTCCCTGCCAAATCTTCTCCTTCTTCTCAAATTGGTGTTGTGATGGACTCTCTTCCCTCCCTTTTGGATTCCCAGAAAGAGGCCAAGAAAAGAAGCTCATAGTTACCAAAGCCATGCCAGCTACCTCTTTGTCAGTGAGGCCACCAGATTGGCAAGATTGCTTTTACAGTTTTCCATAAATCTTGGTAAAGTCTGAGCCAACTAACTGAGAGGAACTGCCCTCCTTCGGGAAGCTATGGGAGGAATGGGGTTTGGCATGGTAGATAATGAGGCAAGGAGGGAAGATAGGATTAATCAGAGCCAATGGCTTGCCTCTGTTTATGCCAAAGACCCCAAGCAGATGGACAGCTCCTTTTTTACAGATTTTGGGGAGTACAGGATAAAGAACTTAAGAGGTAGGAGATGACATCATGAGATTGAGTACAAAACGGTTCGTTACAGAGCTGAGGTGCAAAAACAACATGATTGTATGGAAGTTTGGTCCAATTCTTTCATTTTATAAGGTTGTTGTGAAGAAAGTTCTTAGCAAAGCTTCAAGCGTTATACGTATAAGCCACTATCATCATTTTTATCATTATAGTTGAAGATTCTGAGATAAGGAGATTAAATGACTTTCCCTTTTCAGTCAACCAACAGCAACCACCCAGATCCCAATGGGTGCCCTGCACTGTAGAATGCCTGATGGGTACTGTTCTCATATCTTTTTTTTTTTTTTTTTTGGTGAGGCAGTTGGGGTTAAGTGACTTGCCCAATGTCAAGTGTTTGGTCTGAGGCCGGGTTCGAACTCAGGTCCTCCTGACTTCAGGGCTAGTGCTCTATCCACTGCACCACCTAGCTGCCCCGACTGTTCTCATATCTACCCTGCCCCCCACCATTGCCCAGTTCACACTAGGCACTGACTAGACTCCTTTCCCAGCTGGATGTTGGAGTGACTCAGAGCCATGAGGCAGTTAAACAGTGCAATGGATAGAGCACTGGGGATCACAGCTCCTATAATTAAGAGTCAAAAAGATCTGAGTTCAAATCTGGCTTAAGGCACTTACTAGCTGTGTGATCCTGGGCAAGTCACTTAAAAAAAAACCTCTGCCTCAGTTTCCTCAACCGTTAAATGGAGATAGCAATAGCACCTTGCTCCCAGCATTGTTGTGGGGATCAAATGAGTAAAGTGCTTAGCACATTGTCTGGCACATAGTAAGCATTTGATAAATGCATGGTCCCCTTCTCTTTCTCCCCCTTTATATTCGGACTCTGGGGACCATTACCACATTTCCAAAAATTGTTGCTAAGAGACATGACCTCTGATAGGACTTGGATGGGCAAAGAGTTAACAACTAGATGGTAAGATGGTAGACCACTAACCCTTGCGCTGTCACTATGGCTCCCCAGGGCATTACCATCTCACTTGGCATTGCGCCCCTGACACATGAACTTTATCATCTGTCTGGCTACAGCAACCAAAAGACCACAGAACCTTTCCATCTGCCCTGCAGCTACATGTTTTTATATGTATGGTCTCCCCTGATTAGAACGTGAGCCCCTTGAGGGCAGGCACTCTCTAGTTTGTCTATTTCTCTCTCCAGCAAAAATATTTTTCTTTTCCTTATCCCTACAGTCAGTTTGTCATAAGAAAGATCTAATTTCAAGGCCAATGTTCTTTCCATGTTATGATGCCAAATAGCAACTGGCAATTTCTTGAAAATGTACTAGAAAATTCTTGTGAACTTTCTCAGAGAGTGACCTAAAATGACTTTACTAATAAAGTTGGTGGGATTAATAGAATCTATCTAATGTATCAGGATTAGGGATAACTTGGAAGTGCAATGGCTGCAGAGCACTGGACATGGAGTCAGGAAGACCTGATTTCAAATCCAGCCCCAGGCACTTATTAGCTACGACCCTGGGCAAGTCATTGATAATATTTTATATTATACATTATATCACATATCTGTATTCTATATTTTATGATATATCTGCCTATGTAAGTGCTAGCTCTTAAAAATAGATACTAGCTCTTAATTATTATTATTATAAGTCAGACAGACCCCTCTGTAGGCAGAGAAGGGTTTTAAAGCCTAGCTGCATGGACCCCTGGTGACTCTAGTCTGTTTGGACATAAATTCCCATTGTCTGTAGGGACCCGTTTCTGGTTCAGGGGGCTAGGACGCTGTACTCACTCTCTTTTGACTAAGACTTCACTCCCTGCTCTGGTCTGGACTGGGTTCAATCTTGGGAGGGCCCAGCCTCCATTGAGAGCGAGGCTAGATTGTCTTTTCTCTTCTCAATCCTTGGCTTGCTAAACCCCATCCTTAATGCCCTGGAGATTAATTTCTCGAAAACTAGGGTTTAGTTCATGTCTAAGTCTCCCCAAAGTAGGGAGAAAGGGAAGTAAAAATTGGCAATAGCAATGAGCTATGAGACAGGCATTTATTTCCTAAGCACTCACAGTGACAGAATGACCCAAAAGAGAATTCAGGAACAACTCATGACTACATTGCACCAATCTCTCAGGAAACTGATACTTAAACCCCAACAGCATCTAATGCTGCTTGCAGGGTTGGCTGCTGACAGACATTTTACATTTTGCCTCCATTATATACTGTTCAAGCACCCTCTAGTAAAACAGGCTTGGGTCAGTCCTCTTGGGGATGTTCATCTTCTCTGTCGGCTTTGGCCAGTCATCATTGCTTTACCAGTTAGCTTTGGCCAAAAAGTCCCAGGACCTCACATGCTGTTTGTCATGAAAGAGCAGTATTATCATGAAGTGGAGATGTTAACTCAAGAAGTGAATGAAGGTTTGTTCCCCTCCTTCCCTTCCCCCACTAATCCCAGGTCGCTTGGGAAAATGCTCAAGCCCACAGAAGGGGAGTGCTTTGCCCACGGTCATACAGCCAGTGCCGTCTGTGCGTGGCTTTGTGCTGACCCAGGATCCCAGGAGAATGCATTTTTGGGAGGTTGGGGGCTAGTAACTCCATCACTGTTACAGAGATAGCTTAAAAAAAACCACAAACAAAATTTCTCTGATGTATTTAGGTTTTCAGAGAATACAGGTCTGTTCAGGTCTTGTACAGTCATAACAATAGCTGACATTTCCATTGCACATCAAATTTTGCAAAGTCCTTTCTATAGGGCAGGTACCACAGGAGCTATCCCCATTTTACAGATGAGAAAACTGAGGCTCAGACATGTTCGATAACTCAGTCAGGTACCTAGTTAGTGCTGGAGGCAAGATGGGAGCCTAGGCCTCCTTGATTCAAGTCTTTCATGCTATCCACTGTGCTACATTCTCTATCTCTCTCTCTCTCCCTCTTCCTTTCCTCCTTGCCTTCCCTTCCTCCCTCCATCCCTTCCTTCCTCCTTCTCCCCTCTCTCTCTTTAGATAGAGAGAGAGATAGAGAAACTAGGTGGCACAGTAGATGGAATGCCAGCCTGGAATCAGGTATCAAATTGGCCTCAGACCCTTCTTAGCTGTGTGACCCTGAGCAATTCACTTCACCCTGTTTGCCTCAGTTTCCTCATCTGTCAAATGAACTGGAGAAGGAAATGGCAAACCACTCCAGTATCTTTGCTAAGAAAATCCCAAATGGGGTCATGAAGAGTTGGATACAACTGAAAACACCTAAACAACAGATAGAGATAGAAACATATAGAGATCGATGCATATATGTGTATATATGTATGTATGTATGCATGTATATGTATACTAAGACATATTATATATGTTATATACATGCTGCTATTTTGTTCCTGCACATTAGAAAAGCATGATTTTCAAGTCTGAGGGTACAGAAGTTTTATTTATAATTACAAGTAAACCTCAAAAGCAAATAAATTACATTAAGTTCTGTTTGTGTCTACAAAGCTCTTTGTCACTACTGAACAATTTTGCAAATAGCTCTGTTCTTATAGTCTGAGGACTGGAGTTTTAGAAGAGCCCAGGGCCTGACCTCTCAGTCATCTCACCTCCCAGTTGAGTACTGACTTTGTGTCCCATCTGAGAAGCCTAATCTGGAAATCGGTGCTTTGGTTTGTTTTTCCCATTCCAGCTGGGCAAACTTGAATGCCCATGAGCCACCCTCCTAGGTAAGCTATTCTCGGGCCAATCTAAAACTCAATTGAAAGTTCTTGTTCCCCTGTAGATGGAGAGATAGAACTGGCTCTCTCCAGTCTGTCCCTCAAGAAGGATGGGATATGTTTGCACAGGTGCACTGCAATGTGGTTGTGGACAAAATGAGAGAGGTATTTCTGAAACCGTTCCCCGACAAAGGCATAGATCACAGGGTTGACACAACAGTGTGTGAAGGCGATGACTTCGGTCACTTGCATCGCCAAATCCAACTGTTTGCTCCTCTCACATTCGGGTGTGAAAAAGAAATCTTGGAAAGCAGAAACTAGAATTGTAAGGTTATAGGGCGTCCAGAAGAGAAAGAAGATAACCATGATGACAAAAATCAGCTTGACCACTTTCCATTTCCTCTCACTCCTCCGTCTAAGCAGTATTTTTATGATCCCTGTGTAGCAGAAGATCATGACCAGCAGGGGCAAAATGAGTCCCAGGATGTTCAATTTCAGAGCCTGGAACTGTCGCCACATCCTTGCGGTCTCATGTGGGAAATGAGGGCTGCAGGTGTAAGTAAAAAACTCCTTCTGAGATCTAGTGAAGATTATGTCAGGGAGAGAGGCCAAGAAGGCCACACCCCAGGTCACGATGCTGGTCAGGATGCTGAGGACCACCTTCCTGACCTTTATGGCAAACACCGCATGGACGATGGCCAGGTACCTGTCGATGGTCAAGAGGATGATGAAGAGGATTTCGCTGTATAAGCCCAAATAATACAACCCTGAAAGGAGCTTACACATGGCATCCCCAAAGACCCAGTCCCTTTGCAACTCATAGTGAATCCAGAATGGAAGTGTAATGAGGAAAAGCAAATCTGAGATGGCCAAGTTGAGAAGGTAGATGTTAGTCATGGTCTTGAGTCTCTTGTACTTCGTGAGGATCAGCACCACCATGGCATTGCCCAGCAGGCCTGTGATGAACACCACCAGGTACAGAGGAGGCAAGAACATGGAAGTCAATTCTTTGACATTGTCTTTGTGGCATGGAGTGGCGTCACCATCGTAGTAGTCATATTCAGTTGTAGTAAGATCTAGCAGTGCTGTCGAAGTACTCATCCTGGGTTGCCCTATAAGGAAAGAAAAAGGTTGATTTGTTCGCTTGCTTTGCTAAAAGAGTCATAGAAACTCATAGAATCATAGATCATTGAATCTTAGAGTGAGAAGGGACCTGTGTGACCATTTAGCCTAACCCATATCCAAACAGGAATCTCCTCTACCACATACCCACCAAGGGGTCTGATAGCATTAGAATGTAAACTCTTTACAGGGAGGGTTTGTTTTCTTTATATGTGTAGCCATCATACCTAGCATAGTGCCTGGCACATAGGTGCTTAATTAATACTTCTTGACTGATTGGTCATCAAGCCTTGTTGTCTAATGGGTGCAGCACATAATTTTGCAATTCTGGATAGAACATAAGCTCCTTGGGGGCAGGGACCGGTTTTTTTTTTCCTGTCTAACATGTTGCCTGGCGCTTGATAAATTGCTTGCTGCTTAATTATCGATTGATTAATTTCCACTAGAGTTTTCTTCTGATGCATCATTGAGATATGGTGGTGACCCTGGGTTCTTGAAGGCTTTGCCAAGGGATCACAAGCCCTGACAGGTCATACCAACTGAAAAGGTTCCGGGCACCTCCTTCTAGTATAATGGAAGCGTTTTGAGGTGCAGATTGTTTTAATTTTTGTCTTTGTATCTCCAGGGATACAGAATACAGTGCTTGATACATAGTAAGTACTTAACTAAATGCTTGTCGGATTGGCTTAAATCAGAGGACTGGAAATAGACTGGGTGTCCGTTGAGAACCAACCTGGCTCGATTCCTACAGGCTCATGACTGAGAGGGTTGGCTCATCATCTCGAGTGGCGATGGCATTTCTGAGCCATGGAAATTCATCTGATCCCCTTCAGAAGCAGGGGGAGGGGAATGGAACTCGACATCTGGGGAGGAAGCGCCAACAGTGATGACTTCCACAATACAAGTACATTATGGATCTCAGAGCCAGGCTGCTCATAGGAAGCATGACCAGGGTTGAGTATCAGACTCTTATAAAGTCATGTCATCAGTTTGCTTATTAAATACTTTAGAGGCACATAAATCACTGGGAAAGCACTCAGGGAAGGCCATGGGGACGATTAAGAGAAGAGAAAATTAAGGCTTAGGATGTCTCTCCCCCATCAAAACTTGCCCTTCCCTAACTTCTTCCTCAGTTCTCTCTTCCCTTGAACTACAAATGGGGAAACAAATTTGAAGAGGTTAAGGAATTACAGGTCCAAGGTCACTTATCTAGAAAAGCACCTCTACTTCCTCACCTACAAAATGAAGGGGTTGGACTAACGAAAGATCCTAGGTTTGCGCTCTCTCTCTCTCTCTCTCTCTCTCTCTCTCTCTCTCTCCCTCTCCCTCTCCCCCTCTCTCCTTTCCCCTCCCCCCGTCTCCTCTCAGATTAAGGTCCCATGAGTGGTTAACTCTTTGAATCCATCTGATTGGTCAGAGATATTGGTCTCTTTACTAGCAGACCATTAACGAAGACGAAGACCATATTGGTGCTTCCTGCCCTCTGTGTGGAAGGTAATAGAACTCAGTAATTCTATTACCAGATAGCCACCCAGAGGAGGAGAAGACCCATTTTCTACAGAGGTGCCAGGTGGGCTGGTGAGCAAAAAAGTCAGGTACTGACTAAAGACAAACTGCAGACTGTGGCCGGAGCTGCTGTCCCATAGCCCAGCACTCTGCACCCTATGGAACAATGTCAAAGCCTATAGAAAGAGACTTTTCACATACTAATTTTCAGAAGAGAGACTCAATCCCCAAGCAACCACCATATTCATGAGTAGAAATTTGATATCTCATTGTCTCTTCCCTGGATAACTGCAGTAGACAGAGTACTTGACTGACAGGAAGACCTTGAGTTTAAATCCAGCTGGAGACACTTACTGCAAGACCCTTGATGAGTTACCTAACTGCTGTCTGCCTCAGTTTCCTCAACTGTAAAATGGAGATAATAATACCACCAACTTAAGGTTGTGGTGAAGATCAAATGAGATAATGTTTGCAAAGTGTTTCATAAATCCTAAAGTGTTATGTAAATCCTGGTTCTTATTATTTTGACAGCCTCCTCCTGTTTGGACTCCTGGCTTGCAATCTCTCACCTGTCTGATCCATCCTTCACATTGCTGCCAGAATAATCTTCTTTAAGGACAAGGCTGATGATTAAGAACCTTCAGTGACTCCCTATTAGATCTAGAATAAAATATAAGTTCTTCTGCTTGGCATTTAAAGTCTGTCACCATATGGAGGGGCCCTGCCCTTTCAGGTTTATTTCACATTTGTCCATTTCATGCATTCTATGGTCCAGTCCAATGGACCTATTCACTATTCCCTGAACGGTGCATTTCATCTCTCATCAGTCTTCCATGCCTGGAATGCACTTATTCCTTCCCTCCCTATGAGATGTCTAACCTCCTTCAAGCTCAGTTTATGGGTCATGTTGCACCACAGCCTTTCCTGATTTCTCTTGTTAGAGCCCTGCCTCTACTAAAATGATCATACATGTACTTCTCTCTCTCTCTCTCTCTCTCTCTCTCTCTCTCTCTCTCTCTCTCTCTCTCT
>NW_020954577.1:26012196-26104288 GCF_900497805.2 Vombatus ursinus
TCTCTCTCTCTCTCTCTCTCTCTCTCTCTCTCTCTCTCTCTCTCTCTGTAGTATCCCCTAGTGTGTGGAAAATGTAAATCTAGACAATCAACAAAACAAGCCAAGCCTTGATTTGGAGCATTTCATGATTTCCAAGGTATAAATGCTCACACTAAAAATTTAACAGTCAGCTTTCATAAGGCAGTATGAATGAGCTCAAGTGCACCCTGATTATATCTCTCTGGAGAATATAATCTCCTTGAAGACAAAGACTATTCTTCCTTTTGTCTTTGTAGCCTCAGTACCTAACAAGGTGTTTGGTACATTTTCCCCCAGAGCCATGATTTCAAGTTGGGAACTCTCAGTGTGCAAACTCTCCCTCCAGGGATACAGATCTATAACTACTCTGCAGTTTACAATCTTAGAGATTTGTGTGGAGGATGGAAAGTTTGTGACCTGCCCAAAGTCACTCAGCCACTATATATCAGAAACTGGATTTGAACCCATGACTTTCTGGTGCCAAGATCCACTTTCTTTATCCAACTCCATCACTCTTGCTTTTCACCTTGCGCATGTTGTATTGGCCTCTGTGTGTCCACTCTGAAACCCTTCGATTCTCAGAAAGCAAATGACCTAAAGGCTTTGGGGTCCATTGGGGAAGAAAAAGCAGATGTGCAGGGCTGGCAATTCTATTCTTCTCCATAATCCATTAGAAAGACATTGCCACATTCTTAAGGCTTATGCATATGAAGACCTAATGATGCTATAAGGAAGCAGATTTCCACTCAATATGAGGAATATCCCTTGGAAAATCACTTTTCCTCTCTGGGCCTCAGTTTCTTCATCTGTAAAATGAAGAGACTAGACAAGATCTCTAAGATCCCTCTCAACTCTGAATCTATGAGCCTATGATTGATCTTAAGAATGAAAGTCACCTGAAAATGGAATGGGCAATCTTGTTAGATAGTGAGTCCCTCATTCCTAGAAGTACTCAGCTGAGGCTGTGAGGCTACTGACAGAGGGATGTCATAGAGGGCATTCGTGCCTCAGGCAAGGGTTGGACTGAGTGAGTGGCCTATGTGGTGCTCTCCTGCTCTAAGATTCAATGACTGGGTAATTCCCTTTGAGATGTGGTTACCAGACTGAGGGGCATTTGATCATTCCTTGCTCTTCCCTTTGGGAATTTCCTAGACTAGAAATATGCATGGCTCTAAAGCTGGGGCTCTGGGTTTGTTACAAGTCTCCCGGCAAGCGCAATATGGTATAGTTGAAAGAACACTGACTTTGAAGCCATTAGGACTGGGTTCAAATCTTGTCTCTAATGAGAATCTGAATGACTTGTTCATCTAGGGTGTCCAACTCAGGTCTTTCCTCTTCCAAGTACTGTGCTCTATTCACTGTGCCCCACCTAGCTTTTACTTGGGGGATCTGGCAAGTAAGCACCTCTATGGGCCTCAGTTTCCTCATTTGTAAAATGAGGAGGCTGGACCATATAATCTTCCCGCTCTTAACATATGATCCCAAGCTGCCCTGACTCAGTGCAAGAACCTAAAAGCTTGAGGAAAAGCCCTTAGGATAAAGGATAGGGACTGGGGGGGAGGAGGAACATCCAGCCTTCAAATTAAGGCAGCATCTAACCCAATTTTCACCCACTCCATAAGTAAGCGATAGAAGTAGGGAGCGATTTCACTGGTCTGGGGAACGTCTAAGTGAGGAAACTCCCTGCCAATTCAGGGTGGCACTTTTTCTAAAATGTAACGTCAAGAAGTTGTCAGTCACTGAGAATTCTAATGACTTGCCCAGGGTCACACAACCAGCATGTGTCCAAGCTAGGACATGATCTCAGATCTTCCTGGCTTTGACGTTGGCACTTTCTCTCTCTACTGCACCAAGTGATAGCACATCTAACTATCGCTAAGAAGCAAGGGCTTCCTTGGGAGACACGATGTTGAAGCATCTTCACAATTTTCTCAGACCTGCTCTCTCCCTAGTCACATTCCATACCCTTCCTACCTGAGTCAAGCCTTGGCAGCCTGATCACCTCAACCCTGGATTTTGGTCCTGAAGATGATTTTTGTTGTTGTTCAGCTGTTTCAGTTGTTTCCAACTCTTTCTTACTCCGTTTGGGGGTTTCTTGGCAAAGATACTGGAGTGGTTAGCCATTTTACTAATGAGGAAACTGAGGCAAACAGGGTTAAGTGACTTGCCCAGATTAAAATACTAGTAAGTGTCTGAGACTGGATTTGAACTCATGAAGATCAGTCTTCTTGACTCTAGGCCCGGCACTCTATACACTGCACCCCCTAGCTGCCCTAACAATGATGCCCTCGGCCTTTTCTAGGGAGGCAGCATGGTGTAGTGGAAAGATCATTGGGTCTGGAATGAGAGGATCTGGGTTCAAATCCTGCCACTAACATTCATTATGTGTTACCTTGGGCCAGGCACGTATTCATCTCTTTTCGTCTCATCTGTAAAATAAAGCAGTTGGGTGCAGGGGCTTCTGAGGTCCCTTCAAACTCCAACTCTACGATTCTCTGTTTATTATGAAATGCGAGGTACCTTTAAAGGTCCTCTAGTCCATCCACCTTCCTCCGGGCAGTTGAAAACGTAGTCTATCCTTATTTTTATGAATTTCCAGGAATGAGGATTTCCTAGTCTTATTTGGAAGTCTTCTTTCCTGGGACCCCTAGTTCTTATAGGGTTTAGAGCAAGAAGGACCCATATAACTCATATAATTCAACCCTTCATTTCTCAGATGAGGATAGTCATAAAGAGAGATAAAGTGACTTATCTCAATCTAGTAGAGCTGTATCATACCCAAATCTCCTGAAACCAAGTCATCTTTCCACTGTCCACTCCACACCCCTAACATAGCCCTGACCAGTAAAATCATAAAAAGAAAAAGAAGTACTTACTGGTTCACAGGGCTCTTCAGCAGTGCCAAATAAGTCTTCTTCCTAGGCTGTCTGAGAAGGAAATACCCAGCTTCCTGAGCAACAGAAGTTGGGCTCTAGGGGATTGGCCAAGTTTTCAAAATAAGAAATATCTGGGTGCCGCCTTTTATTTCATTTCTTCAGGAGCTCACTCATTACACTCACACAGTGAACATCAACTCTGGAGGATTTGCAGAGTAGAAATGCTCTGGTCATGTTATTGCCCACAGGTCTTAATTTTCCTTATCGAGCAAAAAAAAAAAGTCTATTGGTGGCAGCAGTGCTGTGAGCTTGGGATAGTGGGGAGATCAAAGGGCAGGGCTCCAGGAAACTAGGCAGAAATCAGATCACCCAGGGAACATGGGGCTGGGCAGGGCACAGGGGTTACTACCACAAGCAGTTATTTTTAGATATGTTATCTGGAAAAATTTCATGAAGAAATCTATGTTCTGTTCCTCATACCAGAGCCTGCAGCCAAATTTTTCTTTTGAAACCCCTGCCTCTTTTAAAAGCAGTAGGTGTTGCAATGGATAGAGTGGAAGCCCTGGAGTCCAAAAGACCTGAATTCAAATCCAGCCACAGATACTTTCTAGCTATGTAATGCTAGGAAAGTCATTTAACCTCTGCTTGTCTCAATTTCCTTAACTGTAAAATATGGATCTACTTTCTAGGGTTGTTATGAAGATCAAATGAGATAATAATATTTTGCAATGTGCTTAGCCCAATACCTGACACATAGTATGTGCTCAGTAAATACTTATTTCCTTCTTTCCTCTCTCCCAGGGTTATTGTGAGGATCAAATGGGGTAACATATGCAAGGTTCTTGGCAAAGTGCTCCATAAACGAAAGCAGCTTCTTCTTCTTCTTCTTCTTCTTTCTTTCTTTCTTTTTCTTCTTCTTCTTCTTCTCTTCTTCCTCTTTCCTTTCTTCTTTCATTATTATTACAAACTTTCATTGAATTATAAGATCATGGAACCTCAGACTTACAGTACAGTGTCATAGAATGAGAGGACCGTAAGACCATAAAATTATTGGATTGTGGAATCACAAAATCCTAGAATGGTAGAGTGGAATGGGACCTCAGATATCACATAGTAGAACACCTATTCCAATGCTTGAATCTGTACTACTACTGCTACTACTACTAATAATAATGATAATAATAAGAATAAATAGCCAGCATTTATATAGCACCTAAAAGTTTATAAAACACCTTACACATGTTAAATAATTTCAGCCTCACAACAGCCCTGTGAAGTAGATGCTATTATTATTCCCATTTTACAGATAAAGAAACTGAGGCACAGAGAGATGAAGTCACTTACCCAATGTCACAGAACTGGGGAATGTCTGAGGCAAGATTTGAACTCATGCTTTTTCTGACTCCCAAACCTATGGTCTATTTGCTGTGTCACCTAGTTTCTACAACATCTTGGACAATTGGTCATCCTGGCCCTGATTAAACAATCCCAGAGATGGGCATCTCATTGCCTTACAAGGCAGCCCACTCCATGTTCATTGTCCATTGTTGTCCATTGTTGTAAAGTTCTTCCTGAGCTGAAATCTTCCTCTTTGTAACTACCATACTCACTGACTCACAATATCTAAGCGGTACCTTGGAAACTTTGTAGTCCAATTTGTACCTGAATAATGATTCATCACCGCTTCCCCAACAAATGAACATACAGGCCATGCTACAAGACCCCCAGTGAGGGGAACCTTTTACATCCTGATATAGCCCACTCCACTTTTAGATAGCTCAGGAGGGGAGCTTTTCCTTACAATCAAGACTAACTATGCCTACGTCATTTCCACCCAATTGTTCTTGCTCCGCCCCCTGGGACCAAGCTGAATATGTCTGTCTCGTTCTCTTCTACAGCGGTGGTCTCAAACTCAAATAGAAACACAGCTCTGCTGGCCACATATTGACTTAGAAAACCACAAATTCACATTATCTATGTTTTATTGTATTTTTATTCATTTCCTAAATAGTTCCCAATTAAATTTTTTCATTAATGTTTTCTGTTTCTTGCATCACCTAATATCAATTTCAAAGTCAGGCAGAAGACTGGAAGAATGAGTAAACAACAACGAAAAAGAACTTCACCATAAAAACCTATCATGGTGACAGGGACACTCATGATACAAACTCAGAAGAAGAAAATGATTACAAAGTATCTACAAGCAAAGCCTCAAAGAAAAACATTTTGTGGACACAAAATCAACTAGAATTCCTGGAAGACATGAAGCAAGAGTTAAAATATTTTTATAAATGAGAGTGATAGAAGGAAAAAATTGGAAAAAAAATGAGGACTATGGAATAAAGAATTGGAAAGGAAATTAACAGCTTGCCACAAGAAGTACAAAACCTTACCCAAGGAGCAAACTCTGAAAATTAGAATGAATCAAATAGAAGCTAATGACTTCATGAGATAATAAGAAATATTAAACAAAGTCAAAAGACAGAAAAATAGAAAAAAAATGTAAGATATCTCATAGCAAAAATAGGTTGTACCATTTCACAGCTCTACCAACAATGTATTGGTGTGCATTGCTGAACAAAGCAAAAATAACTGACCTGGAAAACAGATCAAAGAGAGAAAATTTAAGAAAATTAGACCAACTGAAGGTCATGCCCCCCATCAAATGCTAGCCATTGTATTTCTTTTTCTTGGTGAGGCA
This sequence comes from Vombatus ursinus, assembly GCF_900497805.2. Lineage (NCBI taxonomy): Eukaryota > Metazoa > Chordata > Mammalia > Diprotodontia > Vombatidae > Vombatus > Vombatus ursinus. Next base: position 26,017,792 of record NW_020954577.1, read on the forward strand.
ATTGGGGTTAAGTGACTTGCCCAGAGTCACACAGCTAGTGTTATGCATCTGAGGCCAGATTTGAACTCAGGTCCTCCTGACTATAGGGCCAATGCTCTATCCACTGCAACACCTAACTACCCCTAACCATTGTAGTTCAAGAAATCACAAAAGAAAACTTTCAAGACGTCTTAGAACCAGAGGACAAAGTGGAAAAAGAAAGAATCTACTGGTTACCTTCTGAAAGAAATTCCCAAATGAAAACTCTTAGGAATATCATAACCAAAATCCATGGTTGGTCATTATGCCAATCAGAATCCCTAAGTCTTTCAAAGTTGTTTGACTTCATAATATTGTTGTCTTTGTAGAAATTATTCTCCTGATTCTCTGTGTCAGTTCATACAAGTATACAAGTCTTTCCAGATTTCTCTGGAACCATTTCCTTCATCACTCCTTACAGCACAATAATATTCTATCCCATTTATATGCCATTACTTGTTCAGCCATTATCCAATTGATAGGTACCCCTTCAGTTTCCAATTCTTTGCCTCCACAAACAAGACCTATAAATATTTTTATAAACTTAGTTAAAGTTTTTGTTTAGGATTAATCCTCCTTTAATTGATTATCCCTCTAATTCTCTCTTCTCCCTCTTCTTTTTTCTCTGCTATTTCCTTATTGTGTGAAAAGTATTTCTGTACCCAACTGTGTAATCTATTCCCTCCCCCTTTGACCAGTTCAGATGAGAGTGAAGCTCAAGTGTCAGCCACTATCCTCACCTTTCTTCCTTGTTTATGTAAACTTCTACTTATGCAACCAAATTATATGAGATACTTTCCCTTAACTTTCCTTTTCCTTTTTCCCCATTGTATTCTTTCCCTCTTTCATTTCCATTTTTTTTTGGGGGGGGGCTAGGCAATGGGATTGAGTGACTTGCCCAGGATCACGCAGCTAGTAAGTGTTATGTGTCTAAGGTTGGATTTGAACTTAGGTCCTCCTGAATCCAGGGCCGGTGCTCTATCCACTGTGCCACCTAGCTGCCCCCATTCTTTTTTTTTTTCAAGATTATAAAATATACAGAACCAATCCCAGGCTTCTGTCTAATTAAACTCCCTCTATGATCCATGGCGATAATACGGTTCAGAGGGGAAACAAAAGTAAGCAGATTGTATTTGTTTAGTACCTTATGGTTCTTCATAGTTATATTTTTATATTTCTGACTCCTGTATTTAAACTTCTTCCCAAGTTTCTCCTAATTCCTTAGAAATGGCATTTCAAATGGTACAATAATACCAGAATGTTCATATACCACACTTTGCACAGACATTTCCCAATAATCAAACAACTGGGTTTTTTAAATTTAACTTAATTTAATTTTATTTTTTTATTCTTTATTTATTTATTTTATTCTTTACAACCACAAAGAGTATGTCTATGAATATTTTGGTATACAAGGGCATTTATTTTGGTTCCTGACCTCTTAAGAATGTATGCCCAATAGTGGGATCACTGGGTAAAAGGTTAGGAACAGTCTAGCAGTTTTCTTTGCATGATCTCATACTATTTTCTAGAACAACTGGATCAATTCACAGCTGTAGCAAAAGTGCCTATCTTGCCAGAACTTAGTCAATCTTCTTCTTGAATGTAACATTTATTGATCAGAGAAGCTAAGAAATATCTGAAATGATAGCTTCTTTTTTTGATAACATTTTAATTTTTTGAGTTTAAATTAATTTATTTTGATTTATCAACAATCACTTCCATATGCTTTTGAGTTTAAAATTTTTCTCCCCTCCCTCGCCAAGACAGCACACAATCTGATATAGGCTATACATATACGTTCCTATTAAACATACTTTCACATTAGTGCTGTTGTAAGTAAGAATTAGAACCAATAGGAGGAACCACCAGAAAGAGGAAACAAAACTCAACAGAAGGAAAAAAAAATAGCAAATAGTATGCTTCGATCTGCATTCAAACTCCGTGGTTCTTTCATCTTTGTGGATAGCATTTTCCATCATGAGGCCTTTGGAGATGTCTTAGATCCTTGTATTGCTTAGAAGGGTTAAGTCTAGCAATATTAGTCATCTCATGGCTGTTACTGTGTACAACGCTCTCCTGGTTCTGCTCACTTCACTCAGCATCAGACCATACAAGTCTTTCCAGGTTTTTCTGAAGTCAGCCTGTTCATCATTTCTTATAGCACATTAGTATTCCATTACATTCATACACCACAACTTGTTCAGCCATTCTCCAATTGATGGGCATCCTCTCAATTTCCAATTCTCTGTCACCACAAAAAGGGTTGCTGTTAACTGTGTACAACGTTCTCCTGGTTCTGCTCACTTCACTCAGCATCAGACTATACAAGTCTTTCCAGGTTTTTCTGAAGCCAGCCTGTTCATCATTTCTTATAGCACATTAGTATTCCATTACATTCATATACCACAACTTGTTCAGCCATCCTCCAGTTGACGGGCATCCTCTCAATTTCCAGTTCTTTGTCACCACAAAAAGGGTTGCTACAAATATTTTTGTACATGAGGATCCTTTTCCCATTTGTATGATCTGTTTGGGATATAGCCCTATAAGTGCTATTGCTGGGTCAAAGGATATGCATGTTTTTATAGCCCTTTGGGCATAGTTCCAGATCGCTCTCCAAAATGGTTGGATCATTTCACAACTCCACCAATAATGCATTAGTGTTCCAATTTTCCCACATCTTCTCCAACATTTAGAAATGATAGCTTCAATACATAGCACAGTGCCTGGCACATAGTCAGAGCTTAATAAATGCTTTTTTTTTTGGCTAGGCAATGGGGTTAACTGACTTGCCCAGCATCACACAGCTAGTAAGTGTTATGTGTCTGAGGCCGGATTTGAACACAGGTTCTTCTGAATCCAGGGCCGGTGCTGTATCCACTGCACCATCTAGCTGTCCCATAAGTGATTTTTTAAAAAACAACTGACAGATTGATGTATTTTCTCTGCCTTTCAGATCCGGTCTATGTAACTATCCTTGCAATATCAGTGGTAACAATGACACCCAGCTACCTTGCAGCTGTTTGGAAGTGAAAGTGGTAGGCAAAATAATTCATCCTTCCTCTTCTTAGTTCCTACCAGAACAAGAGGTCTCAGGAAGGTGCATTCTGAAGTCATTGAAATTGACTTTAGAAAAGAATACCACCCCCAATGACTAGTCCTTCCAGAAACTGAGGTACCTAAGTCATATTGGATGCAATTGAGGGGGCAGCTTTCTGTTGATAAAGGAGTAGGACTCCCCTGATTCAAAACAGCCTCATCTTTTGGAAAAGAGACTTTTCCGCTGGGGCTCATACCTGACAGAGCTTAAAATATAGACAATATGACACTGCTCCCAGTCAGGAGGGAACAGCTGAGTAAGCCTAGACCTAACAAATTCAAGAACTTGGTTATTAACATGTGACCCAATTAGAATGGAAGTAGTGGGCAGAGCTGAAGAGTAGTTCTCAAAATCTTAGAAGAGATGGAAGAGAATCTTCCATCCCCTAATTCTATGGAAAAAGGAACAATGAGATAGAGAGCAGAAGTTCTTACATTCTTCTTATTTAATTATACACACACTTATGTCTAATATATATACATATATTTTCGTCCAATCAGCAAAAAACCTTCTCTCATCTCCAACTGATAAAGGAGGAAAAACAAACCCAGCTATGATTCTAGAGGACTAATGAAGCATCCTATCCATTTCCTGATGGAAAGACGAAAAAAAGACTCAGAATGCAGAATCTATGTGCACATGCATGTGTGTGTGTGTGTGTGTGTGTGTGTGTGTGTGTGTCTGTGTGTGTGTATTAGGAGTAGGTAGCATGGTATATGAATGCGCTGGTATTACTGCACCCTAGGAAATAATATCTAAACAATTCAGAGAAACTTGGGAAGACTCATATAAGCTGATGCTCTCTCGTTTTTGTTTGTTTTTTAAATTTAATATTTTATTTTTTTCCCAATTACATGTAAAAACAATTTTAACATTTTTTTCAGCTAGGCAATGGGGTTAAGTGACTTGCCCAGGGTCACACAGCTAGTAAGTGTCAAGTGTCTAAAAACAGATTTGAACTCCAATCCTCCTGATTCTAAGGCTGGTGCTTTATCCACTGTGCCACCTAGCTGCCCCCAACATTTTTTTTTCAAATTCTGAGTTCCAAATTCTCTTCCTTCTTCCCCACTCCCCTCCATTGAGAAGGCAAGCAATTATACATGTGTAGTCATGCAAAACACATTTCCATGTAAGTCATGACACACTCTTGTAACATCAGAAGTAGAACAGAGTTCAGAGGGCATCTTGGCTAAGTCATACCTAAGTAGGAATCCCCTTCCTAACATTCCTAACAAATGTTGTTTGTTCTCTTCCTGACAGTGTCTAAATTTTTGAATTGACTGCTTTCATATATGCCCCATTCCGCTTTTGGACATCACCAATTTCTAAGTTTTTCCATATAGAGAACTAAAATACACTTCTTAGAAACTTCCATAAAAATTGCTTCCTGTTTTGCTCTCAGGGGCCAGGCAAAATAATTCTCTGTTAAACAACAGCCCTTCAAAATACTTGAAGATGTCATCATGTCTTCCCTCCTCCATACCCTATCTTCCCCTCTCTATAAGCTAAGCATTTTCTGTTCCTCCAGCCTCTCCTTATATGCCATAGTTCCAGGTCCCTTCCTCACTCTGGTCACCCTTCCTTGAACATAATTCAATTTGGCAGTGTGCTTAAAATGCCACACCCAGAACTGAATCTAATACTCCACTTTTTTTTTTGTTTGTTTTTGGTGAGGCAATCAGGGTTAAGTGACTTGCCCAGGGTCACACAGCTAGTAAATGTCAAGTGTCTGAGGCTGGATTTGAACTCAGGTCCTCCTGACTGCAGAGCCAGTGCTCTCTCCACTGCGCCACCTAGCTGCTCTTGCATGTGTTCTGATTGTGACTGAATATAAGGATTATAAACAACCTCCCTCATTCTAGAAACAATATTTATATTAATTGCTGCCCAAAATTAAATTAGGCCTTTTGACTAGCACATCACACTGCTGACTCATGTTGAGTTTATGGTCCACTAAAACCAGGTCTTTTTTCTCACAATATGTTGATCTAAGATGTCTAGCTACATCTCTCCCATCCTATGCAAGTGAAGATTCTCTTCTGTAACTCAAGTATCTGATTTTACATTTAGCCTTATTGAACTTATCTATGAGATTTGACCCAGCATTCTAACCACTGAGTTTTGAATCATGACCTAACCATCCATCATGTGAGCTTTTCCTCCTATCTTGGTATGTTCCATCAATCTGATAAGTATGGTATCAATGCTTTCATCCAATAATTTATTTTTTTAAAATGTTGGACATAATGGAAGTCCAAGAATAGATTTCTAACCACTAAAATAATATATGCCTACTAAAAAATTTGTATATGTCAATCCAGGTTGGTATAATTCCACTGATTAATACTTATTTGGTTGAGTTGTTCATACATTTCTGAATTCCCTTAACTATATTATCATTCAGTCCAAATTTCTCCATCTTGTCATAAGAGTGTGATGAAAGGGTTCATCAAATGCCTTCCATAAATGTTAGCATACAATATATATCTGCTCATTGCTAGATCTTTTTATCAACTTGGAGATTTTTCACTTCTAACTGTTTCACAACATATGCTTTACATGCGCATGTGCCCATGAACATATACATGTAGTCCTAATATTTGTGCTTATGTAAGATCAAATTCAATCATATTTTTACTTGCTTTTGTACTTATTTATTCCATTGGTCGATGATACTACATGGAAGCCTAATGTAAAATTAATTATTAGATGACTATGGCAACATTAATTTCAATGGACTATTTCAATAGATATATAATCTCATCTTGCTCCAATGATCCGTCAAGCCTCACCATTCAAGTCTTCTGGTTCTGACTGATTTCTGTCCATACCTTCCTGGAAATCATCCATATTATACATAACTAATGAAGTAGCAGCTTTTCATTTTTTTCACATTTTCTGGACACCCATACAGCAGAGGGGCTGGCCATCTCTTCCCTCCATCCTGCTACCCCAGCAGCCCACCTCCTTTTCTAACTATCCATTTCTTGGATCCAATTCATGGAATTCTATCACTGAGAATACACTAAAGCTTCTATATATCCAGAACAGGTCTCCCCATTGACTTTTAGGTCACTTGAAATTTTGACACTTCAGGTCTTCCTGACTGCAGGCCAGGTTCTCTATCCACTGCACCACCTAGCTGCCCCTGGTGGGGTGCTGCTCTTCATTGGTACTCACCTCCATGGCTCCCCCTCTGTTTTTGTCATCTCTTGTATGTGACTCCTTCTGCAGCCCTTTTGGCATCAAACATCGCCCCACCTGTAGCCTGCGTCTCCTATAGCCTTCCTTTCCTACAATCCTCATCAGCATCTAGCAGTGGCTACTTGGGATTATAGTCCTTTTGCCATCCTGCCTGTAGTCCTTGCTACTTGCAGTTCCCCTAAGCTTCCAGCAGATGGCGGTTATCTCCTTTCCCAGGGGATCAGCTCTCTGCCTCCAAACTACCCAGCCTGCCAGTGGTGCAGCTTAAAAATATAGTTCTAATTTACGGCCTTCTCTTGTACTGAAGTTCCTATGGCCCTATGCCTCACCAACAAGAGGTCTTCCAGAGGCTTGCAGAGCAAGCTGTTCTTGAACTTCACAAACAATTCTATCTCCCCAAATTCATGTTGGTTCTTGGTCACTTGCTTCAGTTTGATAGCATCCCTCTCCTCCTGCCTGTTCAGTGCACTTCCCAAGTGCTTTCCATGGATCTGGCTGCTCAGGAAAGCATCTCACTTTCTTCCCAGTTGTCTCAGTTATTTATAATTTGCACTGGGAATGTCAGGCAGGGTTATTCAAATAATCCCCATAGTGATTCCTGAAACATCTAGGGAAAGGTGGGAAGGTCACATGCTCCCCTGAAACCACCTCAAGCCAAAGAAGGAGAGATCTGTCATTAAAAATCTGGGACAAAGTCATGTACTAGGCTGGGCTTCCAGAAGGACAGCTCTTTCCCTTGGTTCCTTCTGTAGTTTCCATAGCTCCCAGCAGGTGGCGTTAGATTTGCCTTCCATCATGGCTCCTGTGGGTCTTTTCAGCTCTCTGCAATTGGCATCCAATGCTGCATCCTTTTGGTGGTTCTCTGGAGCAGTTTTCTGACCTGTCCATGCAACTTATATCATGTGATTCCTCTTTGCCAGAGAAAGCCAATTCTCCAGTATCAAATGTAAATTCTGCTTGAACCTTAAAGCTTCTTATAATCTGATCCCCTTCTTTCCATTCTTCTTACACTTTTTTCTTATCTTTGCACTCATAGTCCAACCACACTGGAGAGGAAATTGTGGCCGATAAAGATTAATTAACTTGCCTAGAATCACATAGCCTTCAGAACTTCAATTACATCTATTTACAATACCATGCTGCTATGATCAAGATAAGCTTGCCAGCATATACTTTTGCAAATGCCATTCTCTCTCTCTCCTTCTCTCTCTCTCTCTCTTCTTCTTCTCTCTTTCTCTCTCTCCCTCATTCCCTCTCTCCCCTCTCTCTCTCCGTCTCTATCTCTGTCTCTCACTATTTCTGTCCCTCTCTTTGTCTCTGTCTCTCTCTTTCTTGAAAACAGGAACATTTGCCATTCTCAAAGTCTGTGAAAACTTTCTTCAAATTACTTGCAGCAGCTTCCCACCACATCTAAGGTAAAAAGGTAAAAGGTAATGGGCAGAGGAAGCTAAACATATTGGGAAAGTAGAAGGAAGAAACAAAATAAATAATCTCTGCTGTACTAATTTTGGCTGAGTGAGGCTTTAATATATGCTGCACACAAGAGCCAAGTGGTGGCTTCTAAGAAACAAGGGACTTCTGTTAATATCGTCATACCTCTACCACAGTCACCACCACTGTGACCAGGCTCATCCTATAATGACTTTCTTGTTTACATGTGGCCCTATCCCTCAAGAAACCTAACCTGCAAGCTCATCCTTGCTGCTACAGAGCCTGAGGTCCAACTGCTCCAAGTCCAGAGAATTATAAGGAGATTTGACCCAGTGATTAGAGACTCAATATTACTATTATTATTATTAATCTTAAAGCTTGTCTAAGACTGACTTGGTGATTGAATCTAGGATTCTTACTTTGTTCCTTGTAATCAAACCCCTACCGTTGTTCCTTAATTTCAATAACTGGATCCTGCCTTGTTGCCCCGTTTAAAATTTTCTGACTATTCTTCTTTACAGTCATTTCCAGATATACTCTTCTCCCCATATTATCCACAGTGATTATTCCCCTGTAAGAAAGGGAAAAAAGCATTAAGCAAAACCAATCAATGCATCAACAGGTTTAATAACATCTTCCAACCTTTCATGCCCTTAGTCCCCCATCTCTCCAATAAAAAGTGGGAAATACGTTTCCTCATCTCTTCTGAGAGCTAAGATTGGTCATTATAATGATAGAGCCCTTGGCTTTGTTTTAGTGTTGTTTCAATTTATAATATTGTGGTATATTTGTGTATGTATTTGATTCTGGTTCTGCTCACTTAGGTCGGCTTCAATCCATGCAAATTTTTTTTTTATATTTCACCAAATTCCTCATATAAATTGTTTCCTTTGCTTCAATAATCTTCCATTACATTCATGTGTCACAATTTGTTTCTCAATTCTCCAATCAATGGCACAGTTTTATTTTTGTTCTTTTCTATCACAAAGAGTGATGTTATAAATATTTTGTGATATATGGAACCTTTCTTTCTACCTTTAACCTCCTTGGGATACAGGCCCAGAAAGGGGATCTCTGGGTCTATGTTCACCTATAAAAGCTAGCTCTTAGGAAGCTAGGGTCACTTTCATGTCACATGAGGCCTTGGAATAGATTCTTAGTGGAGAAATATTTCTCGTTATATTTTTATGTCTTTAAAATGGCTGCTTATTGTGCTGTAAAAATTACATAGATTAAGATCAGAAAGAAAAATTATTTGGAAGTTAACTATTAAAATAGCAACATGTTAACTGCTAAAATAATCAGTTTTGGCTTTCTGGGTTGTATTAAATGTTCTTACGGATGCATATATATATGTATGTATGTATATATATATGCATATCTCTTTATCTCCTTTTCTATCTATCTACACACATATTGCTAATATAGACTCTGGGAGTCCAACCTCTTACTCACACTGGGAAACTGAGTCCTCAGAAAGCAGCTAACTACATTTGTCCCTCATGGTTCTAGGAAGTAACCTTAAGGGGTTATAGATTTTTATTATAATACTATTGAGCTGATCCCTTAATTCCAATTAGTTCTCCCTATTATCAATCTCTAGGTCTTTCTCCTTTTTGTTAATAAAAGTGTCTAAAGATATAGATTTCCCCCTAAGCTTTGCTTTGGTTGTACCCCCAAATTTTGGTGTGTTGTCTTGTTGTCATTATCTTTAATGAAATGATCTATAATTTCTATGATTTGTTCTTTGACCCACCAATTATTTAGGATTAAGTTTTTTAGTTGATTCTTAATACATTTTTGTGATCCCTTTACTTAATATAATTTTTTATTGCATTGTGATCAATAAAGAATATATATATATATATAATATTTCTGCTTGTCTGAATTTTTGTGAGATTTTTGTGTCCTAAGACATGATGCATTTTTATAAAGGTGCCAGACACAATTATTAAATATGTATATGATTTTCGATTTTCATTCAACAATTGCCAGAGGTCTATCATATCTAATTTTTCTAAAATTTCATTGGAGGAAGGGATTCCACAGATGAAGAACGTTGAACTCACTCACAGATAAGGTCACTATGTTGCTGTTTTTGTTGTCCAGTCATTTTCAGTTGTGTCTGACTCTTCGTGATCTCATTAGGGGTTTTCTCGGCGAAGATACTAGAATGGCTTGCCATTTCCTTCAGTTCATTTTAAAGATGAGGAAACTGAACTAAACAGGGTTTAGTGACTAGCTCAGGGTCACACAGCTAGGAACTGAGTTCTAACTTGAACTCAGGTTCTCTCTCTCTCTCTCTCTTTTTTTTTTTTTTTGAGGCAATCTGGGTTAAGTGACTTGCCCAGGGTCACACAGCTAGTAAGTGTCAAGTATCTGAAGTGGCATTTGAACTCGGGTTCTCATGACTTCAGGCCAGCACTCTAACCACTGCTCCACCTAGCTGCCACTATGTTGCTAATTTTGATTAGTTGTTTTTCTTTGTTACAAGAGACCTTTCCTGTACAGAGTGTGAGTAATCTGGAAATGTTTTTAATGTAACTAAAATTAAAGTAAATAAAACTTAAAAACTTAAAAACTACCTCTAGTTACAGTTACTATATCCCTAGATTATTGATTGGGCAGCTACAAAGCATTCACCCCACCAAACAGCCCCCAAACCAGTCACTCTCTGGCTGCAGGACAGCTACTCCCGCCTCTGCTAGGATGACTCCATAAGTCATTCTTGGGGGCTACACCTCTCACAAGGCTCAGTTCCTGGCAGACTCTAACATAGGCTCCAGTTCTTGGTGACAATCTGGTGACAATCTAGTGATTCACTCTTCTCACCTTTCCAAGCTTTCAAGGTCAAAGCCATCTCCAATACACTTTCATCTGAGAGGAGAAAAGAATCCACGGGCAAGACATCTGCTTGTGGTTTCCTGGCAATCAGTAAGAGATGATCTGAGGTCCCTCTCCCTGGCCACAGCAGCTCATACTCCTCCCTCAAATGGAGCCAGGAGGAGAGAGGGATTGCTTTGGCTGGTTGGGGCCTTTTGGACACACATTCAGGTCCACTCAGCAGCCAATGAAAAGGCCTTTTTTTTGGCTCACAGTAAATGGACAAGCAGCAGTCATAGAATGCATATGCATGCTTCAGAGAAGAGAGCTGAGCTCACCATGCTCAGAAAAAGGCTCATCAAACATCCACTGTCTTTATATTGGCCATTGGCTCATGATCCACCTCTGTTTTACACACACACACACACACACACACACACACACACACCAGCACCTTCTTTGCAATATAATCTCTTTATTTGAGGGTAATTGGGGTTAAGTGACTTGCCTAGGGTCACACAGCTAATAAACGTGTAAAGCTGGATTAGAACTCAGGTCCTTCTGACTCCAGGGTCAGTGCTCTATCCACTGTGCCACCTAGCAATATATTCTTTTTTTTTGGCTAGGCAATGGGGTTAAGTGACCTGCCCAGGGTCACACAGCTAGTAAGTGTTATGTGTCTGAGGCCAGATTTGAACTCAGGTCCTCCTGAATCCAGGGCTGGTACTCTATTCTCTGTGCCACCTAGCTGCCCCACAATATATTCTTTTTTAAAAAATTAATTTATTTTGAATTATCAACAATCATTTCTATAAGCTTCTGAGCTTCAATTTTTTCTCCCTCTTCCTCCTTACCTCCCTCCGCAAGACAGCATGCAATCTGATATAGGCTATACATACATGTACCTATTAAACATATTTTCACATTAGTGATGTTGTAAGTAAGAATAGGAGCCAATAGGAGGAACCACCAGAAAGAGGAAACAAAACACAACAGAAGAAAAAAATAGCAAATAGTATACTTCGATCTGCATTCAAACTCCATAGTTCTTTCTTCTTTGTGGATAGCATTTTCCATCATGAGGCCTTTGGAGATGTCTTACATCCTTGTATTGCTGAGAAGGGTTAAGTCTATCAATATTAGTCATTGCACAACGTGGCTGTTAACCGTGTACAGTGTTCTCCTGGTTCTACTCACTTCACTCAGCATCAGTCCATACAAGTCTTTCCAGGTTTTTCGAAGTCTGCCTGCCCATCATTTCTTATAGCACAATAGTCCATTACATTCATATACCACAACTTTTTCAGCCATTCTCCAATTGATGGGCATCCTCTCAATTTCCAATTCCTTGCCACCACAAAAAGAGCTGCTATAAATATTTTTGTACATGTGGGTCCTTTTCCCACTTGTATGATCTCTCTGGGATACAGCCCTAGAAGTGGTATTGCTGGGTCAAAGAGTATGCATGTTTTTATAGCCCTTTGGGCATAGTTCCAAACTGCTCTCCAAAATGGTTGGATCATTTCACAACACCACCAACAATGTATTAGCGTTCCAGTTTTCCCACATCTCCTCCAACATTTATCATTCTCTTGTTTTGTGATGCTGGCCACTCTGATAAGTGTGATGTGGTACCTCAGAGTTGTTTTGATTTGCATTTATCTAATCAATAGTGATTTAGAGCATTTTTTCATACCCGCAATCTATCCTTAATGCGTTGCTTATAACACTATGAGGTTAAGTGCCCCAGGTCACATAGCCTTTATGTGTCAGTGGCAGGACTCAAACCCAGGTCTTCCTCATGTATAAAATGGGATAATAATAACATCTACCTCTCAGAGTTGCTGTGAGGATCAAGTGAGATAATATTTGTAAAGAAATTAGCACAGTGCCTGGCTCATAGTGAGTGCTATCTAAATGTTAGCTATTATTATTACTATTATTCCTGACTCCAGGGCCAGCTCTCTAATCCTAGGCATGCTGCTGTTCCACTCTGTTAGACATTTTAGCTATATTTTCATAGAATGCCATTTTCAATATTTACTGAACAAAAGTTGGGCTTAAAATTGTAAGCCACAAGATCACCAGAGTCACAGTGGAGGGGCAAGAACTATTTTTTCTCCCTATGTCTTGAATGCCTCCAGCTGTTCTCCTCTCCCACTCTCTTTGCTTTTGAAAATGGCTTTTTAAAAACGAAAACAGCCTCCTCCACTTATGACATGATCCAAGGCAGTTCCCTTCTCAGAACTTTGCAGCTTTGTCATCTGCAGAATGAAGGGGGTGGGTAGGATGTCCTCTGAACTCTCTTTCAGTTTTAAATCTACACAAGGTTTCAAGTTAAAATATTTTCCCTTCCTTCCCACCTTCTCCTTTGTTTGTCACATGGAGCTACCACATCTAAATGACTAGTAAGTCTTATGACTTATGAATTTTCCTAACCTAAAAATAGATTTGCAGAATATACTGCATCTTTTTTATGTTCAGTTTATGTTATATATTTGTATAGTTATACATGTATGTTGTATGTACATTTTTGTTGTTTAGTCATGTCTGACTCTTCATGACCTCATGGACCATGGCCTTATGGCTCCAATATATGCTGAAGAAATGTTATTTATATCTGATCATCTTTAAGGCTATAGATTAAAAGGATGTAACAGCTGTCTTTCTCAATTCCGGAACTACACTGCTAGTCAGTTTTAATGTGGGGTTAACATTCAGCTCACACCTCCATCCAGACATTCTCTCTCAACAGAACAGATAGGAGCTACAAATCAAATAACAAAGTATTTGGGGGGGGGGGCAAAATAAACAATAAGGGAAAATTAAGTAATTGAATCATTCTCCACAAATGAGCACTATCTCCCACCAACTCAGAAACCTATCGGGAAGGAACAACTTCCTGGAAAATGAATGCTCCAAGTAGAAGGGTTCTGGCCTTGGTTCATGACTGGGAAATTCCTCCCACTTGAGTCTGTGTGGTTTTGCCTCATCCAGATCTTTAGCAAAGTCCAGGTGCTGCTTCCCTCCATTTCCATCAATGGTGGGAAGTTCACCACTCAGCTGTTCTATTCTCCTTGCACAGTCTTTGCTAAAGCTCCGTGGCCAATAGCGGCTTCACCCTATGCTGCTGCTCCTGCTGCTGCAGCTGCTCTGGCTAACGACTCGTTTGTTTCTTTGATGCCACCCACCCAGGGTCCATCTTGTTCCTGCTTTTTGCCACAACGGCCCAGAGAAGAGCTGTCTCCCTAATATGGTGCCTCAAGTTGGTCAACCTCAACCTGAGCTTAATCAGTTCTCTTGTTAAATGGCTCCCAGCCTCTACTCAGTGGAACACAAAAAGCCACAATGAGATTTCTCTGACTCTCACCTTCTGCAAGACGTACCCCAGCCCTTGGTCCTTGCTAGGACCTAAGTTAGGAAGGGTGAATTCCTTTTTCCTCTTCCCTGCCTCAGGCTGCAGTGCACCTGCCTACTGCACAGTCAACACCTTCCGTTGAATCTTCCTGATTCAATGGAAAGGCAATCAGGGTTAAGTGACTTGCCCAGGGTCACCCAGCTAGTAAGTGTCAAATGTTTGGTCTGAGGTTGGATTTGAACTCAGGTCCTCCTGACTTCAGGGCCAGTACTCTATCCACTGCACCACCTAGCTGCCCCAGGCAGCCCTTTTCTTCTGTCCTTGAGATTCTCATCATGTCTCTGGCAACTAGTGCTCAGGCATTCAAGGTTCTGAAGTTCCAGGCAGCCCCCAAACACACCAGAAACACTGGAAGGGGGAGGGACAGAGCTAGAAGATTGGCTGTTCTTTCTTCTAGTCAGGAAAGGTCCCTGTCACCCTTCCTAGAGTGCGCTTCTTTGCCAGTCTCTGCTAAACTCTGTCACCATAGCTACCACTGGCTGAAGCTCCGTCCTGTGCTCCTGCTCGATGCCAACTCTAAACCAATTGGCGGCTGCCCTTTTGTTGCTGAATTTGTGGCCATAAGATTGAAGTTGGAATCCTGGCTCCGCCGCTTCTTAGACCTCAGGCAAGTCATTTAACTTTTCTGGGCCTCAGTTTCCTCATCTATAAAATGAGGGAATTGGCTTTACATAATCTCTAATGTCTCTTCCATTTCTTGGTTGAAAGATCTTATGATGACTAAGTTGGGTTTTGTCTAAGGCTGGCTTTTACTTTAAATTTAGGACCTTCCCACAAGGGCAGAATTGCCAAGAACCATGTGCAGACCCAATTCCCTGAACCAACGACCAAAACCCTGATTTAAAAAAAAAATACATTTTTTTTTTACTGATTTTGGGATTTTTTTCTATATTATCAGAATTTCTCTCGGTATTTATACCCCTCCCCCTAAGAGAGCTGTCCCATATAACAAATAATATTTTTAAAGAAAAAAAGAGAAAAAAATCAGCAAAATCAAAATCAACATTGAACTAGTCCGAAAAATCGATGTAATATACCACACCCATGGACCTCCTACTTCTGCAAAGGAGGGAAGTCTCACTCAGACTTTGAAAATAGTGGGGATTTTTTGTAATTCCATTTAATTTTATTTTCAGCTCTGGATTCTTTCTCTCCCACCTTTCCCTACCTGCATTGAGAAAGCAAACTACACAAACATGTGTAGTGAAGCAGAACACATTCCTGCATTAGACACAAAACAAAAATGTAGATGCCTCAGTCTGCATTGAGTCCATCACCTCTGTATTCGAAGGTGTCTGATTTTCCATCTGAGCCATGCAGATGCAAGGCACAAAGACTTTATTAAGGCTAGATAGTCTCAGTTCCTCTTTACACATTTGAGGAACTCGTCCTCCTTGACAATCATCTAGGATAAGGTCTGGCCCCACGTATACAAACAGAAGTTCTAACCACATGTTTGTCTTTGTCTGAAATAGTTTTTGTATCCAACACACACTTCTCTTTTTGGGCCCTTCTAGTCTCACTACTTTCTTTCCTTTCCCATTGCCCCTCTTGTTTTTGTTTTGCTTTGTTTGCTACTATTCTCCAAGTATGTATGCTTTCATCCCTTCTATTAAAAGAAAATGTCTGAACCCTTCACCTGATCATAGTGGTTGTTTCCAACTTCAGAGAGGGGAAAAAAGAGAAGGGAATGAAGGCTAATCAGCTGATCTCCTGAAGTACATCAACCTCAATAACCCCCATGGGCTTAATCGACTAAGAAATATTCCCCACATCAACGAATTCAATTTTGCAAAACTCAGTTTTGTTTATCTATTACTAAATTATTGGTCGGACTCAATATTCCCCTTTTAAGCCCATTGTATTATAGGATAGGGAGACAGACCCACCAGAGAGCTGGAGTGCAAACACAAATCCTCTCACTTCAAATCCAATGTTGTTTCAGATACATCAGGGGCAGAACCCTCCATTTCAAAGGTCCAAGTAGAACTATTTTATAGTCCCTGATTTCTGGTCTTTCTATAGTTGTCCATGAGCTCTTCCTTTTCTTACCAGCAGCATACAGACAAACACACACTGAGATACAGACTGAATAGACCCAGTTGTACCTACCCCCAGAGGGCGAAGGGGAACATGTTGATAGGAACAGCTAGAAAGATGGATGAATCCATGGATGCAACCTCTGATATCAAAAGAATTTTAGGAACCTATGTGTTCATTTCTATCTGACTTCCTAATGATTGGTTCATTCAGCCTCTGGCATCAAAGGAATTCTACCAACCTTTGTGCTTAATCCTATCTGATTTCCTGATGACTAGTGTATTCCAAGAGATGTGGGGTCTTCTTAACCTAGATGGGCACATTTTCAAGGCTCCAGCTCACTTTATCTACTTCAGTATTTAAAAAAAAACTACACAGACACTAAAATCCTAGGGTCATCCAGAGTCAATCTGAGACTGGATAGAGCCAATTTCCTGGGAACAGTTTATATGGGCAACTTCATTTCCCCAAACCAGGGGATTGGGACCAGAGAGAAGAATGAATCAGAGGCATATGTTTCTTCTCGTGTGTCAGTAAGCCTTGTAGTAGCTTAATGTGAACGTTACTGTGTCTATTCTTTGAAATCTTTTGTCTGACTGGAGACAAACATGTACTTACTCATGTGCATGTGGGTAAGAATTTGGTAAGTACTTATGGAATTTCTGTTTGATGAAAAGCACTATGCTAGATGCTAGGGAGATCAGCAGTAATGAGCCATGACTTAAAATGTAGTAGGGAGAATAAAGGTATATCTTAATTGTCTGTATGCACATCCAAGATACATATATAAGTATACATACCCACGTATGTACACACATATATATATATATATATTCATAACATACATACTTATACTCTGTACTATATTTTAGGACATAAACCATTACATATATATGCATATATGTATTATGTATGTATGTATATATATGAGCCAAAAAATTCTAGACCATGATGGATGGGGTCCATGAATTTGGTTAAAAAAAATTTTTTTGACAATTGTATTTCAATATAATTTGTTTCCTTTGTAATCCCGTGTGTTTTATTTCCTTCATTGAAAAACATTATTCTAAGAAGGAGTCTATAGGACCCATGACAAAAAAACCACAAAAGGTTAAGAATGGCCTATTTTAGTTGTAAATTTGGGCTGTTAGTCAGGAGCCAATGTGAAGACTCGCAGAAGTGGCAAAGCTCAGAATTCAGCTATATTGACACTACTCAACAGGCCCCCAAGGATGCTGAATGGCCTCTTCCATACAGTTCCGTCTCAAGGTAACAACAGTCTCCCTGAGATGGAGTATAGCTGTTCACCCCTTAGCCACAGAGAGGAAAAAAGACCTCTTCTGTTTTCCATTGTCAACAATACCTGCTACATGGCAGGAAGGGGGAAAGGAAATAGCATTTATTATGTTCCTACTATGTGCTAGCCACTGTGTTAAGCTCCTTCTGGAAATATCAGGAGCCAAGATCTTTCTCCCTTTTCTCTCCATCTCTTGTTTGAGTATCTGATGAGAATAAATAGTTTCCTATCCTGAAATGGGTTTGGAACTGGATAGGGCTGATACCACAGTGAAGATTGAAGGTCAGGAAAAGAGGCAAAGAGGAAGGAGAGGTGGCATTCAGATGGAGGAAGAGAACAGTGGAGGTCATGTCCTCCATGGAAGATCACAGAACCCTGCAGACTTATCCTTGAGTAGTCTACTCGTCTCCCCCTTAACCCAACCCAACTTCCAATCTACAGAGAGCAATATGGCAGAGACAGGACTTGTGGAAGGAGCTGCCAGAGGATCAGTTCTAGTTAGGTCTATAAACGATGCTGGGCTTTACATGCATCTTTGGGACTGGCTGGGTGGTTACGTGGCACAATGTACAGCGTACTGGTCCTGGAGTTAGGAAGATTCCTTTTCCTGAGTTCAAATCCAGCCTAAGACACTTACAAGCTGTGTGACCCTGGGAAAGTCACTTCACTCTGTTAACTTCAGTTTCCTCAACTGTCAAATGAGCTGGAGAAGAAAATGGCAAACCACTCCAGTATCTTTGCCATGAAAACATCAAAAATGGGGTCACAAAGATTTGGATATGACTGAAAAATGACTTAACAACAACAAATTGAGACTAGTTGTTACTCTCTCTTTGGTTTCCTCCCTTTAAAGCAATTTTCTCTGTAATATTATGAACTTACTCATTTGCTAAAGGGCAAACAGTTTAAGTGTAGTGTGTGTGTGTGTGTGTGTGTGTGTGTGTGTGTGTGTGTTCATATAGGGAGGACATGCAGAGTGAGTACATTTTTCCAGTTATTTTGGGAAGAGAGGATACATACAGAACCTGTGATTTCAATGGCTTATGGAACTTCTGAATGATTTAGTAACACAGGTTGGCATCTTCTTTGCTACTTATAGTCTTAGAGAGTGGCCTAGGACACTAAGAGTCTCAGTGACTTTCCCAGGTTAACACAGCCAGTATGTCAGAGATAGGATCTGACGTCGGGTCTTCCTGGCTTCAAGGATGGTTCCCTAACCACTACACCACATGGCCAACAAGATAAGAGAAGTGAAAATAATTTCCCAAACTATACTTGGTCTTTTTGTGTTCTTTGGAATCTCTGGCCAAAGAGTTACACGTGTGCTATTATGACTTGCTTTCCAAAATAGCTATATTCACTCTTTCTTACTGAGGATCTAAGGATCTGAAACAAAGTGGTTACAAAGGGGCTTGCCACTTCTTAATTCTGCTGTAGGGAGAATAGTACTCATTCATTCATTAGTTTATCCATTTAGCAAGTATTTGTTGAACAAAGTAAATATTTATCTGTGCAAGGCGCTGTACTAGATGCCGCTAGGGGATAAAAAAAATGAATAAAATAAGGTCTTTGCTCTTCAGGGTCTTACTATCTGTGATCATGAATAAGTGACTTAACCTTATGAAGTTTCACTTTCCTCATCTGTGAAATGGGAATAATAATAATAATAATAATAATAATACCCATAGCACCTATCTCACTGAACAGTTGTAAAGCTCAAATGTGATGCTTTGTAAGCTTCTAGTACAATATAAATGTTGACTATTATTACAATGATTATTATTATTGTTGTCATTATTATTATTATCTAGTAGTGGGGGGTATATAGGGTGTCCAGGGAGGATTAGCACCTCTGGTGAGAGGGCTACTGAGCCCTTTTCAGGGCTGCTCTCCACCTTTGGGGTCTACCTGTCACCCAACTCTCACCTGTGGTTCCAAGAAGCTGTAGCATGTGCAACAGCCACACTTCAGTAATACTGTCTCAGCAGATGGGCTAAACCAGGGTGAGGGTGACCATCAGACCTCAAACCCATTGGTGAGTTAGGGGGAGGTCTACCTCAAGCATGTTAAGACTTCCTCCAGTGGAATGAGCAGAAGAGAGCAATTTGTTCCAATGGCCAGGAAGGCAGCTGAAGCAGGCACCATGGAGCACTTAGAGCTTGGTCAGACATCAAAGATGCCAAGGCCATCCACTGTATCTCTGTCCATCACCTGTCACCTTGACTTTTGTTCTGCCGATGGACTTTGATGACTCTGGAACAGAGAGTGAGGCTGATTACTTTGTGCAGCTCTCTGTCTCACTTCCATTGACCATGGGATGACAGTGGTCCTCTCGAAAAAAGAAGGATGAACAGCAACAGTGGGGAATGAGGCAAGTCTACCAATAAGCAAAAAGAGCATGGTAAGTGACATCATGGAGGCGAAAATGCTGATTTTGTCTCCTCCTAATGATAGCTTACATTTGGAGAATGCTTGTTGATTAACTGGTGGTTGTACCAATTAATCAGTCAACAAACATTTGCTAAGCACTTACTAAGCTCCAAAAGTCATGTCAAGCACTTGGGATACAAAGAAAGGCAAAGTTGACATTTGAAAGGGGAGATGACAGGTGGAAGTGGTGTGTACAACATAAGATCCTAGTTTTAGAATTTGAAGGGACCTTAGGGGTTATGTACTCCATCCCTCTCATCTTACAAATGAGGAAACTGAGGCCCACAGAGGTGAAGGGATTTCCTCAATATCCTAGAAGTAGTAGTGACAGCCCCAGGATTAGAATCTAGATCTTTGACTTCCAATCCAATATTCTTTCCAGTGGACTACACTGCCACTTATTCGTTATAATATTTTCATATCCATCACTTCATTTAATCAATCAGTTATCCAACAACTCTCAGAAATAGGTAGTTGATTTATAGAAACTAAGTCTAAGAGAGAGAGAGAAACAGAAAGATACAGAGACAGACATCTACAAAGGCATGGGTTGGGGGGAGAGACAGAGGGATGGGTGTGGTACTGTCATGGGGAGCTTCAGACAGCAGAGGGTAGCTTCTTGGCAGGACAGTGGACGAGCACTAGAAACAAATTTGCCTAGGGTTGGCTCTGCTCTTAATTATGGAAAGTAAAAGCCAAAGAGAAAGAGACAGGATAACTCAGGCTCTGACTCCTGCCCATGAGAGGACCTTCAGAAACCTATATGGGGATCCATGCCCATGTCAACTTGCAAAGGGCTTTTAGTAAAGGATAAGCTAGTCTTCATTAATCACCATGAAGTACTTTTGAATAGCCTTGCAACCAAACCCTCAACTTAAAAAAAAGTTTGATGGTGTGAGATTAAGTCAGTCGACAATAGTACCATGAACATGACCCATAGAACTATCTACATCTCATTCCATTCATCTTTGAATGCAAGGCCCTTCTATGGGTCACACTATCCAACAGGTACAGACAGCAAGGCATTTTTATCATACAAAAGTTTTCACCTGTTTTTTAAATAATAAAAACTGTAACAAAGATTTCTTTTGAATATATATGTATAATGTTCCTCTTTGTGTCCCAGAGGGGAGAAAAGGAGAGACAGAGAGACAGACAGAAAGAGACAGAGAGAGAGAAGAGGGAGGGAGAAAAAGAGGAGAGAGAGGAGGGAGGGAAGGAAGGGAAGGAGGGAGGAAGAGAGAAGGAGAAAGAAGGCAGAGAGAAAGAGAGAAAAAATGAGGGAGGGGAGAGAGGAGAGAGAGAGGAAGAGAGAAAAAGACATACACATGTAGAAAGACAGAGATAGAGAGAAAGAGGGAGGGAGACAGAGACAGAGAGAGAGAGAGACAAAGACAGAGAGAGAGACAGAGACAGAGAGAGAGAAGGAGGGAGGCAGAGAGAAGGAGAAAGAAAGCAGAGAGAAAGGGAGAGAAAAGGAGGAAGGAGAGAGAAGAAAGAGAGAGAGAGGAAGAGAGAAAAAGACAGAGAAAGGGATGAGAGGGAGGAAGGAAGGGAGGGAGGGGAAAAAGAAAAAGAGATGGAGAGAAACAGAGGGAGAAAAAGAGATGGGGTGGGTATATATACATATACATATACATGTGTACGTGTATGTGAGTGTATGTATATACTTTACCATTTTTTACTTTACAATTTGTGTGTATACACATATATATGTATGTGCTGCCTGCCTCACTCTATGGAGATAAACTGAGATCATACACATAAAGTGCCATATAAGTGTCAGAGTTCTTCTATGTGTTTGGGGTCCAAGCCTATGTTTTAATTAAAGTGGAAATTCCTCGAAGATCCAGCTCAACAGTTCATCTTAGCCTAGAGTTTTAGAGGGTTGCCTGAAGCACTGAGAAATTCAGTGATTTGCTTAGGGTTGCTCAGCCAGTATTAGTAAGAAGCAGGACCTGAATCCAGGTCTTTCTAAGGTCCGAGCCTCCTCTCTATCCTCTACACACTTTTGCTCTTGTTTTGTGTTATTAGTAGTAACATATCTGTAATTAGTAATTAGTTATTAGTAATAACATAACATACAAAAATAATCTGTGGTCAGATTTAAAGGCTATGTTTCTGTTACTCCAAATCCTAAAGTAGCCTGGCATGGAACCACTGGCCTGATGACCTCTAGAGTCATCTATCAATTCTAGGTCAAGGTCACAGAGTTAGGGGGCAGAGTCTGAATTCGTGTTTCTTGGTTCTTAAGCCATTGTCGCCTCAGAGATCCCTGAAGTCTTTAGGCCATATTTATGAAGCATTTAAAATATTTATTATTTTATCAATTTTATTTTGAGCATTTTTACTCATTCAAGTAGATATTTTGATTCACTAAGTCAATATGGTAATGGCAAAGAAATACGGTCCTAAAGAATGTTGGTTTAGAAATGGTATGTGATATCTAAGTGCTTTGGTGTGGGATAAAGGAAGCTCACCTCTTGCACCCTGAGAACGTAGACACAAAGAGCTCATATCTTAGCATAAACAGGAACAGCCTTGCATAATGCTATTACCAATGATCTCTGTGTGTACATCTTTTGTGTATTTGTAAACAAAGTCTAACATGGTATTACTTTATACAATAAGAAAGGCATTCTGGAAAACCAACTATCGAAGTCATGGTATTCAACAACTGTGCTAGCTTCTGGGTTCCTGTCCTGAGAAAGGAAGGAGGAAGAAGGTGAAATGGATTTACGTAGTAGTTAAACCAGCACATGAGGGAAATATCTCCTTCTTCCCTAGTCATGATGCCTTGTCAGGATAGAGAGAGGGTGGATGAGAAAGAGCAATTAAAGAATTTACGAGCATAGATTCCAAGAAGAGTGACTCTGCGGGAATGTCCTGCATGTGGTATGGGATTATAGAGTAAGAGCTGGAAAGGACCTTAGAAATCATTTTATTCAGCCTCATCATTACCCTGCAGATGAGAAAACTGAGGCCCCAAGGAATGAAGTGGCTTGCACGATATTATGTGGGGAATAAGTCTCAGAATCAAGATTTGAATCCATATCCTCTGGTGCACAAACCCTCTCCCCTCATGTTGCTCTTCTCACTGCACCATCCAGTCAGGGGGATAGCCCCTCCCATGCCCACTGTGTCACCTCAGAATCCAGTGATTCGATCTTTGAGCATTTTCTAAACCATGGAGTTCATAATCTTTATTGCCTCATGGAACCCATCTGGGTTGAATACCTAACCAGCTAGCACAGCTGGCATAATTCCAATCCAGACTATTCAATTGGACTTCACTACTGCTTCATGCCTTGTTTCCTATACCAATATAAATGCTGAGTACATGAATGATTCTGAGAAAAAAACAAATGCCTTTGAGTAACCAACATATACCCCAAATTATACCACAAGGAAGAAAGAAGAAAATGCTTTACTGGTGAAAACTCTGGACCTCTTCTCAGAATAATATTTTTCAATGTATAAAATAAAAGGCATAGGATTAAAAAGGAAATCAATTATATTATATTATATATGTCCAGAAACAGACATTTCCACAGTCACCCTGCCCTGGGCACAGGCCTGGTTACCTGTCACCAACACCCCTTGAGGTGATGTTCACTAAAGATCCTCCCAATTCAGACCAAACATTTAAGATCCATCTGCTATCAGAGCTGATGGCTTCACTTGCTAAATGACTTGACCATCCCCTGCTGATGCTCTTTGTGAAAAGGATGCAGTGAGAGAGTGTTATGCTTCTGTCCTTGATTCTAATAAGCATTTCCTTCCCCACGGTTGTGTCCTCTGTCTGATCTGTTCTTTCTTTTTCTGAGAAATTGGTAGTACCATCCATAAATTTTCTGAATTCTTAGTTTTCTCCCCAGAGCTCTTCTCCCTCACATGCTGCCATGGGAATCCATCATCTTCTCTTGTTCAGAGGTTTCTCTGATTTGTTTTAAGGTGAAAGCAGGATGTTGGACTTTTTAAAGAGGCACCGCTGGGTTTTTCCAATGCTTTCCCTTGACCAGAAGCTTGGAGCTAGAGGCATGAGGCAAAGCAGCAAAGGGGCCCTGCCTGGCCAGCTCACACCCAAAATCTGGTGTGGCAAAGCAGAGAAGCTGTGGAGCCAGAGAACCTGGGTTCTAGTCCTGGGTCTGCTACCTGTGTGACTTTAGGCAAGTCACTGACCCTTTCGGGGCCTCAGTTTCCTTAGCTGTAAAATGAGGAGGTTGAACTTAAATGATATCCAAGGTTCCCTCCTGCTCTAGCCCAATGATCACTGGATGAGGAAGCAGAGGCCTGGGTGTGAGTCCTGGCTTTCCCTGTAATTACTTGTGTGAGCTGGGGGCAAGGCAGAAGGGACCCCAGAAACGATTTGTTCCAAACCCTTCCTGAACAAAATCTCTTCTACAGCCTGACTGCCAAGTGGTCATCCCCCCTCTGTTTGAAGGCCTCCAGGGATGGGGAACACGCAGCCTCCTGATGTGCAGCTCACTCCACCCTAATTGTTTGGTTTTTGAAGGCATTCTTCTCCTCATTGGCTTTTTGGACCTCTTTTGCCATTTGGATTAGGCTATTTTTTAAGGTGTTATTTTCTTCAGTATTTTTTGGGGTCTCCTTGAGCAAGCTGTTGACTTGTTTTTCAAGATTTTCTTGCATCACTCTCAGTTTTTCCTCTCTTTCTCTTACTTGTTTCTCAAAATCCTTTTTGAGCTCTTCCATGGCCTGGGACTGATTCATATTTTTCTTGGAGGCTTTGGATGTAGGAGCTTCGACTTTGTTGTCTTCTTCTGGTTGTATGTTTTGATCTTCTTTGTTACCAAAGAAAGATTCTATGGTCTGACTTTTTTGCGAGGTTTGGTCATGATCCCAGTCAATTACTTGAGTTTTAAACTCTTTGTTAAGATAGGGGTCTGCTTCCAGTGTGGAGAATGTACTGTCCCAAACTTTGGGGGTTTTGTGCAGCTGTTTTCAGAGATACTTCTAGGGACTCATGAATTTTCAGTTTTTCCAAGGTGGCGTGATAAGGGGGGAGGTGTTTACTCCTTTCCTGGCCTGTGCTCTGGTCTGTGAGTGACCACAAGCACTCTTTTCTGTCTTGGAACTGTGAGGAAGATTACCTCTCCACCACCACTACAAGCTCCACCATGCCAGCACTCCTCCTCGCCCTGGGACCACCACCCAGAACTGTGACCCAGATCCAAGCACGGGCAAAGCAAGAGATTCCTGCCTCAGCACTGGCAAAGAGATTGCTGCAATCCCCCTCCAATCAGCCACTTGATTACCCCTCAGTCTGTGGGCCGGAAGTTCCGGGGGTAGCTGCCGCCCGGGGACCAAGCTCTGTGACTGGGGCTAGGACCGAGTTTCTCTCTCTCACCGAAGTCACAGACCTTTCCCACTGACTTTTTAAGTTGTCTTTAGTGTTCGTGGGTTGAGAAGTCTGGAATTGGCTACAGCTGCCCATGATTCAGTCCTCTGAGGCCTGCTCCAGTTTTGCTGAGGCCTGTTTTGCCAGTGCATCCATGCCAAACTGCTCTCCTCTTCCCGCCTGGCTGATACTTTCCAATCAACCATCTAGGCTGTTTTGGGCTGGAAATTTGTTTCACTCTGTCTTTTTGTAGCTTCTGCTGCTTTAGAATTTGTTTAGAGCCATTTTTTACAGGTATTTGGAGGGGTTTGGAGGAGAGATCAAGCAAGTCACTGCTTTCACTCCGTCATCTTGACTCTGCCCCTCACCCTAGTTGTTTGGAAGTTCTCCCTTGTATCAAGCCTAAGTCAGCCTCTCTGCAACTACCACCCAGCATGCCTAGTTCATGTTCTGAGGCTGAGCAGAGTGGGTCAAAGCCCTCCCACTTCCTTCCCATCTCTCTGACCCTCCAATTTTTCATTTGTAGAATGAAGGGATTGCAATAATTGACTTCTAAGGTCCTTCTGGCTCTGGTGTTCTGGGCCTCAAGGACAGGGCAACAGAGAAGCTTTGGGGGCTGCTTTTTTACCATTCAGTCCTGACTGGCATCAAATCCATCCACCCATCCATCTCCTCCTCCTTCTCCTCCTCCTCATCATCATTATTACCAAATGGTGTTCTATTAGCATCCTATTTTATGTAATTATTCTTGCTGGCTAAATGTGATCATGCTCAGTTATTCCTAAGCTATAGAAACCAGCATTCTCGGCACTCCAGCACTCTAATCACCTTCACCCTAGTTATGCCTCTAGTTTGAGGGGTTTGGGGAGAGAGGACACATACATAAACAGATTGGGTGATATAGACTGTCAAGTGGGAGGGAGGATGGTGTGAAGGGCTGTGTTGAACTTTGAATTCACAGGACACAAATTCAAGCTCAAGTTTGACCTTTGCCATTTGCTATCTGTGTGACCCTAGGCAAGTCACTTAGCCCCGTTTGCCTCAGTTTCCTCATCTGTAAAATGAATTGGAGAAGGAAATGGCAAACCACTTCAGTATTTCTGCCAAGAAAATCCCAAATGCGGTCAGTAAGGGTCAGACATGACTGAAAAACAATCGAACAACAACTGTCTGTGTGACCATAGGCAAGTAAGTTAGTCCATCCAGACCTCAGTTTCCTTATCTGTAAAGTGGAGAGATCGGATTAGTGACCTCTAAGATCCCTTCAATCTGTGATTCTATGATCCTAAGTAAATGATACCGATGATTAGCTCCCTAGAAGCTCAGAGGAGAGTTTGATTAAGAGAGAGGGCAACCTGGAAAGATTTCATAATGGGAATTTGTTTCATTCCCATCATGAAATCTTTCCAGTTGGACATTGGAGGAAAGGGTGCAAGGGCACGCCAAAGAGAGGCCATATGATAATCAAGAGTGTGTTGGTGTGAGGAGAATACAGTGCTCTAAGAAATAATACACAGCCTACCTAGTCCAACTTAAAGGGAACTTATATGAAGGAACAAAGA
This sequence comes from Vombatus ursinus, assembly GCF_900497805.2. Taxonomy (NCBI): domain Eukaryota; kingdom Metazoa; phylum Chordata; class Mammalia; order Diprotodontia; family Vombatidae; genus Vombatus; species Vombatus ursinus. The sequence continues at coordinate 26,044,480 of NW_020954577.1, forward strand.
TGAGGTAGGAGACCTAGACCAGAGAATCGGGGCATCTGGAGTGACTTTAGAGGTTCCCAGCCCAAGCTTCCCCAAGAAGTCTCTTCTGTAGCATCCCTGATTGGTGGCCATCCCACTGAGGTTTGAGAAGCTCTTTCATAAGTCCATTAGGAGTTTCCCCAAACACAGCCATATTTTGGTTGGTCATCATTCCCTGATGTTTCAGCTTTTGTTTGCTTGTGGTCATTAGAAAACAGAGTGCTTGGACCTGTGGTGAGAAGGAATTGAACTGCAGAGTACAACTCAAATTTCAGGTTTAAGGGGATGGTATAGAGTGCCTTCTTAATGACAATTATTTTATCCTTGTAAATTTCATGATACTTCACTGCTGCTCATTCTTGTGCTCAGAAACCTTCCATGGATCCCTGGTGCCTGCTGAATTACATTTACACTCCCTGACCTGGAATCTAAGGCTTTTTATATGAGGGTAGCAGGCTATTTTTTCAGCCCTATCTCCTATCATACACTCACTCAATAAATTACAAGCATTTATTAAGCACTTGCTATGTTCTAGGATCCTTAGGAGAAGGACCACTGCACTTTGCATATGGCATCCCTCTGTATTTTAATGAATCTGTGACATCTCACCAGGTCTGATTCTTGCCCAAGTCCTCCCATGAAATCTATAGGAAGGATCTAACTAAGGTAGGTGATGGAGGCTTTTCTCTGGGTCTTTCCATAATCTGTGGGTGATGCCTGGGGCTATTTTTACATAGCTTTCCAACCTCCCTTTCCAGTCCTACTTTTCCTGGATGGTATCTTTTCTACTGCCACTTAGTCAAATGCTACAAATTACTTACACCCACCATGTATCTCTCCATTACTACTTGGGTCAACCACAACTTTGATTCTTCAGAGATTGTGGTGTGCTATAATTCACAGGCATCACCAGAGAAATCACTGGAAGAATTTCAATTAAAAAAAAACAACACCAAAACACTCCCTTGGGTTTTTGTGTCGGGAAGCATTTGAGGACCACTAGAAGTGCTGAACAACTTCCCAAATGCAATTCAACCTGCTTTCTACCTCTTATTGATTTCAGGGCTTATCTCATAGTCCGCCTCATGTCCCTTCTGAGATAGATGGACTCACTGAATGTGCAGCCCATTCAGCTGCATGTTACAGCCGGGGAAATAGGCATTCTCCACCACGTTAGTTTTCCCTATATTTGTTGTCAGGATTATTTCTTTGGAGTGGTCGGGAATCTTGTGGAGAAGACCTTATCATATTTTCTGAGGCTTGATACAATCAATACCATATTATCTGCGAGTATAAACACGTGGATAACTTCACCATATGGGAATTCCCTTTCAATTAGGACTCTGCACAGAATATATTTGTTCTACTCGGTCCTAGAGGGCAGAACCAGGAACAACAGTTCAAAGTTGCAAGGAGACAAATTTATGTTTCATAGCAGAAAAAAACATTTCTTACCAGTAAGAGCTACCCAAAAGTGGGGGCAGCTACATGGCACAGAGCATACAGCACCGAGACTGGTGTTCAAATCTGGCGTCAGAAACTTACTAGCTGTGTGACCCTGGGTGAGTCACTTAACCCTTTTTGCGTCAGTTTCCTCAACTGCAAAATGAACTGGAGAAGAAAATGGCAAAGGGCTCCAGTATCTCTACCAAGAAAACCCTACATGGTGTCACAAAGGGTCAGACACAACTGAAGCGATTCAACAACAACAACAGCAAAAGTGAAACGGGGCACCTCATGAACTGGTGGGTTTCTCCTTCTCCTCCAGAAAGGTCTTCAAGCATTGACTGGACGACCACATGCTAGCTAGGTTATAGCAGGGGTGCCTTCTGAGTGTAGACTGGACTAGGTGGACACTGAAGTCTCTTTTAACTTTCATCTACTGTGACTAAGTCTGTGATCTTTTACCGAGCCATGTGTAAATAATACCCCCCAACCTGAGAGAGAAGGAAAGGACATATGGTCATCAATACTTTGACAGAAGCAAAGACAAAGCAAAGAAGTTTGTCCATAGGGATAGGAATTGGATCTGTAATTTCATTAGTACAGGGAACTCCTAGATAAGGAAATTTCCTCTACCAATGCAGGCCAGCATCTTCTCCGCCATTTATAGTCTTAAAGAGTTTCCTAGATTGCTGACTTGCCTCGGGTCACGCAGCTATACATGCAGCGCTCAATACATTTTTATTGAATTGAATACTCCCCCTCGAGGTTGTCTATCACTTCACTAGACCGCTAATTGCTAGAAGATTCTTGTTTATGTCAAATGGAAACTTCCCTCCCAGTAACTTCCCAGTGATAAAAGCATAATTCAGGTAATACAAATCTGAATGACTCTGGTGGGGAAGAAAAAGGACAGGTGCCTAAAGAGACCACAGGACGTAACTGGGGATAAATACAGAAGATTAAAGGGAAGACAAAATCCAAAAGACATGGAAATTAGATTAAGAAGGCAAAACTGCAAATAAACCGAGCTTACGGGTGAATGCTAAAGACAACAAAGACATTTTTTAGCTAATCTGGGGACAAGAGGAAGATTAGGATGGATGGGATGATGGCAGCAGATGAGAGAGAAAGTGGAGGCTGCCCTAGCTTCCTTCAAGTCCCAACTAAAATCCTGTCTTCTACAGGAAGTCCTGACCAATCCCTCTTAATTCTAATGCCTCCCCTCTATTGATTATCTGCTATTTACCCTGTGTACATCTTGCTGGGTGGTTTCACCATCATTAGAATATGAGCTTCTTGAGAGAAGGGACTGTCTTTCACCTTTCTTTGTATCCTCGATGCTTAGCATGGTGCCTGGCATTTGTTAGGCACTTAATAAATGTTTATTGATTGATATGTATCCTTTCTCTGATTTCTGTTTTACTATCAATTTACATAAATCAGCTTATTTGCTATTTGCTTCATGTGTTCATTGTAGAGCACCTGGTAGGAAGGGACTTAAGTTTTGAATATTTAATTTGGGGGACTCTTTCCACATTAAGGGATAATAATCAGGATACCAGCTTGAACCTAAAAATTATTTCCCTTAGTCTAACAACATTTATGTTTAGTGACTGACTGAAAAAAAATTCACTGAATTATTTTGCTCCTGTTTTCCCTACTATAGATAATGATCTTTAGACTGAGACAAGAATAGAAGTTAAGGGTCAGAAGAAATTTCAGTCCAACATTTAGTCCAGCCCATGCTTCCAAAAGAATCTTCTCTACAATATAATTGGAAAATGGCCAATATTTGCTGAAAAAAGAATTGATTAACAGGTAATTAAAAGCGGGTAGTCGGTGCAGTGGATAGAGCATTGGGCCTGGATTCAGGAAGACTTGTGTTTAATTCCATTAGATTGTAAATTCCCTGAGGGCAGGGACCATCTTTTGCCTTCTTTTGTATCCTTAGTGCTTAGCACAGTGCCTGGATCATAGTAGGCACTACATAAATACTTACTCCTTTCCCTTCCTAAAACCCAAGATTGATGAGGAGAAGGTAAAAAAAGTTCAAACTATCAGATCCAAATGAGTCAAATCCTAGGTTACTAAAGGAACTGGTGGTTGTGATTACTTAACCACTGTAAAACAAAACAACACAACAAAAAGCAAAAAAAAAAAAAAAAGAAGTGAGATATGACAAGGGTAGACATGGGCAAATGTCCAACTGTTCAAAAAAGTAGGTTCTGCTTTTTACTAAAGGTCAATAAGCTTAACTTTGTGGGGGAAAAATCTAGAAAACATTAAAGGGATGGTTTGTAAGCATTTGGTAACAGAAGCAATGATCACTCTGAGTAGCATGGTTTCAGTAAGAATAAGTCCCAATGCATATGAGGGATTCAGAGAAACATGGGAAGACTTTTATGAACTGATTTAGAGTATATTGAACAGAACCAGGAAAACAATATATATATTGTGCCTACAATAATGTTAGGAAACAGAACAATACACTATATCATTAAAATGGCCACTTTTTGGCCACTTTGGAGAAGTTATGAAGATCTACGACTCTGCTTCTTTCATTGGAGAGGTGGTAGAATATGAAAGTGAGCCCTGTCACATAGGGTTGCTATGCTGGGTTTTTTGTTTGCTACAAGGGAAAACTTATGGGCTGTGAGGTTAGGGAGCATATATACAGAAATGACTGTAATATAACAATGAATCTTTTCTTTAAAAAAAAAAAAAGACTAAGTCATAGCATATTAAGCTCATCTCCTTTTTCGGCAGGGTTATTAGACTACTAAGTAGGTGAGGTGTCATTAACTTAACTTACTCAGATTTCATCCAGGAATTTGACAAAGTTCTTGTGATGACCTTCTGGAGGCAGGGGTGGTGAACCTGCAACTTGGAGGCCACATGTGGCCTTCTAGGTCCTTGGGTGCAGCCTTTTGACTGAGTCCAAGTTTTATAGAACAAATCCTTTTATTAAGGGGATTTGTTATGTGAAGTTTGGATTCAGTCAAAGGGCCACACTTGAGGACCTACAGGGCCACTTGTGGCCTTGAGGCTATGGGTTTCCCACCCCTGTATCTAGACAATGTCATGGCACAGCTGGCCTGGAGCCATGCTAACATGTCATTTCAGAACAAGAGCAGGAAACACAAATAGTCATGTTGAGAAGAGAAAAAATTAAAGTCTGGGGAGATCAGTGGAGTCAGAGTTAAGTCCTCTCCCAGCCCCTCCCGTTTCAGTACTGGTCTCTCTAGAACTGCTATTACCTCCAGACCCAGAGGGGCTGGCCTCTTGGCTTTCATCTGAAGTGTTTGCCCCACTCAGCTCAGTCCCTTGGACTATGGCACTGCCAAGAGACCCTGCTACTAATCTAGCCTGTCCTTCTGGTTTACATTGGCACACACGCCCTGAGGTCCCTTTCAGCTCCAGATTTAGGAGCAGAGAATCCTACGTATTAAAACAGATCCTCTCTCCCCTGGGGGAGGTAGCACTCCTGCCCTACTCTGATTTTCTTTCTTAACACCAGCACTTAACGGCCCTTTCATGAGCAGATTATTACTGATTCTATCTACCATCCTAGCTTTACTTAAGGGGGCAGCTAGGTTGCTCCATAGATAAGCTCTGACCTTCGGAGTCAAAAAGAGCTGAGTTCAAATCCAGCCTCAGGCACTTACTAGCTATGTGACCCTGGATAAGTCACTTAACTTCTGTCTGCCTCAGTTTCCTCATCTATAAGATGGGTAAAAACCTATCTCCCAGGGTTGTTGTGAAGATAAAATGAGATAAAGTTCATAAAGCACTTTGTAAACCTTGAAGTGTTATATATCAATACTAGTTATTATTACTATTGTTGTTGCTATTATTGTTGTTACATTTTGGAAAAACATAGAGCAAATTCATGCATTTTTTTAATATCCCAGCACTTCAATATTTGAAAATGTCTTTCATGTATGCCCTTAGCTTTCTTTCCCTCCTCCCCTCTGCCTCCTGGCTTCCCTGGCTTCCTTCAAAAGACTTGGTTAAATCCTACCTCTGCAAGAGGCCTTCTCTGGTCTTTCCCTCCTGTCTCCTATATCCTCACTGTTGGCTCCTTCCCCTCTGAGGTTCTCTCCCATCTACCCTGCATGTATCCTCTATGTACATAGCCATTTGTGTGCTATCTCCCCCATTAGAATGTGAGCTCCTTGAGGACAGGCACTGTGTTTTTGCTTTTCTTTGTAATCTCCATGCTTAAAATAGTACCGGGCACATAGAAAGCATTTTAAAAATGCTTGTTGACTGACTGACTCCAGTTCCTTCGACTTCTCCTTATATGACACAATATGGCATCATCATTCCTTCTAGATGAACTCAAGTTTGTCAACGGTCCTATTTTTCAATGTGGCAGCCAGGATTGTCCTTAAGACTCCAAATAGGCTCAAGCCAGTACAGAAAACTCAGAGCACAGTAGAATCTTGGTAGGTAGGTGGGATCAGATTGTGGAAAACCTTGAATGCCAGACTAAAGTAGATTGGCTTTATATCATAGAAAACAGAAAACCATTAAAGACTTAACAAGATGCAGGTGGTAGGGATGACATGTATGGGGCAGTATTTTAGGAAGATAAACCTAGTCTTTGACCAAAGGATGGATCAGAGAAGTGAGACAGAAGAAAGGGAGAAGCACCAGCAAACTATTGTTCTAGTTCAAACAAAAGGTGTGACCTAAAAGGTGACGGTGAGTCAGAATTTCCTGCCCTTATTAATCTATGTTGTTTTTAGTGACTTGGAAGGCGGAGGAACTGTGGAATTATTACTGCTACTGCTCAGGGAAAAGGAGAGAGGTAATCAATCAATAAGACTTTATTAAGCACCTGCTATGTTCCTGGCACTGTGCTAGGCACTAGAGATACAAAGAGAAAATTGAAATAATCCCTGCCCTCAAAAAGTTTGCATTCTACGAAGGAAGGCAACACATACATAGTAAAGTATATGTAAAATATATAAAAATGTGTGTGTGTGTGTGTGTGTGTATGTAAATTTGAGAAGGGTGGATCAGGACAGGTCTTACGCAGAAGGTGTAACTTAGATTAAAAGTCAAAGGAAACTAGGGATGGTTATTCGCCAATGAGATCCAAAAATCAACCAGACTGATATTAACATACTGATGGTGGAAATGTGAATAGGTCTGGTCATTTTGGAAAGCAGTTTGGAACTATGTCCCCCCTAAAATATTTCTAAACTGTGCAAACCTTTTGACTCAGTAATACCACTACTAGACCTATACACCAAAGAGGAAAGAGGGAAAGAACCCATATGTACAAAAACATTTATAGCAGTGTTTTTCTTGTAGTCAAAAATGGGAAACTGAGGTGGGGGGAATATAAATTGGGAAATGGCTGAACAAAGTATGGTCTTTGAACCTAATGGAATACTATTGTGTTATAAGAAATGATGGGCAGAACTGGGAAAACCATTTATACATAAAGGAATATGTCATAGCACATAGCACATTATACAAAGGAAATCAATCCTCTACACAGAAAGGAAAAAGAAAACTTTGAAAGACTGACCAATTCAGTGACTAATGACCATGATTCAGGATGGAAAAAGAGATGTGCATTTTTGGATATGGCCAATGGGGGGATTTGTTTTGCTTGAGTACCCTCCTCCCACCACACCCCCGGAGGAAGATGAGGGGAAAAGAAGATAAAAGCTTTTTAATTGATTTTTTTTTCTAAAAATCGACCAGACTGGGTGAACATACTTTACTAGCACACTGATACTTATTAACGTGGTTCTCAGTGAAGTTTCTGATGTGAGTGCATGATGTCCTGAAGAAGCGTAGTTACTGATTAAACTATGGGTTCTGGTTTTTATTTCAGTTCAATTGTATTTGTTCTCTAATTTTTTACTGGCCCATGTTCATTTCTTTTGAGTCGCTGACTTGGCTGTACAATGACCATAGCTCAAGTGACTCTGGTAAATAAGGAGAAGGGCACCTACCCAAAGAGACTCAAGTGTCTGCGTAGGATGAAGGTGTCTTCATAAAGAATGAAAGTCAAGTTTCCATTCTTAATGTAAGGGGGAAATTTTAAGCGACTTTCATAATCACCTCACCATACCCAATAAAGTTCAAAAAAGTGCAGAAATGCACTTTGTGACTTGAAAAACTGTTAGCCCCCTTATTAACATCTCCTGATGACTTTCTAGATGCACAGCACTTACAGTTCTGAAACCATGACCCTTATGATCTCCTGGGAGGGAAACGCTGCTCAGTAGGAAGATGGAGCAATGATGCCAAACTGGGTATAGCGATGGTAGGAAGACGGACTGTAATGTTACTGAGAGCATGGCCACATGGATCCTTGATGCCTTCTAAATAAAAAGAACATCAATGAAAGGCAGAATGAGAGGCAAGCAGCGCAAAGAAGGGCTAATAAAACCCACCAGGGATGGATGAGAATGGCAGAGGTGTGTGTGTGGGGGAGGGGGAACCACCAATGAAGAAGAGGCAGAAAGGTAAAGAATTAGCGTGGGAAAGAAGTCAGAAAAGATGCGAATCCCAGGGAGTAGAAACCAAAGGAGAAGTCTTCAAAAGAGCCACAAAGATCTTTCTTGAAGAGAATACCTAGTCCTTCTCCTTTACTAGGGCCCAAACCAGAACAGTATTTACTATACAAAAGAAGGATGGTGAAGGTTCCTAGGAGGAGGTTAACTGGAAGGCCACTTGTCTCTTCTGCTTTTGTCTCTCTAAGGGCTCACTAACTAACTTTTGCCCCTGTTGGGGCCACACCCAGTACTGTAAGTCAGGAGGATTTAACAAGTCCTTGAGGAGAAGCAATAAACTACTGGAAAGGAACTAGGATTTATGAACTTGCTATGGATTCCTTTCTGAGAACTTTCTGGTCTCACATTGTGTGAATAAACCTGTCGCATGCCTTGTGACCCTGAGTGTTTATAAGGGGAAGTGATGGCCATCTTTGGGAGAGTGTAATACAATGAAGTTCCTGGCTTCCACATATATGAGGCCAAATGTAACACAGAGGAGTCTGGAATACTAACTGCCCTTGGGGAAAGTGCCAGATGAGGATATTTTCAGGTTATACCTGGATGGAGGCAAATGAGTCAGATAAATACAGCCTAGATTCCCAAAGAGTACTTGGGCTTTTCATGTCAGTTAAGGGCTATATAATTACACATAGACCATTATAAGTCACAGCCAGCTTCCTGATCTCTGAGATGAGGTGTGAGCTACACTGACGTCACATGAGTGTATGTAGGAACCCTGTACCGAGCTAACACTCTTCCCTTTCATCACTCACCCTCTAATTGTATCACTGCAGTAAGGAGTGTTCACAAAAGCAGCATCAGCTAGTCCTGACCACTTGTCACAGTGGTCATTGATAGGTCATTCTCCAAGAAGTCCCTAACCTAGTCTTAAGGGACCCATGCTGACTCCATGTTAGGCCTGTATTCAGTACATGCAATGTGCTAGACCAATGAAGAGAAGTGTGCTTCTATTCCTTTGTCCTTAACAGCCCAAAGGGTCAATGTGTCAACAAGTATTGTTACTACTAATTAACAGAATATGAGGTAAGAAAGAAGAACAATGTCTATGACCTAAAGAGGAGTCCACCGGCCACTTCAAGACCAGGCATGGAAGTCAATAACTCTGCCCCTAACCCAAGTTATGTGATTCCTTTCTAAGAGGGTTTTTTAGAGTATTTCTAAGGAGGGGTGACAAACAGGGTGCCGGGGAAGTGGTATGCATCTGCCTTATCTCACAACATAATAGAGGACAGCCTTTCCTACAAATGAAAGGAAAGTTTAAGTTTAAGAATATATCAGAAAAGAAGAACTGCACCATGCCTCATGTTTTTCTAAAAGTTTGTCTCAGTCAAACTGAGACCTGGGAAAGACCTTAGCTTAAAAAGGCCAAGGTCTCCCACTGCACCCAGGGCCATCGCCAGTCGTCTGATCCATATCTGGCCACTGGATCCAGATGGCTCAGGAGGAGAAAGTGAGGCTGATAACCTTGCAGAGCCCTCCCTCACTTAAATCCAATTCATTTGCATGACATGGCATCACCTCCCTGATGTCAAGATCCTCGAAGGACAAACAACAAAAACAACCTGAAGCATGTGTTTATTAGCACCTGGAAAGTAAACAGCAGCCCGGGATTTGGGCCTTGGGAGCTGATTCACAGGCTAATTAATAAAGCTTCTGTCCTCTACCTTTGACTAGGTTTTGGTGGTTCTAAACCTGTTTTCTGCATTGTGGACCTTTTTGAGGCAGTTTGGTGAAGCCTGTGGCTCCTTTCTCAGAATCATGTTTTTAAATTCATTAAAAAAAAATACATAGGATTACAAAGGAAACCAATTCTATTGAAGTACAGTTAGCAAAAAAAAAATTGAGTTCCTAGACTCCAAGTTAAGAATTCTTGGTAAGGTATCCTTAGTCCCTCTCTTCTAAAAATCTCTTCCACACTGTAAGAGCTGTCATGCAAAGGCTGCAAGGGGAGGGAGAAGGGGTGCTTAGCTCTTATCTACATTATGTGGTAGGTTGTCCCACCAAGAGAATGGTATTCTCAAATATCAGAAAAGAAGAACTGCACCATGTCTCATGTTTTTCTCAAAGTTTGCCAAACATTCTTAAACTAAACATCTCTAAAAGAGGAAGCTAAGTGTTTCCTAGAATCAAAAGTGGTCTCCTCTTCACTGGTGACCAGGTCCAAGATATCATTGGGACGCATAAAGGACTTCCCCACAGTGTCAGGTATTTGCTCTTCTCATTCTTTTCATCCTGGTATGGGCCAGGATAGGGTCAAAGTCAATACAGCCCATTTATGTGGGAGGGGGCCATCTGTATCCAGTGTTCTTTCCAGAACATTGTGCATTCTTAGTGGAGGGAATGGCAAGGGACTGGCAGAGATGTGTTCCAGGTGGTGGTGGGGGGGGGGTCGGAAGATATGTAGGGATTATGATAAAGAAACCTGGTGCCCAGGAATCTCTGGGTGGGGAAATATGTAGCTGGAAGTACCCTTCCTTCTATGTCTGACTTCTTTTGCCATTAATTTTGCTCATTTCTCCAATTCCACCCATCAAATTATCAAATGAGTTAATATTTGTAAAGCACTTAACACAGTGCCTGGAAAACAGTAGGCATTTAATAGATGGTTGTTCCTTTCCCTTGTTCCCTTCCCTTGCCTGTTCTGTGTGTCTTTAGTTCTTAGAAGTTGTTTTTGTTTAGTCGTTTTTCAATTGTGTTTGACTCTTTGTGACCCCATTTGAGGGTTTTCCTGGCAAAGATATTGAAGTGGTTTGCCATTTCCTTCTCCAGTTCATTTTATAGATGATGAACTGAGGCAAACAGGGTTAAAAGACTTGCCCAGGGTCACACTGCTAGTAAATGTCTGAAGCCGAGTTTGAACTCATGAAGATGAGTCTTCCTGATTTCAAGCCCAGTGCTCTATCCACTGTGCCATCGAGCTGCCTCTTAGAATTAGAAAAGTCTTTTTTTTTTTCCTTTCCTGATGCTTGACCAATGTTCATTTCATTAGCAGGGGAAAGGGTAGATGTCAAAGAGAGTACAATTTTTAGTAAGGGAAAGATTTTTCAAAATTATTTTTTACATAGAAGCAATGGCTGCAGGGCTAAAAACAACCTTATTCACCCTATCTCTCCTAAGCACACACTCAGGAAATTGCTTATGATTCGAATTTACCAGTGACCAAGATAACAGCAATAATAAAAGCTAGCACCAATATAATGCGTAAAGTTGTCTCGTGTTATCCTCACAATAACCCTAGGAGATCGGTACTATCTTTATCCTCATTTTACAGAGAAGAAAACTGAGGCTGAAAGAGGGTAAATTACTTGCCAAGGGGAACAGCTAGTAAGCATTAGAAGCAGGGTTGGAGCTCTGGTCTTCCTCACTCTGACTCTAACAGATTATCCACTGAGTCACTTTGGCTGCCTATCCCTGTAAGGTTCTAAAGATAACTGCATGTATTCCTTAGATGAAGAAGTGTCTTTAATCAATTCTTTGATGACCAATTTAACTATTTTTCTCTTCCCCCCCCCAAAGAATTGTCTGAAATAACTGGTTGTTTTGGCTGTAACTGAAGCAACTAGAAATGTGTTGGGGAGTTCTTTGAAGTAAGCTTCAGGTGAAGATGGTGAGAATAGATAGTTGTTTTTGTAGCTTACAGGGTCTAAAGCATTCTACAGCTCAATGCTGACTATGAAGTTATCCGTAGGGTCTAGTGCCTAGACTGTCTTTATACATCTACCAGAGAATGAGTCCTTTTTATAAGAGCCAGAAAAATGAGCTCTTAGAGATCTCACTTAGAATTCACTATTCAACATTCCCCACCCAGGAATGCTCAGCCCATGACACAGCACAGTATGCACAACTGCCAGAAATTTTGCAATTCCACTGACTTGGAAATCCAGGAATATCACCTCACTCAGTAGGGAAAGATCTAGGATTACAGGATCTGAGTTCGGATCCTGACCCTTGAGATTTGTGGGACCTTTATGGTAGAGTCACTTCATCTGTAAAATGAGGGGGCCAGTGTAGATGATCACTAGTGCCCCATTCTAGCACCATTCTAGAAATCTATGACCTTTTGGCCCAGATAGAATGAATGAGATTACACAGATGTCCCTCCTGGATTGTACTGTGCCACAATGGATTTGTTTCATCCCGTAAGTCATTGATACTATAACATCGATAATTACCTCTTTCTTGCTAAAAAATTGTACTATCTTTAACATCTGCCATTGAAGAACTGAAAATCTATTTCATTGGCAACACCTGCAGGTGGATCCACATCCAGTCTTTGAATTTCCTGTCATAAATGTTAAAAATATCAACAACTTTTTAGCAGGTGGATGAAACTGGCTAGGTCAAAGTGGATCATGTGTTAAGTTATTGCTCAGGGTAGGATGCAGTATAAGAAAATAGGATAAAATCCCTTATTTCACTACTCAGTATTTAATGTTTGAGAACAGTGGAAACCCAGTAAAGACTACCCAAAGTCACCTTAAAGATCAAATGCTGGTTGATGCTGGCAACTAGCAAAAAACAAGTTAAGCAGTTATCAGAAGAATTGCAGAGATATAAGGGACTTTCAAGGTCATCCATTCTAACCGTTCATCCCATACAGGAATCCCCTCTGAAGGCACCTATTCATTGAGCCTCTGCTGCAAAGCTTTCAGAGACAGACATTTTATTTTTATTTTATCTTATTTATTTATCTATTTATTTATTTATATCATTATTTTACAGGGCAGTCCATTCTATCACTGGTCAGCTTTGAATGTTAGAAAATTCTTCCTTACATTAAGCCCAAATTTGCCTTCCAATGACATATTTCTTAGACATACTTCTAGCCTCTGGAGTAGGCATTCTCTTTTTTTTTTTTTTTTTTTGGCTAGGCAATGGGGTTAAGGGACTTGCCCAGGGTCACACAGCTAGTAAGTTGGAGCAGGCATTCTTAACCTGAGTTCCATGAACATTTTTAAAAAAATATTTTAGTAACTATATTCCAATACAATTTGTTTCCTTTCTAATTCTACGTATTCTATATACATTTAAAATATTATTCTGAGAAGGGGTCACTGGGCTTCACTAGATTGCCAAAGGAATCCATGACACCAAAAAATTTAATAACCCCTGCTCTAGAGATATTTATAAGTCTATTTTCTCTACTACATAGCCTTTGGAATTTTAAATATAGGCATTTTAGCCCCAGCCCCCAGCCATGTCTTTACCTTTCCAGATTGAACATCTCTAGTTCAGAACATTCATCATTCTTTTCTGAACATGACCCAGTTTGTCCGTGTCTCTCTTAAAATGTGGCAATCAATCAATCATCAATCAATAAACCCTTATCAATCACCTACTATATGCCAGGCACTGTGCTAAATGCTGGGGATATGAAAGAGGCAAAAGATCATCCCTGCCCTCATGGAATTTATGGTCTAATAGGGGCACCCACAAGCCAACTCAATATTCCAGATGTATTAAACCCAGTATGAGGTAAGTGTGCGTGAGATGAGGGTGGGGGGAGTAATCATCACCTCACTGTTCTGTACATTTTGCTGTACAGTTTTGCCACAAGCTAGTCTTGAGATCTTAGGCAAGAAATCACCTAATCTCTCAGAACCTCAGGCATCCAATCTATAAAATGAAGACGACAAAAACACTTGCCTTACTTAACTCATTGGGTTACCATGAGATCAAATAAGATCATGGGTAGAGCTTTGCAAACTATAAAGTCTTACTTATACCATACAATAAACATTTATTAAGCACATACTGTGTGCCAGGCACTGTGCTAAGAGCTGAGGATATAAAAGGAGGCAAAAGACAGTCCCTGCCCTCAAGGAGCTTACAGTCTAATGGGAAAGACAACAAGCAAAGGAATATATACAAAGCAAGCTACACACAGGATAAACAGGAAATAATTAACAGAGGGAAAGCACTGGAATTAAGAGGAGCTAGGAAAGGATTCCTGTAGAAGGTGGGATTTTAGTTGGGACTTAAAGGAAGCCAGTGAGGTCTGTAGTTGGAGTGGCAAGGGAGAGCATTCCAGGCATGGGGATCAGCCAGAGGGAATGCCTCCTGCCAAGAGATGAAGGATTTTGTTTGGGGAACAGCCAGGAGGCTAGTGTTACTGCATTGAAGAGGACATATCAGGGAGCAAGGTTTAGGAAGACTGGAAATGTAGGAGTAGGCTGGGTTATGAAGCAGAATATTTTGTATTTGATCCTGGAGGTAAAAAGGAACCACTGGAGTTCACTGAGTAAAGGGGTGACATGATCAGATTTGGGACATGTCATATGTACACATTAATTAGCAGTAGCACTTCCATAGCCTTTTTTACATAGCTTCATACAACATTAGCTTATTTAGCAACCAAGTCACATGACTGACTCATCTTTAGCCTGCATTCCTCCAAAAGCCCCAGATCTTTTTCAGATGAATTGTTGTTAAGGGGGAATCTCCTTCATCTTTTATTTGTGCACTTGATTTTTAGAATTTCATTGCACTATTTTATCATTAATTCTCATTAAATTTCATCTTGTTAGCTTCAGCTCATTTCAGCACATCAAAAATAGCTTTGAATCTGGATTCTGTCATCTAGTATAGGAGCTGTCCCTCTGAACTCTTCCTTCAGTCATCTGGAAGGCTTGAGAAGGATGCCTCCTTAGGAGCTCGAAAAGCACATCTTCATGAGAAGTTGACTTTGTTTTGTTGTTGAGTCATTTCCAAGTGTCCAAGTCTCTGTGACCCCATTTGGGGTTTTCTTGGCAAACATACTGGAGTGGTTTCCCATTTCCTTCTCCAGCTCATTTTACAGATGAGGAAAGTGAGACAAACAGGATTAAGTGACTTGCCCAGAGTCACACAGTTAAGTGTCTGAGGCTGGATTTGAACTCAGGTCCTCCTGACTCTAGTCTCGGCTCTCTATCCTAGCTGTCACACATACCTAAAACGGGAGTGTGCTGGAACCAGCTCATGCTGTTTTCCAGAGCTGATTGTTAGATGTTTAGTGTGAGCATTTACACTTCAGAAAATTCTACACATCAGAA
This sequence comes from Vombatus ursinus, assembly GCF_900497805.2. Classification (NCBI taxonomy): domain Eukaryota; kingdom Metazoa; phylum Chordata; class Mammalia; order Diprotodontia; family Vombatidae; genus Vombatus; species Vombatus ursinus. Next base: position 26,059,517 of record NW_020954577.1, read on the forward strand.
CTTGAGTTATTGTTTTATTAATTGTCTAGACTTAAGATGCAGAAAATGTTAATAATGCAGATTAAACTTAGAAGTGTGTCATGTATTCATATTTTTCAGAGAGCCGGTTGTTAAATATTTATCAGCAGATCCCTATACCTAACTATTAATAAAGGGACTAGTGCTGGGAACATTGATAAACCACTGGAGACCTCCCTATCCAGTTGATAGTGTCTGAAAGTAGAATAACTATGGGCAGCAGTACATGAGGGCACTGGGATTTCCTGCTGTTTCCAGTTATTCCCCAGATCTATTTGAAAGCATCCGGAAGCTCAGAATCTATTGTGACTTTCCCAAGGTCACACAGGTAGTATGCAGAAAAGCCATGATTTCAAACCAGGTCTTCTACCTTTAAATCTAGTTCTCTTTACCAGACAATACTAGTAGTTTCTACATGGAAAAATGGGAATACAAAGAGAAGAACAAGAGAGCCCAGAGCTCAGGAGGCAACAGATCCAGGAATCAATAACATGCAGCCCTCCCCTTTTCTCAAGGAACAGGACCACCCATCACTGTGGCTTTATAAAAAAACATTTTTAGAACCTTACTCTCTTAAGCAGGCATTCTTAATTTTATTTTATTTTTTTGTCTCATGGTTCCTTTAGGCAGTGAAAGCCAAAGTGAAGCTTCTTCATAGTAAAATGTTTTTAAATGTATAAACTATATAAGATTACAAAGGAAATAAATGATAATAAAATAGAACTATATATGTATATTTACATATACTTCCATATATATCTATATCATCTATATCTTTCCATCCATTCATCTGTCCATCCATCTATCTATCATATCTGTCTGTCTATCTATCTATCTATCTGTCTGTCTATCTATCTATCTATCTATCTATCTATCTATCTATCTATGTAAACAAGGTCATGGACCCCAGATTTAAGAACTCTTGTTACTTTACCTTCTGAAAAAAGCCTTTCCCACTCCTCCATAACCTTAGTGCTCTCCCTCCAATTTACCCTCCATACATCTTGTTCATAAAGAGTTGTTTTACCCCTTGTCTCCCATTAGACCGTGAGCTCCTTGAAGGTAGGGACTGTCTTTCGCCTTTCACTGCATCCCCAGTGTTTAGCACGGTGCCTAGGACACAGTAAGAGCTTAATAAATACTAGTTAACTGTTTCTGAGTGATTCAGGTAATTTAAAATTTTTTGTCATTTTGTTTGAGGTGTGCATTTCACTGTGCTTATTCTCTTTCTAGGCAATTACAAATTCTAGGGTATGTCTCCTTTCTTACAACACTCATGAAGTTCCTACCCTGTGCAAAGTAGATACAGATGGAGACCAAGGCCCTCTGTGAGAACAGCACAAGGGGAAGCTGGGGCAACCCACTGGGCCCCATCCTTTTTCTCGTGGTTGGCCAGAATTAAGTTGAGACAGTCAAGGTCATGAACAGCAAAGCTATTGCCTACCCCGAGCAAAGGTTGAAGAGCATGGCCAACACACTCTCTCTGATATGGTTAGATAGCCCAGGGCCTTGCATCTGTCAACATTCTGGTTTGATATGACTCTCAGACTCCCCCCTGCTAGCTTCCTGACCCACCCCTTTGGTTCCCTAAAACAGGAACTCTGTCTATATTATACAGCACACTGAGTACTACTGATTGCCACTTCCCTGACGGAACCATGAGCTTGACTTTTGGTCTTGAATGATTTGCCTTCCTTCCACAGTGCTAGTCTACACACAGGTGCAAACAGACCCTGTGTTCCAGCCTGGTCCGACGAGGCAGTTCTAGATTGGTCTAATGAAATCACTTATATTCATGCTTTTTTTTTTTTTTAAAGAAAGATGATCTTTTACTTACTTAGGTAAGCATCTATGTCTTCATCATAGGTGTCAGTAAACTGACAGGTCATGCAGTTTGCAGGGTAGCAGGTTGGATATGAAGACATGGGTTTGAAACCTGACTCAGACCCTTACTAACTATGTAACTCTGAAAGAGTCATTTAACTCTTTTTGGGCCTCAGTTTCTTCATTTGTAAAATGAGAAGGTTGGATTTCTGGTCCCTTCCAGCTATATATCTCTGAGCCCTGTGAAATGCAAGATGTGTGAGTTTCAAGTATATTTGTGAATTTTCAAATATATTTCAAACATATAATAATAAATATATTAGTAAATATAACTTACTAATAACCACTTTCATGAAACTAAGATCATGGATGGTGTTAGTTAAGTTATTAAATAACAACAGAAATGTAAACAAGACCCTGATTAATCAATTAGGTCATTGCTTTTCCCTAAGATGGATAGAATTCCATTCAATTGTTAGACCTTAAGGGCAGACTAATTTTTTTTTGTTTTTGTAAATTTAGTGAAGGACAATATCTTTGTAAACTGTAGGCCCTTAATGAATGCTTATTGGATCGAATTAATTATAGACTTATAACATGTTAAACTTAAACCCCTAGTTGGTCATAAGAGGCAATTCAGGACCAAAGAGGGGTCAATGACTTGCTCAAAGACACATGTTAGTGGCACTTAGGCCTCCAGCCTCCCTGCTTAGTGGTCTGTTCAATGTGAAACATTGATTCTCATTGGTTGGCACTCAGTCATTGCCATGATATATACATGTCTATTGGCTTGACCAACAACCATACTATATGCATTTAGTAGACAGTAGATAAATTCATCACATTTAACATATTCTCTGCACTGGCCCTGGATTCGGGAGGACCTGAGTTTAAATCTGGCCTCAGACAAGTAATACTTACTAGCTGTGTGACCCTGGGCAAGTCACTTAACCCCATTACCTAACCTCCCCCCCCCCAAAAAAATATATATATATACACACACACATATTCTTTGCACTCTACACAAAGCTTAGGAGTATAGTCAATAAATAGTATCTGGTTTTAGCCACCTGGCAAGAGCTCATGAATATTTTAACCCCTAAAGAATCATTGAGAGAAGGATGAGTAATACAGAGATTGTTGAAAATTAGCTCAAAGTGCTACTTGAATGTTTTGCTCATTTCCTAACCTGGTTATATATGGGAACCTTCTTATATATGAAAAGTCACAAGTTTTAAGCACATTGTTATTAGAAATCATCATTTATTTGTAAAGTATAAATCCACAAGGGATAATGCTGAAGATGTTGAAGGTAGCTTTCCGTAAGAAGAGTCACAAGACATTAGACTTTTAGAGCTAGAACAAATCAATTGAGCAAGCATTTACTAAGGGCCTATTGTGTGCCAGGCTAAGCTATGGGGATACAGAGAAAGGTAAAACCAGGTCCTGCCTTCAAGGAGTTTCCAGTCTAATGGGAGGAGACAATGCTATGTACAAATACTATATACACGGGATAAACTGGAGACCACTTCGGTGGGAGGGCAGACATATTAAAGAGGACCAGGGAAGACTTCTTGCCTTCAGCTGGAAGAGATCTTAGATGCTACCTCAAACAGTCCTCTTATTTTATAGATGAGAAAATGGAAAATACAAAATCTTGTCCAGGGTCATCAAGGAAGTACATGACAGATTCTAGACAAGGTTCCCTGCCTCCTCTGGTCCCAATGTTTTTACCTCTCCATTTTTACCTCTGCTACCTCTCCATCTCAGGAATAAGTCAGAGCTTATAGAGGTGTAATTTCTGTATAGACTTCCCCAAGAGATAGCATGGAGGAGTGGGTAGAGTGATGAACCTAGAGGGAAAATCCTGCCTCTGACACTTACCTGCAGTGGGATCCTGGGCAAATCAGCTTCTCTGAGCCTCAGTTTCCTCATCCATAAAATAACACCTGTTATTGTTTAGTCATTTGCAGTTATGTCCAACTCTTGGTGACCCCATTTGGGATATTCTTGGCAGAGATACTACAGCAGTTTGCCATTTCCTTCTCCAACTCATTTTATAGATGAGGAAACTGAGGCAAACAGGGTTAAGTGACTTTCCCAGGCTCACACAGCTAGTAAGTGTCTGAGTCTGGATTTGAACTCGGGTTTTTCTGACTCCAGGCCTGGCACCCTATCCACTGCGCCACCTATGTTACAGGAAAGTTCAAATGAAATAATGTGTGTAAAGAAACTTGAGAGCTTGAAAGCTCTATATAAATAAATGCTAGTTATTATCATTACAGTGTCAGACTTAGCTCCACAATGAGAAACTCAACGCTAGAATCCTAGAAAGCGCTTTCTGTAATACAGAGAAAATTCACAAGATCATAGATTTAGATTCCATCTCCAAGATATTTTTGTCTGTTTGCTGGCTCAGCAGTCTTCCCCAGAATCAACAAGTACCTTATTATTAAGAGCCGACTATGGGGGAATACAATGAAGGGACAATGCCTACGCTGAAGGAATTTGCAGTCCATTGGAATCATGGGAAAATCTCTGCACTGGACCCTTATAAGCACACTGGCCACAAGTATCAGAAACAGCCAGGTTTCAACAAACAAAGAACAGCTTCCCAAGTGGTTTATAAATGACTGCTCAGTTCACCTGATCCTCCAGGAATCAGAGCATCAAAGCCCATAACCTCAGCTGAGGACCTTGTTCAAGTCACAGATCCTTTAGGAGCTCGATGGGCTGCTCCAGACTCCCCTTGTGCTGTACCTCAGTCTCCCTCTGTCTCTGCTCTGCTCAGGGTAGGGACTTAATGAGTGTTGTTGAAGTGAATTAAATTGAGACTCCATGATGTCTGGTTCTGGCAACTGCTGAGCTCTCAGGTAATCCCCTCTCTCATCCAAGGGAGATACCCTTCTCTGAGGTTCTCTCTCCCTTCTAATTCCTTCTGCTGGGCCTTTGGGTTTTTGAGTTCTCTTGGACACTCTGTTTTGAGAACTGGAGAAATGTCTTTGTAGAGAAAGCATAGGATACTGGCTCAAGATGGAGCCCAAAGAACTGGACTCAAGTTTCAGCCAGACATGGGCTTTGAAGAGGGCAAATTTGGGGGGACTAAGGAAAAGGAAAAGGACTAAATTTGAAGGAGGAGAAGTAATTGAAATTAAGGAGAAGTTGTAAGACTAAAGCAGAAGCAGAAGGAGAAGAACAAGAAGAGAAGGAAGTGGGCAAGTCAAGGGAAAGGAAGCTGGGCATGGCTCTCAAGGTGCTAAACGGCTGTGAAGATAACAGAGGTAAGAAGAGTGACACCTTCAGAGCTAAAACCCCTGTCCAAAGTGTTTCCCACAGGAGGGAAGCTACTAGCAAAAAAACCCCCCAAAGGCCTGATTATCTCACTTCTAGCAAATAGGGAGATTAGGGAGATGTTTGCAGTGACTTGCATAGAATGTGCCATATTCGGTCTTGGCTATGACCAAGTGATAGATATCTGTGCCTGCTGTGAAGGTAGGCCTGCTCCATAGAAGAATGGATAAAGGGACTCAAGGAGCCCCTTTTAATTATTAATTTATTTTTAGTTTTCAACATTCACTTCCATAAGCTTTTGAGTTTTAAATTTTCTCCCCCTCCCTACCCAAGACGGCCTGCAATCTGATATAGGCTCTACATATACATTCCTATTAAACATATTTTCACATTAGTCATGTTGTAAAGAAGAATTAGAACCAATAGGAGAAACCACAAGAAAGAAGAAACAAAAAAAAGAAGAAAAAAAAAGAGTGAATAGTATGCTTCGATCTGCATTCAAATTCCATAGTTCTTTCTCTGGATGTGGATAGCATTTTCCATCATGAGACCTTTGGAGATGTCTTAGATCCTTGCATTGCTGAGAAGAGCTAAGTCTAATAAAGTTAGTTAGTCATTGCACAGTGTGTTGTGTACAATGTTCTGCTTCTGCTTAGAGAATGAAGTATTCTTTTTAAACAAAAGAAAGAAGGGCCAAAACTTAAAAAAAAAAAAAAGGCTTTAAAGAGACACATGTGAATCCTGAACTCTGGAAATTGGGGAGTAAAAGAACATAGTACAGAGAAGAGGAAGAAGGACCACATGGTTTCCCACCCGTATTCTAAGCAATAGACGTGAAGCTTTTCTAAGAGAGGAGACAGACGTATCCTCTGAAGAGAAAACAGTTGATTGTCCTCTAAGGAATATGATGTGAATCCACAGGTACCATAATCTAAAAGACCATTCACAAAGAGTCAAAGGAAGGAGAGATGAGTGACTGTATTTGAAGTCAGGATAATCTAGTTTCAAATCTCGCTTCAGACACTTACTAACTATATGACCTTAAGCAAGTAACTTACCTTCTCAGGGCCTCAGTTTCCTCATTTGTAAAATGAGGGAGTTGGGTTTAACGTCCCCCAGTTCTAAATCTATGATCCTATAATCTATCTCTGTATTCCTATAGGTCTATGTCTTCCCCAGGGTATGAATTTGGAATAAGATGGAGAACCTCCCAAACCTTGTCAAATCTGACAACTACTACCCACTTCTGTTAATTCTTGTGAGCACAAATGATGTTTCCAGAAGGATTCCAGAATATATTTCAAAGAATTATGTCTTGGGAAAGAAATATAATCTTGGGGCAGCTAGGTGGCACAGTGGATAGTGGAGTCAGGAGGACCTGAGTTCAAATCTGGCTTCAGACACTTGACATTTACTAGCTGGGTGGCCCTGGGAAAGTCACTTAACCCTGATTGCCTCACCCCCCCCCCAAAAAAAAACAAAATAAAAAAAGAAATATAATCTTAGCAATTCAGGTGCTGTATGAACCATTGCTGCCTACTGAAAGGCATCAAAAGGAAATTTAGGAATTTAGGAAGTGAGCAGCTGGTTGAGAACATGATGTCTGAGAACCAAAACTGGATTTCTGGATCAAGGCTTAAAATAAAGGCATGATGAATTCTTGGCCATGGATGGGGTGTATCCCAACACTAGACAATCACTGCCTTCTCCAAGCTTACCAACAATCTCATAATTGCTAAACTTAATGTTCTTTTTCTCAGTCCTCCTCCTGACCTAAATATACCTTCAGAAGGATGCTTTCAGTAGGTTTGTTGTTTTTGTTTAGTCATTTCAGTTGTGTCTGACTCTCTGCAACTCCATTTTGGTATTTCATTGGCAAAGATATTGAAGTGGTTTTCTATTTCCTTCTCCAGTTCATTTTACAAATGAGGAAACTGAGGCAAACAGGATTAGGTGACTTGACCAGGGTCACACAGCTACAAGTGTCTGAGATCAGATTTGAACTCAGGAAGATGAATTTTTATGACCTTCTCCTTTGACCTCCTCCTCTTCTTAGACACTCTTTGCTCTGTCACTTTTCATAATGTGGTTCTCTCCTGGTTCTCGTCCTACCTATTTAACTGCTCCTTCTTAGTCTCCTATATGGTATCATCATCCATGTCCTTCCCTTAAGTTTGGGTGTCTATCAAGGCTATGACCTGGGGCCTCTTCTTTCCTTTTTCTATACTCTTACTCAGTAATTTCATCAGCTCCTATAGGTTTAATTATCATCATTATGCATATGGCTATTCAGTCCTAATTGTTCTCTTCAGCTCCAGTTCCATACCTCCAACTATCTGCTGGATATCTTCACTTGAATGATGCATAGGCATTCCAAGCTCAAAATGTCCAAAATGGAACTTAGTAAATTACTCCATCCTTCAGATTTCCCAATATATTTTTTTTTAGAGGCAACTGGAGTTAAGGGACTTTCCCAGAGTCACACAGCTAGGAAGTGTCTGAGGCTGGGTTTGAATTCAGATCTTCTTGATTCTTGCTGCTCTATCCATTTGTGCCACCTAGCTGCCCCAAACTTCTCACTATCTTCTGAGAGTACCATCATCCTTTCACTCACCAGGTTCACAATTTTAATGTCATTGTTTACTCTTAGCTCTCCCTCAATATCAATATCCAACCAATTGCCAAGGCTTGTCAATTCTACCTCTACAACAGGGGTTCTTAACCTGAGATCCATGAACTCATATTTTTAAAAATATATTTTGGTAACCGTATGTCAATGTAATTGATTTGCTTTATAATCCTATGTGTTCTGTTTATGCATTTAAAACAGTATTCTGAGTGTTCTCAGGCTTTGTAAGACTCTCAGAAGGGCCCACGACACAAAAAATGCTTAAGAACCTTTGTTCTAACTGGTAAGAATGGTCAGGCAGGTGAGGTTCAAGGTCCTTTATAAACTTACATGATTTGTGCAAGTTTCAGTCTAGTCATATACGAAATGAAGTCTGTGCTCATTGATTAGACACTTGGGGAACGGAATACAGCATGGAAATGTATGCTACTTTAAGGAATGGGGTGGTTTGAGCTCTTGTAAACCTACTATCTGTATGAGAGCATACTGAGTATATATATATAAGGGGAGCTAATTGATGCTGCAGATGGAGCACCTAGCCTGTAATCAGGAAGACCTGAGTCCAAACCTGCTCTCAGACACTTACTAGCTGTGTGACCCTGGGCAAGTCACTTAATCTTGCCTGCCTCCGTCTCCTCATCTATAGCTGGAAAAGGAAATGGGAAACCACGCTAGTATCCTTGCCAAGAAAACCCCAAAATGAGGTCACAGAGAATCAAAACAACAACAACAACAAACCTACTGAAAGCATCCTTCTGAAGGTATATTCGGCAACGATGGAAATCATTCCCTACCCTTTTCCCCTACTATATTCAAGCACTTGCATAGCACCAGTATTCAGACTTAGTCTAGACCGCCTAACTTCAAAAGGATCATAGATCCAGAGCTAGAAGGCAACTCCAAGGCAACAAAGTTCAGCACTCCAATTTTACAGTTTTACTTACAACTGAAGAGACTGAGGACCAGGGCAGTAAAGTTGTTTGCCCAAGGTCACACAAGTAATAAGCCCCAGAGTTGGGTTCTGAGTCCAGGTCCTCTGACTCCAGAACCATTGCTTTTTTCACTGTATCATACTATAGAAAACAATTCAGGGGTTGTGGCAATTCTGTACCAAATATTATCCTCATCGAAAAATGCGAGAAGGAGGGTGTAGCTAAGATGGCGGAGAGAAAGCAGTGACTCGCTTGAGCTCTCCCTCAAACCCCTCCAAATACCTGTAAAAAATGGCTCTAAACAAATTCTAAAGCAGCAGAACCCACGAAAAAACAGAGTGAAACAAATTTCCAGCCCAAGACAACCGGGATGGCTGATTGGGAAGGCATATCACACCAGGCGGGGAGAGGAGCACAGTTTGGCGTGGGCACGCAGGCTGCAGCAAACCTGAAGCAGGCCTTAGAGGACTGAATTGCGAGTACCTGTGGCGGTTTCCAGACTTCTCAAACCACGAACACCAAAGATAACTTACAAGGTCAGTGGGAAAGGTCTGTGACTGTGGTGAGAGAAGAAGCTAGGTCTCAGCCGCCCCCAGGGCAGCGGCTGCCTCCTGAGCTTCCAGCCCACAAACTGAGGGGGAATCAAGTGGCTGATCAGAGGGGGATTGCAAGGATCTCTTTGCCAGGGCTGAGGCAGGAATCTCTTGCTTTGCCCATGCTTGGATCTGGGTCACAGTTCTGAGGGGCAGTCCTGGGGCGAGGAGGTGGTGGAGCTGGTTGTGGCAGTGGAGAGGAAACACCTCGCCCCTTATCATAGCACCTTGGAAGAACTGAAAATTTTCATGTCCCTAGAAGTATCTCTGAAAACAGCTGTACAAACCCCCGAAGCTTGGGACAGTACATTCTCTACATTGGAAGCAGACTTTTACCTTAACAAAGAGTTTAAAACTCAAGTAATTGGTTGGGATCATGAGCAAGCAGTGCAAAAAGAGTCAGACTATATTATCTTACTTTGGTGACAAAGAAGATCAAAATATACAACCAGAAGAAGAAAACAAAGTCAAAGCTCCTACATCCAAAGCCTCCAAAAAAAATATGAATCAGTCCCAGGCCGGGGAAGAGCTCAAAAGGGATTTTGAGAAGCAAGTAAGAGAAGTAAAGGAAAAACTAGGAAGAAAAATGAGAGTGATGCAGGAAAATCATGAAAAGCAAGTTATCAGTTTGCTAAACGAGACCCAAAAAAATACTGAAGAAATTAACACCTTAAAAAATAGCCTAACCCAAATAGCAAAAGAGGTCCAAAAAGCCAATGAGGAGAAGAATGCCCTAAAAAGCAAAATTGGCCAAATGGAAAAGGAAGTCCAAAAGCTTATTGAAGAAAATGCTTCCTTAAAAATTAGAATAGAACAATTGGAAGCTAGTGACTTTATGAGAAATCAAGGCACTGTAAAACAAATCCAAAAGAATGAAAAATTAGAAAACAATGTGAAATATCTCATTGGAAAAACAACTGACCTGGAAAATAGATCCAGGAGAGAGAATTTAAAATTTATTGGACTATCTGAAAGCCATGATCAAAAAAAGAGCCTAGATATCATTTTTCAAGAAATGATCAAGGAAAACTGCCCTGATATTTTAGAACCAGAGGGCAAAATAGAAATTGAAAGAATCCACCAATCTCCTCCTGAAAGAGATCCCCAAAGGAAAAGTCTTAGGAATATTGTAGCCAAATTCCAGAGTTCCCAGGTCAAGGAGAAAATATTACAAGCAGCCAGAAAGAAACAATTTAAGTATTATGGAAACACAATCAGGATAACACAAGATTTAGCAGCTTCTACATTAAGGGACTGCAGGGCATGGAATATAATATTCCAGAGGGCAAAGGAGATAGGATTACAACCAAGAATCACCTACCCAGCAAAACTGAGTATAATTCTTCAGGGGAAAAAATGGTCATGCAGTGAAATAGAGGACTTTCAAGCATTCTTGATGAAAAGACCAGAGCTGAATAGAAAATTTGACTTTCCAGTACAAGACTCAAGTGGAACATAAAGAGGTAAACAGGAAAGAGAAATCATAAGACACTTATTAAAGTTTCTGTAAAGTAACTGTTTGCATTTCTGCATGGAAAGATGATATTTATAACTCATGAGACCTTTGTCAGTATTAGGGTAGTTGGAGGGAAAAAATTATATGAATAGATAGATAGATAGATAGATAGATAGATAGATAGAGGGTACAGGGTGAGTTGAAGATGAAGGGGTCATATCTGGAGGATAAAATTAAGGGGTGAGAGGATTTATACTAGGAGAAGTAGAAAGGGAGAGATAGAATGGGGTAAATTATCTCACAAAAACAACAGAAAAGAAAAGGCTCGTACAATGGAGGGGAAACAGGGGAAGGTGAGAGGGAATGAGTGAATCTTATTCTCATAGGATTTGACTTAAGGAGGGAATAACATACACACTCAATTGGGTATGGAAATCTGTCTTACCCTACAGGAAAATAAGAGGGGAAGGGGACAAGAGAGTAGAAGGATGATAGAGAGGAGGGCAGATTGAGAAAGGGGGTAATCAGAAGCAAATACTTCTGAGGAGGGACAGGGTCAAAAGAAAGAATAGAATAAATGGAGGAGGGTGGGATAGGACTAAGGGAAATAGAGTTAGTTTTTCACAGCATGTCTACTATGGAAGTGTTTTGCATAACTGCACATGTATAGCCTATATTGAGTTGCTTGCCTTTTCAATGAGGGTGGGTGGGGAGGGAGGAAGGGAGAAAATTTGGAACCCAAAGTTTTAAAAACACATGTTTAAAAAAAGTTTTCACATGCAATACAGGAAATGGGTTACAGAAATCTATCCTGCCCCACAGGAAAATAGAAGGGGAAGGGGAAAAGAGAAGGGGGGGAGATAGAAAGGAGAGCAGACTAGGGGAAGGGGTATTCAGAAGGCATGCCATCTTGGGGTGGGGGGAGGGGCGAGATGGGGTGAAAATTTGGAACTCAAAATCTTGTAAATGTTGAAAACTAAAAATAAATTAAATTTATTAATTAAATTAAAAAACTGCTAACAAGTTTTTAGATGGTTCTTGGGGGGAGGAGCAGGTGATCTTATTATATAGAATCACTAACCTACTGATCATGGTATACTCTCTGGAAGTACTATAATTTAGGCCTCGTTTGTTGGTGACTGCCTGAAATTGCCCTACAGGGATCACAACTTCAGAAAAGTAGCCAACTCCCTAGCAGAGGTAGACCAGAAGCCCAGTTGGAGTAGAGCCTCTAAAAAGATGTCAAGGGTATATTTCCTTCTGGAGCCTGGATGAATCTCTTGTAGCCTTCTCCTAAGATTGGAAGGGAGAGTCAAGACGATGGCTACTCATATCTCTGAATCTCTTTTCTTTTAATTTTAGAGTGTGGCTTCCTCTTCAGTTTTTATCAGATCAAACTTCAACTTGTGGTTTCAAGTTCCGAAGGATGTGCTCTCCTCATTGGCTTTTGTGTTTCATTTGTAGTAAGCTTGATTTTCAGAGAGGCCTCATGCCACCTCTTCTAGTGACAAATCAGGGGGAAACACTTGTTTTTTTTGGTAGGAAGAGTCTTGGGCCATAGTTTTAAAGCCCCCAATCCAAATCCCTTCTCATCTCAATTACTCTTCTATTTTTGATATAGGCAATATAGACTGCATTTCTAAGGTCTTCTCTAGTGACTTTTTCCCATTGTTATCCCTGTTTGTCTATCTCTAGAAAGATGTGGGTATTATTCCTTTATTTCTAGAAAACCTCTAGTGTTTAGGCCATTATGAATGAAGAAGGCAGAATGTATTAATAATAGAAGTCAGGATTTGTCACAGAAACTCTCAAAGATTGTTTATCAAGTTGGAAAGGGATTACAATTTATATCAGTGGAGGAAGGACATACATCAACAAAATTGTGGATCCTACAAGTGTTGAAGCTCAGCTTTGAGCATAGAAAGTTCCGTATCTCATCCTTGCTTTTGATTAGAACAATTCGTGACAAGTACTAATGAAAGGAAGTAGCCTGGCATAATTAAAAAAGCACTGAACTTGAAGTCAGAATCCCTGGGTTCAAATTCCTGGCTCTAACACTTTCCAGCCAGGAGACTTTAGGCAAGTCATTTAAAATCTCAAGATGTCAGTTTCCTCATTTATAATGTATGAGAATTAGACATGATGGTCTTTCAGATCCCTTTGAGGTCTTATGTTTCATGACTCAGGGATTATGAAGATAGTTACAAATATTGTATCATGACTGGCAAGACAATAGAACTGAAGATCATGCTTCCTCTGAGTTATCTGGATGATACAAGTAGGCACAATAACTACTAATAGTGCCCTCCACCCTATCTTTCTAGCCTTGTCTCATACTATTCCCATCCACATATTCTGTGAATGGTACCAGATTGTGGAAAATCTTTAATTCTAGGCAAAAGAATTTGAATTTTACTTGGCAGGCAATAGATTTTTGAGCAAATCAATCAATAATATTAATATGGCAGCAATATAAAGGATAGAGGTGGAGAGATGACTAATTGTGGATAGTAATTAGGTCTTGCACTAAGGGAGTGGTAGTAGGTCTAGAAAAGAATGGATGGATGCTAAAGACAGTCAAAAAGGTAAAGGCTATAGGACTTGATAACTGATTAGATGTGTGTATGTAGAGAGAGAGAGAGAGAAGAAAAGAGAAGAGAAGAGGAGAGGAGAGGAGAAGAGAAGAGGAAAGGAGTCAAAGATTACACCAGGTTCATAAAAATGGAAGACTAGGTGAAAGGTGGTGTCAAGACAAAAATAATGATAAATAGGTTTAGAGAAAAGATAATGAACTTGGACAATGCTGAGTTTGATATATTGGTATAAAATGTTCACTAGAATGGTGGAGAAGTATGTCTGGAACTCAGAAGAGGGTCAGAGATGAAGGTACAGATTTGGGAGTCATCTTCATAAAAGTGGTTATTGAAACCATGGAGGTGTATGATATTGACAAAGGAGAGACTATAGAAAAGGAGAAGGCCAAGGACAGAACCTTAGGAAATTCCAAACTTAACCACCTTAAGGAGGTAAGAAGATACAAAGAGACAGGAGAAGAGCAGTTAGAAAAATAGATGGAGAACCAGGACAGTGTGGGATTTCTGAAGCCAAGAGTGGATGGAGTCAATGGTGTCAAATACTTCAGGGAGGTCAATAAGGATGTGCAATGAAGAAAGCCACTGATTTGGCAAGTGGGAAATAATTGATGACTTGGAAAGAGAAATTTCAGTTGAGTGTTTCAGATTACAAAAGACTAACAAGACAGTAGGTGCTGAGGAAGTCAAGGCATTGGGTCTACTTAACTTTTCCTCGAAATTTTACAACAAAGGAAAGGAGAGTGATGGCATGGTAGCTAGAAGAAGTAGAAAGGTCCAAGGATAGTTTTTGTTTTGTTTTGTTTTGTTTTATGACTGGGTAGAGATCTATGTATCTTTGTAGGTAAATATAAATGAACCAATTGTGGAGATAGAGATTAGAGATACATCAGAATGAAAGGGATAAATGATGGAGGCAAGGTCCTGGAAAAGGTAAAATAGAATGGCATGAAGGGTTTAACCTTGGTGAAAAGAAAGGACAACTCCTCTTCTGTGGCCAGAATGAGAGGGTTATAGTATCTAGAGTTGAAAGGAACCCCTGAGGTCATTAGTCTAAACTCTGATTTAACAAATGAATAAACTGAGGCCCAGGGAGCTGAACTGATTTGCCCTAGGTCTTTGAACCCAGGTCCACTGAATACAGTGCCATCACTCTTTCCAAGGTACTCCAGGGTCTTACATTTGCAAGCTGTAACTGTAACTCCTGGCTCCTATTGTGAGTTTTGGAGTATGAGAAACAACTAAGTGCCTATAGCACCAAACAAGGAAGGAAGAACAGAGCATTAGAGAGAGAACTGAATTTGGAGTAAAAAGATTTGACCTGGCCACGTGCCACCTGTTTTACTTAGACAAATAAATCACTTTACTTCAGGGCCTGACTTTCCTCATTTGTAGAACGAGGAGGTTGGATAGGGCAGCTAGGTGGCGCCACAGTGCATAAAACCCCGGGCCTGATGGCAGGAAGACTCATCTTCATGAGTTCAAATCTGGATTCAGACATTTACTAGATGTGGGACCCTGGACAAGTCACTTAACCCTGCTGGCCTCAGTTTCCTCATCTGTAAAATGATCTGGAAAAGGAAATGACAAACAACTCCAGTATCTTTGCCAAGAAAACCTCAAACGGGGTCACAAAGAGTTGAACACAACTAAAATGACTGAACAACAACAAAAGCTGGGATAATCCCTAAGGTACCTTCCTATAAATCTATGATCTGGTTGAGAAGTTCTAAACAACAGAGGAAAGGAACTTTCTTTCCAGTAAAGTAGAATGCTAAATGATCTGCTGGGAATGTGAGTAATGGAGTGTAGTTGGGGGCTTTTGGAAGAAGGAAAGGGTTTGTAACAATGACTGTGGAAAATGAGATACAGAAGGAGGATTAATGAATAGCCCTGAGGAGCAAAGTGGGCTACTGTACCATCAGTTTCACAATGCCATTTCAGTTTTGTGACTTTCTCCAAGGGTGTTCAGCAATCTAGCGACAGGAGCAGAAAAATCAGATGTTGGGGGTTACTCAGGGCTGAAGATTAGAAGGTTGAGAACAGGGAGAGGTTAATCTTTCCTGGACTATTGCAATGACCTCCTAATTGATCTACCTGCTTCAACTCTCTTCTCTACACTATCCACACTCTCTTCACAGCAACCGAAGTGATTTTCTAAAAGTGCAGGTCTGACTTTGTCATTCCTATACTCAACAAAATTCAGTTGTGGATGTTGCTGAGTTATTTTTTAGTCATGTCCAAATCCTTATGACCCCATTTGGGGTTTTCTTGGGAAAGATACTGCAGTGGTTTTACCATTTCCTTCTCCAACTCATTTTAGAGATGAGGAAACTAAGGCAAACAGGATTAAGTGATTTGCCCAAGGTCACACAGCTAGTAAGTGTCTGAGGTCAGATTTAAACTCAAGTCTTTCTGACTCCATGCCTAGCACTCTACCCATTGAGCCACCTAAAATCCAGTGGTTCCCATTATTTCTAAGACAAAATATAACTTCTTCTGTTTGCTTTTAAAAGCTTTTACAGTTTGGTCCCAACATTTCTTTCCAACTTCATCATACATTACTCTCCATCCTACATTCACTCTATGATCCAGCCAAACTAGCCTTTTCCCTGTAAATCTCATGCCAGACTACACATCCCATATTTGCGTCTTTGCTCTAGCCATTCCCTACGTTTCCCCTCTTTCCCCCACCTCTTCCTTCCAGCTGCAGCTCAAACACCACTTTCCATACAAAGCCTTTTCTGATCCCCCAAATGTTCATGCGCTCTCTTACTATCTTGTATTTAACTACTTTGTATATGTTTTGTATTTATTCTGTATGTATTTAGATATGTTCATGTGTCCTTCAAGTAGAATGTAAGCTTCTTGAGGGTAGGAACTTTTCTGCTTTTATCTGTGTATTCCCAGAATCTACCACAGTTCTTGGCACATAGTAGGTATTTAATAAATGCTTGTTGAAAGAGGACAAGGGATTCTAGGGTAATGGCTAAAGAAACAGTAAAGTGTCTGACCACTGGGTCAAGTGGTAGGGAGGCAAGTGAAGCAAGAGTAGGGATGTGAAGATAGAGATGGAGCATGATAAGGCCAAAGGGCATGATTGCTATAAATGAGTGAGTAGGAAAGGAGGAAGGATATATTATTATATTTAAAAAATGGCATTTTAGAATTCAGGATCCTAGACTTGGCATAATTTTGAAGGATCTTAGATATTAGCTACAACAGTGAGTTACAAGTGACCTTAGGGATCATGAAGTCCAGCTCCCTCATTTTGCAGATAAGGAAGTTAAGACTGAGAGAATGTGAAATTTAAGATGAGGCTATGCCGGTGTGTGTCTGAAGCAGAAGATTAGAGAAATGGAAAATAGATTCTTTCCCACAAAGTTTGGAAGTTTCTGTCCTAAAGGCAGACTATAACTTGATAAATACGATATTTTATATGGGGGCGGGGGAGAATTGAGGTCTATAAACATTATTCTGGGCTCAGCAAGTTAAAAAGAAGTGACACATTAAAGAGGTAGGAAAATGAAAATCTCTAAAAGAAGAAATGGAAGGATTAATTAGAAAAGGAAGAGAACTAGGAGAATGTGGTATCTCCAAAGTCAAAAAACTGGAGTACTAAGTATACCACAGTAGACAACCAATGCCCAAATCCTAGAGAGAATTCAGGGAGGTTGAGGACTGAAAAAGGCCATTGGATCTGAACAATGGTGATCTTTGAAATGGTCATTTTAGTAAAGTGGTAGGGGTGAGAGTAAGAGTGCAAGAAGTCAAGGGGTCAGTGAAGGAGAGGCATTGGGTGCAAAAAAATTTTTCCAGAAGTTTAGCAATGGGCTAAATGAGAGGGGCGGTCAATGGGGAGGAAAGTTGGAGGACTACTGGTTATGGCAAAAAGTTCTGATAAACAAGTCTACTACTTCTTCCAGTAAACCTTGAGTGTGCAGTGGACAAAAAAGCAAAACTGGACCAGAGCTATTGTCCACAACCTCTATTCATCTTTCATGTTTACTTCTTTATCACCCTAAGTCATTGGTTGCTTAGCCTGTTCTTTGGTTACTGCCCTCCTGGAAGGACTTAGCATCTCCCCCAGCTGCCATGTCATTGCAAAGAGTTTGATAAAAACATTTCACTTCTCCAGAATAAAAATTTAGACTGTTTCCCAGTTCAATATTTCTAGAAAGGAATGATAACTGTCTTAGCCAAAACAGTAGTTTGTTTCTGACTTTCTAGCATTCTGTTTATTCTTTCAAAAATCAATTCTACCTCCCTTGACTTTTTTTTTTTTAATATTGAAGGTCGGTGGTCAACGTCTGGACTGAAAGTCAGAAGACTACTACTGATTTGCTGGTTGGTCTTAGGTAATTTGTTGTTTCTTGATCTCCACCATAGGAATAAGGGATCTAGTAATCCTTGTGATATCTCAGAGAGATGTGATGATTTGGCATTATGAAAATCACAGAATTTCAGAGCTAGTGGGAACTCAGTAACTGGCTTTTAATTGAAGACTTCCCAGAACTAGGAATCCACCACATCCCAAGGCAGCTCATGTGACTTTGGCACAGCTCTCACTGATTGGAATCCTTTTTTGAAATCAAGCCTAAGTCTGCCTCTTTACAGGTTTCCCCCAGCTTTACTACAAGATCACCATTATGTTCTGATTGGTGTTGCTTGGCTATTTGCTCTCCTTTTTGTTTCTTCCCTCCCCACCCCGCTTCAGGTGCTTTCAGGGTCATTATTCCTATGGCTCTTTTCTTCTTCAGTTTCCAGTTCTTGGCTTCCTTTCTCATTGCACTCTGCACAAAACTACTGAATTTCAGTAGTTCTAGTTCCAGCTCTGGTTTTCCCTCCCCTCCTTCCCCTCACAGAATATCTGAGCTTCCTATGAGATCTGTAGGAATATTTTACTTTTAAGAAGTATAAAGCCTGTTTAATCATGGTGCTTCTACTGGGATATAGAATATTGCCAGAATTCCATTTTATTCCAACTACATGTTAAAACAAAGAAAAATCTCTCTCTCTCTCTCTCTCTCTCTCTCTCTCTCTCTCTCTCTGTCTGTCTCTCTCTCTCAATCTCTCCTTTTAATGTCTATCTTCATTTCTCTGTCTGTTTCTCTCCTTTCTGTTTCTGTCTGTCTCTGTCTCTCTGTCTGTGTCTCTCTTTCCAGAACACAGCAACATGGCAACATCTCTCATGGACACCAGTGAGGAAACAACCACATTTGACTATGACTTTTCAATGCCTTGCCAAAAGATGAACATAAAGACTCTAGGAGCCAAGTTCCTGCCTCCTCTGTACTCCTTTGTGTTCATCGTGGGTCTACTGGGCAATGTCACGGTGGTGCTGATCCTTATTAAGTACAAGAGATTCAAGAGTATGACCAACATCTACCTCTTCAATTTGTCCATTTCAGACCTGCTTTTCCTGTTCATACTTCCCTTCTGGATTCACTATGCTAGGAAAAATGACTGGGTTTTTGGTCATACCATGTGTAAGATCCTCTCTGGCCTTTATTATGTGGGCTTATACAGTGAAATTTTTTTCATTGTCCTGTTGACCATTGACAGGTATCTAGCTGTAGTCTATGCCGTGTTTGCCCTGAAAGCCAGGACAGTTACCTTTGGCATCTTCACCAGCATTATCACGTGGGGCTTGTCAGCCTTGGCAGCTCTTCCTGAGTTTATCTTTCATGAGTCCCAGGAGGACTTGGAGACTCACATATGCAGCCCTCGTTATCCCGAGGGCCACGAAGACAAATGGAAGCGCTTCCAGGCTCTGAGAATGAACATCTTGGGACTTGCTATTCCATTGACCATCATGATCATCTGCTACACAGGAATCATCAAAAAACTGCTCAGATGTCGTAATGACAAGAAGTATAAGGCAGTCAGGCTCATCTTTGTCATCATGATCGTCTTCTTTCTTTTCTGGACCCCCTATAACCTCACTCTTCTTGTCTCTGCTTTTCAAGCATCTTTTTTTAGCGGGGACTGTGAGAGGAGCAAACAGCTGGACATAGCGATGCAAGTGACTGAAGTAATTGCCTTCACTCATTGTTGCATCAACCCCGTGATTTATGCCTTTGTTGGAGAACGATTTCGGAAATACTTCTGTCATTTTGTCCGCAGACATATTGCAGTTCATCTGTTCAATCATATTCCATTCCTGCTTGGTGAGAAGCTGGAGCGAGTCAGCTCTATTTCTCCATCCACAGGTGTACAGGAGCTCTCTGCTGCATTTTAAGTCAGACTTACATCAACCTTCCCTAAAAAAAACAAAACAAAACATGATGGAGACCATAGTTATCTTGGGCACTTGGCTGTCCAGACCAAAATTCCAGACTCCAAGCAAGAAATATAGGCTCTAGGGGCAGCTAGGTAGTGCAGTAGATAGAGCACTGGCCCTGGATTCAGGAGGATCTGAGTTAAAATCTGGCCAGAGATACTTGACACTTACTAGCTGTGTGACCCTGGGCAAGTCATTTAACCCTGATTGCCTCAAAAAAAAAAAAAAAAGAAAAAGAAAAGAAATCTTGGCTCTGGGACAAGGTCAAATACATAAGCAGAAGATGGAACTCTCACAGAAGAAATGTGCTTTCCATTGATTCACTAATCAACAACTAACCTTGGAAAGCAAATGAAAAAATAAAAAAGGTTTTTTTGATGTCTTTTATTTTTATATAATTTTCCTATAAATTGCCCCTGTACTCCAGAATAATCCCCTCTTGGGACAAAGAAAAACAATTAAGCAAAATCAGCTGGAAATGACTATATCTGCTATGGTGTACAATATTCTGTCCTGGTAATCTTCCACCTTTGTGTTATAAAGGGAAAGGTAGGTTTCATCATGTGTTCTACAGGACCTTCAGTTTTCAGTCATGGAGGGTTCAACTTCACTTTAGGGATTTTTTCATTCATATTGTTGTAGACACTGTGGATCCTTTACTCTTCGTTCTACTTATTTCACTCTGTAGCCATTTGCATAAATCTTCCAATTCTTCTCTGAATTCCTCATCTGTCCTTTTATATGGATAGTAATATGCCATTATATTCCTAAATTGTAGTTTTTTCAGTTATTCCTCAATCAATGGATACCCACCCACTTTGTGGGAAGCAGACTTTAAATTGATTCTTTAAATCAATTCTAGTCAAGAAACTTAATATACTTTGTTGTTCAGTAATTGCCAATTACAACTTTGTAAACATGCAAGAAGGACTCTATTTTTCAGTATCATTTTTTTGAATAATTTTTTTCAATTTTCTGTCTACATAATGCATTTAAGTTAACTTAAATGAAATTAGTCTTGTGTATGTGGTTTCTCAATTATTTTATTTGAACATGCATCTCTCTTCCTCTGAAGGGTCAATGTCTAATATTTGTCCCTTCTTGTTATGAAGCAATACGACTAAATAGCATATCTATTTTGATGTTAATAGCATTCTTAATAGTTAATTGATTTGATGCATATTTAGGCAAGGACAACTCATGGAGGACTTGATTTTCCACAATCGTGGGAGGGTGAGAAATTCTCTGTCCTTAAGAGGAAAGTCATAACACTACATCTCCCAGAAGGCTTTGTGTCACCCCATGCTAACAGACTTGCTACCTATGCTCATGGTAAACATAGTCCTGAGACTTTTCGCCTAAATGGCAAAGGTCACAAACATTACTTGAGTGTTTGTAGAAAACAAAGTACCTCCATGGGCCACCCATTCTGCATACAAGACGAATGACAAGGCATTCTCCTGATTGAAATTATAGGAAATGAATAGCAAGGTGGTGGTCTCAACATGAGAGCTACAAACCTTGTACCTAGACCCTATACCTAACCTTAACAAAGGACAGGCTAAAGCCAGCCTGTGTCTCAGTTGGGCTAAGACTCTAATTATAAAAGGGGACTCGTTAGGTATGGATAAAGGTTGTTAGGCTTATGGACAGTCTCAATATCCCTGACTGAATCATTCATAGAGACACACAGGCATCTTTGAAACTAAGACATATGTGGATTTTGTACTTCCCAGGAGAAAGTTGTGGAAGTCTTTTCATCCTAGTTTATAATAAAGAGAAGAAAGGAAAATACCAAGCTTGGATTGTAATTCCATGAGGCCAAACAGTTAATCTGTAGTGGGGGGAAAAATCAGTCTAACCAGTTTCAAGATTGATTTGACCTGACAATTAAGTCAAAATTGGTGAACTAGACATATGTCTAGTTCACCTACAGTGATTTCCAAGATTAGCTCTGTCTATGTCATGTTCCAGAAGAGATGTGTGGAGCTCACAAAAGGGAAAGACCCTTTCTTTGTGGTAACTAAGGAGACAGCCCAAGAGACTATACCAGAGAGAAGCTCAAGGGAGCCTTTGAAAAACAAGAATTTCAGGACTTCCACTCTTCAGCCATGATAAAAGACTAGGATCCTGAAGCTTTCATACAGGTGTCCTTCTACATTTGAAGAACTTAGGTTGTTATTTACAAAACATCAGACAATAGAATCTCTTTAATAAAAACTCCTGGAAAATGAGACAGCTAAATAGCCAAAAATGGATTCAGGGTCATACCTTGTACCATATACCACAGTTAACTCTAAATGGATTTAAATATGTTTTTCAAAATACTGAAAGACAAAGGAATAACATATACTATTAACTCTGAAGAGAAGCAGCATTTTTATCTATGATACTTATGAACCGTATGTAACATTTTGTATGTATACCACAAGATGCTTGGGGCTCTGCAGAAAAAGCCATCCAGGTAACCCCAGTGCTACTTTCCTTAAGCTTTCCAAAATGCAGGCCAAGTGACATCATGGATAGAGTGTTGGATTTGTAGACAAGACTAGAGTTTAAATCCAGCCTCAGACACTTTACTAGCTATGTGATCCCGGGCAAGTCATTTAAACTCTGCCTCAGTTTCCTCATTTTGTAAAGTGAGGATAATAACACCTACCCCACAGGGTTGTCATGAGAATCAAATGAGATAATATACATTAAGTACCTTGTAAATCTTAAAGTGCTATGTAAATACTAGCTATTATTATAAATTTTTATTATGAAATTTTGGTCAAATATTAAAAATAAGAAATCTAAGAAAAAATAGAGATAAAATCAATAGGTTTGATTAAGTAAAGATAAAAGGATTTTGTACAACAAAAATAATATTTCTAAAATTAAAACAAAGATACATATTGGGCAAAAGAGTTGAAATAAATAGATCAGATAAAAATCTGATGTCCAGAATTTGTAAAGAATTGAGAAATATCTATAAGACTAACAATACTTCTTAATATAACAACGGTCAAAGGACATGAATGGAAAACTTACAAAAACTATAAATGGTCACATAAGATGGTCAAATTTCCTCATTTCAGAGACAAAACAAACTAAATATACCATCTTGAACCCACTAGAATGGCAAATGTAGTAAAATTAATGATAAAATTCAATATTGGAGGGAGGATTATGGGGAAAATAAACACTCTGACACATTATTGGTGGGACCATAGGCTGGAGCAAACAATTTGAGAACATGGCAATATACAAAAGGACACATAAAACTGATCATATGTTTTGACCTAGCAATTGAATTGCTGAGACTGTATCCTAATGACACAATAAAAAAGGAAAATCAGACCTATTTGAACAAAAAAATCTGTAGTTGCTTTATTTCTACTAGTTAAAAGCCTGGAAATAAGCTGTATACCTAACAACATGAGAATATCTGGATAAACCATAGTATATTATATTGATGTATGTGATATTATAATGCTATAAAAACAAATTTGACCTAGCAATACCACTAGTAGGTCTATTTCCAAAGATGATTAGGGAAAAAGGAAAAAAGCCTATATGTTCTAAAATATTTATAGCAGCTCTCTTTGTGGTGGCAAAGAACTGGAAATTGTGGGGATGCCCATCAGTTAGAGAATGGCTGAACAAGTTGTGGTATATGATTGCGATGGAATACTGCTGTGCTATAAAAAATGATGACCTCGACGATCTTAGAAAAATAAGGATAGATTTGCATGAAATAAAGAAAAGCAAAATGAGCACAAACCAAGAGAATGTTGTATATAGTAACAGCAATATTGTTTTTGTTTGTTTGTTTGTTTGTTTTGTTTTGTTTTAGTGAGGTAATTGGGGTTAAGTGACTTGCTCAGAGTCGCACAGCTAGTGAGTGTTATGTGTCTGAGGCCCGATTTGAACTCAGGTCCTCCTGATTCCACGGCTGGTGCTCTATCCACTGTGCCACCTAGTTGCCCCAGCAATATTGTTTTAAGAACAATTTTAAGCAACTAAGTCATTTTGACTATTATAAATACCCAAATTAACTACAAAGGACATATGAAGGAAGATGCTATCTGCATTCATAGAAAGAACTACTAAATATAAGTGTGTATAGAATGGCTTTACATACACACACATACACACACACACATATATATATATACACATGCTTGTGTCTAATGGTAGCCATCTCTAGTTGAGGGGGAGAAAAGAAAAGGAAATTTACATGATAACCGTTACATATTTAAAAGGTATAGTAAGTTGTATATATTAGATTTGTAGTTCCACATGCAATCACATTTTTTATTTTATAGTATGCTATGGAAATTCTTGTGTTATTCTATAAATTAAAAATTAAATAAAAATTTAAAAATACAAATATGAAGCATCAAAGTAAATATGGAAAGAATTAGGTGAAGTGTTTCAAAACAAAATCAACAGAAACAAAACTGCGTAATTAGAAGGAAGGGAGGGAGGGAGGGAGCGAGGGAGGCAAGAAAATAAGACACACCACAACCATCCAGATACAAAACAAAAATATTTATTTTGCTTGTTTTTTGTTTGTTCATTCATTTAACTCTATTGTTAAATGCTAAAGATTTACGTAAATGTACATTTTTACCACTTATTTGATTATTCATTTTTGTTAGAAATTATTAAGTTATAGGGTAAAAGAGGGAAAATAACTTAGGTTATAGGTCTAATACGAATAATCTGTACATGTCACCTACAAGCAAATATACATATTAGAGCATAAGACAGTCACGTCATACAATCATGCTTAGTATGTTCATTTCTGTAACAAAGAATCACTCCTGTAGATGAGAAAGCAGACTGGATTCTATGGCTAGGAGACTTAAAATCCACACCCTCTGTGAGAAGAAAATTTACCCTCTCATTACCAGGTACATTTTAAGTTGTTTCTATACTACCTAGCACCTAAGTTATGTGAGATTCACAACCTAAGTTATTGGGATCAACAAATTTAACATTTAAAAACTTTAATTTTGTTGGGAAGAAAACAAATCACCATACTCTCCCCTAGATCTCTTAGGTTTGTGTTTTCCTAGTGTTCAAATCAAGTCTACTACTAAAAAATGGGCATTTTACTATAATTTGTCTCCTACCTAGTCCGGAAAGGAAACCACCATATTTCAAATCTGTGACAAGCATTTAATAAGTACCTACTTAGGCAGAGTTGCCTACCTCTTATTGCTTTGTTATCTTGTATTTGAGGGGATAATTTTAGAAGCTGAAAGCTCATTAGTCTCTTCTGCTATTTTCCAATATTTAGCAGCAATCACTTTCAAAATAGGTAGTTATGTGGTAAAGTGTTACCATCAAGCCACTAAGAAATGAAAGAAGAGCCTTCTTCTCACCCCTGTCTGTACTCCTCGGCGCATTGGAAAGCATGGAGCAGACCAAGAGGCAAGGGTCCTATCCCTTTCCCCCTGCCCAGATCCCACCAGGAACAAGAAGCCTCAGAGAAGATTAAGTCATGGGAGCCTTTACCCTTCCCCCACATTGCCTATCCCCAAGTCTCCCTCTCCAACATCCAACCTTCTTGTCATTGCCACTTTTCCCTTTCCTCTTCCCATTGGATGCCAACTCCTATCCTTATCCTTGGGGAGGGTGCCTAGAGTACTTGCTTTACTGTGAACCTTGGACCCATTTCCCCTTACCCAATAGTCACAGGCCTGGGCCCCTCCATCTTCCTAATTTTGGGGTGAACATTGCTTCTTGATGATGAACAGCCAGTCACCATCTCCAATCCTTCCTGGAAGACAGCAGACCACTATGCCTTACCATCTGCCCTGACACTGCACCCTGAGGACAAGAGGTGTGAACCATGGCACACTTGGGCAGTCTACACGCAGCACAACACTCCCACATGCAACCAGAACTAGATTAAAAGATAATTGGCAAATATTTAACAAAATAAATAAAAACACAATATAATATGATATAATATGATATAATATAATATAATATAATATAGTATAATATGATATGATATGATATGACATAATATAATATAATATAGATAATGTTCATTTGTGTTTTTCTAAATTAGTATGCAGGAGTAGGGATCCATTTCTACTTGAGTTTGATGCCACTGCTCTGGACCACTGTGACACCAGGACTTACCGTCTACACTACAGCTCAGCCCTAAAGCTCCTTTGGTCTTTTCAACAGTCCTGCAGCTGAGGTGGCCTTCCCAATCAGATGTGAGCTCCTGGAGAGCAAGGGTTATCTCACTTTTGCATTTGCATCCTCGATGCACAGCACAGCATTTAGCACATGTTAAACACATAATAACAGCTTTTCATTCATTCTATTAACCTATCCACCCATTAGATGAGTTGTTTATTGAAGGACATAGTATAGCCATCTGGGTCCCAAGATGATGGAGGTTGCCACAAGAAACTGCTTCTAGGAAGGAATCTTCAAGTCTCTTACATGTGTGTTAAAGCAAACAATAAAATCTGGAGAGGACTTCTCAACAGTGTATTTTTGAGACTATGTTGCCCTTGTTTATACAGGGGAAAAAAAGCCTCTCTTCTTTTGTTACTTAGCAAATTCTTGCTTTCTCTGATCTGGCCTTGAAGATTTGAGGAGTCCTGATTGGCCAGCATATATATAGCTGTCTTTTCTGAATTTATAATTTGTGGCCTTAAAACCATGTGACTGTTATTTGGACAGGAGGCCTGTAGTAGGCAACCTAAGGATGACACATTCAGAAATCTTGAGAGATGGCTGCTATCTCAGGGTGGAAAGTTTGACCAGGGCAGAAGCTATCCCAGAACGACTTGAAAGAAGATGGTTCTTAAAACCACTATCTTAGGGGGTGAGTTTGTAAGGGGTGGGGAGGGAAGGACATGCAAAGCCCAGTTTGACTTCCTGAAAAAGTTTCAAAAAGGAAAACAACTGTTGAGTTTTTAATATGCCTGCTAAGAGGTTATGACCTAGTTCAAAGAAAACTCTTAATTAACATGTAAGAGTAAAGTATTTTTCAGTCTTTCTCCCATCCTATCAGGGCATTGTTCCAGGGGAAAAAACCCTCCTATGGTGAATTTTCATAAGTCAAACAGGTAATTACTATTAATTTCAATGGAAATTCTTCCTGCATTCCGAAGCGCCTAAATTTGAGCTCGTTTTTGCTAAAAAAACAAACAATAAAATGACCAAAAACTATTTAAATGGACACAAATAAATGTGAGACTAGGGCCCATGAACATACTCCTCTTTCCATTCCACTCAGAATGAGTTGGTTTCAGCCTCCATCCAACTTTGCCTTTGTTTTTCTCTTTCCTGAGATGTCCCAATTGGACTCTCGTCACCCACTGGGAGCATGGATCTTGAAGCGCTCCACAAAAATCCAAAAACCTTTGAGAAGTTCTCCCTATTGGGATCCAGAATCAGACTCCACGTTGACCCTGTGCACTAAACGGAAGGGTTGTTGTTGTTCTGTCGTTTCAACTCTTTCCATTTAGGGTTTTCTTGACAAAAATACTGAAGTGGAGGAAGTGGTTAAAACCCTGCTCCCAGGGCTGCTGTCAAGATCCCAGAATAAACTTCTCCAGGTTTAATGCTTAAGCTTCTCCTGATTTGCTGCCTTCCCCTGGATGGTCATAGGGAAGGCTGGGCGGGGGGGGGGGGGGGGGGTGGGGGGAAGGGGGCAGTGATCATCACAGCTGGGATTCATCAATCCTCAAACAATGATAAAGCATTTTTGTTTTGTTTTGTTATGAGAAGAAACCCAAGTCATGTGGCCAATCATATAACTACAAAGAAGATGCCATGCTTGAGCAATTGTTATGGCACTGGGCTCCTCCAGAGCCACACAAAATCCAAATTAGTCCTTACACATCCAAAGAAACACCCTGTAAGCCAAGGCAGAGGTATCACATGAAGCTCCTTCTAAAGGGGAATCCTTGTAACCCAGATGGGCACATCTCAGGATATGACTATAATTCACTAAAGTGTTTTTTCTACTTAGGAACTTTCCAAAGACGGGGACGGCATCGTTGGTTGTATTATACAAGTGATGAATGGCTCCAATTACACACAGGGTTCATCACTTAGCCTTGAGACATATGAATCACGAGGCAGGCTGTGGCGGTCACACAAGGCATTGCTCCAGGTAAAGGCTACTCAGACATGGAGTCAGAACAAATCCAGCCTCCAACCTTGCTGTCAAGTTGCTTCCTCTCTCTGATGATCAGCTTTCTCATCTGTAGAAAGGAGATAATAAATTCACGCTGTGTTATCTCACAGGGCTGTTGTGGAAAAGTGCTCTGCAAGCCTTAAAGAATGATAGAAAGGGGAATTCTACTGTTATTATAACCAGCTGGCCTTTGTGTGCTCAAAGTGACTTGGCCAAAGTCACACGGGTACTAAGGAGCAGTGACAGAATTTAAGCTCAGGTCCCCTGATTCCATCCAAATCCAGCACTCTATCATTGTACTGTGCTCTATTTAGCTCGCTTTTTGGGATTGTACCTGTCATTTCATTGATTTAGGGAGCTCTGACTAAAGAACTCTCTCTACCAAGGCAGACAAGCTCCTCTCCTATAATTTACAGTTTCAGAAGTCAAGTGACTTGACCAGATTCACACAGCTAGTGCATGTCAGAGGCTAGGCTTAAACCCATGTCTTCCTGACTCTGAGGCCAGCACTCTCACCATTATACTGTGCAACTCCTTAACACCTTCAGATCTACCCCTTACTCTTTCACCTCCTTGCATCTTAGCCCATCCCTCAGAGACCCTTTGTCTGCACCAACTCTGATCTTCTGCCTTTACACAGTCTCTTTAGAGACACTTCAAAATGCTGCTGAATAAGTCTCCAATCAACCTATCTACCAACACATCTTTACGGGAAACTTCAGATGAGCAAGACTCTGTGGAAAATGCAGAGACGTATCACATACAATCTGCAGTCTCCAGTAGCTCACCATCTGTTAAGAAGTTGCAACTTCATTTGTTAGGCTAGAGGTTTTAGGACAATGGATCACACAATGAAAGTGACATTTTAAGATTTATCTGGCTACTAAGTAGTAAGAAGTAGTTTAATCATGACTGTATCAATAATTATGCAGCAGAGATTATAAATCTTTCTCTCCGTGGGGCATTGAGAGTATCAAGAATAATGAGTAGCTCCTTCCTGTACTTTCTTGCTAGTTCAGGAAATAGACTCAGGCAATTTGAATAACTCTTTGGAGCTGCCCAGAGGCAAGTGGAAGAGATGGAAAGACCACCAGGAAGAGAGTAGACTGTTCTTCCTGAGCTTCTAGACTTTGCAGTGCAAATAAAAGTCACATTCTCCAGGTGCTAGGGGAAATAAGACACAAATCATAATAATTCATCATGAGCTTATATGGAATTAAGGAAAGGGTGAAACTTGGAGGTGTGGGAACTGTTATACAAAAGATTAACAAAGGGGAAAAAAATAGGTGTGTGGGTCCGGAGTTCTTGTTTTTGAACTCTGCACACGTTTGTCCCCAGAGCGTTCGTCCCACGTGGGTTTGTTGCTACAGAGCTGGTCCCCTAGGAAAGGGAACACGCACCCTCTACTGGAGGCTGAGGAGCATGGCAGGAGGAACTGCAGAGCAACGGAGGACTGGGAGGAAAGATGGCTTATAATGAAGACCATCATCCACTGAGAACTGAGGAAAACAGAACAAAGTAAAACCGCAGAGGGTGGCAAAGGGGAATACTATTATGAAAGAGCAGACCTCAATCACTCCCTCCTAGAACCCAGGGCAGCTAGATGGCATAGTGGATGGAGCCCCTGGCCTGGAGTCAAGAACACCCGAGTTCAAATCCAGCCTCAGACACTTACTAGCTGTGTGACCCTGGGTAAGTCACTTAACCTCATTTGCCTCAGTTTCATCAAATGAGCCGGAGAAGGAAATGGCAAACCGCTCTAGTAACTTTGCCAAGAAAACCGCAAATGGAGTCTTGGAGAATCGGACATAACTGAGCAACATCAACACCCAACGCATTCCTTGACACTGCCCTGGTGCATGGGGCCGAGGTGACGGTTGCTTGCTAGCGGTAATTGTTACTCTGTATGGATCTTGTCGGCTGACTTGTAAAACGAATCTACGTTTTGAGTTTTGTGAGGTTTGTAAAGGGTATGTGGGGCTTGGCAATTCCTCCCTGGGTAGGGTTCCTGATCTTGAAATTCTTAGGCAAATCCAGAGAAGCAAAACCTCTCCCCCTTTGTATTAGGAAGGAAGCTGGGACATAAGGGTTATAATAATAATAACAGGCAACGCATACTAATGGTACATTAATTCATCAACAATGAATGGTGGCTTTTCCTGCAATCAGGAAGCCCCTAGTTGAAATCCTGCTTCAGACACTTACTAACTGTGTGATGCTGGTGATATCACTTAACCTATGCCTTAAGTTTCCTCAATTGGGGATAACAATAGCACCTACTTCGAAAGGTTGCCCTGAGGATCAAATAAGATATTTGTAAAGTGTTTTAGCATAGTGCCTGGCACATAGCAGTCTCTATATAAATATTTATCCCCCTTCTCTTCACCCCCATCTTTTCACCAAAGGAGCTTATGACATTAATGGAACAAGCAATTAATCATAAGAATCAATAAAAATCCAATTTAATTATTTTTATATAAACAAAACTAGAAGAACTCCATGAATGTGGTTTTCATGTTTGTTGTTTTACAGGTGCTATCTGTAAAAAAAAAATCTGATTTCCAGGAAATAGATAAAGGGCTGAGGATTGCCCTCTACTAATTTAGCAATGGGAAGGACCACGATCTCAAACAAGCAACCAGACATTTGACCTCTTGCATTCAGGGCTGTGTCCCTGACAACAGGTGACTTGCAGGGACAAAAGGACTGTCCTACAAAATTTGGGCCATGCAATAACTGTCCTGAGAAAAACACAGAACAACCAAAGGTACGGAAACGTACTCAGTTCAAGATAATATTGAAAGGTGACCCCTTACACACTGAGAGTGGGCCCTCACACCAAGAGGGGAGATAGAAATGTCAAGGAAGAGGAGGTTGATTGCACCAGACTTATGCAATCCCTATTGTGACATTTCATATTAAAATACCCAAGCCAGTGCTCTTACTGGCACGTCTGAGTCAAGAGGAGTTGTGGTAGATCTGGCCCGTGACCCATACTGCAGGAGTGGGGGTGGAGCCACATGCAGCTGTCCTCAGAGGCCAAAGCTTTGGAAAGAAATTCTGTGTCTGCTTCCCCACACTTCTCTTATCTTGCTTCCTTATCCAGTTCTAACCTCTTGGCCTGAATTTCAGCTCCTGAAATGAATATCCTGCTTCCAGGATATGCCTTTAGATTCTGACCCTAAGAAACCCTGCCTCTGGCCTAGATGAACCTTTTGGTTTACGCTGGCTTGAACCAAAATTCAGATCCTACCGTTCTTCCTGAGAGGATTGTCCCACCTCTGCCCTCGTGCTTGACCTAATTACCAGCACACATGGAGTATGATGGTATTTTCCGACTTCGTAAGCAAGAAGAGATGATACTTGTGCTATGGCCCCCAGAAAGGAGTCTCAGAGATCACAGAGATGCATCGACAAAAGGTATAGCTCTCTGAGAAATTAGCAGTACCAAAAGACATATTAGTTATTCCATGAAAAGCCATCTGCTAATCAGAAAATCTAATGTCTTTTTTTTTAAGAACTCATGCTCTAATCTGCAGTTTTGGACACTCTTGACTACTCCTTTGTATTGGATACTCTCCTGTTGGCTGGCTTTAAAGCAACTCTACTCTCTTGGTTCTCCTCCTACCTCTCCCATCATTCCTTTGTCTCATCTCCTGTGTCCTCATTCTTTTCACCACACCTGAAAGTAAGTACGTCCCAAGAACATGTCCTTGACTGTCTTCTCTATTCTCTCCCCCTTGTTAATCTCATTCTTTCCTCTGGTTTTAACTAACATTTGTGTGCAGGTAACTCTCAAAACTATAAGGCTGGCCTCTTCTGATTTCCAGACCTACACCTTCAATTGCTTACAGTACATCTCTGCCAGGATGCCCCCACTGATTCTTCTAACTAAAAATATCCAAAGCAGAGTCCATTATCTTTCCCAGATAATACTGACTTCCATATTTGTCTATAGTACCACCATTCACCCCATGTCCCATGTTCATAAACTGAGAGTTGACTGACTCTTTCCTTACAATTCCCTCTGGCCACTTATCAATTCCTATCTCTAACATTATCCTTTGCCTCTTTCTCATCTCCTTCCCCACTAACCATCATGGTAATTCAAGAGCTCATTATTACCCATCTGGATGATTGAAATAGTCTCAACTCTTTACCTTTTCCAATCCTTCCATCATTTCCAAAACTATTTTTCCTATGCATAGACCTGGCCATAACTCTTATGTTGAAAAATTTTCAGTGGTTCGCTATCATCTGCCAAGTAAAATTCACTCTTTTGTTTATCATTCAAGGCCTTCCACACCTTAACCTACCTTTCCAGCCTTTTCTCATATTACTGTCTTCTACGTCTAGCTAAGTGTCTCTATATTCAAATATACAACTGAACAACTCTCTATATTCAAATATGCTCCACGTTCATCTCTGTTTGCCTTTGTTCAAGCTGCTCCTGGAATAGTTTTCTTTCTGATCATTGCTTGTTGAGATCTCATCCATCCTTGAAAACCCAATCAAATGTCACTCTCTCCACAGAATCTTCTCTGAGTCCCTGTTTGAATTTTTCTATTAAAATCCAAGAAATATGGAACTTATTATTTAAGAATGTTTACTGACTAATCAATTAAGAATCATGCTTCCTATCAGTTCTCACAGAGAACTGCTTTATACCTCTCCAATGTGCTTACTATGGCTAGGTTGAATATTTTGGTCTTCTGTGGTTTTGTCTTATTTCCTAACTAGACTGTAAGCTTCTTGAGGACATAGATTTTTGTCTTATTTAAACTTTGCATCTTGCCCAGGACCTAATCCAATAGATAGTGAAATCTGATGGGTGACTATGCCATTGTGTGGCTTAAATAGAAAAAGAGGCCACTGGAGTTGAGGCCAGTAAGATTTTTAGCGGGTTGTCAATATAAAAATTGAAGCCCTCAAAGATAATGGCAGGGAATGGGGAGAAGAAGAGACCAGGCACCACAATATAATGGGAAACAAATGGAAAATTTTCTTTCAAACCCAATATTGCTTTCATGAATGCCAAATCACACCATTTTGTTAACGTCAAGCCCCTTCAGTCTTACAGGTTTCAAGAATTCAGTATATCAAGACCTTTTGGGTCACAGCTTGGTGGCCCATCTCCACAGCACCCTCATCTATTCCAACTATCCCTCCCAACACCACAAACTGATCAAAGTCATCCTCTAGCATAGATAAGAGTATCTGCTATTTGTCAAACAGGAGAGATGCACTGAGGAAGGGGTGGAGTTTCTCAGGTACAAATGAAGAAGTCTGTATAGATCCACACAAGACGGAGGTATACTGAATCCCTACTTCTGGAAAAGACCTATAGTGATTTTTCTACTTCATGGGGCAATCTTGCCCATTTATTTACAAGTTCTCCACCTTGACACTATCTTTGTATTTTCAGCCCCAACACCTACCATAGTGGCTGACACATAGTAGACACTTAGCTAAATGCTTATTTATTGGTTGATTGATGGAAATCAAATGTAGAACTACAAGACAGTGTTTGCCATCTCTGGGTGAGCTCACCAATTTAATAAGTACTATACATAATGTGCATACAAATGGAGGAGTGTATGAACAAATGAGTGTCTGTGTGTTTGGATGACTGTGCTTTTACTTAGTTATGAAATCTTCAAAAAGCTAAATTCCAGGGCAATTGGTGATTTGTCCTAATCTAGTCATATATTTACTTGCATCGCCCAATTTATGTCTTTGTTGCTTTAACTTCCGTGTATAGAATGAATTGTAGAAGGAAAAGATTGGATGGAAGGAAGATTAGCATGAGATTATTTTAATAGGCCATACATGAAATGATAAGAACATGAACTTAGGTGCCACCATTTTAAGTATTTCATTCCAAAGTGAATGGACAGCCCATTGGGATTTTTCAAACAGTTATATGACTATATCTATGTATGGGGACTACATCTATGATTCCATTGGTGAGTGAGGAAATCTCTACAAGTTCACGTACCATGACTTCTAGCTGCCTGATAGGTGCTGCAAACTTTTCTGTAATTTGTAATCTTAGAGAGCTGAATAGAGCAGTGAGAGGTAAATGGTTTTGCCCTTGGTCATGTCAGAGGTATGACTTGAACCAAGGCTGTGTGTGTGCGTGAGAAGGGGGAGGGAGGGAGCGAGGGAGCGAGAGAGAGAGAGAGAATAGAAGATAGATGATTGATAGATGACAGATAAATTTGTGGAAAATTAGTCTGGAAATAGTAGGATGAATGAAATGGAGAGAGTAAACAGAGGAGGTAGGAAGGTGTCTTAGAAAGCCACTGTATTCAAGGTAATAATGGTGAGCTGTATAAAGGCAGTAACAGTGAGAATAGGGAGGAAGGGATGAATGGGAAAGGCACCAGAGGCACGGACTTGACAGGACTTGGTGACTGACTGGAAGTTAGGTAGATAAAAAAGTCAAAGAGAATACCAAGGTCATAAACATAAGAGATGGGGCCTCTGAAACTGATGAGTAGAAGGTCATCAGTAACACTTGAGAGGGTACATTCAGTAAATTGGTGGGTAGAGAGCAAGAGATTCCTAAACTGCGGTCCACAGACTCTGGAGGGATCTGAAACCATTCCTTCATCCATGACATTATACTGCCTCTCAAACATAATAAAATGCTGACATTTATGTAACACTTGAAAGGGTTTCCAAGGATTTTCCTCATATTAGTCCTGTAAGGTAGGTCGGGTAAATAATACTCTCCATTTTACAAATAAGAAACGTAGGCTGTTAATATTCTCAGTCTTAAAGCTAGTAGGTGAAATATACAGCCAGGTCCTCTGGTCCAGGTTCAACCCTCTATCTACCTTTACAAATACACACAATTATATTCTAGACTCAAAGGTAATGACAGAGCACATCAGTGCAGACATGAATCAGCTTTTAAGCATCTATCAACATCCTGGGCCAATTAAGGATTGTGTTCCTTCTCCTGGAGGAAAAGCATAGCTATTTTATCCCCAGTTGTGCCTGGATACCAGGAAACACTTTCACCTCCCCTTCTTATTTTTTTTTTCAAACAGGGCTCAAGATGCTGAGCTTTTAGAATCTGAAGGTCACACCTTGATGAGATAAAGAAATGAGAACTGAACCACTTCAGTGTTGATCATCGTTGAAAAGGATGATTTTTCACACAAAGCTAGATTAACAGTGAGATTAAGGCTCTGCTTTCAGAAGACTATTTGTGAAAAGGAAGGAAAGAAAAAAGAAAGTACCTGGTGTTTCCCCTCACCTCCTAAAAGAAAAAAAAATCCTCATACCCCAATATTATCTATGGCTGTTGGTGATCTCGGCGTTTTTGGTAAAGAAGGCTACTTGTAAATGTTTTCAAGAGCTGACCAAGGGATTCCTGAACCATTTGGGGATTTAGTCACAGGCTCATTGAGACTTCAAGATGGTGCTGAAAGGGACCTCAAAAGCCACTAGTATAACCTGATCATTTTATAGATGAGGAAACTGAGACAGAGGAAGGCTAAATGAGTTACTCGAGTTTTTACAAGCAGTAAGAACTTTATAATTTTCTCCTATCTCAAGTGACAACACAAATTTTTCTATACAAAAATCATTTTGATTAATTTTTATTTACAAAAATAAATACATGCCATGCAATATTCGGGTGGTTGTCTGGGATTCTAGAGTGTATGCAAGAGAGTTTATGAAATCAAACAATAGTGACATTATTATTTTAATCAAATAATAAATAATAATAACTGAAAAGAGGTGGGAATCCTTGGTGTGTTATGGGTAGATGGAAAAGCAAGAAAACATGGTTGAAGAGCCCTATGGAGTTTGCTGTGTTAAAGGACCTCAATGTTCAACCAGAAGAATAACAAATAGAACCCTTACAATTTGCTAATTAGCTAGAGCTCTAGCTAGGCAGCTGGGTGATGCTGTAGTACATAAAGTGCTAGGCCTGGAGTCAAGAAGACTCCAGAAGTTCAATTTCAGCCTCAGACATTTACTAGCTATGTGATGGGCAAGTCACTTAACCTGTATGCCTCAGTTTCTTCATCTATAAAATGGGGATAATAATAGCACCTGTCTCCGAGGGTTGTTGTGAGAAACATATGAGATAATAATTGTAAAGTACTTGACACAGTGCCTGACACATAGTAAGAGTTATATAATATTAGCTAATATTATTATTATTATTATTATTATTGTTAAGTGATGAGTCTGGAGTCACAAAGACCCAAATTTAAATCCAGTCTCAGATGACCTCTAGCTATGTGACCCTGGACAGATTATCTAACCTTTGTCTGTCTCAGTTTCCTCAATTGTACAATGGGAATAATAATAGCATCTACCTCATAGTGTTGTGAGGATCAACAGTGCCTGTCACTCTCATTTCTCAAATATATAAAGAACTGGGCCAAGTTTATAAAAATAAAAGCCATTCCCCAGTTGATAAATGGTCAAAGGGTAAGAACAGGCAGTTTTCAGAAGAAGATGGTTACATAAAAAAATGCTCAAAATTATTATTGATTAGAGAATTGCAAATTAAAACAACTCTGAGGTACCACCTCACATCAATTGGATTGGCTAACATGACAGAAAAAGAAAATGATAAAAGTCAGTGGGGATGTAGAAAAATAGGGACACTAATGCACTGTTGGTGGAGTTGTGAACTGGTCAAACCATTCTGGAGAACAATTTGAAACAATTCCCAAAGGGTTATAAAATTGCTCACAGGCTTTTACCCAACAACACTACTATTACACCTGTAACCCAAAGAGAAGCGGAAAGGACCTATTTGTTCAAAAATATTTATAGCAGTTCTTTTTGTGGTGGCAAAGAATTGGAAATTGAGGGGATGCCCATCAATTGAGGAATGACTGAACAAGTTGTGGTATATGATTGTGATGTAATACTATTGTAGTATAAGAAATTATGAGGGGGCTGGTTTCAGAAAAACCTAGGAAGACTTGTATGAACTGATGAAGAATGAAATGAGTGGAACCACGAAAACATAATACACAATAACAGCAATATTGTAACAATGATCAACTGTGAAAGACAGCTACTCTGATCAATGATCCCTGACGATTTCAAAAGATTCACGATAAAAAATAACATCCACCTCCAGAGAGAGAACTGATGAACTCTGAGTACAGAGCAAAGCACACTTTTTAAAAACTTTCTTTTCTGGGGTCTTTTTGTGTTTCCTTTTACAACATGGCTAATATGGAAATATTTTATATGTTTTATATGACTTGTCAGGTATAACTGATAAAATTGCCTTCTCAAAGAGCGGAAAGGAATGAGGGGAACAGTGAGAATTTGGAACTCAAAATTTTAAAAAAGGAATGTTTTTTAAAATTTACATATAATTGAGAAATATTGAACAAAAAAATTTTTTTTCTAAAAAGTAGCTGGCACATAGTAGGTGCTTAATATAAATGCTTATTCCCTTTTCCTTCTCTACAATTTAGTATCCTAGATACCCTCAGGCTAAAATGGCAACAAAGCCCTTTTGACTCAGTGTCCTCAGATAACAGTAGAACCAAATTCCATGAAATGGGGGCTTTTTTTTTTTTTGGCTTATTTTCCTTTTCTTGCTGGGTTCCAAATAGGAGTAAAATTTGAAAGATACGCATCTATGAATTTATATTTATGTATATACAATCTGAAAAAGTGATTCAAAACAGCAAATACTTTGTCTTTGGCTCAAGCCGCCAGCTCAATGAAAAGTTGAGGAAAATGTCTTTTGTTCTTATTAGGGTTAAATTCCCCTTTTTCACTTTCAAGTCCCACACTCATAAGCTTGGCTATAATTCAAAGAAAAAACTATGGTTTAATTAGTATCTGTAAGTAACATTTGTTGTTGTTGATGTCCAACACTTCATGTCCCCATTTGGGGTTTTCTTCACAGAGATATAGGAGTAGTTTGCCATTTCCTTCTCTGGTTCATTTAACAGATGAGGAACAGGGACAACTAGGTGGTACAGTGGATAGAATGCTGGTCCTGGAGTCAGGAAGACCTGAGTTCAAATCCAGCCTCAGACACTTGACACTTACTACTTGTGTGACCCCGGGTAAGTCACTTAACCTGAATTACCTCACCAAAAAGCAAAACAAACAAACAAACAAAAAACAGATGAGGAATTGAGGCAAACAGGGTAAAGTGACTTGCCCAGAGTCAACAGCTGGGAAATGTCTAAGGGCAGATTTAAACTCAGGAAAATGAGTCTCCCTGACTCCAGGACCAGCATTCTATCCACTGAACCTCCTAGCTGCCTGTAAGTAACATGGAAATTCTAATAAGCATATAAAAGGAATAGGCTTTAAATTGTGGGTTGTAGCAAAAATTTTACCTCATTTTCCCATCCTATGCTCCTCCTTGTGCTCTTGCTAGGGTAATAGGAAGAAACTGGTTAGTTAATTAGGTAATTGACAGCTTCCACTGGCTAAACTCCCATTAAGGAAGTAAAGCCTAGGAGAGTTCCAAGTAGCCCCAAACATCACCACAACATACCTGCTATTACCATGCTATCAGACCTCAGCAGTCTCTAGCCAGTCCTTGGTCCACTGATAGTCACTGCCTTGGACCTCCCTACTCTCCTTAGCTCCTTCTGCCCCTAGCTACTTGTTGAGAGATAACAATCTGCTAATCCTCTGGTCCCTGGTTGGTCAGACAATATGGAGACTAACTCAGCATGACCACGTTGGTTTCTATGTAGAATAGTGGTCTCAAACTCAGATAGAAACAGGGACCACTAAACTATATATAATAATCTTCGCGGGAAGCAAATTTACTTAGAAAGCCACATATTACTGCTATCTAAGCTCTATTTCAGTTTTATTTATTTTCTTAAGTATTTCCCAATTACATTTTAATCTGATCACTGATCTCAGAAGTGTTTGCCACTTCTGACTTAGAAAACCACACATTTATATATTAGTTTAAAAAAAAAGTTTGTTGTTGCTCAGTCACTCTCTTCATGACCCCATTTGGGGTTTTCTTAGCAAAGATACCAGAGTGGTTTCCCTCTCCAGCTCATTTTACAGATAAGAAAATTGAGGCAAACATAGTTAAGTGACTTGCCCAGGGTGACACAGCTAGAAAGTGTTTAATACGTCAACACATTGAAATTAGATAGAAACCACATTTTAATCTGGTTTGGGTTTCCAATTGTGGACCATTTATTGGGTGGGGTGTGTGTGTGTGTGTGTGTGTGTGTGTGTGTGATGTTTGACACCTCTTATACAGAAGACCATCACTCTTCAGAGCTACCAAGAATTGGAATAAACTACATCTGAGAGTGCACATATTCTCTAGCCTTCACTGCCCAAGAATTAGAATAAACAACAGCTCAGTGCACATACTCTATAACCTTTGGGAGTCCTGACATTTCATTGGCCCTTGGAAAGGACATTACAGATGATGGGGCCTGTGAGTGGCTACTGCATGTCTAGCCTCTAGTCAGTCAATGACAGGAAGGAAGGAAGGAAGGAAGGAAAGAAAGAAAGAAAGAAAGAAAGAAAGAAAGAAAGAAAGAAAGAAAGAAAGAAAGAAAGAAAGAAAGAAAGAAAGAAAGAAAGAAAGAAAGGAAGGAAGGAAGGAAGAGAAAAGGAAGGAAAGAAAGGAAGGAAGAGAGAGAAGGAAAAAAGTAAAAGAAAGAAGACAAGAGAAAGAAGGAAAGAAAGAGAGAGAGGGAAAGAGAGAGGGGGAAGAGAGAGAGACAGCGAGAGAGACAGAGAGAGGCAGAGAGAGAGGATTATGAACGAATGCAGGTCCACATAGGCAATGCAGTTTGCCGAGATACCACAGCTAATGTTACATCAGGCTAAAATGGGAACTGGCTATTAGAAAGAATTTTAGAAGCCATAATGAATCAAAAGCGGCAAACCTACAAGGAGGGAATTACCCAAAACAAAGACTGATGGTTTCAGTTCATTAGGGACCAAAAAGGCATAGGAACTGAAACTGTGAAGAGCTGCCAGGGCAACAGAAGGCCAACTTGAGGGACTACTCATGCCCCTCTGC
This sequence comes from Vombatus ursinus, assembly GCF_900497805.2. NCBI lineage: Eukaryota > Metazoa > Chordata > Mammalia > Diprotodontia > Vombatidae > Vombatus > Vombatus ursinus. The sequence continues at coordinate 26,099,320 of NW_020954577.1, forward strand.
TTTCCTTTCTCGCCCCTTCAGGGCCCTTCTGTCTCATTCCTAACCTAGAGTCCTGACTCTGCCACAGAATAAATGCCCACTGTTTCGGTCCAAGCCGGGAAGGTACAAAACAGTCCTGTTGTGTGGTTTTTCTTGTTTCAGTTTCTTGCCTCACCTTAGCCAACACAGAAAATGGGTCCCAGATATGGTGCCAACCAACATGATGCAATGGAAAAAGCACCAAGTTTCAAGCCAGGAGACCTCCATCTGAGTACCGGCTCTCTGCCATTTTCTCCCTGTGTGACCTTGGAGAAGGAATCACTGCACATCTTTAGGTTTCAGTTTCCTTACCTATAAAATGAGGATATGGTCCTAGATGATCTCCAAGTACCTTTTCTAGCTCTAAGCCCTATGACCCAATTGATTAATATGTATTTTTGGATTACCTAAGTGCCCAGGACTGTACTTTGGGCTATATGAATCACAAGGGAAGTATAAGATCCAAATACTGCCTTCAAGGAACATGAAGAGGCAGCATGGAGTAGAATGGTGGATTCAGAAAGAAGAAGACCTGCATTCAGATCTTACCTCTGATATTTACCAGCCATGGGACCAGGGGCAAGTCATTACTTCTTTGAAATGCACTTTCTTCATCTGTAAAAAGAGAATTTAAAACACCTGTAGCCCCTACCTCACAGGATTGTTATATAGGACAGTGTAAAGGCCGTGTATGTATTTGGTGCTATCCTATATGACACCTAAGGTGTTATGTTAGCCACTCACACCAACTTGTGCCCTGCCTTCTGTAAGCCCACAGGAAGACATGGTGTTACTTTATTTTTTTATTTTTTATTCATTTTAAACTTAAATACAAAACAAAAAAAGAAAAACCCCACATATACAGCAGAACATGAGAGAGGATTCAATATAAAACAATAAATTTCTATTTCTAACTATTTACTTTTTTCTTTTGAAAACCTATGTAATAAGTGCTAAACATTGTTTTCAAAACTACCCAGCTTTTCTGTGCTTCCTTTTAAGTTTTCTTTTGTTCTCTGCTGTGCACTTTTTATTTTATTTTATTTTCTCCCTCCCTCCCCACCCCACCCTCAAGAAGGCACAGTGCTTTATCCACTGCACTACCTAGCTGATGACAGAGTCAGACAGACACAGACAGACAGACAGACAGACAGAGACAGAGATCTTGGACACCAATACTTAACAAAGGAATCTGATACAAAGATTACTTCCCGTTTGACCAACTCCCATCTTGTCCTAGGTGCATTAATGTTGCCTACGAAGAAGCTTTCCAATTTCAAGTAATCAAAATTATTTATCTTTTGTAATTGCCTCTATCTTTTGTTTGTTTAGGAATACATTTCTTACCAATAACTGTGAGGTGTATATGATCTGTTTTTCTTCTAATTTTTTTATAGTATGATCTTTAATATTAAGGTCATATATCCATTTAGAATGTATTGTGATATGTGATGTAAGGCATTAGGACAAGCAATTTTCAATGGACATATGGCTTATCATATATAGCAAAAATTGCAAAGGGAATCATTGAATACTCCCCTCTTCGGGCAGTTCACCTGATAGCCTCTGTACTCTCCTATCTGCAGATCATGGAAAAATAATAAAAGTGAAGGATGGTGTTTCTCTCCAAGATTTGACTTTAGGTTCTGAACCATAACAGTGAAAGCAATAAAAGAGGGGAGAGAGCTGAGAGAGGCAGGGGAGGGAGAGAGAAAGAGGGAGAGGGAGAGAGACAGAGACTGAGACAGAGAGAAGGGGAGAGAGAAGGAGAGAGACAGACAGACAGAGAGACAGATGGAGGCGGGAAGAGAGAGACAGAGACAGACAGAGACAGAGAGAAAAAGAGAGAGAGAGGCAGAGAAAGAGAGGGAGAGGCAGAGAGAAAGAGAGGCAGAGAGAGGGGGAGAGAGAGACAGAGAGGCAGAGGCAGAGAGAGAAGCAGAGTGCATAGGCCTAGGAAAATGAGTCTCACTATATTTTGTCCCAGTCAATCACAACCTAGGCACTATTTTCGGTCCTGAGTTTTATATGTTAGGAAAGAAATACCCCAAATGGGGAGCATACAGAGGATTTTAACAAGGATGGTGAGAGGACTGAAGAACATATCTCATCTAAGGATCAGTTTAAGGAACTGGGGACATTTGTCCCAGGGATGAGAAGTCTTGGTGGGACATGGTAACTGTCCTAGAGGAGAGAGGTTAGAATTTTTTTTCTTAAGTCTCATCAAACAGAACAGAGCAAAAGGACAGAAGATAACAGAGAAGCAGATTGAGGTTTGATGTAAGAAAAAACTCCCCAAACAGTTAAAGCTATTCAAAAGCAGAGTAGGTAGTAGATTCTCCAGCTGGCAGATTCTTCCTCATTAGAAATCTTCAAGCAGAGGCAATGAGATAATATTTGTAACGTGCTTAGCACAGTGTCTGGTACTTAGTAGGCATTATATAAATGCTTATTCCCACCCTCACCACCCCCCCCTTGTTAAGAGATCTTGTAGAGGGGATTCTTGTTCAAGTATGGGTAGGACCAGATGGCCGTTGAAATGTCTCCTACCCTCGAAATTCTGTGATTCAGTGAAGAGGCTTTGGGGGCCAAGGAGGACAAACAGGCTTGAACTAACTCCTTTCTTTTAGCCTGTAGAGTATGGTATGTAAAGAAAGTGACCTGTTATGCCTCATAAGATAACAGTATTATGTTTATGGGTTAGAAAGGAAACTAAGACGGAACGAAAATGAAGCCACAGTCTATAATGAAAAGCCACTGGGAGTTCTTCAATCAAAATAGTGACTTCTTCATAGCTGATGTTATTGATAGCTAGCTAGAAGCAAAGCTGAGGAAATTAGACACAAAAGTAGCGGGGGTGGAGAGGGAGGTTCTAGGAACAGGGAGGGAGATCTGAAGGTGAAGGTGGGAGTACAGTAGACCTCAAAACGGATAGATGACTATGTGACGGAATTTTAGCGGCAAAGATAAGGCATCTCAGGCCCCAAAATATCTCCCCATTGGCCTACAATTCCACTAGTAAGGGATTTATGTCTTCAAAAGGTTTCCTAAGAAAAAAAAACAATATAAGGATGGAGATTGGGTCAATCAATCAAATTACTCCCGCCCCACTTCAGCTAACAATATTACACTTTGATATCTTAACCAAGTTAGAACACTTCTCAATTAAATAATTAATCATAGGCTTAGATTAAATATGAAAAAAGCTTTGACCACTTGAGATGTCCATGAAAGCCATTGGATAATCTGGATTGACACTGCCCTTTGCACAGGAAGTGTGTTTAGATTGATTGAGGAAACTTGGTCCCATATTAGGGGCCATCTTTGAAATAGCAAGGGTAGCTAGGTGATATAGTGGATAGAGCACTGCGCCTGGTGTCAGAAGACTCTCTCCCTGAGTTCAAATCTGACCTCAGATACTTACTAGCTGTGTGATCCTAAGCAAGTCACTTAACCCTGTTTACCTCAGTTTCCTCATCTGTAAAATGAGCTGGAGAAGGAAATGGCAAACCACTCCAGTATCTTTGCCAAAAAAACTCCAAAATGGGGTGGCAAAGAGTTGGACACAACTGAACCACCTGAATAACAATAACAAAATAAAATAGTTAACCAGTTTGGAACATGGGGATTTGAGCTTTTGGTAACTTAGTGGTAGAAACTTTCAGCCAGCCTCCTAGGAAGGAATCTTTGGCAGCTGCAGGTGGGAGGAGAGTGCCTCAAACTCCCCCTGCCTTTGATTAGAGGAGGGCCTTGGGAAACTCAGAGGACCTGAAGATTTGGACTTTTTCATCAGTGCCCTAGCATGGAAGGTGATGCAAAGAAAGCATCCCCTTTATTTCATCTGTGCATCAAAGAAAACACAGAACAGTAGCAAGTGATGCAAAGTCTACATTGGGGGCTGAGAACAAACTAGATGCACCAGGAACAGCACCCTCTGAACTCCACAAAGAGTCCAAGAAAAAAACTAGAAGGGACATCTTCATAGTGACAAAAAAGGGATTCCTAGGTGCAATGAGTTAGCCGTTTGTCATACATGCCCTATAAGCATGAACTTGCTTTCTCCTGGACTCTATGTATTGGTGAGAGAGTGTGTCACAGACTTTTGGGGAAGTATTTTGCACCATCCTTTCTTACTATACCACCTTAGAACAAATATCCCTTTCTAAGGGCAAGTTCAATCTTGCAGACTAATTGATAGTAACTGATAATAATGGAGAAGGGAAGCACACTGCAGGGAGTTTATAAGTTATACCATTAGATAGATGACCCTACCCTCAAGTCTATCCCTAGACTCCAAGAAGACAAGTAGTCACTCCCTGTGGACCCAGCCTGCCAGTACAAATGGGGTTTGGTAGAGTGAGCTCTGGAGCACACATCACACAAATTCATGGAAGGAACTGACACTGTTACTTTAATGGGGACGCCCTCATCTGGGCATCAGCACTCTAACTGCACTTTTGGCTCTGCATATACTTTCTTTACTCTGCTACAAACAGCTTTCTCACACTTACAGGCCCAATTCTAAAACCACCTCTCTCTGCATAGAAGGTATAAAACAGGACAGAAGTTTTCAAAGTTGACTTACTGGTACTTAATTTTTGTCTGCAGAGACCTTTGAAACCTGACTCTGTGCTCCTCCTTCACTGGGGTTCTCATTTCCTTTTGATGAGGTTAAACCTAGGCTGTGATTTCTTAGATGGAGATACTCCCAGTGAGGAAACTCCCTCTGCCAATGCAGATCAGCAATTGCTATGTAATTTATAGTAACAGAAAGATGCCTGGGGACACAGAGGTTAAGTGACTTGCCCAGGGCCACACAGCCAGTAGGTGCCAAGGGCAGGATTTAAATCCATATCTTCCTCACTCTGAAGTCTACTTCTCAGCCACCATACAGCCCTTTCTTTCTTTCTTTCTTTCTTTCTTTCTTTCTTTCTTTCTTTCTTTCTTTCTT
>NW_020954577.1:26104298-26303953 GCF_900497805.2 Vombatus ursinus
CTTTCTTTCTTTCTTTCTTTCTTTCTTTCTTTCTTTCTTTCTTTCTTCCTTCCTTCCTTCCTTTGTTTCTTTTTCTTTCTTTCTTTCTTCTTCCTCCCTCCATTCTTCCTTTCCTTCCTTCCTGCCTTCCTTCCTTCCTTTCTTTTGCTTTTCTTTCTTTCTTTCTTTCTTCTGCATTGCCTCTTTGAACCCCAAGTGTAAAATGAAAGTCCTGGACTACATGACCTCCAAGGTCTCTTCCAGATCTGAATCCAAAATCCACAATGTCACCATATTGTTTTTCTGCCGAGGCCCTATTGCCATCTTGGATTATCTCCAAGGAGATCCTGGACTCCACCAAAACAAAGAACGAATGATTAGAACTCTGAGGAAGACTTTCCAAGTGGTTAAATCAAAACTACCTCAATGGTCAGAGGGAAGTCAAAGGAGAGTCATTTCTTCACCCAAAGTGGGAACAGGAAAAGAGAATTCACTGATTATGAAAAGCAGAAGTCACTGTTTTACCACGGAATAAACAGAGACAGAATTTTTAAACCTTCTAGTTGCTTTGCAAAAAGCCACACATGTACTTGCACTAAGGTGTTGATGGGATATGAGAAGCAGACATGAGCTGGAGGTACAATGCATATGTATATTCTTCAACAACAATCAGAATAGTATGGGACCCTGGGGAAAAGAAAAAACAAGTTCACAGAAGAACAACCATGGTCTGTTTTCTAAGAAGTCTGGAGGAAAAATACAAATCAGAGGTCTAACACACTCTAGGAGCTTGCAGAAATCATTTTGCTCCAAATCTGACCAAATTCAGCCTTGTGGCACATAATTAGGATTTTTGCAAACTCTCAGAGCTAAATAGCTCTTTCTTTCCCCACCTGAAACATTTTGAGAAGTGAAAGGACTCAGCAGACAGCTTACCACTCCAGCGCCTATTTGCTACCAAGAAAAAAGGCCCTCACCATAATGACCCCAGCATGACTGCATTTTATATGTCTATGATACCAATGAGGGAAGTCAGAAACAAATACATTTGCACACACACATACACACGTGTATATGCATGTATGTATGTGTGTGTGTATGGAGAGAGAGAGTTAGATGCTATCGTATTGCAAATATTTATGCCATAAGAGATGAGCCTGTAGTCCTTCCCTAAGAAGTCTTGTGGGTCAGAAATATTTCTCTTTTGGTAAATTATGTGGGCTGTTGTTCTGTGAAACTTCCCCTCTTCCTACAATTTTCTAAACCCACTGCAATTCCTAATGTCTCCCCCCATATTATTTCATATTTACTTTGTATATCTTTTGAATTTGCTTATCTGTAGGCATGTCATTTCTTCCAGTAGAATGTTAAGTTCCATGAGGGCAGGGACTGTTTTGTTTTGTCTATGCATCCCAGTACCTAGTATAATGATTGGCACACTGGTGCTCAATAAATGTTGAAGGGAGGGAGGAGGGAAGTGGGAAGGGAAGGGAAGGAAAGAGGGAAGGGGAAGGGGATGGAGAAGGGGAAGAGGAGGGAAGCGAAGGGAGAAGAGAAAGGAAGGGAAGGGACAAAAAAGAAAGGAAAGGGAAGGAGGGAGGAGAGAGGGGAACCCAATCAGCAAAGAGATGATTCAGATCACAGAAATAACCCTAAAAAGAACCCCAGAGGCCCTTCAAATCCAATCCCTTGATTTTATAGATAAAGAAATGGAGGCCCAGTGACCTGCCCAAATTTGTGTAGCCAGTAAGCTTCAGAGATGGCATTTGAACCTGCATCTTCTGAATTCAGAGCCAATACTCTTTTCACTATACCAGCCTTGGGCCACTAGTTAAATATTCCTGCTGAAGGAATTATGCCAAAATCAAAAATTCACTGAGATAAGATTCTGAATAGTTAACAAAGTTCAAAGAAAGGATGAAGGATTCAGTCAACCATGAGTAGAACCTGACCAGCAACTGGTGATGGCATAGATCTTATTTCTAGTTACCTAATTATAGTTTATTTCCAAGAAATTAGCACCAATTAAGGTCTTAATATTAGGGAAGACATGTGGACAGGGCCACAAATGGAGGGGCAACACTTACCTCAGATGCTGCAGAACTGCGGATGGCTTCTAGTTATGTCATTACACTGTTCTCATCAGGCCTGCTCTGTGCTGGAGCTGTCATTTCTGCCCAAGGCTACAATCCTAGACTGTTTTGCTGGATGCTACTTGGTTCCATGTATAGTCTCTGCTAGACATTATTCTGCATTTCTTCTGCCAGACGACATTGCTTGGTTGGCCACATAGTCTTTGCTGCCAGGCATATGTTCTCTTCCAAATGTGGCTCAGTTGGAGTTTCCACCATTTTTCCACCATTCACTGACTATCATCAGATGATGCTTTTTGGACCCTGCTCTGGGGCCTCCAGCAGAAATCTTTATTTATCTTTTTCTGAAGAGTAGAATGGGTAAGGCCATATTCTTTTAGCCTAAAGGCAATAGGCAAGCAACAAGCATTTGCTCACCAGCCCCAGGAATGGTGCTAAGAACTGGGGATACAAATACAAGCAAAAAGAAAGACAGTCCCTACCCTCAAGGAGCTTACATTCTAATGGGGCTTAATAAAGAAAGGCATCTGTGAAGAGTAATGATATGGTGCATAGATGGGAGGGAAATGAAGCATAGCTGGCCTGGACCTGTCCCCAAAATGGAGGTCCCAGAAAGAACTCACCAATGAAAGAAGGGAAACATCATGGCAGAAGGATGTTCTAGGATAAGAAGGCAACTGAATCCTGGTGGTGAACTCCAGAAGGGTCAGAAATACAATGCAGAGGGGAAAGCTTAAAGCATAAAGAATCATTCTGAAAAAAACAACAACAGAAAGCTGTGTATAACAACCTCTGGCAAAGAGCTGGCTAGCTACAAAACCCCCTGGGATTTGTCATTCTTCCCAGTTTTGGGAGAGAGGAAACCAACCACAAGATTGGCCCTCACAAAGGAGGGTGCAGGTTTAAATGTTCAGGCTCCAAGAGGAGCTTGGGGACTCTTGAGAAGAGAATAAGGGAGAGGCGGCCATCATCTCCTGGCAGCAGTATAACAGTTACTGTAGCCTTTATCTGCAGTTCCCTCATCTAAGAACAAGACAGATGACCTCTATGTAAACAGACAAGTTGGGAGGCATATGGCTAGGTGCAGAACCAAGTAACAACATACAATTTATTATAAAAGGTGAATGAAAAGATCACTAAAAGTAGGTTGGACTCTGAGTAATGAAAAAAACATTGAAGAGACAGATAATGAAATCTACCTCCTCTCTGATAGCAGAGAGCTGGAAGACACCAAGAATAGAATATTATACATATCCACACATTTATTAATAATTTATATATTAATATTTATGTTATATATCAATATAATTAATTATATATAATATTATATGTGTATATATTACATATCTATATGGTCACTGTTTTTCTTTATCACAAGGGAGGGATCAGTCTAGGGAGGATGTGAACTGATTGTGATATAAAGACAAAAGACATCAATGAAACATAATTTTTAATAAATAAATTGCATAAAATGAAATATGGAAGAGGATGAAGAAGGAAGAAGGAAGAAGAGAAACCATTAGCTAAATTGAGGGATTCTCATTACTCTACCATACCTACAGAATAAGCAAAGTGGACTCAGAAGCAATGGAATGAAGCACATACCACAAAATGCTGCTGCATGGCTACTGGTTACTGGAAAACAATGGCTAATAAGAGGCCAACCTGGTACACAGTCATCACAAAGAGGATGGATGATTTTAAGTAAAAACGGTGGCAGGTAGGACATGTGATTAATGCAAATGGGAGTAGGGAGTTGGTCAGTCCAGGGCACGGCCAACAGTGGCCATTGTCTTGACTTACAGGAAAGATTTTACAAAGAGAGATAAAGTTCACTGGTCATGCTTGGGTCTCTTTAGCCACACCTGCTATTAAGGTTGGTAGCGTCATTTTTAACATGAATGCCAAAGGTAACCTCAGGTTTTTATTTTCTTCCACCTCCATAAAAGGAAACAAGAAAGTAATAATCCACAATCCCAGGGATAAGAAATCAATGTCTAAGAAATGCTAAAACATTAAGCCTACACACTGAAAGAGTTGCTATTCTTATTATAGAAGAGGGAATGAATGATGACTTTTGTGAGCTGCAAGGACAATATTTACAGAATCATAGGTAACTGGATATTCAGATTTATCCGCTACAGGGAAAAGTTTTAAAATCTGACTATGAAGTCTAGGAATTGTACTTCCAGAGTGTTCTCTTCTTGCACAGGGTGAAAGATGAGCCTTCTATCTTTTGAACTAGGGAAAAACTTTCTGCCACATCAGGAATTTTTGAACTAGTCTGTAGGTGAGGAGAGAAAGGAGGAAAAAATGGTTGGGAAAGGAGTGGTAGGCAGTGGAGATGAGGCAGCTGAACAATGGCATTTGAAAAGCCAGAAAATCCCCTGTGTGTATTATCTGGTGCAGATTTTGAGACTAGAGACTATTGACTGTGACTCTCCCTTTTTGAAAGAATTACAAAAAACTTCACTCCAGCTCCTTCCCTAGTATCATTTGCTACCAGGTGCTTTTATGTGATTTTCTCTATTTCTCTAAGTTGTTTCTATTTCATGATTGTTGTTCCATATAAAAAACTCTTATCAATCACAACCGCTTTATGATACATTCTGTATAACTTGTAGCAATAACAGTATCAAGGTAGGGCTGTGAGAGTTGGATTATAAGGAAAGCTGAACATGATAGAATTGATGCTTTTGAATTGTGGTGCTAGAGAAGACTTTGGAGAGTCCCTTAGACAGCAAGAAGGTCAAATAAGTCAATACTTAAAAGAAATTAATTGAGGCTATTCACTGAAAGGTCAAATAGTGAAGCTGAAATTTAAATACTTTGGCTGCATAATGAGAAGATGCAATTCACTGGAAAAGACTCTAATGTTGGGAAAGATTGAAGGCAAAATAAAAAGGGGAAGGCAGAAGATGAGATGGATTGATAGTGTCATGGAAAAAACAAACATGATCTTAGACTTCAAGAGACAGTGAAGGATAGAAGGGCCTGGGGTGCTATGGTCCATAGGGTCACAAAGAGTTGGACACAACTGAAAGACTGAATAATACTAACTGTATAACTTGCTTTGTATATATTTGTTGGAGTGTTTTCTCCCCCCTCAGATTGTGAGCTCCTAGAGGACAGATGTTTTTTGCCTTTTTCTGTATCCCTAGTGCTTCACATAGTCCTTGGCACATAGTAGGCATTTAATAAAAGTTTGCTGATTGATTGATATCATTATTGCATGCAGGGGAGAGTGCAATGGAAGATGCTAGTGAATATCTAGAAATACACAGATCTTAGGGAAAGAACTTAATGCTCAGGTTTTTATCCTGACTTGGGGGCTCTGAGCTAAAAATGAGAGAAAATTTTGCTTAAAGACAGCTATCCCATCCCCCTGCCTCCACCTCCGAGTCATCTCTCTTCTAAGATAAACAATCTCACTCCTTTCAACCACACCTTATATGACCATGGTCTCAAGATTGTTCATCATTCTAGTGAGCCTCTTCTGGACCCTCTCCAGTTTATCAAGCTCCTTCTTAAACTGGAGTACCCAGAACTGAACACAAGACTCCGTGGTCTGACCACAGCAGCATACTCAGGGCCTATCACTCTTATTCCTGGAAATAATGTCTCTCAAAGCACATACCAAGATTAAATTAACTTTTTTAGCTGCCACACCACACTGCTGACTCACATTGAATCTACATGCACTCCACTGAAAAACCAACAGACCTTTTTCAGACAAACTGTTGTCCAGCCATACTTACTCTATCATGTACTTGGAAAGTTGACTTTTTGACACTAAGGATAACACTTCACCTTATCTCTATTGGTTTTCATTTTATTAGATTCAGTCCAATGCTCTAGTCTGTTTTTAGGACCCTGATTCTGCCATCCAGTGTGTTGGTTAGCCCTTCCAGATTTGAGCCATTCATAATTTGATGAGCATGTTATCTATGTGTTTTTATTCAAGTCCTTAATAAAAATGTGAAACAACATAAGGCCAAATGCAAATCCTTCAAACACTTCACTCAAGAAGTCCTGCCAAGTTGATAGAGAACCATTAATACCTATTCTTTGAGTCCAGCCATGTGATTAGCTCTAAGTCCCATCTAATTATATTATTTTCTAGTCTACATGTTTTCTCCAGGTAGAGTATGAGATATTTTACAAAAGTATTTTAATAAAAGTCTAGCTAAACTACATCTATAGCATTCCCCTGATCTATTTCATATTTCATTACTCTGAAAAAAAGGAAACAAGATTAATATGCATGATCTGTGGTTAATCAAGCCACGCTGACTTTTTGTAATCATTGATTATTTTTCAAGATGTTCACTAATTACCTCATTGATAAATTGTTGATTAAATTAATATAGTTGTTTAATTTATTAATGCTTATTGAATTTGCTAGTGTTTAATTTATTTCATGTATTAATGTATAATTAATAAATACAATTTTCCTAGAAATTGAAATTAAGCTCCCTTACAAATAGTTTGCAAACTCTGTTCTATGATCTTGTTTGAAAATGGTGACAAGGTTTACCCTTTTCCAGTTCTGCAGAACCTTTCCAATTCCTCACAATATTTCATATGTCATTGCCAGTGGCTCAGCAATCACAGGCTCCATTTCTTTCAGCACTAATGGTGTCTTTCACCTGGGTCAGGTGACTTGAATTCATTGAATGTCACAAGCTGATTTCTTACTGTCCCTTTGACTAATTTGATTATCAACCTCCTACTAATTATTTATATCTGTTATTTGAGCAGGGAAAATAGAAGCAAAATAAATTGATCTAATCTACTTCCACTCTGTTTTCAATTATTATTATTCCATCCATTCCAAGAAATGGTCCTAACCTTTTTTTTAAATAACTTTTTCTTTCCCTCCATAAAACCTCAAAACAACCCCTTTCTGTTGTCCTTACTTCTCTTTTCAGCTTTAGCTCATCTGGCTTTGTAACATTGCTGACACTGTTTCTTTAGGACTGCAATGCTCTCATACTCATCCTTGGTTACTTTTTGCTTACATGTAAAGATGTTTTTAAAATCTAAGTTAGGTTGGAAGGTCCTTACACATTCACATAATTCTCTTCGGAAAACTTTCATTTCCTTGCTAATTGAAATGGCCTCCCTTTGTGCCTTTAAAATTTCATTCTTGAGTTCCTGTCCCACCTAAGTCGAATGCCTCGGGAAGGATTTTAGTACAGGTGGTCCCACTTACCCTACCTAGTGTTCCTCTGGACTGTTTGAAGTTTGCTTTCCCTAAATCTAGGGTGCTTTGTCAGACTATGTCCAATTTTTCTCCCCTTCTTCGTTACCAACTCCCTCAATACACTCTGATCCAGAATATTAAGTGCTGAGGAACTCAGAGAACAAAGTTTTACCATCTCCATACTGCCTCCAGAATGAAATGCAACCCTCTCAGCCTAGCGTCCACAATATGACGTCTGTGTACCTTTCCAGACTTACTTCACTCTTCTCTCCTTCACCCTCTACCTTCTAGCCAACTTGGACAACCCCTCACTAACTCTGGACAACTGCCTTTTGAGGGGATTGGAGCAGCAAGTGGTGAATTGAGAGAAATGATGAACCACATTACCTTGTGACTCAATTCTGGAGCTTTCTATTCCATTATGGGTCTAGCCCAGTTTCTGGCCTGTGAGAAAACTCTGTTCAGTTGTGGGAATGAGGAGAAAATTTTGTTGTATTGTTTGAACCCATCCTTGAATGAGGAGGAAGCTGAACCACCTCTACCTGCTGCTAGAGACCCTTAATTAAGGACTCAGCTTATTCTGACCAGAAACCCAGTCAGATCCAAGATGGATGCAAGGAGTTTTCTCACAATTAATTATACATCTCAAGCAACCCATATGTCCTATGTGAAAACTGGTCCCATACTGATCAATCAGTTATTTTCATGTTCTTTTGATTGAATACAGACACCCGGGGGAAGTGGGACACCTGTCTTTCGAATATCAGGGAATTGCACTTGTTCACTCTCCCCTTCCCAACTTGGAAAGCCCCTAACATTTTCTCCAATCAGAAATCAGACAACTTAATCTTGTACCCTGGTTGTTTTCTTTTAATTAATTTTTTAATTCATAAAAATCTGTCTCCGCCTGTATTCAGGGTCCAGTGCCAAAGCCGAGGGGCCTGGCCCTGGTTTGTTATGCAATCGGCACACATTACTTCGTAAATCAAGAACCTTCACTTCCTCAATCATTTCAGCTTTTATCCACCACACTCTTTCCCAAACACAACATGTCATCTCCCACTCCCATGCATTCGCATAGGTTGTCTGTTCCTCGTGCTTGGAACGCATGCTCTCTTCACTTCTGCCTTTCAGATTCTTTATCTTCTTTTAAGATTCAGCAGACTCTGCCTTCTGCAGGCCGCCTGATTGATTCCTCTAGCCGGCAGTGTCCTCTCCCTCTCCAAATAGGCCTAAAGTGCTTTGTCTGGATCTCATTTTTGCCCCTATCTTGTTTTAGGCTTATGTGTGTATATGTTATATCATCTCACTTGAATATAACTTCCTTGAGGGCAGCGCTGAGCACAGTGCCTGGTCCGGAGGAAGCACCTAACGGATGTTTAGCAAACTAAAAAATGAGCACTGGAATAGTCAGGGTCATCTGTATGGAAGAGACAGTTTAAGATGAGCCTTGATGGGGGCAGCTAGGTGGTGCAGTGGATAGAGCACTGACCCTGAAGTGAGGAGGACCTGAGTTCAAACCCGGCCTCAGACCAAGCACTTGACGCTTACTAGCTGTGTGACCCTGGGCAAGTCACTTAACCCCAATTGCCAAAGAAAAAAGAAAGAAAAAAGATGAGCCTCAGTGGAGGAATAGAATTTGAAAACTTTAAAGGAATGTAGGAAAGTACTCCAGGCCTGAGAGAAAAGTGATTGGCATCACTAGAACTGGGACAATGGAAGAAGAGAGTTATGCTGCATCTTTTCAAAAGGAAGGAAGGAAGGAAACAAACATTTATTATGTGCCTACAATGTGTCACCTGTGGCTCCAAGAAGCTGTAGCTTGTCAGCGGCCACAGCTCAGTAAAACCATCTCAGCAGATGGGCTAAACTAGGTTGATGGCAACCAATAGACCTCAAACCCATCAGTGAATGAAGGGAATGTCTACCTCAAGCATGTGTGAAGACTTCCCCTGGTGAAACGGGCAGATGAGAACAATTTGTTCCAATGGCCATGAAGAAGGTGTTAGTAGCACTTAGAGCTTGGTCAGAAATCAATGACGTCAAAGTTACCCACTGTATCCTGCACCATTGCCAGTTGTCTGGACTTGTCCTGCCACTGGACTTTGATGACTCAAGAAGAGAGAGTGAAGCTGATGACTTCGTGCAGTTCTGCTTCACCTAAATTTAATTCACACATGAATCAAGATTTCATCATCCGTGATATCATTGAAAGTGAGTCCTCTTTGAAAACGAAGGACAAACAACAACAACTGTGCCAGGCACTGAGCCAAGCACTTTATAATTATTATCTCATTTGAGCCTCACAGCAACCCTTGGGGGGAGATACTATTATTATCCTCATTTTACAATTGAAGAAATTGAGGTTTCAGTCATGTCCAACCCTTCATGACCCTATTTGGGGATTTTCTTGGAAAAAGACATTGGAGTGGTTTGTCATTTCCTTCTCCAGCTTATTTTACAGATGAGGAAACTGAGGCAAACAGGATGAAGTGACTTGCCCAGGGTTGCACAGCTAATAAGTGTCTGAGGTTGGATTTGAATTCAGGTCTTCCTGACTCCAGGCCCAGTGCTCTATTTACTGTGCCACCAAGCTCCCAAGGTTGACCATGGGGCCCATTCTACAAAAGCCACATTTACTTCTCAGTCTCCAGAATGGCCCACCTCCATCAAGCCAGTCTCTCTACCATGCCCTCAACACAGACTACTCTTCCCCCCTCCACGCCTCTGCTTCTATTGTCTCTTCTGTGCCTGATAAGCTGCCCTACAGTTTCTAGCTTCCAAACCACACTTTTCCTTCAAGGCTCAGATGCAGTCCTACCTACTCCATGAAGCCTTCCCTGTCTCACCCTATCTCCCTGTCCTCACTGAGCCTCTTTTCCTCTGAACTGCTTCCAGCATCCTTTCAATCTGGACCATACAACTTAGCCCTTCCAGCTGTTCCCTCAACGTTCACAGGACAGTCACAAAATATTTCATAGGATCAATTTAGAACTTGAGGGTGATATAAACATATTGAGAGATTTACTGATGGGTACTTACCAATATGCAGAGACATTTTAATGACCAGCTTACTATCTGCTTGGAGTATGGTTCCATGGTACACAAAAACCACTTTGCCCCAATTTGCATTCAAAAATCTTATATAGTCTTTAGTTACATCAACAAGGATACATTTGGAATTTTACAAAGGGCAAAGAGGAAGGTAAAAATTTATATTTCAAAGAACTGATAGCAGAAGGGGGAGATACATATCAGGTAAATTAATAAACTAGGGGATTTAGTTGATATCTCAAGCTGGAATTTTGCAAACAGACAGGATAGGAACTGACCAGACATCACCAGGGCTGTAACTGATGTCTCAGCTTAATAATTTAGGGGGTAATAGCTGAGGGCAGCTAGGTGGCACAGTGGATAGAGCACTGGCCCTGGAGTCAAGGGGATCTCTGTTGAAATCCAGTCTCACACATCTCCTAGCTGTGTGACCCTGGGAAAGTCATTTCATCCTGTTTACCTCAATTTTCTCATCTGTAAAATGAGCTGGAGAAGGAAATGGCAAACCACTTCAGTATCTTTGCCAAGAAAACTCCAAATGGGGCCATGAAGAGTCAGACTTGACTGAAAATGACTGAACAACAATAAAACTAAATCAGAAATCATTCTTTTGCTACCCTAAGCTAAAGTTTGATGTCTCAGCTAACTTCTGCAGGCCCCAGCCTACGACGTACCCGTCTTAATGAACTGGTGGCAACACTCAAATTCTCTTACTATGAAGGTCTATCAGAGATCCTCTAGATCAAATGCCTTATTTTACAGAAAAGGAAACTGAGGCGCAGGAAAAGGAAACCCTTTCCCCAGAGTCAAAGAGATTGTGTGGCTTGCTAGTGTCAGAGTTGGGACTTGATTCCAGGTCCTCCGGATCCAAATCCAGGGCTTTCCCACAATGCCGACCTTTCCATCTTGACTTCCTTTCTATAGCAGTATCCTTTCCCTCTCCATGGTCTCTGAAGCCATCTTTTTCCTTACAATGTTTAGGGTGGTATAGCAGAACAAGCATTGGAATTGGAGTCACAAGACCAACCCCTGTTATCTACCAATTAGTCAACTTTAGACAAGTTCCTTCTCCTCTCTGGGCCTCAGTTTCCTCATATATAAAGGTATAAGGTGGACCACGATCATGCTTCTAGCCCTAAATTCTAAGATCCATGAAAGATTTTTTCTACTTCCTTTCCTATAACAGGCTCAGGGGAAGTGAGGCAGGAACCTGCTGAGCCAGCCCATGCTTGGCATTCACACCCATTACAGTATTTGCATCAGCTGTTCCTATTCTAGTCAGAATACCAGGTAAAAAGGAGGTACACATGAGCACAAGCCCAGCTGCCTGTCTTGCCCAATTCTTTGCACACAATTGTTGTCGTTGATGTTATTTGTCCTTCATTCTCGAAGAAGACCATGACATCAGGGAGGTGATGCCATGACATGCAAGTGAATTGGATTTAAGTGAGGGAGGGCTATGCAAAGTCATCAGCCTCATTTTCTCCTCCACAGCCATCTGGGTCCAGTGGCCAGATGTAGATCAGGACAATTGGAGATGGCCCTGGATGCAGTGGGAGACCTTGGTCTTTTAAGCTAAGATGTTTAATAGGTCTCAGTTTGACTGAGTCAATATCCATTCAGTGTTTAAGGCTAGGTAAGAAATGACGCAGAGAATGGTCTTTACCTAGTCAAAAAAAATCGATCTGAGAGGGGAAGATGTTTAGGGTTTCTGGTCAAAACAGAAACAACTGCTATTTACATTCACTCTAAGCCAATCAGGGCCCAAACAGTGACCAAGTGGGGCCTGGCCTGGGACCTATTGTTGGCCAGTCAAGAGAGTCACAGTGATTTGGGTTTAAGGCTAGTCCTTAAGAAAAAAAAAATCTACCCATAAACCCCAAGATATCTTGTCAGTTTTCAGGATCAAAATTCATATTCCTTTGTGCTAAATGAGTGCTTGTTAAGTTGAATTGAGTCAGGCAGCATCACTGAGAGTCAGATTTTCAGTGAAGATCACAGGAAGATTGTCTCAGTGCTGGACTTTACAGCCCAGTGTCTTTTTCATGTACCACTTCCTTTCCATTTCTAGCCTAGCTCAGCTTTTCATTATTCCATACTTGGACTACTGTATCCCTACCCCTAGTGCTCCTCCCTCCCTCTGATTGGAGAGGGTAGAGGTAAGGGGGAGAGGGTAGGGCCACCACCTCATTTCTCACCTGGATGCTCTCCTTACCTGAAATACTGCCCTCACAAACACCAGAACCTTACTTTTCTCCTTATCCAAATCCTATCCAATCATCAATACCCAGATCTATGAAGCCTTTTCTAACCATCCCATCTGGAAGGAATCTCTCCCCCTTCTGAACTCCCATAGAATTTATTTTTTAGATTACTCATTTGCTGCTTATTGACTTTTTGTGTTTATTTTTTTACCTTTTTTCTGTATAAGTATCTTAAATCTCCAACAAGACCGCAAGATCTTTTTTTTGGGGGGGGGGAGAAATTGTGCCATATATTTCTCTAATTTAAAAAAAAACAAATTGAACTACATACTAAAGAAAAACACAAATATTTAAAGACATCAAGAATAAAACAAAAAAATATTTTAAATGATGATTGATACATGAAATTCTAAACTTCTGAAATTTAGAATTTGTTTCCTTAGATTTCTTTGTATGCTTTGGATTTCTTTAAACAATGTCTTGTAGACAGCAGGCATAGAAGGAGCTGAAAAATTTAGGGGCTAAATTACATGTTGGTTACCATTGCTCACTGTTACCAAATACAGAAGGGCTACAGACACTGATTCTTACAACTGAAGGTTGGAAGGGACCTTGGAGATCATCTAGTCCTACCCACCACTCACTGTAACATGAGATAGGGAAGGGATGAAGAAATATAAGTAAGTGGAACAATTTTTGTAGCTCCTGCATCGTTGAAGTATTTTAAAGTTCTCTGGAAGAGTTGTGCAATTAACTGACTCACAAAGTGTTAGTGGGTTTTTTTTTTTTTTAAGGATCCTAGAAGGTCAGATCTTCAACGTGGAAGGGAACTTAGAATATAGAATGTTAGCACAGGGAGGAACTTTTGAAAATAGAATATTCCAGGATCTTAGGAAATAGGCTTTGCAGAAATCTAAGAACAAAGGGTTTTAAACCTGGGAAGCACCTTAGAAAATAGAATATTAGAATTAGGAAGGATCTTAGATCATAGAATATTAGAACTGGAAGGAGCTTTAGAAAATATAACATTCAAGCTACAAAGCATCTAGAGAATTTAGAATTGGAAGAAGACTTAGAATGTGAAAATGGTTCCTTAGAACATAGAATGTTAGAACTGGAAGGGACCTTAGGATATAAAATGTGAAAGCTAGAAGGGACATTAGAATATAGAATGTTAGTGCTTGGAATGGCGTGTTGGTCTATACCAGGAGTGGGGAACCTGTGGCCTGGAGGCCACATGTGGCCCTCTAGGTCCTCAAGTGCAGCCCTTTCACTGAATCCAAACTTCACAGAAGAAATCCCCTTAATAAAAGGATTTGTTCTGTAAAACTTAGACTCATTCAAAAGGCTGAACCCAAGCACCTAGAAGGCCACATGTGGCCTCCAGGCCACGGGCTCCCCACACCCATGATTTTATTTATAGAGTAGCTCCCCATAAGGATATTTCTTCCACCAATGAGATGGGCAACTAGCTCATCTCTAACTTATAATTTTAGAGGGTCACTGGGGGCACTGAGAGAATAAGTGACTTGTTCTTGGTCAAATAAATAGTATGTTTTAAAAACAGGGCATGAACTCATGTCTTCCTGATTCTAAGGCTGGCCCTCTAGACACCACACAATAATGCCCTTCAAAAGGGCCTAGAGCACTTACTATGAAAGCTAGAAGGTACCTTAGAACATAGATTATAAATTAACTAATCAATCAAGTATTTATTAAATGTCTACTATGTGCCAGTCATTGTGTTAAGTACTAAAAGGGATCTTTCAGGTCATTTTTTCCAATCCCCTCATTTGACACATGAGGAAACTGAGGCCCAGCGTGGGGAAGTTATTTGCCCAATGATACACAGCTAGTTTGGAGTAGAATTGGCATGAGAATCCAGTCTTCTGACTACTCACGTCACATAACTGATATCAGTGAAGAAACAAATGATGAGAAAAGAAAAACAATATATCACAAATGCATATGGAATTCATGGGGTGGCCATTTTTATACACATATTGTTGAGCTGGTGAAATATGCTTCTTTTAGTTGGTATTAAATGGATGGCAAGAAAAAACTACCAAGGAGATTTGTGGAAAGATGTAAAGAGATAAGAGAATAATTTGGATAAAAATTATAAAGCAAAAGTGTCTTTTGATCTAACTCACAGGAATGACACCTTTAAGAAAACCACAGGCTCAGCTGGAGGTTTAACCAAAAAACCAATGCAGAAAGCCAAAAACCATAAGGAGTAGCTATGGCCAGAGGTCTGGAACATTAAAAGAGTTGACATTTACAAAGTGTTTTGTTTTATTTTTAATGGGATTTACGTCCATAATCTTATTTTAACCAGCATGGCAACTGGGTGAAGCAGTTGACTAGTTAAAACACCCTATTTAAAGAGGAGGAAACCGAAGTTCAGATAATGGTAATGATGTGCCTACGGTCACAGAGGTGGAAGGAATCCGGGTCTCTACAAGGAGGGGCAGAATGCTGTCTATGGTGGAAAGTACAGCGTCTTTTGAGTCTATTCTGCACCCTACCTTTGACACTCACTACCTATGTGACCTTGGGCAAATCATTTAATCTCTGAGGCCTTCAGTTTCCTTATTAGTCAAATGAGGGGAGTAGTTAGGCTTGAAAGCATCTGTGATTGCTTCCAGCTCTAAAGTTTTTGAAGTCTCATGGTTTTTTCCACTGGGACATCATGGAACTTCACATTGAGCCTATAGTGGGGGGTGGGGGGGGGGGGGGTTGGTTTCTCTTTTATGGAAGATAGAGTATGTATCTAAAAAAAGGGAGATAGGAAGTGAAATATTTCAAGGAAGGCACTGTTCAGAAGTAAGACGTGGCTGAAAGAGGAAGATAAAACTCTGTTGAGAGAAAAGAGGAAGGGATGTGGTGCCTCTTTGCAAAGTTTCAGAAGCTGTATCTCTTACCACTACATATCTACTATGGTCTGTGCCACATGCAGGACTTTTATATTGATGGGGCACCAGAAATGTGAATGATGGACAAGTGGGAGAACTGATTTCTAGGACCTGGGAGTACTGGGCAGGGCAAATGTCCCTACCTGGTTTGGGGCCTGATCATGTTCAATAAGAAAAGAGTGCCAGAAAGCAATCATCGTCCCACATGCTAGGGATCCTTTCTTTCTAGTTTGGAGTACATGGGCTACCTGAATTGAAAAGTTCAGGAGTTATGTGAATCCTAGGATATTCCAGGGAGATCTCCAAATCCAGCTATGTCCAGGTGCCTGTCCTCTACATTGGTCACCATAGAAGACAGCAACCATATTCATGTCCACCATGTCTATAAAAGCTACATTATCTATACAGGTCTGATCGTGTCACTACCTGCTCATGAAGTCTCAGCAGCTTTCCGGAAGCACAGAGTACACTGAGTGACCTAGATTCAAAACCCAACTTAACTATCTGTGTGATCTTGGGCAAGTCACTCAAATTCCATGACCTCAGGTTTTCTCATCTGTACATGAAAGGTACAGCTTGATGACCCTTTAAGGTCCCTTTCAGCTCCAAGATCCTGGCTTTTAAAGTCTCTCCCAGGTTGCTCTACATTAACTTTCCTGTCTCATTTCATATTATTCCCCCTCATACTTGTTATATTCCAATGAAACAAGCTATCTAACTGTTCCTGAGCCTTAGCATCCCATCTTTGTCTCTGTGTTTAACTCAGTCTGCTCCCCCTTTGTTCAACTTCTGGAATGTACTCCCTTCTCACAGCTACCTCTTAGAAGCCTTATCTTCCCCCAAAGTCCAGTTGAGGCCTCACCTATCTCCTATGGGAGACTTCTCCTGATGCTCCAGTTTTCCCAATTCCTGATAGCATTGGTCCCATGAAGTTCATGTCCAAAGTTGGCATTGCTACCAGATTCTGCTGAGCTGGAGGCCCATACCTGTGCCGCCCAGGGCTTTGATGATGAGATGACTACAATACCCAACTTGGATTTCTGGCTTCCTGGATCCTCATTGCTCATGCTCCAGGCCCAGACTGGCACTTAGATTGGAAAAGAGTGAATAAAAAGTCTAAGGACCCAAACCTATTTCTTGGAGCCTAAGTAAGCACCATGCTTATTCCTCTTATACCATGGTTCTCTCACCGGAAGCCATTAATCAAAGAGTCACCTTGCTCCCTCAGATTCAGATGCAGCAAAACTACAGCCAGTGTTGATTCAGGCCCTTTTAAAATCAAGGACAGTAGTTCTGGCTATATGGCTAATGGAAGAATCTTCCTCCCAACCATGTGGCAGGTCAGTCAACTGGAACCAATAATGGAATATTCATATATGCTCTAGACTTCATGATTCTCTCAGAAGCAGCTCCCCCAGTGTCTTCCATGTGGATGACATCATCCAAGCCAACTGATGGAATCTATACTTGTATCAGTCCTCCTTTATAAAAGAGAAACATTCCTCTTCTATAAAATGAAGGGGTTGGATTCCATGGCTTCTATGATCTATTTTAGTTTTAAACCTATGATCCTATGTACATATTAAACTCATTCATTGATAAAAGAAAGAATAGCAACTTTCCTCAATGATCATTGCTCACATTTAGAGAGCACTCTGTGGTTTTCAAAGCACTTTAAAGAGATACCTCATATCATTCTATTCTCACGACAACTCTAGTAGGCTGGTGCCATAATTATCTCCATTTTCTGAATGAGGAAAATGAGTATCAGAGAGGTTAAATGGCTTGCCCACAGATACAGTGTTTTCATTCCATTTCTCATTCTTATTCCTATTCAATCATTATTCCTATTCTCAAGCCATTGTCATGGATTCTTATTCTGATCCTGAGTACAGAACAACATATGAAAAAGGGAGACATGATCTCTAATGGTGTTTGCCAGTGTCATGGAGGAGGGCTTGAAAATGTTCAAATGGAAGAGAATAAGGATCTCAGGGTGCTCCCATTACTTCAGAGCCACCTCCCTGAGAACCATAGCCATGCAAAAGAGGTAGGCCTAACAATCTATGATGAAAAAACTAAGTCGATGAAAAATGTATATTGCCCAGATGGCTCTTGGCAGTCAGAGTGGTAGTCCATTGCTTTAATAATGAATCAAAGGAAGAGAAGTGACTGAATTCCTTTAGAAAACTGTTGATTGCTCTCAATGATCCCAAGCTGCAGGCTCTCCAAAAACCTCATCTTTTTAATGTAGTCATGATTGAAGAAAAATGGCCCATAGAATCATTTTCTATAATGGTTCCAATGGATTCTATCATTTTTCATGATAGGCCAATGAGCATTCCTCATCTATTAATGTATCCTGAACCGATCTTTGGAAGGATATCAGGATTTTGGGAGTACACCACCCTAGCTTGGGCCATCATCGCCTCTATCCTAGACTACAAAAATAGCTTACTTACTGGCTTCCCTGTCTTGAGTATCTCTTCACTACAAACTATCCTTTATATTTCTGCCAGAGTGATTTTCCTAAAACACAGGTCTGAATTAGGTCTCTCCTCTACCGGGAAGCTCCTTTTTACCTCCAGGCTGAAATACCTTCACCTGCTTGACATGGTCCCAACCTACTTTTCCAGTCTTCTTACATAGTCCCTGAAATGGAATCCAGTCAAACTGGCCTTCTTGACATCTTTTATATATAGAATTCTCTTTCTTGTCTCTGTGCCTTTTTTTTCATTGTCAATAGTCTATGCTTGGAATGCATGTCCTTGTTGCCTCCACCTCTTATAATCCCTCCATAATCTCCTTGGACTCAACTCAAAAACCACCTTTCACAAGAGGTCTTTCATAATTCCTTAGTTCCTAGTGCTGCTCCTCCAATAAACTTTTATCCATGGTATATAAATGGGAGGGTCTGTTCTGTTTTACCTTTGCTTTTGTGTCCTCAGTCCCTGGCACATAATAAGCACTTAGTAAATCCCCACTGATGGGTTGATTGATGAAAGATGTTAGAATGCATGGAAGTGAAATATGGTATATCCACTTTGTGGAACAATTAGTATTCCTGTTTTCCTGGGAATAGAGTATTATGATGATGACGATGATGATAAATGACAATAATAATTGATAGCATTTATATAGCAATTTAAGCTTTACAAAGTTCTTTACCTATGTTATCTTAGAGCTGCCCTGTAAGATAGATGCAATTACTATGCCCATTTTACAGTTGAGGAAACTGAGGCAGATTGATATTAAGTGACTTGCCCAGGGTCACACAGCTATTAAGAATCTGAGGCCAAATTTGAACTCAGGTCCTCATGACTCCAGACCCAGTACTCTAGCCATTGCATCACGTAGCTGCCTACGTGAGAAGAACCTGAACTAGGGTGGTTGAGTGAACAGAGAGAATGAGATAGATGTGAGAAATGTTGTGAAGGTAAAATCAATAAGATTTGGCAAGGAGGGAATGAGGGAGAGGGTAAGAGTTGAAGATGGTCCCTAGGTTTTGAACCCCAGTGGGGAGAATCATAGTACCCTGAACAGAAAAAGGAAAGTTTAGAGGAGCAGTGGGTTTCTTGGGGGAAGATAATGATTTCTGCTTTGGACTTATGGAACTTGAAATGCCAGTAGACATCTAGGCAGAGATATCCAGCTGGCAGTTGAAGATGTGGAACTGATGTTGAAAAGAAAGGTTGGGGTTGAATATTTAGATGTAGATTTAGGAGTTTCTACAGACCATGAAAGGACTCAAAATCATAGGAACACAGACTTGGTGCTGGAAGGGTCCTGCCTAGTTAAACCCCCTCTTTGTAGAGATAAGGAAACTGACTTGCCCAATAAAGATAATTAGTGGCAAGACAATGGCAGAAAATTCAGGCTTAAGGTAAGGAAAAACTTAACAATTAGAACCATACAAAAGCAGAATGTGCTGCCTCAGGAAGAATTCAATACTCTCTCACTAGTCTTCAAGCCAAAGCTTGATTCTATCTATCATCTTCCTCTTTTGTGGGGAGGAAATGTTCATCTTTCTGTAGATACTTTAGGGGTGATCGGCCTTCTGTTTTGTTCATGTTGTAGAGGCTTTTGTTCAGATACTTTTTAGATTATCATGGTCCATTTTATAGGTTCAAAGTTGTACGTTAAGATTGCTATCATGTAGGTATTAATCGCTTTAAGCTTATTCTTCATTGAGTTCAATTCAACTCCTGTGAAGACGTGTTCAATCATCCCCACCAAGTGACAATCAGCTGGCACACACAAGGCAGGTGTGCCAGCCTACCTGAAGCATCAGGGCACCCTGAATGATAGGCAGGAGGCAGTGTGTGCCAGACAAGTCAAAGCACCACCACCTTGACCACCATTTTTCCTCAGACCCTGTTGAATACAGTTTAGGACTCTGAACCCAACAGCATTAGGAATAGGAATGCTTCCAACCCAGTGCCCTCAGCCATCATCTTAGGAAGCCACTCATGTGGAGATGCAGCCTGGCTACTGCTCCTGCAGGTGTTACAGCCACAGTTACTAAATACCCAAGGAAGAACATTCTTACCCAGAGTCCTTGGCACTGTCAAATGGCTCAACACCAGAAACAGATACAATTTTATAAGGGAAAATGATATTAAAGAAGAGATATTAACATCTGCTTTGCTGCTGCATTCCAAGGATCATGAGACTTTTCCATTTGATTTGCTGCTGGAAACCTCCAAATGTATTCTTCTGTTTGTATTCCCAGTACTTAGCATAGTGTTTTGCACACAGTAAATGCTAAATAAATGCATTATTCATTCTTATTCAGCTATGATTTAATGTTTCTAATTAATATATCAGAAACCAATGTCATTTTATTAATTAAAATGCCACTAAATAAGGAGCATCACCAACCGCTTTATTGTTTCAGTCAAGGTACCTTGGGGCCTTTCCAGTTGGTTTATTCGTCTTCAATTTATTTTTACTTGTTTCTTGCCTTTAGGAGACCAAGGTATTTATCTGCAAATATTACCTTCATATGTTGGTTTGATGTGACTTCCAGATTCAAGCTTGAAACCTTTAGTCTCTATCTTTCCTTGGTATACATTAAGAATTCCACAACTAGTAAGTCCAAGTGATATTTTGATATAACTGGAGAAAGATTTCACAAGATAAAGAAGTTGTTTAATGTATTTTAGTAGAATAATACAACAATGCCATTCTTATACAACATCATTAATAAGTTTTGGTTCACCTGAAGAATGAAAAGCATTTATTAAGTGCTTATAATAAAGACTAGTTGCAAAGAACTGTGCTAACTTCCGGAGATACAATCAGAAAAGCAAAATAGTCTTTGCTCTCAAGAAATTAACATTGTAAGTGTGGAGGAGGGAAGCAAGACAGTCCCTAATTTCAAGAAACTCACCTTCTAATTGTGGGAGATGACTCATATAGGAAGTTTCTGCTGCAAGTCAGATGGAAGAGCCCTGGGGTACCTTGATTTCAACAACAAGGCACTTGGTGATGCATCTTATTCAACTGCATTTCAATTAATAAAACCATATTGGTTTCTGATATAGATTGAGTTTTAGAGTTGGGAGAGCTGGTTCAGGTGTGAAAGAATTCACTTAGACCTTCTCTGTAACCACTGGGAGTTTTATTGATGCAAAAGCAGCAGGCTAGCTCTGGAAAGAGGACTAACAACTTACGGAGGGATAGGGGTCTGTTTTATCTTACAAGACAAGGAGAGAAGATGGAGGGCAGCTAGGTGGTGCAGTGGCTAGAGCACCCGCCCTGAAGGCAGGAGGACTTGCGTTCAAATCCGGCCTCAGAACAAACATTTGACACTTACTGGCTGCGTGACCCAAGGCAAGTCTCTTAACTCCAATTACCTAAAAATTAAAAAAAAATTTTAAAAATACTAAAAAAAAAAAGATGGGGGGGATTGTCATGACACAGGTTGAGGAAGATGGATGACAGGATAGGGGACCCAGGATAAGGGAGATAGGGGAAATTTTATAACTCATGATGAGGGAGACAAGGGATTTTTATGGTCCAGGAGAGGGGTGGAGTTTTATGGTATCTCAAGATAAGGGAAAGAGACTCTAGGATGCCCTCAAGTTCAGAAGGGGCCTCACAAGGTGCTGGAAAAACAACCCTTAATTAAAATTTGTTTCTTTAAAAAGTTTTCAGCTTTTAGGGCACTGTTTGCTTTTACATCAATAGTGCCAAGGATTTCGGCGGTGGGAATTTTTTTTCTGAAATTTCAGCAACTGTGGCTGCTGAGGAGGTAAGACTAATACTATGCCAGAGGAAGTTGCCAGGTTGCATTGCCACAAAAATTATTTCCCTGGACTGTGGCTACAGGGGCCAGGACAGAAGCAGGGCTAATGATGTGGGGACTGCTGCTATTCCCAGGACTTACTGCTTTACTCAACCATTGGTGGCAGTTGGCTGGCAGTTAGCGGTGATGTGATGGGTATGATACAGCAATTTTTGCCCACGAGAATGACTAAGTATTTGTTGTTATTGTCATTCAGTTGTTTTAGTCATGTCTGAATCTTCATGGTCCCATTTGGGAGAGGTTTGCCATTTTCTTCTCCAGCTCATTTCACAGATGAAGAAACTGAGGTAAACAGGGTTAAGTGACTTGCCCAGGGTCACACAGCTAGTAAGTGTCTGAGGCCGGATTTGAACTCAGGAAGATGAGTCTTCCTGACTCCAGGTCCGGCACTCTATCCACTGCACTACCTACCTGCACTAGCATTTAGTTACAAGCTAAAGGTAAAGCCACTGGTCTGGGGGCCTTGAGGAGAGGGACAGCAGAACAAAGAGCAGCAGTGTTATTTCCAGGGCTCTTGGATTCCAGGCTATCTCTATAAGGGTCTGAGGGGAAGTGATGGTGAAGCTGGTGACCCACCTGGTATGAGCTGCCTCCTATCTCTCCCTCAGGATGCCAAACTATTTCAGCTATTATTATTAGCATCACAGCAGAAGCAATCCGAGAGAACTGCCTAAGGTGAGTAGCAAGTCTAGAAATCTAGGATCACAGGTTCACAGCCTGAAAGGACCTTAAAGGCCATTTAACCCAACACTTCCACGTTAAAGATGAATAATCTGAGGCCTGACAAAGTCAAGTGACTTGCCCAAGATCACACAGAGAGTAAGCATCAGGGGTAAAATTTGAAAACCTAGATCCTCTGGTTCCAAAGTCAATGATTTTTTCTCTCTATTGCACTACACTGTCTAGCTGGTACACTCACTAGACAATTAAACACTATGTTGTCCAATTATAGGGAACACAGACAACAGCAAAAACATGCAGAACAGAATCTGGAAAACAGAAGTTTATTAGAAAAAAATGTCCTTAATCAGCAGGTGAAAGCCAGAGTCAAAAGGTCAAGGTGGCAACATAAGGAGTAAAGAAGTTCAAAATACAGTAAGCAATTTATCACCAAAAAGCTTTACTACAGACACCAGAGAAACAAAGAAATCAGAGGAAAGAGGCAATGCTTGAAGACGGAGGATGTGGGAAAGTTGTGATCATTTAATGGTTGCAAGTCCAAAACAATATAAATCCAAGTTGGCTCAAACAGGAAATCGAAACTTGGGCAGTTAATATGATAAATGACTGAAAAATTTACATCGAGGGAGGTGACAGAGCTCCAGCTTCCCTAATTGGAAAAATTGGAAACCAGTGCAGATGGACAAACACCATATTTACTGGTGCAAATACTTTGACAAAATGCATGGATTATAAACAAAGCATTTTACTAGCTTCCTCTCAGAAAAAAAGCCCAATCTCATCTTTCTTAGCAGGAAGCATCAGAGAGTGACTAATGAAAGATAAGGAACAACAGTGATCATGCTGGAGCCAACATGGCGGATTACAGGCAGCCACCCAGCTGAACTCTGCTAACATTCCCCACCAGACAACTTTAAAATAATGCCTCAAATCAAACTTTGGAGTAGCAGATCCAACAAAAAGTCAGAGTAAGACATTTTTCTAGCCCAAGATAACTTAGGAGGTCATCAGGAGAGGTTTGTGTCTTCCTTCACAACATGACTAATATGGAAATATAATTCACATGATTGTACATATATAACCTATATCACAGGTAAGGAACCTACAACCTTAAGGCCACACGTGACCTTCTAGGTCCTTAAGTACGGCCTTTTGACTGAATCTAAATTTTACAGAACAAATCCTTTTAAGGATTTTGGATTTGGTCAAATTTGGATTCAGTCAAAAGACCGTACTTAAGGACTTAGAAGGCCACATGTGCCCTTAAGACCACAGGTTCCCCATCCCTGACCTACATCAAATTACTTACCATTGTAGGGAGGGAGGAAGTACAAGGAGGGAATAACATACACATTCAATTGGGTATGAAAATCTATCTTACCCTACAGGAAAATAAGGGGGAAGGGGATAAGAGAGCTGGGGGATGATAGAAGGAAGGGCAGATTGGGGGAGGGGGTAATCAGAAGCAAACACTTCTGAGGAGGGACAGGGTCAAAAGAGAGAATAGAATAAATGGGAGGTGGGATAGGATGAAGGGAAATATAGTTAGTTTTTCACAACATGAGTATTAGGGAGGGGGAAGTGAGGAAGGGAGGGAGAAAATTTGGAACTCAAGATTTTTAAGGGGCAGCTAGATGGTGCAGTGGATAGAGCACTGGCCCTGAAGTCAGGAGAACCTGAGTTCAAATCCGACCTCAGACCAAACACTTGACACTTACTAGCTGTATGACCCTGGGCAAGTCACTTAACCCCAATTGCCAAAAAAGAAAAGATTTTTAAAAAATGAATGTTAAAAATTGTTTTTACATATAATTGGGAAAAAGTAAATACTATTTAAAAAACAA
The DNA here is from genome assembly GCF_900497805.2 of Vombatus ursinus. Taxonomy (NCBI): domain Eukaryota; kingdom Metazoa; phylum Chordata; class Mammalia; order Diprotodontia; family Vombatidae; genus Vombatus; species Vombatus ursinus. The sequence goes on from NW_020954577.1 coordinate 26,128,585, forward strand.
AACAAAACAAAACAGGATTAACCTAATGATAAAAAGAGGCACAAAAATTCACTGAAGAAAAGAACTCCTTGAAAAAGCAGAATGGGCCAAATGGAAAAAGAGGCACAAAAACTCACTGAAAAAAACAATTCCTTAAGAATTAAAATTGGATAAGCAGAAGTTAATGACTCCATTACACTTTAAGAAACAACCAAGTCAAAAGTTTGAAAAATTAAAAAATAATGTGAAATATCTCACAAAGGAGAGATAATTTAAGAATTACTAGACTAGTTGATTTATTTTTTATTAAATAATATTTTGGGTTTTTTCCAATTACATGTAAAGGCAATTTTTTAACATTCATTTTTTAAAATTTTGGGTTCTAAATTCTCTCCTTCCCTTTCCCCCTCCCCCAAGATAGTAAGCAACTTGATATAGGTTATACATGTGGAATTATGCAAAACATATTTCCATATTAATGATGTGAAAGAAGACACAGACCAAAAAAAACTATGAAAAAAATAAAGTAAAAAATAGTAAGCTTATATCTGCATTCAGACTGCATCAGTTCTTTCTCTGGAGGTAGATAACGTTTTTTATTATGACTCCTTTGGAACTGGAGCTTAATTGAGGAATGGCTGAATAAGTTGTGGTATATGATTGTGAGAGAGAATACTATTGTACTGTAAGAAATGATGAGCAGGTGGATTTCAGAAAAACCTGGAAAGACTTACACAAACTGATAGAAAGTAAAGTGAGCAGAAACAGGAGAACCTTGTGCACAGTAGCAGCAATACTGTATGATGATCAACTGTGAATGACTTAGCTATTCCCAGCAATACAATGATCCAGGACAATTCCACAGACAAGAAAGAAAAAGAAACAAAAAGAGAAAGAAAGAAGCATCAGTGATCTTGCCAAATACAGGCGGATTATGAATATAACTCTGCTTCTGTCCCACCCTGGGAGATGGTTTTGCAGATTTGTGCTGCGCTCATGTATGGAGATGCTACTTCGGATTAGGGGAAAGAAGGCTGAGAGTATCTGCATAAGGGACTTTACAGAGCTCAGTTTTCTCAAAGAGAGATGTATAGTTTCAGAGACTCTTTGGAAAAGCCACAAGGAGAGAGAGAGGCTGCAGATATCTAGGGAAAATTCAGGGTCTGACATATTCACTTTCAAGCTTGCCTCCCTAGAGACTTCTAGAATGCACCTTTTTGTGTGAGACGAGTACCTCTCTTTTGATTTGAGCTGAAATATAATCTTACCCCCAGATGAAGAGCTCATTCTCTCTTCTGTATTTTTGGTATATTCTAACCTGTAGTATTTTACCAGTTTTTATTTGCTCTTTGCTTGAATAAATGGGTTTACTAGCTATTCTCCATTTGTGATGGTCTATGACATCAGAGTTGTCTGTAATAATCCTAAATGCGTCTAGATTAAAATGTGATTGGGAAAAATTTAACAAAATAAATAAAATACAATAAAACATAGATAATGTTAATATGTAGTTTTCTAAGTCAATATACCCATAAGGATCCTTATGCATGGTTTAGTGACCCCTGTTTCTATCTGAGTTTGACACGGTTTTATATAACCAAAGTTTGGTGGAAAGGTGCTAAGACTGAAAGTAAGCTAAGGGCTACCCTACCCTCTAAGAGGGACTAGCATAGTGGCTTTCCTTCTTAACTCCTAATCAATTTATCCTTAAACCAAAGACATTTAAGGGATAGGACGGACAGATACTATTCTAGCCCAGTACGCCTCTCAGAGACTTGAGAAAAGATCACCGAGCCTTGCAATATTCTTGGCCCTATCTGCTACTCCCCACCACACCAACCACTATGGGCATGGCTCCTGGTTCTCCTCCTGCCCATTGAGGTGGAGTAGGCCTCGAGAGCCACAAGCAGTATCTATACATTTACACCACCCATGGAAGCATACATCTCATGTGGGCATAACTATGTTACATATATTTGTGGTTTTTCTATAAAGTATTCACAGTTTGTATCATAAAAAAAGTCTACAAACACTTTCAAAAAAACAATCTACTGACCAAAGAGCAGAAAAGGCATGCCCCAAAATCCCAGAGGCGTTAAGAATAACTTATTATTGGGTCAGTAATTATTGACCTTGACCCAGCACCACTTATTTTCTGAACCCTATTGAACAAGATGAGAAGGAGATAGTAACATCAATAACAAAACAGACAAAACTGTTGCCCACAATCCCCCAGATATAACTTCAATTTATAAAAATTTAAGAACATTTTTAACAAATAATTATGACCTCTAAGTTACATTAACTGACAAGCTTTCAAAACACAAGGAGACATCATAGAAAAAATTAAAACCATGTAGGAACATGAGGAAGCGCTCATCATCTTGCGTTTGCTAATGGTGGTGTCCCAAAGGAGTTTTCAAGCAGCCTAGAGAAGATGAGTTTACTTCACGACACTTTTAGTCAATTTAGGGGGAAAAAAAGAAAGCAGGCATTTTATTCACCTGTGCAATAATCCATAGAATATAAAACATAAGAGAATAATAGGAGGATAGTGACTTGTCCCAGGACCATTTCTACCTGAACTCCATCCCATGGATGAACAAAGCAAGTTAAAATAATTAAAGTAACAGCAACAAGATTCAGAAAAAGAAACACAGAAGCAAAAGATATCAGAAGCAAATGGGGTATTTTTGTGATAGGACTTAGATCTGGAAGGGACCTTGGAGATCTTCTAGTTCAATCATTTTTACAGACATGGAAACCAACCCTCAGAGAGGTTAAGGAACTTACCTAAAACAACAAACATCATGAGTAAATGACAAAGGCAGGATTTAAACCAGGGTCCTCTGACTCTAAATGTAGTACTCTCTCCACTCCACTATACTATTATTTGGTGAAAATGTATACTATTCAATAAACAAACTATAAATAATAAATCAGAGAGGCAGCAAATGTAGTGAATAGAGTGCTGGGCTGGGAGTCAGGAAGGTCTGGGTTGGAACTGCAGCTCTGACAAATTCTGGCTGGGTGACCCTAGACAGGTCTTTTAACTTTTATGTGCTTCAGACAATTCCCTAAGACGTCTCCTGCAAGTCAATAGATGAGCTGCATCAAAGTTGGCAGAGAGAGTAAAAGTTACCCAGTTTGATCTTTCTTGTATTAACTATAATTTATAATTTTATTTTGGATTTTATTTTAGAACTGTACTTTATTGAATGTCTTTGTTGATGGTTACTTAATGTAGTATTTTTTTTAATCTGCAAAAACAAAACAAATTGTTTATTGAACGTCTTTGTTAACGGTTACTCAATGCAGTACTTTGAAAATCTGCAAAAACAAAAAAAGAAAAGTTGATTTCTTTCCCTTCCCACTGTTAGATGTTTACCTTTATTGGCTGATAGATATCAGCTCCCTATCTTTGGACAAAATCTTTAACTCTTTTTTTGTCCAAACTCAGAGGTAAAATTCTTTATCTCCTCATTTCCTTGTTTGTTCTTGATTGGAGGACTGAGGGAGGACTCTGTGAGCCATTTCCTGGAGAGTTTCCTCTCATGGAGCTTGGTCGAGGAAATCTGCTCCAGTATAGATAAAATGTGGTTTTGGGTAGTGGTGGGGTTGAGGCACATGTGTGTATGCACGTGTGTGTGCATGTGCCTCTGTTGGGGAGAGGTGAATTATGTGGATTGTGTATGTGTGTGTCTGTTCATGGCCAAGTCACTTAATCTCTCTTAAACTCAGTTTCTTCATCTCTGAAATGAGGGGTTTGGACCAAGTAGCTTGTAAAGTCCCTTCCAGCTCTAACACCATGATCCTAAGCAGGGGTGGATGGCTCACTTACATGAACTAAGACTACTAGACTTCTTAGAGACTAAAAGTAGAACACTTTGGGCGGGGTGGAGCCGAGATGGCAGAGAAAAGGCAGCTATTCACCTGAGCTCTCCCCAAAACCCCTCCAATCACCTTTAAATAATGCCATGAAACAATTCCTGGAGCAGCAGAACCCACAAAAGAATGGGGTGAAATAATTTTCCAGCCAAAGATAACTAGGAAGGTTGGCAGGAAAGGTTTGTCACACCTGGGTGAGAGTGGAGCACAGCCCAGAGCAGGCTGGGCCAGGACAGCCCTGGCCCCAGCAAACCCAGAGCTTTCAGCCCACATACTGTAAGGAGGCCAAACAACTAGTCAGAAGGAGGTTCCAGGAGTCTCTTTGCTAGCACTGAGGCAGGACTCTGTTGCTTTGCACACACTCGGATCCATGTCACAGTCCTGGGTAACAGTTCCACAGTCCCTGGGTAGCAGGGCAAGGAAGAGTACTAGCACACCAGAGCTTGTGGCAGCAGTGGAGCAGGCACCCTTGTCACAGTTACAGGGCAGAAAAAAGTGCTTGTGGTCGTCCACAGACCAGACCACAGACCAGAGGAGTAATGAAACACCTCTCCTTAGATCATACCACCTTGGAAGAACTGGAAACTTACAGGCCCCTAGAAGTGTCTCTGAAAACAGCTGTATATAACTTGGGATTGTGTGCCCTCCACCCCAGAAGCACAGCCCTACTTTAGCAAAGAGTTGAAAGTCAAGAAACAGGCTGAAAAAAATGAGCAAATAACAAACAAAAAATTCTGACCATAGGAAATTAGTATGATGACAAGGAAGATCAAAACACATGCTCAAAAGAAGATAACAAAGTCAAAGCTCCAACATCCAAAGGCTCCAAGAAAAATATGAATTGGCCTCAGGCCATGGAAGAGTTCAAAAAAGATTTTGAAAATCAAGTAAGAGAGGTAGAGGAAAAATTAGGATGAGAAATGAGAGTGATGCAAGAAAATGATGAAAAATGAGTCAACAGCTTGGCAAAAGAGGCACAAAAAAAAAAACCTGAAGAAAATAACACCTTAAAAAACAGACTAGGCCAAATGGTAAAAGAGATACAAAAAACCAGTGAGGAGAAGAATGCCTTAAAAGCAGAATTGGCCAAATGGAAAAAGAGTATTTTTTAGTTCACCAAAAGAAAGTTCACTGAAGAAAAAAAAAAAACTCCTTAAAAACTAGAATTAGCCAAATGGAAAAGGAGATTCAAAAGCTCACTGAAGAAAATAATTCCTTAAAAATTAGAATTGAGCAAATGGAAGCTAATGGCTTTATGAGAAATCAAGAAACAATAAAACAAAACCAAAAGAATAAAAAAAAGAAGACTGTGAAATAGCTCATTGGAAAAGCAATGACCTGGAAAATAGATCCAGGAGAGATACTTTAAAAATTTTTGGATTACCTGAAAGCCATTATAACAAAAAAAAAAAAAAAAAAAAAGAGCCTAGACATCACCTTTCAAGAAATTATCAAGGAAAATGGCTCTGATATTCTAGAACCAGAGGGTAAAATAGAAATTGAAAGAATCTACCAATCTACCCCCTGGAAGAGATCCCAAAATGAAAACGGAATATTATAGTCAAATTCCAGAGCTCCCAAGTCAAGGAGAAAATATTGCAAGTAGCCAGAAAGAAGTAATTCAAATATCATGGAGCCACAGTCAGGATAACATAAGATTTAGCAACTTCTTCATTAAAGGATTAGACAGCATGTAATAAGATATTCTGAATGGCAAAGGAGCTAGGATTACAATCACCTACGTGGCAAAACTGAATATTATCCTTCAGAGGAAAAAATTGACATTCAATAAAACAGAGAACTTTCACACATTCTTGATGAAAAGACCAGAGCTGAATAGAAAATCTGACTTTCAAATACAAGACTCAAGAGAAACATAAAAAAGTAAACAAGAAAGGGAATCATAAGGGACTTAATAAGGTTAAACTGTTTACCTTCCTACATGAGAGAATGATGTTTGTAATTCATGAGACCGTTTTCGCTATTAGGGCAGTTAGAAGGAGTATAGTCAGAGGGCACAGGGAATATGAAGGGATGATAGCTAAAAAAAAATTAAATTAAAGAGTGAGAGAGAAATGTACTGGGAGAAAGGGAAAGGAAGAGGTAGAACTGGGTAAATTATCTCATATAAAAGAGGCAAGAAAAAAAGTGGAGGGGAAGAGGGGGAGGTGAGGGAGAGTGAGTGAACCTTACTCTCATCAGAATTGGCTCAAAGAGGGAATTAACATACACACTCAAATGAGTATAGAAATCTATTTTACCCTACAGGAAAGTAGGAGGGGAAGGGGATAAGAGAAGGGGGTGATAGAAGAGAGGGCAGATTGGGGGAGGGAGTAGTCAGACAAAGCACTTTTGAGGAGGGACAGGGTGAAAGGAGAAAGAGAATAGAATAAACGGGGGAGGGGATAGAATGGAAGGAAATACAGTTAGCAATAGTAACTGTGAAAAAAATTTGAAGCAAGTTTCTCTGATAAAGGTCTCATTTCTCAAACTTATAGAGAACTGAGTCAAATTTATAAAAATAAAAGCCATTCCCCAACTGATAAATGATCAGAAGATTTGAAAAGTTTTAGATGAAGTCATCAAAACTATCTATAGCCATACAAAAAAAAAAAACTCTAACTCACTTATTGATTGGAGAAACACAAATTAAAACAATTCTGAGGTACTACTTCGTACCTATTAGGTTGGCTAATAGGACAGAAAAGATAAATGACAAATGTTGGAGGGGATGTGGGAAAAATGAGACATTAATGCACTGGTGGTGGAGTTGTGAACTGATTCAATCACTCTGAAGCACAATTTGGAACTATGCCCAAAGGGCTATAAAACCATGCGTCCCCTTTGACTTAACACCACTACTAGGTCTATATCCCAAAAGAGAAAAAAAAACAAAAAGGAAAAGGACACATATGTACAAAAATATTTATAGCAGCTCTTTTCTGGTGGCAAAAAATTGGAAATTGAGGGAATGTCCATCAATTGGGAAATGGATGAATAAATTGTGGTATGTGATTATGATGTGCAGGATGCTTTCAGAAAAACCTGGAAAAACTTACATGAGCTGATGCAAAGTGAAATGTACTGTGTACAAAGTAATAGCAATATTGTAAGATGATCAGCTGTGAATGACTTAGCTATTCTCAGCAATACAATGATCCAAGACAACTCTGAAGGCCTTATGATGAAAAATGCTCTCCATCCCCAGAGAAAGAACTCATAGTGACTGAATACAGATTGAAGCATCCTTTTTTAACTTCATTTTTCTTGAGGTTTTTTTTTTGGTCTATGTTTTCTTTCACAACATGACTAATGTGAAAATGTTTTGCATAACTACACATGTATAACATATTGAATTGCTTGACTTCTCAATCAGGGAGGGTGACGAGGGAGGAAGGAAGAGAATTTGGAACTCAAAGTTTAAAAACGAATATTAAAATTGTTTTTACATGTAACTAGGGGAAAATAAAATACTAAATAAATTATTTAAAAAATCGAAGTACAACATTCCTTTCTTCCCATCCCTGACTCCAGTCCTTTTTTTACCATGGCACAGTTTTCTGTACTATATTTCTTGGCAAAGAACAGGTCCCAGTTCAATGGAGAGTCATTGAAGTATCTAGGAGGACATGGCTAATCTCAGCTTTGGAGTTTTTAGCTCTGCCACTGATAGTCTGAAGTCTCCCTCTTCTTTTTTTGTTTCCCCATTCAGTCACTTTGCAACATTTATTAAGTGCCTACTATGTGCCAGGCCATCTGTAAAATAAGGCTTTTAACGGTAACCTACAAAGTTTGTGTCTTGATTCTTCCTTTGGGATTCATTAGCTAGGAACTCTTTCTTTTTTAGGTTTGTTTTGAGACTGGGTCTCCCTATCTCACCCAATTTCAACTAAATTTTTACTGTGGGTGCATCACTAGGGATCATTGGTACCATTCATTGCCAGCCATTGGGCAGAGGAGATATCCTTTACCATATCTGGGGAGGCTTCTAGACTTGTAAAATAAAGAGAATTGTAGGACCCTGAGCCACATACCAGGGTGTGCCTAACTCAAATCCAGGATTTCGAAATAAGATTTCAACAGATACATTCTATTTGAGTGCTGGAACAAGGAGAAGAAGAACTATGGCACTTCAGTTTGAGGATTTGTGAGAGTTGGGGTGGGGGGAAGTTTGGTGAATTCTATACTATGTATACGTGTTCAGTATATCCCCGCCCTCTTTTTTTTGCAGGAAATGTTATTTCCTACTTTTGCATACCAGGCTTTATCTACTGATTTTCACAGCAAAGTCTCTGAGAAGGTTAAAACTTTTGTGCCTTCTGGAGAAAACTGTCTATTGGTGAGTTGTGGATTTTTCTTCTCATTACTTTATTTATTTGGTACCATGGTTATTTCTCTAAAAGGGAGTCAGAAGGGAGGGTATTATAAGCATTCCATTGCAAATGCATTGTGCATTTATATTTGGGTGGCATTTAGCTCTGAAAACAATCAGCAAGATGAGAGCAAAGTGCTTTTCCCTAGACCATTGCTTATTTATTGCTGGATAATTTTGAGAGGCATAGTTGCAAATGAGATTTTCAGCTGGAAGCCATCTGAGAGATGACCTAGTCTAATGCCTTTATTTTCCATATGAGGAAATTAAGGCCCAGAGAGTGACATGACAAACCCAAAGTCACACAGGTGACAATGCCAGGATTCAAATCCAGGTTGCTCTGACTATAAACCCAGACATCAAGAAAGGGGAAAAATGGGAATTCCCCTCAGGGGTTAAGTGAGAGAGGGGATTTTTGCTGAAAAAACACAAAGGGGACTGAAATTTATCTCCAAATTAAGCAGAAAAACCTTCCTCCCTCCTCTCCTTGCTCCATCTTCATACTATCCAGCTTCTCTCTCCTCCACCTCAGTGAAAGAAAGGATGGATTAAAGTCACATGCTGAAAATGTCCACCGTGGAAGGAAATGTCCTTCTCCTGCTAAGATTCTACATATGTAACAGTACAGGCACTTGACTCATTACATTTCTTCTCCTGTTAGGGATTCTTACTTAGGTGTGGACTGGACTAGATGGCTTCTGAAATCCTGTGATTCATCCATCTCCTGAGAAACACTGTTGGAAGGTGAGAGTTTTTTCATTTAAGGTAGTATTCAACCTCACACGGCATTCCTATGTATCTGCTTAGTCCAGCGCAAACAGCATCAAAAGTTCCCTTTTCTGCAAGAACTTACTTCTTGCATGGCTTCCAATCAGGGGTTCTTGACCTGGTATCGGGTCCCTAGATAAGTTTCAGGCAGTCCATGAATTTGGATGGAAAAATATTTTGATAATTGTATTTCAATATAATTGATTGCTTTGACAAGCCTATGGATTTAATTGTATGCATTTAAAAACATTCTGCAAAGGGATCCAAAGGCTTCCTCTGACTACCCAAAGAATCTGTGCCACCAAAAACGATAAGAACTTTTGCTTTCTATTATGGGATAGAGATAGGGTCCGGGGCTATGATTTCATTAGCCCCAGGGACTTCTGAATGAGAGAATTCCTTCTATCAATACCCAGCTCATTTTCTAGAATTTTGAGAGTTTAAGTGACTTGCCCAGGGTCTCATAATCAATATGCATCAGGGAAAGGATTTTAATTCAGTTCTTCTTCACGCTATGACTAATATAAAAATAGCTTGTGACTGGACTTTGAGGGAGTCACAGTTCTCCCTCTGATTCAGGTAATTATTTCAGTTGTTTATGCTAAAGGAACTATGTCATGCAAAAAAAAAAAAAAGTCAATTCACTTCCCAGGAGTCTCAGTTTTCCTATCTATAAAGTGAGCCAGGCTGGATTCTAAGGTCTTTTCTATCTCTAAATCTATGCTGCACTGATCCTTTGATCTGAAGGCTTAATAATTTATAGAAAGTTCAGGTTTTAGAGCTTGCAAAGCTGGAGGAATGTTGGCTTCTTGTTGTTGCTGTTGTTTTTGTTCAGTTGTGTCCAACTCTTTGCAACCCCATTTGAGGTTTTCTTGGCAGAGATACTGGACTGGTTTGCCATTTCCTTCTCCAGTTCATTTTACAGATGAGGAAACTGAGGCAAACAAGGTGAAGTGACTTGCCCAGGGTCACACAGCTAGGAAATGTCTGAGGTCAGATTTGAACTCAGGAAAATGAGTCTTCCTGACTCTAGATCCAGCACTCTATGCCCTATGCCACTTAGCTGCCCTCTTGGTTAATTAAGGACAATTTGCACCATACCTGATACCTACAAGCTTTCTAAGAGCCACTGCTTGACCTGAGTTAAACTTTTGCCTCTGACACACACTGTGTCAGACATGCTGTGACTGTGTGACCATGGGCAAGTCACTTCAACCCTCAAAGTTCTAGAAAGTGAGCTCTGCATTGATAGAAGGAATTTTCATTCAAAAGTTCTCCACCGGGGCAGCTAGGTGGCACAATGGATAGAGCACTGGCCCTGGAGTCAGGAGGTCCTGAGTTCAAATCCAGCCTCAGACACATAACACTCACTAGCTGTGTGACTCTGGGCAAGTCACTTAACCCCAATTGCTTCAACAAAAAAAAAATTCTCTAGGCCAATGAAATCATAGCTCCAGTCACTATCTCTACAAGTTTTATAAGAGCCAGCGGGGCTTAGTGGAGAAAGAATTGGCCTTGTAGTCTGGAAGACCTGTGTTCAAGCCCTGCCTTTAATGCATACTAGCTGTGTGACTCTGGGCAAGTCACTTAACTTCCCAGTGCTGCCCCCCAAAAAATATTTTAAGTTAAAGATGAGACGTTGATCTGTATCAATGGAAGGCATTTTCTCATTGGGAGTCCCTTCTCTGATGAAATCACAAGTTGGATTATCCCCCTCCCACCAAAAATAATGAGCTTCATCTAATGCGACACAGGAAGTACTATCTACTCCATTAATTTAATTAGTCCAGTTCATGTTTGCTTACCTCTCCCCCGCTAGACCCTCAACAGGTTCTGCTATCTCTACTTCATGTAATTCTAAAGGGAAAGTGAAATTCTCCGCCCACATCAAAAAATAAGGAACACTCAACTTTACTTCTGATCTCAATAGTCTTTTTGGAGTACCCCTAACCCAAGGAAGAATGCCATAACAAGGGAAAAGGCAAGGAAGGTGTTTCCATGATAACTCCCCTAAGATGTTCTCTAGGGCATCCAGTGCCTTTGTTCATTCTTGACCCTTTGACTGCAATACAGCCTACGAGCTTAATTGTCTGATGCAGCCAATGTGTGCCCACAGATACATACATATAAAGGCTACAGACCAAATGCCACAGCTGCCCGCAAAAGGGAAGAATAATTAGCAATCCATGTATTTTGTATCTGTTTGCCCTTCTATTTACTGAGCTGAATATTTCATGTCTGGTTTTCTACTTTCAGCAGAGGTAGAGTTAGGAAGGACTTTGGATATAATCTAGACTAAGGCCCTCATTTTACAAGTGAGTAAACTTTGTCCTGGCCTCAGACACTTACTAGCTGTATTACCTCAGGCAAGTCACTTAACCCTGTTTGCCTCAGTTTCCCCATCTGTAAAATGAGCTGGAAAAGGAAAAGGCAAATCACTCCAGTATCTCTGCCAAGAAAACCTCAAATGGGATCACAAAGTGTCAGACACAACTGAAATGACTCAACAACAACTACAAACTTTGTCCCAGAAATATACAGTGATTTCCTTAAGATAATATGGTGAGCAAGCGGCAGATCTGGGACTGAAGGCATGCCCTCTGATTCCCCAATACAACATTCTTTCTGTTACACCAAGTACATAAAAGAATTTGCTGAAACTAATTACCATATGTGAAATTTAACATTTATGAAATCTTCCTATGGTCACAAGAGGAATGGAGTGGAAAGGTACAAATCCATTATTGCTTCTTGGCGGGGGAAATGTCTAAAAGAGCATGTTCCAATAATGACTAGCGGCATCTGGATGACACCAAGCTGAACTTGGAGTTAGGAAGCCTAAGTGTGAATCTGTCCAACTGATTTGCCACATCTGCGAAATGGGAACTAGCAAGAGCACCTCCCTTACAGCGTCGTTGTGATGACCAAATCTGATCACTTACATATTCTGCTTTATAAACCTTAAAGCAACTCTATAAATGCTAGAGCCCAGACAATGGGTCAGAAGCATCATCCTCATAGATAAAGAACACCACCATCAATGCTATCATGAATATGTACTGATACATGTACAATGCCTGTCATACAGCAAACACTTAATAAATGCTTGTTGGGTGATTGATAGATTGATTGTATGCATCTCTCATAGACTACTTGAGAGGCAGCTCACTCTAGCAGAAAGAGCAATAAATTTGAAGTAAAGAGAACTGGGTTCAAATTATGCCTAAGTCAGTACCTACTTAACATTGAGTAAGTAACTTAATTAACCTTTCTGACCACAGATTCCTCATCCATAAAACAAGAGGGTTGGACTAGATGATCTCCAAGGTCCCTACTAGCTTTACATTTATAATCTTGTGATTCCTGGTGATACTGTACTGAAGGAATGGCACATTTTTGGTTTTTTTTTTTTTCATTTGCAGGACAAAATGGATGAGTCAACCACCTCACCATTCTACTATGATTACAAAGCTCCCTGCCAAAACTTTGATGTGAGACAGACAGCATCATGGCTCCTCCCCCCGCTCTACTCCCTGGTGTTCATTTTTGGCTTTGTGGGCAATGCTCTAGTTTTTCTCATCTTGATAAGATGTAAGAAGCTGAAAAGCATGACTGACATCTATCTGCTCAATCTGGCCATCTCTGATTTACTTTTCATTGTCACCCTCCCATTTTGGGCTCACTACGCTGCAGACCAGTGGATCTTCGGAGATGTCCTATGTAAGATGCTGACGGGATTCTATCACATGGGTTTCTTTGGAGGAGTCTTCTTCATCATCCTTCTGACTATCGATCGGTACCTGGCCATTGTCCATGCTGTGTTTGCCCTGAAAGCTAGGACCGTCACCTTTGGCATTTTGACGAGTGTCATCACCTGGGTGGTGGCTGGGTTTGCCTCTCTCCCAGCAATCATCTTCACCAAATCTCAAAAGGAAGGCATGCAACACACCTGCAGTCCTCATTTCCCATCAGATCAGTCCACTGTCTGGAAAAACTTCCAAACTTTAAAGATGAATATTTTGGGGTTAGTGTTACCCCTCTTTATTATGATCATCTGCTACTCGGGAATCATAAAAACATTACTGAGGTGTCGTAATGAGAAGAAGAAACATAAGGCAGTGAGGCTAATCTTTGTGATTATGATCGTTTACTTTCTTTTTTGGGCTCCCTATAACATCGTGCTTCTCTTGAATACATTCCAAGTTTTCTTTGGTCTAGACAATTGTGATAGCTCCAAGAACCTTGGTCGAGCCATGCAACTGACAGAGACACTTGGAATGACTCACTGCTGTATCAACCCAGTGATTTATGCCTTTGTTGGGGAAAAGTTTAGAAGATACCTCTCTACTTTCTTCCGCAAATACATTGTCCGGAGTTTCTGCAAACACTGCCCCATTTTCCATGGGGAGACACTTGACCGAGTGAGCTCAACATACACTCCATCTACTGGGGAGCAAGAAGTCTCCGCTGGTTTGTAAAAAGGATTCCTTTCTTTTCCTTAAAAAATGGCCTGGGTGGGGGGGAGGATGTGTCCTACAAGGCTTGAAAGGAACTGAAAATCTTGGAGATTCAAGAACAGAGATCCCTAAAAGGCAAGGAAACACAAGAATATTCAGACTCCAGGTACAGAACTGAACTTAATATTCCCACTTTTCAATAAATACATCATCCCATAGCACTAGAAGACTCCTTGAGTATCAAATGACTTCTCCTGAGTTACAACAGAATGGCCTGGATCCCTGTGTGTCTCTGCTATTTAGTCTAATCAACCCTCAACCCTACTTCCATATACATACATGGATGTGGATGTGCAGACATATATGTGTATATACGTGTGTATACATACATAGATATAGAGATGAACAGATAGATAGAGAGATATAGTAGCTGAGTTACACACTGTCTATCTTAGCATGTCATCAGAAAGGTGCCAGAAGCTAGATCATTAGCATTAGGACAAATAGAACAATGAATACCAGACATTCAGGTTTATGGATTCTTTTATATCATGGATGATATGTTATGAGATATATACACATCCATAAATATATGTGCATACATGCATACACACACATGTTCCAAAGATTCCTGCTATGGCTTTTGTGCTTAAAATGAAATGTAAGACTGAAACCAAAACTTTTTGGAATGTTATCATTTTATGAAATAGGAAATATATATATATATATACACATATATATAATCATTAAGCATTTATTATGCACCTTCTATATACTAACTACTGAGGATGCAAATATACAAGTGAAAACATCCTTGCCTCCTTGCTTTCAAGGAGTTTCCACTTTATTCTTTTTTTTTTTTTTAAGCAGGGTAAGGAGATAAGTATAGGGCAGCATATAAATGGGACAGTAGACTGGTAAGGAGTGGCACAGCAAAGACCTAGGTCAAGATGCATCTAGTCAGGTGAGGGGAAGAATGGCTGATGACTTAAAAGTTCAGTGTAGAAATGGTCACAGGTCATAGGCCAGGCCATGGTCACTGTCACAGATTGAGATCTGAAGCCTTAGAACATCTAGTCCAAATCCCCCATTTCCCAGTTGAGAATACTGAGGCCCAGAAAGGGGGGAGGGGCATGCTCTTAAACCCTAAGGATTGAAGATTCCTAGAATAAGTTGGATAATTCAACTTCCCAGATTCAATGCATTGGCCTATTCATGTTGTTTGCCTCCTTTTCATCAGATCATTCTGTATAAAAATGTAGACAATGTCCTGGACATGGAACCTCCAGCTTTGTCTTGAAGTGATTATTAAATGGTAATGCTATTTTTTTTCCTAAAGCATCTTCAGAATGTAACTTAGACACTTGGTTAGCCCAGTTGACCAAAGCTGACGTTATAGTTAGCACAACTCAAAAGATAAGCCTCTCTGGTTTGTTTTCTAGAACTTCATTTTTCTAGATATGACTTCATTTAGAAAATAAAATCTTCCTAACAACACTGTCTGCCTTTCTTAAGGGGTACAACTGGCGTCAGGGGACCTGGCAACACAAGACCATAAGGAGGCATTTATACAGGGTGTCCCAAAAGTCTTAGTGCAGCTGTATATTGCTTTAAAGGTAATTTTACATAAGACACAGAGTTGTAAAGTGTCTCATTATCTAGAGGCCATCTAACCAACCCCTTCATCTTATAGATATGGGAAGGGGCCCAGAGAAATGAAGTGACTGGACCAAGGTCAGAGAAATAATAACAGCAATGATAATAGTTGATGTTCATTATAGCATTTTAGGTTTTATGAAGGACTCCATGCACATTGTCTCATTAAAGCCCCATCCATATGAGGAGCTGTAAGAATTATCCCCATTTTCCAGATGAGAAAGCTGAAGCTCATTGAAGACAAGTGCTTTGCCTTTGATCACACAGTTACCTAGTGTAAAAGTTAGGGTAGCCGAGCAAGGATTCAAATCCACATTCTGTCTTTATCTCATCCGATCCTATCAACAACCCTAGCAGTCCAAGAATGTTTTGCAGAAGAGGAAACCGAGGCATAATGAGGGTAAGGACTTGCCCAAGGTCACTAGAACTAGAACCCAGCCTTGGTCCCTGCCTCCTATTTGATTTTGTTTTTTTCCTACACCAGGATGCCTTCCTACATCAGCGTCCCGTGAAATGATTGTATCCCATAAGTTAATTAACTGGAAGGCAATGTAAAGCCAGAATCCATGCCAGAAGCACCTAAGTGGAAGGACAGGAAATAAGTGCACAAGATGATCTAAATAATAGTGTGTTTGGAAGGTAAAGTTTAATGAGGGAACCTGGTCAGTGAACGTTATTTTTTTCCCCCTTACAGATTAAGTATTACTTAAGGGAAAGCAAATAATGTCAATCTCTTCTACTTTGTCAAGATAATAACAGCTACAATTTACAGAGCTCTTTAAGGTTGACAAGGTACTTCACAAAAAAACTCATTTGATCCTCACCACAACTCTCAAAGGTGGGTGCTATTATTATCCCCATTTACAGATGAGGAAACTGAGACAAACAGTGGTTAAGTGATTTGCCCAGGGTCACACAGCTACTAAGTATCTAAGCTATATTCGAACTTAAGTCTTTGTCACTCCATGCCCAGTACTCTGTACCCTCTTGCTGCCTAATCCACTATAAGGTTGAGAATTAGAAAATTAGTCCTTTATAAACCTGTGTTAGGGAATATTACTAGTAGAATATGAGAATGTAAGGCATGTAATGATAACTTCAAACATAACACTAGAAGACGTTGTCCTTTAACAGATATTTTGTCAAATAGGTACCCCGCCAGGAGACAACTAAAAACGAAGCTACTTAAATTAACTAAACTTTCTATGCCTGTCTCATGTAAAACTGAACAAGGAATTTTCCCATACTGTCTGAATGTGGACTTTGTGGTCAAACGTCACTCAGAAATAATGGGAGAAATGGAGAACTGATAAGGAAACTTACCTTTCTCCATTCAAAAGACAGGTAGGGGTCTCTAGGTACAGAACAGGGCATACAGTAGGTTACTAGATGCACTGGTTTCATTTAGTTGTTTGGGTTTTTGTTGTTGTTATAAAGGAGGGTTCAGTGGTGGACAGGAATATATAGGAAATGATCTTAGTGCAAAAAAAAGGGAAATCAGTAAAACTTTAAAAAATAAGGGAGGAAGGAAGAATAAATAAGTTGAGGGAAAATATATATGGCTCATAACACTACAACTTGTGAAAAAAAATCTAGTTAATATTCAAGCTGTTTTTTTACAGTTCCTTCTACTCCCCTCCTTGCCCTTCTTTCTCTTTGCCTTGCTCAGAATCTTTTCTGATTCACTCTCTGAGCTGGGGTACAAAATTTAATTTGAAAACTACAAAATCTAGAACTCTAAGTATGTAAGTACAGGGCTAAGATAAATTTTTCTTATAATAAAAGCCAACATACCAAAAGGAAAAAAACTCTGAATTTAAAATTAGAAGTCCTCAGAGTTCATCTTGACTCCAAAAAACTGACAAGAAGACATATTTCCACTCTCTTGGTAGAGAGGTTATGGTTATAAAAATGTGTCACCCATTGGGAGAGGAAGCTTCTGACTCAGTTGGTTTTCCCTCACAGTTGTTTTTTTCTTGATGTTGTAACAGAGGTTTCTACTGGTTTAAGGGGCAGGGAAGTGGGGAAGGAGGCAGTTATTAGGAAATGATTATAGTGTATTTAAAAAGCATCAAATACACATATATATGTGTGTGTATATATATAGACATACATCTATATAAATATATACTATATATGTATATGTGTGTATATATATAAACATATTATATATACACACATATACATATATATACACATATATAATATACACCAAAAAAATAAAGATCTAGATTCTAGTACTGGACTGAATATGATCTTGGGCAAATTACATCACTCTCGTCACTCTCTAGTCTCAGTTTCCTCATCTTAAAAATGATGATGATAATACTCAAACTATTTACCTCAAAGAACAATGTGAGAATCACATGAGATAACATATGGAAAAGCACTTTATAAAACTTTAAAGTGCTTTATAAATGGAAGCTCTTATATCATTATTATTCAAAGCTGATTAAAATACTTGTTGCTTCCAAACAGTATAACATCGTCCTGAGTTATAAAAAGTTCTCCTTTATAAACATGTCTTCTACTGTCACAGAACTTGGTTTTCCCAGAATGGTTAACCCAAACTCTTCCTGTAGACAAATTGGTGTCCCTAATTGACACAGGTGCCTTACTGCAGAATTGTGTACCATGAATCAGAATCATGTATCATGGGCTGGATGTTGGCAAGACCCAGACTGAAGTTTCCACTTAGGGTTCCCACTTTAATTGCAGAAGATTGGGGAATATTGAAGAGAGATGTATTAAATAAAGCTTGGCACTCTCCTAACAAATCAGTTTCTCTGTTTTGATCATGATAAAATAAATTTAGCTCAAAAATATTTTAAATGTTCAATCATGTTGTTATATTGTGTGAAATGGACTCACTCTCTTTTTTTTTTGTGACGCAGTTGAATGAATGAATGAATGAGTGAATGAATGAATGTAAACTACTGCTCTAAGTCCCGGGAATACAAAAACAAAGACAAATTCCTGTCTTCAAGTGCCCTGAAAGGGGGAGACAGCAAGGAGTGGTGGACAAACACAGATCTTTTGACTCAGGGGTGATGCATGGGACTGTAGGGAATAGATTGACATACCCTTTCAAGTCACAATGAGCAAACAAATGAATGAATAAAGCATTTATTAAGCATGCTCTGTGTGCAAAGCACTATACTCAGTTCCAGGGATACAGACAGAAAAGTTGGACAGTCCCCCCTCTCCGGAAGCTCACATTCTAATGGGGGAGACAACATATATGGAAGGTTTCAACTGCCAGTCAGGTAAAAAGGTCTCAAGGTCCTCAAGGGGCAGCAGCAAAGCAGATGGTCATGCCTCTTCTCTAATGTCATTTCCACTGATTAAATCACATCTGTTTTTTATGTTGAAACATCTGGCAGTTCTCAGTGACAAGAACTTTCTTTCTTGAGTCTTCAGTAGCTGTGGCTGTAAAACCTGGTGGTCAAGGAGGTGGTAGTGGTTTGACTTGTCTTGTAAGTGCTGCCTCCTGTCTCTCCCACAGGGTGCCTGGCAATGGCAGTATTGATTTGATTATGGTTTCAGAACTAGAAAGTTAGGGGGGAGGAGTTGGGGTGTATGTAGATGCTGGAGGCACAAAAACAACCAGCAAGGAGATGTCCAGGAAATAAAGTGAAGCATGTCTAAAGCTAGACAGATAGTAGCTCAGCACTTTGGGGACCCAGGGTGAGCATTTTGAGATGAACAGTTCAGTCCTCCAGAACCTAGTCTCTGGTACAGGGGATAAACATTTATTCAGCACCTCCTGTGTACCAGGAACTGTGCTATGTTTTGGGTATAAAAAAAAGACCCTAGAGTCTCTCCAGCCTAGTAATAGCACCTATATCTAAGGACAGAGGAGTTGAAGAATAAAGATTTAATTCTTTCCAAACAATATTTGACTCCAGGTGGAAGTGAAACCTTTAGTGTTACAGTGCAAATCAGGGATGGTTTCTATTTGTCTGTGATCAGTCTGAAAAATGCTTTTTTGTGGTACTGCCAGACAGGTAGATCTCATTAGAATGGAAGCTCCTTGAGGGCAGAGACTATTTTTCTTTTTGCTCATATATAGATCCCCAGTACTTAGCACAGTGGCTGGCACAGAGAAAGTGCTGAATAAATGCTCATGCCTCACCTCCCTTATGGGAAACTATGCTAAAATCTGAAGCTCTTTCTGCTAAAACATCTAGGTCCCATGGGGGTTAATGAGAACTGCCAATAGAATGGTAATCTGGGCTGGGCTGCAACATGTTTTCTATGTGCCTTTAAATGAGCTTAAGACTTTGGGGGTCTGTGATTTTTGCTGCGATGAACACTCCCTCAACTGACATATATCAAAACTGCTCTATGACTTAATGAACAACAGTTGGATTTACATAGCCCTTTAAGGTTTGCAAAGTGCTTCATAAATATCATCCCATTTTATTCTCACAACAGCCCTGGGAGCTGTCAAGTCAACAAGTTATGTGCTATTATTATCTCCATCTTATGGAAATCCCCAGATGTCGCCACTTTGAGAACTGATGGGACTTGAACCCAGGTCTTCCTCATTCCAAGACCAACTCTTTATCCACTCTGCTATGACTGCTTCGCTAATGATTATTTAATTATATCAAGAAGGGAGTAATGATATGGCAAATCTTAGATGTTCATACAGTCCTGGAATCAGTTGGTAAGGAATTCAGAAGGTATGAAGTCCAAGTTGTACCTAAATAGCAATTCCTCTAGCAACCTCCTATTGCTGGATTATGCATCACAGAAAAAAAGTAGAAGGGAGGAGGCTTGTCAACAAAAATGCGTTACTAACAAAGATCTAAGAAATAATTTCACATTGCTTTTGTGAAAAGCTAACTAGATTTCATGGTATTTACTCAATGTCTAAAGGAAGACTTTTAGATAGATAGATAGATACATACTTACATACATACATACATACATAGAAACATAGATACATAGATAGACAGACAGATAGAGGGATAGATGACTAGAGCATTTATTAAATGTTTTAGCATGTGCTAAGAATACAAATACAAGCAAAAAAAAGCAGTCTCTGCCCTCAAGAAGCTTACATTTGAGTCAGGAAAGATAACATATATATAGGGAAGCTAGAAAGTTGGGGCATGGGTACCCACGTCAGGGTAAGGCATCAGGAAAAAAGAATAAGAAGTGTAATGACTGAGTGCAGGCATGAAGGAGGTGAAGCTTGGCAGAGGTCCTTCTTGAAATGATGGCCTCAGGGAGGGAGATCTCAGTCTGAAGAGCAGGAACTCAGAGAAGAGATTTCTCCAAGGTGGCAAAGCAACAGGCACAGAGAAGAAGTCTGGAGACTAAGTTCAGGTGTGAGTGAGGCAAAACATGACTGGGGTCTTTCCTAAAATGGTGGTCCGTAGGAGGCAGTCATCAATCAAAAGAGCAGATGTCACCAAAGTATTTACAATCAAGGAATCCTAAAGTTGGAAAGGCCCTTAGAGGTCATCTAGTCCAACCTCTGACCCAGTATGACTCCCTTCTTGAAAATAACTCTGTCAAATGGAATTTGCATAAATCATTCTAGTCTTAGTTTTGCCTTCTGGAGCTTTTTGAAATAAATCCAATCCCTCTTTCACATGATATTTGATGAGAGCCATAATGTTCCTTTTAAGGTTTCCTTTTTGTAAGTAAAACATGTGTGGTTCCTTCAGCTTTCCTCATCTAATGTTTCCAGACCCTTCAGCTTAATAACTCCTCTGGATATGCCCCAATTTGTCAATATCCCTCTAAAAATGTGTCTTCTACAACTAGTCACAGCACTCTAAGTGTGGTCTGAGCATTACGGAATGTCATGGGACAACGACTTGCCCCAATGGGATCATTATACTCCCATTAATGCAGACTAAGATAACATGACCTATTTTGGTAGTGTAATTATACTGTTGTTGATTTATATGAGCTTGTTGTCAAATAAAACCCCTGCCAGTCTTTTTCACATGAACCAGGTTGAGCCAGGTTTCTTCTGTCCTATATTATTACTGCATTTGCCTTTTTTTAAAGATTAAGAATAGGACTTTGCATTTTCCCTGTTTACATCAATCCATTCTTTCAGACTTAAGATCTTTTTCGATCTTGATCTTGTTATCCAATGTATTAGAGATCGCTTTCAGCAACTCAGAAATTGAATAAGCAAGCCTTATGGAATAGGAAGGGAGAGATCTAGGGGAAGAGAAATATGGTGGAACAAGTGACCATATTTGAACCCAACTCCCCCATATCACTGCAAAAAGAGCAGGAAATGTACCAATGCAAAAGAACAAACACAGGAATATGTCCTCATTGAAAGGGGGAAACATCAACTTATGAAATAAGTAAACAAAAGAGAGGGGGAGAGAAACCCAGCATAATGAATAGTTTGGGGTGAAAGAAACTAAAGAAAGGAAAAAAGTCCCAGGATGAAAAGTGGATCTATCTCATGACTCTTCAGAAAAGCTAAGGAAGAAATTAATGGAGGAAGAAAAAAATGAAGAAATCAGTGAATGAAGAGTAAAAATATATAAATAAGAGACTCAATAGTTTTTTAAAAATTGGTGGAGATTCTTAGCAAGATGTTAGAATCTCTGAAGAATTTGATGGTTCTAATGGAAACAAAATAATTAATAAAAAACCAAAATAATTAACTAGACAAAATCTCCCCAAAAATATTTAGAAAGAGTCTTAATGCAGTGTTTGAAAATGTTATAAAAATAACTAGGAAAAAAAACAGGAAAGAGTAAAGGCCAACAGAAAACACAGGATGCCAACACATAGGAATCACAAATTAGGCTCACCTAGAAATGCAATCTTCAAAATACAGAATTTCAACAACAATGAGAAGATTTTGCGAGCAGCATGGAAGAAATAAATCACATATTAAAAAGCACCAATCTTTCTATTCAGAACAAGAAATGAAAGGACATATATCAAAAAGCAAAAGAAATCAACCAATAGTCCCAAATTGCCTATCCAGAAAAACAGAACATTTTTTCCATTAAAATAAAAGTTTCATTTCAATTCACTAAAGATCTTTTAGACTACATTCCTGAGGACAAGTTTTACCTCAGGCCTTTGATACAAGCCAACTGTAAATAAATATTTGCAAATTGCAAATATTTTATATAGGTAAACTTCATTAAGTAAGTATTTATTAAGCACCTATTATGTGCCAGGAATTATGCTAGGTATTGGAGATACAATACAAAAAAGAAACAAACTTTGCCCACAAGGAGTCTATTCAAGCAGAAGAAACAAGATAAAATACAAAGAAAATAAATGAGTATAAACTGGGGAGGATAGAATCCTCTCAGAATCAGGAAATCAGGAATCAGGAAATCCTTTTGTATAGAGGTTGAACAGAGTTTTGAAGGAAGCAAGAGATCATAAGAGGCAGAGGTGAAGTAGGAGTATATCCTAGCCATGGAGGACAGCAAGACACAGAAATAGGAAATGAAATATTGTGTGTAAAGAACAACAAAACAGACCAATTTCATTGGATTATTGATTAGGGGAAGAGGCATAATGCATAATAAAGTAGGAAAGGTATGTTGGGACCAAGTTGTGAAGGGCTGTAAAAACTAATCAAAGGTGTTTATATTTCTATAGTGGTAGCAATATGGAATCACTGGAGTTTACTAAATAGGGAGTAAGACATTCTCTTTAGGAAAAGCACTTTGACAGTGGTGTGGAGTATGGACGGGAGAGGGAAGAGATTGAAGGGAGGGAGACTAATTAGGAGGCTATTATAAAAATCCAGGTGAGAGGTGGTGAAGTCCTGAACTAAGGGTATGGCCATTTGAGTGAAGAGAAGGAAACAAATGGGAGAGATGTTGTGGAGCTAAAAATGGCATGATTTATCAACTTACTGGATATATGGGACGGGGATGGAGGAGGACTCAAAGAAAATGCTGAGGTTACAATCCTGGATGACTGGAAGGATGATGGTACCCCCAACAGTAATAGGGAAGTTTGAAAGGAAGGTATGTTTTCAGAGGAAGAAAATTAGTTCTGTTTTGACATGTTGAGTTTGAGTTCCCTATAGGATTATCTAGTTTGAAATATTCAATAGGGGGGATGAAGCCAACATGACTGAGAAAAAGCAGAGACTCATCTGAGTTCTCCCAAATTCCCCTCCAAACAACTTTAAATAATGCTTCAAAACAAATTCTGAATTGGCAGAATCCACAAAAGACAAGGCGAAACAATTTCCCAGCCCAAGACAACTTGGCAGGAAGGTCTATCACACTGGGGTGAGAGTGAACACAGACTACACCCCACTAAACCCAGCAGCAGGCTTTGGGGATGACTGAATCAGCAGTGGCAGCAGCAGCTTCGAGACCTCTCAGCCTACAGATGGTAAAAGGGTCAGACAACTAATCAGAAGGAGATTACAGGGGTCTCTTTGCTAGTACTGGAAGCAGGACTCTGTTGCATTGCCCATATGTGGATCCAGGTTATGGTCTGGGTCCCAGTCTCAGAGTGAGGAGGAACACTAGCACTCCAGAACTTGGGGCCCCAGGGTAGCAAGGATGCTAGTCACAGGTCCAGGGTGGGAAAAAGTGCTTGCGGTCACTCACAGACCAGAACACAGGCCAGGAGAATAGTAAACACCCCTCTCCTTAGATCATACTACCTTGCAAGAACTAAAAATCATAAACCCCCACAGTTAGCTCTGAAAACAGCTGCACAAAAATCCTGAAGCTTGGGATAGTGGTGCCTCCACTGCAAGAACAGAGTCAAACTTTAACATAAAGTTAAGTCAAGAAATAAGCTGGGAAAATGAGTAAACAACAAAAATGATCTGACCATAGAAAGTTACTAGGGTCACAGGGAAGATCAAAATACAAACTCAGAAGAAGACAACAAAGTCAAATCTATTGCATCCAAAGCCTCAAAGAAAAATGTAAATTGATCTTAAACCCAAAAAAAATTCCTGAAAGAGCTCAAAAAGGATAGAAAAATCAAATAAGAAAGGTAGAGGAAAAATTGAGAAAAGAAATGAGAGTGATGCAAGAAAATCACAAAAAAATAGTCAAGAGTTTGGTAAAGGAGACATAAAAATACTGAAGAAAATAACACCTTAAAAAACAGAATAGGCCAAATGGTAAAAGAGGCATAAAAATTCACTGAAGAGAAAAACTCCTTAAAAGAGTAGAATTGGCCAAATGGAAAGGGAGGTACAAAAGCTCCCTGAAGAAAATAATTCCTTAAAAATTAGAATTGGGCAAGTGAAAGCTAATTACTCCATGAGACATTGAGAAAGAATAAAACAAAATCAAAACAATGAAAAAATGGAAGAAAATGTGAAATATTTCATTGGAAAAACAACTGGCCAGGAAAATAGATTCAGCAGAGATAATTTCAGAATTTGGGGACTTCATGAAAGTCATAATGAAAAAAAAAAAAGCCTAGACATCATCTTTCAAGAAATTATCAAGGAAAACTGTTTTGGTATACTAGAACCACAGGGTAAAATAGAAATTGAAAGAATCCATTGATTACCTCCTGAAAGAGATCCCAAAATGAAAACTTCCAGGTATATTATAGCCAAATTCCAGAGCTTACAGTTAAGGAGAAAATATTGCTAACAGCCAGAAAGAAACAATTCAAATATTGTGAAGCCCCAGTCAGAATAACATGAGATTTAGTGTCTTCTACATTAAAGGACTGGAGGGGTTGGAATGTGATATTTCAGAGGGCAAAGGAGTTAGGATTACAACCAAGAATCACTTGTCCAGGCAAACTGAGTAAATCCTTCAGGGGAAAAAATGGATATGCAATGAAATAGAGGACTTTCAAGTACTCCTGTTGAAAAGACTAACGATGAATAGAAAAGTTGACTTTCAAATACAAGACTCAAGAGAAGCATAAAAAAGGTAAACAGGAAAGAGCTATCATAAGGAATTCAATGAAGTTAAACTGTTTACAATCCTACATGGTAAGATGATACTTGTAATTCCTAAGAACTTTAATTAGGACTTTTAGAAGGAGTATACAAAGCAGAGGGCATGGGTATGAGTTGAATGTGATAGGATGATTATCTAAAAAAATTAAATTAAGGGCTGAGAAAAAGAAATGTACTGGGAGAAGGAGAAAGGGGGAGGTAGAATGAGGGTAAATTATCTCACATAACAGAGGCACAAAAGAGCTTTTACAGTAGCTGGAAAGATGGGGGAGGTGACGAGCAATGCATGAACTTTACTCTGATCAGAATTGGCTCAAAGAGAGAATAACATACATACTCAGGTGGGTATAGAAATATATCTTACCCAACAGGAAAGTAAGAAGGGAAAAGGATAAGAGAAAGAGGGGGCTGATACAAGAGGGGGAAGACGGGGGGAGGCAGAGGTCAGAAGCAAAAAACTTTTGAGGATGGGTAGACTGAAAGGAGAGAGAGTAGGATAAACGGGGAAAATAGAATGGAAGGAAATACACAGAAATAATAACTGTGAAAAAAAATTACATTAAGTTTCTCTGATAAAAGTCTCATTTCTCAAATATATGGAGAACTGAGTCAAATTATAAAAATAAGAGCCATTCTCCAATGGATAAATGGTCATAGGATATGAACAGGCAGTTTTCAGACAAAGTAATCAAATCCTTCTATAGTCATATTGAAAATGTTCTAAATGATTATTGATTAAAGAAATGCAAATTAAAACAATTCTGAGGTACCACCCCACACCTAACAGATTAGCTAACATGTTGTTTCTTTGAGGTTTCCATCTTGAGAGAACTGAGTATTTCTCTCATATAAACAGCCAATTATTAAAATTAAAGAGATCCCTGTCCTATTACTTTGTCCAATCTCTAAATGACAGGGCTGATGGAAGATAGGATTAATATTCTCCTCATTCTGGGTATTGCTACTCCAAACAACTAGATCAGATTTCTAATCTAAGGTGAAATTCCCTTCTGCTCAGGCTTGGGTGGGGGATATAGATCTTTGTCTATATTGCCCAAGGCTTGGAGTAGTCTAGGTATAGGGACAGTCTCTCTGTCCAAAAGTGGCATGATATATCACTCTCAGCCCCTCAGTGGAATGAGCTCACTTCTCTTTGGAAAGTCCACCTCTCATTAATTGTTAACCAATCAGAGTTGATTGCCACCCTCAGGAGCATAAAAGCCATGAGCCTCCTGCCATAAGGGTTTTTGGCATTTGAGAGTGCCATTGACCTGTTATTAAAAATGCTGGCCAGGTCAGCTAGGTGGCACAGTGGATACAGCACCGGTCCTGGAGTCAGGAGGACCTGAGTTCAAATTCAGTCTTAACATTCACTAGCTGTGTGACTCTGGGTAAGTCGCTTAACCCCAATTGCCTTGCCAAAAAAAAAAAAAATACTGGCATTATCAATAAAATGACTAATTACCGAGAAATTATGTCTTTCAAACTTTTTAAACATCATAATCTTTTTTTTTTAAGGCAATTGGGGTTAAGGGACTTGCCCAGGGTCACACAGCTAGTAAGTATCAAGTGTTTGGTCTGAAGTCACATTTGAACTCAGGTCCTCCTGACTTCAGGGCCGGTGCTCTATCTACTATGCCACCTAGCTGCCCCTAAACATCATAATCTTGCAACAGGCACATGGAGAACAGTGACTAGAAACTGATGGCAAATCCCATAAAAAGGGATCAAAAAGGAAACAAAGGGCCTTGAAGAAGGGAGAAGCAGGAAAGAATTATACTTTGATGATGGGTGCCATAGACAACATCCAAGTGGTGGGAGGATCAGGGTAGAATGGAGTAAGTAACCATCAAACCATATTCAAAAAGCTAATCTCAGCCCAAACTAAGGCTGGAGAAGGGATCACTCAGCTGATTAAAAAAAAAATCAAGAATCGCATATGTGATTTCTGACAAAATGAAAAATGATACAAACAACAGTCACCATAACTACACAATTATCAAAAATTTATATGTCACATAACATCTCTAATGCTGATGATTCTCAGACTTACTTATCCAGCCCTAAACTCTCTCCTGACTACTAGTCTCACATCTCCAAATGCCTATTAAACATATCAAACTGGATATCCCATAGACATCTTAAATGCAACACACGCAAAATTGAACTCTCCCTCTCTCCCCTGACACTGACGTCATCTTAGGACAAGAGCACATCGCCTCACGTCTGGACTACTGAAATAGTTTCCTAGTTGGTCAAGTCTCTCCCCATTGCAGTCCATTTTCCTCTCAGTTGTCAAATTCATCTTACTAAAGCATAGGTCTGCCATGTCACACACATCCCTTCCCCTTCATTCAACCTCTGGCCCCTTCATACCTTTCCAGTTTTCTTATACTCACTTCCCTTCTCATATCTTGTAATTCAGTGACAGAAGTCTCCGTGCCCTTCCCCAAACAAAATACTACATCTCCTGATTCTGGGCATTTTCATTTGCTGTCCCCCATGCCTGAAATTCTCTTGCTTCTCACATTGGTTTTCTGGCTTCCGTGCCTTCCTTCAAGTCCCAAATCCTACCTTCTGCGGGAAGTCTTTTCCAGTCTCACTTACTGCTAGTGCATTCTTTCTATTGATTATCTCCAATTTACCCTGTATGCATTTTATTTGTACATAGTTGTTTGCATGTTGTCTCCCCTGTTAGATGTGAGCTCCTTGAGGACAAGAGATTGATGGGTTTGTTTTTTTTACCTTTCTTTGTATCCCCAGTAATTAGCACAGCACCTGGCACATAAATGGTGCTTAATAAATGCTATATGACTAATTATAGCTACAAAGCAAAAAAGAGAAACTAAGGGAAAAAGCACTGGGCAAGAAGAGGTTAAAATGCCTCTATTAAAATGATATGATGGTTTGTTTAAAAAAATCAACAAAAAAACTAATCAAAAAGCTTTAACAAAGTAAGGGGAATAAAAAGTAAAGCATTATTTCCATATTATTTTTACAAGGAAAAAGGACAGAAAGAGAAATGCTATTTAAAATCACAACAAAATGTATCAAATATTTAAGAGTTAACTGACCAAAACATAAGCAGATGGCCATCCTACCCAAGTTAATCAACAAATTTAACTCTATACCAATAAAAATACTAATGGAATACGTTATGAAATTAGACAAAATAATAGCAAAATTCATATGTAGAAAATTATAGGTCAAGAAATCAACATAAATAATGAAAAAAGTAAGAGAAAGGAGAATGACATTTTCTGGTCCAAAATAATTCTATAAATCAATGCTTATCAAAATTACTTTGTATCTTGTTTTTTAAAAAAGATCAATTGAATAAGTTAGATAAACAAGAAATAGAACCAAATGTATATGGTAGTCTAATGTTTGCTAAACCCAGGAACACAGATTACTGGGAAAGACATTTATTATTCAACAAAAACTTCTGGAGAACTGGAGCATAGTTTGGCAGGAAATGTAATTATACTAATATCTAGCATGATATACAGCAATAAATTCCCAAGAGGTCCATGATCTAAGTTTAATATGTCACAAGGAAGAGGAAAGGGAAGTTGGATGACAGGACGGGAGGAGGGCAGAGAAGAATGTTTCTGTGATTGGGTCAGAAACTCCTGATGAGGAAACTCCCCCTACTGGTACAAATTGGAAACTCTTCTGCAACTTAGAAGGTTGCCTGGGTGTAGGTAGGTATTCCCAGGTTCCATGACTTAACCAGTCATATGACAGACAGTATATAAACAGACATTATGTATCAAAGGCGGGACTTGAACCCAGATCCTGCTCTATAATATAGAGGAAATAATACACCAAGAGGATATGATATCTTGGATGTAGGAACTCTCTCATTCCATACAAATTACAACCTACAACTTAGTAGATGAGCCTTTGAAAGTTATAGTAGACTTGTCCATAATCACACAGCTAGTAAGTGTCAGAATGAAAATTTGAACCCAGGTATTCCTGACTCCAAGTCCAGCAATCTATCTACTATAGCACCTGGCCTCTCTAAAGGAATTAGTGAAAAACAAAATAGATCTATTTTCAATTATCTAAAAATTGAAGAAGTCTTTGCACATTTAGAGGTAATACATCTATCATAAGAGGAAAGAAATAGACAAGGAAACCTCCTTGCATGAAATTCCTCTGATGTCCAAAATCTACAGGGGGTTGGTATACTGTTTTTTTTTTAAAGAATGAATCATTCTCTAATGAGCAGTGAAAGTATCTGAACAAACAATTCTAAAGAGAAATAGTACAAACTATTATGAACTACTTTTAAAAGTGTTCAAAATCCCAGACTTCAAACTTTATTACAAAGCAGTCATCAAAATCATCTAATATTGGCTGAAAAATAGAAGGGAAGATCACTGAAAGAGACTAGACAAGGGAGAATCAGAAACAATGAAAAAAAACCAAATTACTTAGTTATAAATTCCTACTTGATTAAAAGAAATTGCTGGAAAAATTGAAAAGCAATATGATAGATATCAAGCTTAGATTAACACTTTATACCATATTCTACAACACCTTCTAAAAAGATAAGTGGCCTTAATACTAAAGAGTACACACCCAGGGGTGTGCTGGAGCCAGACCATACCTCTCACAAGAGCGGATTATTAAATTTTCGGTGTCAGTATTTATAGCTTATCAATCGGCAAATGCTACAAATCAGAGCTTGATTTATTGCTTTGTTGATTTTCTAGATGTAACAAAGTGACAGAGAAAATGTTAATAACGCAGATCAAACTTAAAAGTGTATCATGTGCACGTTGTTTTTTCTAGAAGCGTGGTTGCAAAACATATATCAACCTATACCTGATTATACCATAAGAAGATCAGAAGAGAAACAGATGATACACCTCTCACAGGTAAGGATAAGGTGTGTGTGTGTGTGTGTGTGTGTGTGTGTATTCATTTGTTATTTTAACAAAGGATAGAGGCAATTACAAAAAATAAAATAACTGATTACATGAAACTGAAAAGCTTCTGCGTAAAGGAAATTAACACATCAAATATAAGAGAAGAAGCAGGTGAATGGGAATAAAAATTTAGTATCAGACTTCTCAGATAAAGGTTTACATATCCAAGACATAAAAACAATTAACAGATGTATAAGATGAAAAGTCATACCTCAATAGATACATGGTCAAAGAATATGAATAGTACTCAAAAGAAAAATTGCAAACTGTGACAACCATATGAAAGAATGTTCCAGATCCCTAATTACAAGAGAAATGCATATCAAACAACTTTAAGGTTTCACCGCTTACCCTATAAATCGGCAAAGATGACAAAAGATGGGAATCATCAATATTAGGGGGCTTGTGGGAAGATAGGTACTTTGGTGCATTGTTTGTAGAGCTGTGAATCAGTACTACCATTTTGAAAAGCACCATCAAAGAATTAGAAACAAAGCAGATGCCCATCAATTTGAGAATGGCAAAATATATTGTAATATGTGAATGTAATGGAATATTACTGTGCTGTAAGAAATTATAAATATGATGCTTTGCACAGTGCCTGGCACATACTAGGCACTTAATAAATGTTTATTGACTGACTGATGAATACAGTAAAACATGAAAAGATCTATATGAATTGATGAAGAGTAAAACAGAACCAAGAAAATAACATATCCAATGACTACAATATTTCAAATGGAAAGACAACCACAAAAATCAAAAGTGGATATTACAAAATTACAAAGAATAAGCACTTCTCAAAAAAAGAAATATGAGATGACATCTCCCCATCCCTTTGCAATATGCCATATTTGTGATACTTTCAGACTTTTTCAATGTATTGATTAATTTTGCTGATTTTTTTTCTCATTTTTTCTTTTTTGTAGCAGTGGTTTTTAAAAACGTTATTTGTTATATAAGATGACTCTTGAGGAAAGAAAGAGAAAGGATATTGGGGAAATTTTTGGTGAGAAAAAAAGGAAATCAATAAAAGCGTATTTAAACAAACTTTTAACTGTTCAAAATCACTAATGCTAAGAGAAGTAAAAATTAAAATAATAAAATAGCTTAGGGGAACCACCTTTCACCCATCAAGCTGGCAAACAGTAAAAGATGGCAAAATTCAGTGTTGGCAAGTATTGTGGGAAACAGGAACACCAGCTCCCTGTTTGTAGATCTCTGAAGTAATTCAATCATTTGGGAAAATAGTGTGGAATTATGTAATAAAGGAGTAACGTCATCATCACAATACAGCAGCTAAAAAAAAAACAAACAAAAAAAGCTAACATGACCCAAGGCTGCATTAAAAGATGCAGAGCTTCCAGAAATAAGGAGGCAATCATTCCACTGTGGCCTGCCCTAATCTCATCCCATTTGGGGCACTGTTTTCAGTTCTGGGCACCAGAGTTTAAGACGGACATTGATCAGTTGGACGGGTTCCAGGGTAAGCCAACCATGCTGGTGAAGGATCTTGACCTCATGCCACACGAGGACTGGCTGAAGAAAACAGGAACATTTAAGACAGAAGAGATAACTTGGGGGAGACACATATCTTAGCTGCTGTCTTCAAGTATTTGAAACAATGCCATGTGCAGGAAGGATTAGGCTTCACATGACACTCTTGATTCTGGGCATTTTCCCTGGTTGTCCCCCATGCCTGGAATGTTCTCCCCCTTCATCTCTGCCTTCTGGCTTCCCTGGCTTCTTTCAAGTCCCAGATAAAATTCCACCTTCTACAGGAAGACCTTTCTGCTGATTCACCTTAATTCTAAATCCTCCTCTCTGTTGATTATTTCCAGTTTATCTCATACATAGCTTGTCTGTATATAATTGTTTTCATTTTGATTCTCACATTAGATTGTAAACTCCTTGAGAACAGGGTCTGGTTTTTTGTTTTTTGGGTTTTTTTGTGGGGTTTTTTTTTTTTTGCCTTTCTTCTATCCCCAATGCTTACTTAGTACAGTACTTGGCACATTGTTGGAGCTTAACAAATGTTTATTGACTGAATGAAGAAGGTGGAACTAAGTTCAATGGGTAGAAGCCATTGAGGCAGATTTCACATGGACCTAAGTATAATAGATGGTTGGTGAGTATGTACAACAGCTCAGTTGATACAATCCCCATGTGGAAGAGGCTATGGAGTCTGCTTCTTGAGATGCATGATGACATGTAATGGAGGGACCTTAGCCCCCAATCTGGAGTCTTTTCTGATATTCTGTAACTCATTCCCATCTGCTAGCCATATGATGAAGAGATGGACTGTTGATTGGCTGTGTAACCAAAATGGGGCTACATTCAAAGGGCACTAACTAGACAGTGTGAGGAGGTCCTCATGCTGGCCTGGCTATGTTCAAGTGAAGAGGCAAGGACCATGTGGCCAATAAGCACACAACCCTGCTTGCTTTTCTTTCTTTTGTGTCTATATTTTCCTGCTTTTAGGCTAAAGGGACTGGAGATGGCTATTACTTTGTAAGCTTTGAAGGTCAGGAGAGTAAACCACTAGAAGTTGAGGAGCTAAAGTCTATACTGGGATTTTCCCAAAGCCAGACAGACAGAAGTAAAGTATTAAGCAACCTACTTTGACTCAATCTGAGTCCCAGTTGAGATACGGTATACTCATTCAGTGGCTATCCCACATTTGGAAGTGAACTTGGGGATCAAATTCAATGTAAAAACTGAATTAAGACTGGGACACCTCTCCCCAGAGACAGAGGAGGCATAGAAGATTGTGACCTCAGAGATTGGGAGGAAATGCTTGTAACTTCTGTTTTGGCTATATCTTAGCAATAAACATCCTTTTATAAAAGCTAATTGGCACAAATTGGTAAAAATAGAACTGGACACTAGTCACTGGTGATTAACAGTGAGAAAAACACATTAGAATGGGCGTGTGAGCTGACAGCATTAGGAAAAGATACCCCTAATCCCTCAGGGGTACCCCTAGATGTAGCAAACCTCACCCTAGAAGAGTAAGTTCATTGCTTCACCACTTAAGGTAGGGAAAGACTTCTTAATAATTACAGCCAATGAGAAATAAAATAGGCTACAAGAAGAAATGGGAAGAGAAGGAATGGGTTGCTCCAATCCTAAGCTAGAGGTACACTTGTAACAGGCATTCTTGGTCTGGTACAGATTGGACTAGATGAACACTGGGATCCCTTCTCATTTTGAGATTCTCGCTGCTGGTACCAATGCTAAGCTAGTTCAGATCTGATGTTCCTAACCTGCTGTGACCTCTGAAAGCAGGTAACTGAGAATTTTATGTAACATAAGAGTGGAGTGTCTTAATAAAGTGCAGGGACCTTGTGGTAGCTCTTTTGGCTAGTCAGAGGCCTTTTTTTAGGGGGGGTTCATATCTGGATTATTGTGGAAACACAGAATTTCAAAGTTAGAGAAGACCTTAAATCTCATTCATCTCCCATCTCCAGGCCTTTGCACTCCTGTGCCTGGAATGGATTTCTTTCTCACCTCCCTAGCTCAGCTCAAGTGCTACCTCTTACTGGAAGCCTCTTCTGATCATGCCAGGTGCTAGTGCTCTCTCCCCAGAAGTCATTTGTTATCTGTTTTGTATTTACTCATATGTTCACATTTTGTCTTCCCCATAGATTATAAACTCCCTGAGGGCAGGAACTTTTTCTTTCTCTGCCTTTTTTCACCATTGTATCCCCAGTGCCTAACAGATTGCCTGTCACAAAGTAGGTGTTTAATAAATGACTGTTGTTGCTGCTGTTATGGTCTAACCTCTTCATTTTACAGACAAGAAAATTAAAATCTACTGTGATTCATTAATTTCCCAGTGTCAAACAGATAATTGGTGGCACAACCAGACCTAAAACCCATACTCCCATCATGTCAATTCTGTCTTTTTTCTTCTGTAATCATGAAAGTCATGGAATTTCAAAACTGGAATGGAACACAGATATTATCTAATGCAAGGGTAGGGAACCTGCAGCCTCGAGGCCACATGTGGCCTTCCAGATCCTTGGGTGCAGTCATTTGACTGAGTTCAGGTTTTACAGAACAAATCTTTTTATTAAGGGGATTTATTTAATGAAGTTTGGATTTAGTCAAAGGGCCGCACCTGAGGACCCAGAGGGCCACAAGTGACCTTGAGGCCACAGATTATACATCCCTCATCTAGTCCAACAAATACCTGAAGAATTCCCTCTACAAACCATCAACCTTGGGTCATCTAGTTTCGCTTGAAGACCTCCAGCAATGAGGAACTCCCTACCTCACTCACAATTGCACCATGCTATATTCGCAGCTGTGTTTCAGGTAGTTTCGGGCTCATTCAGATACCCAGATTAGAATTTTCCAAGCTTTCCTGTTTTTGTCAATAACACTAAGAGCTGGCATTCATATCGCACTTTAAGGTTCGTGAAAACACTTCAGTCTTTTTTCATTTGATCCTCACAACAATCTTGTGATACAGTCCCTATCTTGTATTATTGATAATAAATTGATAATATTAATTCAACTATTATTATCCCCATTTTACAGATAAAGAAAATTATTTCTCAAAAACATCAGTCACCAGTTCCATTTGCCCTCTGCTCCTCCATGATGCCTCTCTAGAAGGCAGTGAAGTCTTTTAAAGTGAAACCTCCTTATATCTTTTCCTGCTATTCTTGCTCACAAATGAGGCTCTGAAATTCCTGGGAAAATTTCACTGTAACAAGATCATGCGTGTACATGCAACCCAAATCAACCATAGTCACAAAGCAGTTAAAGTCTCACTCCAGACACTGATATCACACAACCAATGGAAAAGTAAAATATATACAGTCAAACAATGAATCAATCAATCACTTGGACTATACAATTGCAAAACAAACAAGCCCCCCCCCCCCCACGCACACACACACAAACTACAAAACAAAAAACCCAACTGAGCTGGGGACCAAGTTGCCTGAATCAACTGTTTATTCTGCCACCTTGTGGAAGACAAAGTTTAAGAAAGTCGGGTCCACAGAGACACTTGACTTCCCTTGTGTTTGTAAGAATGAATCTATAGCCATCAGTGTTTGGGCAAAAGAATGAGATACTTGGGAAGCTGAGTAACTGGGTGTTTCACAAGATGGATCATATGTCCTGATCCACTGGATGCTCTATTTATAAAAAGGAGAACTTTTTTTTTGCCATCTATCTAGACCCCCCCCCAAAAAAAATAATAACACCTCCCTCTCAGGCAGGAAACAGCATTTCCTACTTAGGAGTATGCTGTCTCTACATAATTTATTTTCACAGTTCACTTGGCCAGAAGAAGAGAAGTTCCCCTCACAAGAACTCTACGGGTAAGTCACCTTTCAGCTCTTCTACTTATTAATTACCAATGCTGCTCAGACAAACCAAGTGAAAATCAGAGGGAATAATATAGAATAACTCATGGGGGGCGCAGGGAATGTGCTTCACAATATTCCAAGAAGCTGGCAAGATTATCTTTTTAAAAGAAAAATAAGAATCATCAAGATAGGGATAATAGAGAATTTGGGAACCATTCCAGCCTGTGATCACATTAGAGTCTGAGGAAAATTGTGATGAACGATAAGTGCTATAGTACTCTGTGCTAACTGGGAAAAATAAAATCAGTCAGATGACAAATTTCAAATTTAATCTCTAGTCAGAGAGAAGAGACTTTGCTGAAATCTTGTTAAGAGATTCTCTTGTGAGGAGAATTTAAACGGACTTTCCCAGTCCCTGAAGATGTCTCAGTAAATGGGTCCTGTTTCTCCAAAGGAAAGGAAACCATAACATAGTCAAAACTGACAGCCAGTTACCCACAAGCTTCAGTCTTATTGATAGCTCCTCTGTCAAATGTAGGGTAAGGTCAACTGCAAATGGGAAGTGGTGTGTTCTACCAGAAAGAGCAATGGCTCTGGAACCAGGGGACCTGGGTTCAAATCCTGCTTTGGATACTTACTCCTGAGTTGGCTTTGGGCAAGCCATTTAGCCCTGCTAGCCCTCAGTTTCCTCACCTGTAGGATGAAAAGGTTGAACAAAGTAGCCTCTAGGGTCCCTTCCAGCCCCATCTATGACCCTAGGAAACTATGTCAATAGAAAAAGCAATGGCTCTTACAAGATCTGGATTCAAATCCCACCTCAGTCACTTACTACTTGTGTCACCTTGGACAAGTCATTTAATTTTTCTGACACTCAGTCTCCTTACCTGTAAAATGAAGGGTTTGGATGAGACGACCCTGATATTCTCTCCAGCTCCAGAATCTCCTATCATCCAAATCCTACCTCTAACACTGGACAACCTTGGGAAAATCATTGAATCTCCATGGGCCTAGCTTCTTCCTCTTCTGGTGGAAGAGGAAGTTGAACTCCATGGCAGATCTGAAGTAAGTCCTCTAATTCCATGATTCATAATTCTGTGAAGAGCCACACCTCATTCGGCATGGCTCACATTCCTTCCAGTATCCTTGTCTGGTTAAAGATAAAGGTCTATACTCCTCGGTAGGGATTGGCGAGAAAGGATATGCTACTCCCTGGATTGTGTGTAGGCTGAGGTCAGGCTTCTGGTTAAAGAGGATGTGAAATATCTATTAGGAACCTAAGAAGTGTGCTGACTGTGTCTGACCTGCAGTATACTTTCCACTTCACCATTATATGCATGAGGGACAATCCCTAAATACGGTTGAACAAAGGGGAAAAGAATAAGAGACCATTAAAATGGGTAAATTTGGGAGAACTTTAGTCATTCCGTTGAAGAAAAGGGTTGGGAATGTGGGTGCCATGTCCTAGATTACCTAAACTGACTGTATTTATTAAGAAAACTCACTGAAAGTCTACGCATCTCTCCCCTTCATTTAAACTGTGAGACCCTAAGCCAATCCAATTTGGGACCCCAGTCTTCCTAGTTAGAACATGCTACTGAAATGAATGTTCTCCTAAGATTCAGGGAAGTGGGGGTGGGGGTGGGGGTGGGGCAGAGTGTCTCTCTCAACCTGAAACTGTTCAAGTTTCACTCCCAATCACTGTGGAAACCCAGTATATTTCTACTGGTGGAATACGATTCTCATCCCTCTTCCCAACAGAGCAGAATTCTTCTTTGCTTTGTGAAAATGATAGGCAAACCTTCACCAAATCATGAAATGTCAGAAACTGGAAAAGAGTCTAGGAGTCAATTAGTCCAATTACTTCATTTTGCAGATCAGAAAACTGAGACTTAGAAAAGTGAAACAACTTAGCCATGACCTTCATGGCTACCAAGTGGTGGGATATGAGTCCGTGGGTCTATTCCCTGTAAATACTCAATGTTACCACTCATTTATTCACTCGTTCATTCAGCATATAGTTATTAAGCACATAACAATGTGGAGCTGGGCATATAAAAAGAGTCCCTTCCCTCAAGGACCTGACATTCCATTTGAGGGAAGCAATATATACAGAGCTAAGTAAATACCTACATGTAAAACATAACACAAAGAAAAATTTATGTATGGATATGTGTCTGTGTATATAACTTAGCTGTAATTTGCGTATTTAGGCTAGTTTGTATTTAAGGGGACACATGAAGTAAACTCTAAGCTTTTAGAAGGAACATCTCTTCTTTTATTCATAGGACAAAGCAAAATGGACAGTGAGACAACCACGCCATTCTACTATCTAGATTTTGAAGAACCCTGCCAGAAACCTGATGTGAAGCTCATAGCATCACAGCTCCTCCCCCCGCTCTACTCCCTGGTGTTCATTTTTGGCTTTGTGGGCAATGCTCTAGTTTTTCTGGTCTTGATAAGATGTAAAAAGCTGAAAAGCATGACTGACATCTATCTGCTCAATCTGGCCATCTCTGATTTACTTTTCATTGTCACCCTCCCATTTTGGGCTCACTACGCTGCAGACCAGTGGATCTTTGGAGATGGCCTATGTAAGGCGCTGACGGGATTCTATCACATGGGTTTCTTTGGAGGAGTCTTCTTCATCATCCTCCTGACTATCGATCGGTACCTGGCCATTGTCCATGCTGTGTTTGCTATGAAAGCTAGGACTGTCACCTTTGGCATTTTGACGAGTGTCATCACCTGGGTGGTGGCTGGGTTTGCCTCTCTCCCAGCAATCATCTTCACCAAATCTCAGAAGGAAGGCATGCAACACACCTGCAGTCCTCATTTCCCATTAGATCAATTTTCTACCTGGAAGAACTTCCAAGCTTTAAAGATGAACATTTTGGGGTTAGTGTTACCCCTCTTTGTTATGGTCATCTGCTACTCGGGAATCATAAAAACATTACTGAGGTGTCGGAATGAGAAGAAACATAAGGCAGTGAGGTTAATCTTTGTGATTATGATCATTTACTTTCTCTTCTGGGCCCCCTATAACATTGTGCTTTTCTTGAGCACATTCCAAGCTTTCTTTGGTCTGAACAACTGTGATAGCTCCAAGAGGTTGGACCGAGCCATGCAAATAACAGAGACACTTGGAATGACTCACTGCTGTATCAATCCAGTGATTTATGCCTTTGTTGGGGAAAAGTTTAGAAGATATCTCTCTGCTTTCTTCCGCAAATACATTGTCCGGCGTTTCTGCAAACATTGCCCCATTTTCCATGGGGAGACATTTGACCGAGTAAGCTCAACATATACCCGGTCTACTGGGGAGCAGGACATTTCTACGGGTCTGTAAAGTGAATTTATTACTGTGTGTATGTGGTTTTTTTTAAGTTAATGGAATAATTGTATAAAGGTATTAAAATAAGTCCTCATGGTCAGATTCTTTTAAAAACAGTTTATAGCCATGCTGATTGAAATGACCCATTCACTCATTTCTACAATCTTTTATTAAGCAGACACTGTATGCTTCGTACTAGACATTTTCAAATCTATAAAATCAAATTCCCAACAAAGCTCAATGAAATTTGTTGGTGGAATGTAATCTCTGAGTTTTGTGTTGTGTCACCTAAAAATCAAATTGTCAGAAATATTGACTATCTCTTCTGCCCTTAACAGCATGAAGGATATAAAGAATTATGAAATATAGTCCCTACCTTCAAGGGTTTTACTATCTAGTTGAGGAAACATGACATAAACAGTCAAGAAACAACATAAATAAATAACTTCTGTATCATTATATATAAGAGAAAGAATAAGGCAGGCAGAACATAATTGATTGCCCAAAGAAGGATCTAGACTGGAGGTTCTGGATTATTTTTTACATCATTGATCTCTTTGGCTGTATCTATTGAAGCTC
The DNA here is from genome assembly GCF_900497805.2 of Vombatus ursinus. Taxonomy (NCBI): domain Eukaryota; kingdom Metazoa; phylum Chordata; class Mammalia; order Diprotodontia; family Vombatidae; genus Vombatus; species Vombatus ursinus. The sequence continues at coordinate 26,167,792 of NW_020954577.1, forward strand.
AAAGACCCCTTCTCATAATAGCTTTTAAATGCATAGAATAAAGTGCATGGTATTACAAAAGAAATCAATTATACAAAAATAATGTTATCAAAATATTTAAAAATAAGTTCATGGATTCCTAAAATCTATCCATGGACCCCTTGGGGATTGACAGAACCTAGGTTAAGAACCCTAATCCAGGCCTTGAAAACTACAGAAGACTAAGATTTGAGAGCTAATTGGAGGGATTTAGGGAAGGGTTCACAGAGAACGGATTCAAGCTTTGCCTTGAAAGAGAATTGGAGAGGTGGAAAGACAGGTATTTTAAAAAAGAAAAAGTATCTGAACAAAAAGTGTAAAGGCATGAAAGAGATGTGTTGGAGAGTAGCAAGGGCAGTTGGCTGAACAGCAAACATAAGATTCTATTAAGTTATCACCCTCCTCTAAACACCCATCGGTTCTGATCTCACCTGTATTGCTCCTGTGTTTCCATTATGCTACCTCCGTGCAACTTGATTCTCTCATACCTTTTCTTGCTCCCCTAAAACCACTGTTCACTTAACCATTTCTTTTGCTTTCCATCTATACTAACCTCCTAGCTCAACCAAAACTGCTCTGTGGTAGAGGCAGGCCACAAAGATCATAGGAATGAATACTAAAACATTCCAAAGAGGTATACTTCAGTATAGACAGAAGAAAAAAAGCTCAAAGAAGAGTCAAGAAAAAAAGATAGGCGTGAACTTCAGAGCACGTGAGTCCAGAGCTGGAAAGGATCCTAGAAATCAATCCCACATTACCCAAGAGGGAAAAACTGTGAGCCAAGGAGATTAAATAACTTGTCCCAAATCATCTGACTGTTTAGAGACAGAAGCAGGATTCCGAGTTAGACCTTTTGATTCTGAATTTGCAGCTCATTCTACTATTGCAGGCTGTGATGAAAAGGAACAAAGAAGAAGGAATTGTCAACCTATTGTCTCATTAAACGAAACTTGTTGGGTTTTCTATGGTGATTTAAAATGAAACATTAGTTTCAACAGATTCAGGAGAGTTGTCTTACGACTTGTCTTATGACAACATTTACTTCCATTGGAGACTGCCAATAGGAGGACTGAGGATTCAGAATTTATAATCAGATAATAGATATAATCTATAATTAGAATGAAGTGGAAGTGATGTCAGGAAGAAAAGTTCAAGTTAGAAAGAGAATAAGTACTGAGAACAGAAGCCAGAGATACATGAAAGGGAAAGAAAGGAAAAAAGAGAGAGAGAAGGAAGGAAGGAAGAAAGAAAGAGAGAGAGAGAGAGAGAGAGAGAGAGAGAGAGAGAGAGAGAGAGAGAGAAAGAAAGAAAGAAAGAAAGAAAGAAAGAAAGAAAGAAAGAAAGAAAGAAAGAAAGAAAGAAAGAAAGAAAGAAAGAAAGAAAGAAAAGATGCAGCCATGGAAATAGGGAGCAGCTGTTAAGGAAATGAGGAAAAGAGAAAAGTCTGTGAAATAATTTTAGACTGTCTTTGGTCTCAAGGTTCTTCTTTCTGGTTTTCCTTGTGCCTATGATCTAGTTTCTTTCAAGACCATATGAACTAATGTTCACATATTTAAAATAAATACTTTATCCTCAACTGTACTGTGGTTTGAAAATGGATTTGCTCCATAATTGCATTATAAAAACATGACCATCTTTTCAAAAATATTCTTAGGTGGAAATAAATACAATTGATAGGGAAAAAATGGTGACCCAAGGCTTTTATTTTATTATGATGTCAAATATGTCAAATAAGTGAGTGAGAGGTGGCCCCGGCCCACACATCTGACTGATAAAGTACATGTTTCACTGCTCTAGAAGTGCAGTTGACCAGTCTAATATTAACATGCTCCTATGGATGGATGTTTATGAAAAACCCTGAGAGTAGTTATTATGCTTTCACTTCCTATCAAGGTGTCTTTTGCCTATGTTCTCAGTGCCATCCTGGGTGTATTTGACTGGTTTTCCTGCTTGCTGACAGGTCTTGGCATAACATAGTCTGTGATCTGTAGTAGCAGGCAGCTCAGAGCACTAGTTTTCAATTCTTTTCTTCTAACTTGTCTATAATGAGTATATAGTTAAGCAAAAGGCTCTACCATGACATATATGGTGCCACTATTAAGGGTACTGACCTGTCCTTTAAGAAACATTCTTCAAGGGACATGTGATCCGTACAAATTTTCTGGGCAAGTTTTTAATGTGCGATTACATTAGGCAACTATGGTATAATAAGATATTTAAAAGGAATCAATTCACTACCTTAGACAAAAGTACCTTTAAACGTACATACAAATTTTCTGGCTTTCCTTGTTATAGAAAACAATAATCCAGAATTAATTGCAGCCACCAGCTAGGTAGCCTACTGGATAAAGCAATGGGCCTAGAGAGAGGAAGACCTGAATTCAAATCCAGCCCCAAACACTTACTAGCTGTGTGACCCTTGGCAAGTTACTTTACCTCTAACTGCCTTGCTTTCATCACCTATAAAGTGGGGATAATAATATCTACCTCCCAGGGCTGTTGTGAGGGCTGAAAAAGATAATATTTATAAAACAATGAGCACAGTGTCTGGCATACGGTAGGTGCTTAATAAATCCTTCAATGAAATCCACAGCCCCTCAAAAGAAATGGGTTTAGTCATCCATACAGGAAAAACCAACTGGATGAAGAATCCGCACTGCCCGGGTTACAACGTGCAGTTGTACGGGCAAGCCACGGAGCTATTCCGTCAATCAGCCCTTCTGGGATGCCCTCGGTAGCCCGCAGTGGCCCACTGTGGCCGCACGGGGGCGCAGCCCGCAGCCTGGAGGTCGTAGGAGGAGGAGTCGTTGCTGGAGGGGCCACTGTGGGAGGAGGCGCTGCTAAAGCCGCCGCCGCCGCTTCCTCCGCGTGTCTGGGCGCCCCGTCCCGGCCCCCGTTCCGAGCCGGCAGGGGCCTGCAGGTTCCGGGTCGGGCACGCGGGTCTGGAGGGGTGGGAGCCCCGGAGCCGCTCTCAGAGGTCCGGGCTGCGTCCGTGGCGGCGCACGGTTGCCCTGGAGGCGGACTAAGCTGCCGAGCACTGTCGGAGGTTCAGCTGAGAGCCGCTGCTGCGCGTGTCTTGTGATCGCGATGGAAATCGTTTAAGCACCAGACTTTGGATTATCTTCATGGGGAGTTCGGATTCCCAACGATGAGCAAACTGGCGTCGCGCTGCAGGAGGAGGCTGGCGGCTTTGGCCTCCCATATCCCTACGTTCATCTGACGGCTTGGCCAATGCTTTACGGTCAAATATAGCACTTAAAAAGGCTTTGACACACTTGTGATTCTCATGGGTTAGCCTGGAACAAAGCTACTGTTTGGGTTCTACACTATCTCAGCACATGAGGTGCAAGCTGTGAAAGCAGAATTATTGGGTGTGTGTGTGTGTGTGTGTGTGTGTGTGTGTGTGTGTGTGTGATGCAAGCGGATGGAACTGATGCTATTGATAAACAGCTACAACGGAGACGCTGGAAATAATGTTCAGTACATTGGGAGTTGTTATTCAGTAGCAGAACTGAAGACGATTATGGATACATTTGATACTTGGGAGGGTGAAGGTGTTAGCTACCAGCCTGTTCCACAGCAATCGAGAGAATGCTGGACTCTTGACCTTTACACGGAAATCTTCTTCACTTGGCTCCAATTAGAAAAAGGTGCTTGCTAACCTTGAATGAAGAGGAAGAGGACGGTGTGAACTGTAAAGCAGGACCTAAACCCTTTAGATTTTGGGGTCCTTCAACAAGCACACATCAAAGTCAAGAATTCTGCTTCAATAAAGGGGCTTACATCTAATACTTCAAAAACCTCTTCCCAGATGCAGCCCGGTAGTGATGGTCATTTAGTTGGATGCCATACAGCATCAAAAACCATACCTGACCCTGGAATGTCTGTGACTTCACGGACACCCTGTAGTGTGCAGAAGTGCAGAAAATGGTGAAACACACACATCCCCAGAGAAGGCTTGCCCCACTGGAGTGATCAAACTGGAGTGGTCTCCTTTGTGCATACCTTCTCACCTGTCCTCTCCAGAAAGGAATGAAACAAACCACTCCATAGCTACTCTAATCGTGCGTAATTTATATCATTTTGCTCACCTTCTCAATAGATGAGGAAGGGCTGGGAAGAAGGGAGAGAATTTGGAACTCATATTTTAAAAAGAAAAGAATGTTAAAAATAAATCAGCCATGGATTTCACAGTTGATCATCATTACAACACTGCTGTAACACTTCATTGTGCACAATGATCTCCCAGTTCTTCTCACATCAATTTCTATGTTTATAAAGATCTTGCCATGTTTTTTTTTTCTGAAACCTCTCTGCTTGTCATTTCTTATATCACAATAGTATTCCATCACAACCATATGTCACAAATTGTTCAGCCATTCTCCAACTGAAGAGCATCCCCTCAGTTTCCGATTCTTTGCCACCACAAAAAAATTACTCTAATTTGTACACATAGACTCTTTTCCTCTGATCTCTTTGAGATACAGACCTAGTAATGGTATTGCTGAGTCTGGTATTGCTGAGGTATGCACATTTTTATAGCCTGGCAAAGTTCCAAATTGTTCTGCAGAATAATTGGACCAGTTTGCAATTCCACCAGTAGTTTATTAGTCTACCTATTTTCTCCTCATCACCACCAGCTTTTGTCATTTCTGATACGTATGAGGCAGCACTTTAAAGTTGTTTTAATTTGCATTTCTCTAATCAATAGTGATTTAGAGCACTTTTCATATGACTAGAGATAGCTTTGATTTCTTTTTCTGGAAACTGCTTGTTCATATCTTTTGACCATTTATCTATTGAAGAATGGAGCTTATTTTTTATACATTTGACTCAATTCCCTATGTATGTGAGAAATGAGGCCTTTATCAGAGAAACTAGCTGTATAAATTTTTTGCTACTTCATTGTCTATGGTATCTTTTAGCAAAGTGTAGTTTCCCTGATTACTTCTTTTAATTAGTTCTCTTTTTCTTTTATTTTGTCTGAAGTCACGATTGTTTCCTCTGCCTTTTTACTTCAGTTGAAGCTTAACAGATTCTGTTCCAACCCTGACTCAAAATTTTAAAAAGTAAATGATAAAAATGTTTTGCATGTAATTGGAAAAAATAAAATATTTGAAAAAAATTATGCTCATACCATCTGCTTTATCCAATAGTTGTAAAGAAATGCTATGTAACAGCAAAAACATGTGCTGGCATATACTTGCTTAATAAATGCTTGTTGAAAATTACCCCCTCATTCACTGGCTATGACTTCATAGAATCACAGAATCTTAACAATGGTACAGACCCTAAAAGTCATCTAGTTCAACCTGCCTCCAGATGCAGGAATCTATTTTATAGTATTTCTGACATGCGGTCATCCAGTCACTGCTTAAATACTGCCAAGGATAGGGACCTCATCACTTTACAAGGCAGCTCACTAAATCCTTGGACATACAGCTCACTTCTTCACAAGACAGCCCATTTCATTTTAACAACCCTCATTGTTGCAAAGTTATTTCTCCTACTGAACTGAACTCTGCGTCCTTATAACTTTTACTTCCTTCTCCTAATTCTTTCCCCTACAGCGGAGAATCTACTTTCTTTCCTATTCTAGTTTCCAAATATTTGAAGACAGCTATTATGCCTCCCCTTCGATCTCTTTTCTAAACTGAAGACCACAAATCTTTCCATTGTACCTCGTAAGATGCTTTCCATGGCCTCCCAAGCCTCCATGCCTGACTCTGGGGGTCATTCCAATTTGCCAATATTTCTCTTAAGATGTAGTACCCAGAACTAGGGGATAGGATACCGAGAGAAATTTAGGTGATATCAAAACAAAACACATCAGGAGGGCAGAGCCAAGATGGCGGAGGGAAAGCAGTGACTTGCTTGAGTTCTCCCCCCAAACCCCTCCAAATACCTACAAAAAATGGCTCTAAACAAATTCTAAAGCAGCAGAACCCACAAAAAGACAGAGTGAAACAAATTTCCAGCCAAAGACAGCCTGGACGGTTGATCAGAAAGGTATATCGCGCCGGGCAGGGAGAGGAGCGCAGTTCAGCCTGGGCGCACTGGCCGCAGCGACCCTGGAGCAGGCCTCAAAGGACTGAATCGCAGGCAGCTGTGGCGGTTTCCAGACTTTTCAACCCAGGAACGCCAAAGACAACTTAGAAGATCAGTGGGAAAAGTCTGTGACTGTGGTGAGAGAGGAGCTAGGTCTCAGCCACAAGTCTGGAGCGTGGCCCAGGGCCGCGGCTGCCTCCTGAGCTTCCGGCCCACAGACTGAGGGGGAATCAAGTGGCTGATCAGAGGGTGATTGCAGGTTCTCTTTGCCAGAGCTGAGGCAGGAATCTCTTGCTTTACCGGTGCTTGGATCTGGGTCACAGTTCTGAGGGGCAGTCCTGGGAAGAGGAGGAGTGTTGGTGCGGTGGAGCTTGTTTTGGCTGTGGAGAGGAAACACCTCGCCCCTTATCATAGCACCTTGGAAGAACTGAAAATTTTCAGATCCCTAGAAGTATCTGAAAACAGCTGTACAAACCCCCGAAGCTTGGGACAGTACATTCTCCACATTGGAAGCAGACTTTTACCTTAACAAAGAGTTCAAAACTCAAGTAATTGGTTGGGATTATGAGCAAGCAGCGTAAAAAGAGTCAGACTATATTATCTTACTTTGGTGACAAAGAAGATCAAAACATACAACCAAAAGAAGACAACAAAGCCAAAGCTCCTACATCCAAAGCCTCCAAGAAAAATATGAATCAGTCCCAGGCCTTGGAAGAGCTCAAAAGGGATTTTGACAAGTAAGAGAAGTAGATGAAAAACTGAGAGTGATGCAAGAAAATCATGAAAAACAAGTCATCAGCTTGCTAAAGGAGACCCAAAAAAATACTGAAGAAAATAACACCTTAAAAAATAGCCTAACCCAAATGGCAAAAGAGGTCCAAAAAGCTAATGAGAAGAAGAATGCCCTAAAGAGAAAAACTGGCCAAATGGAAAAGGAAGTCCAAAAGATGACTGAAGAAAATACTTCCTTAAAAATTAGAATAGAGCAATTGGAAGCTAGTGACTTTATGAGAAATCAAGATACTGTAAAACAAGTCCAAAAGAATGAAAAATTAGAAAACAATGTGAAATATCTCATTGGAAAAACAACTGACCTGGAAAATAGATCCAGGAGAGAGAATTTAAAAATTATTGGACTATCTGAAAGCCATGATCAAAAAAAGAGCCTAGATATCATCTTTCAAGAAATTATCCAGGAAAACTGTCCTGATATTTTAGAACCAGAGGGCAAAATAGAAATTGAAAGAATCCACTGATCTCCTCCTGAAAGAGATCCCCAAAGGAAAAGTCCTAGGAATATTGTAGCCAAATTCCAGAGTTCCCAGGTCAAGGAGAAAACATTACAAGCAGCCAGAAAGAAACAATTCAAGTATTGTGGAAACACAATCAGGATAACACAAGATTTAGCAGCTTCTACATTAAGGGACTGCAGGGCATGGAATATAATATTCCAGAGGGCAAAGGAGATAGGATTACAACCAAGAATCACCTACCCAGAGATAGGATTACAACCAAGAATCACCTACCCAGCAAAACTGAGTATAATCCTGCAGGGGAAAAATGGTCATTCAGTGAAATAGAGGACTTTCAAGCATTCTTGATGAAAAGACCAGAGCTGAATAGAAAATTTGATTTTCAAATACAAGACTCAAGTGGAACATGAAGAGGTAAACAGGAAAGAGAAAATCAAAAGAGACTTATTAAGGTTGAACTGTATACATTCCTGCATGGAAAGATGACATTTGTAACTCATGAGACCTTTGTCAGTATTAAGGTAATTGGAGGGGGAAAAATTATATGTACATATATATAGATATAGATAGAAAGAGGGCATGAGGTGAGTTGAAAATGAAGGGGTCATGAGAATAAAATTAAGGGGTGAGAGAGAATTATACTAGGAGAAGGAGAAAGGGAGAGGTAGAATGGGGTAAATTATCTCACCAAAAACAAACCAGAAAAGAAAAGGCTCTTACAGTGGAGGGGAAATGGGGGAAGGTGAGAGGGAATGAGTGAATCTTATTCTCATAGGATTTGACTTAAGGAGGGAATAACGTAACACTCAATTGGGAAATCTGTCCTACCCTACAGGAAAATGGGGGGGGGAGGGGACAAGAGAGCAGGGGAATGATAGAGAAGAGGGCAGGTTGGGGGAGGGGTAATCAGAAGCAAATACTTCTGAGGAGGGACAGGGCCAAAAGAAAGAATAGAATAAATAGGGGGCAGGATAGGATTAAGGGAAATAGAGTTAGTTTTTCACAGCATGTCTACTATGGAAGTGTTTTGCATAACTGCACATATATAACCTATATTTAGTTGCTTGCCTTATCAATGAGGGTGGGTGGGGAGGGAGGAAGGGAGAAGGGAGGAAGGGAGAAAATTTGGAGCCCAAAGTTTTAAAAACACATGTTTAAAAAAAATGTTTTCACATGCAACTGGGAAATAAGAAATACAGGAAATGGGGTAAAGAAATCCATCCTGCCCTACAGGAAAATTGAAAGGGAAGGGGATAAGAGAAGGGGGGAGAGTTAGAAGGGAAGGCAGAGTAGGGGAAGGGGTATTCAGAATGCATGCCATCTTGGGGTGGGGGGAGGGGCAAGATGGGGTGAAAATTTGGAACTCAAAATCTTGTGGAAGTAAATGCTGAAAACAAACAAAAAAAAATAAAAATTACCATGAAATAAAAAAAAACAAAAGACATCAATAAACATTTCTTTAAAAAAAAAATACAGTATTCTGAATTGTATAAAATGTTCCAGTTACTGCCTGATGAGCACAGAATGCAGTGAGACTATTGCTTCCATTCTTCCAGACACTCTCCCTCTATTCAGACAGGAAGCTGACATCAGCCTTGAGAATAATTTTTGTGACTGCCTGCTTTGCACTGATTTCAGTTTCACTCTGAGTTTCCATTTCCCTCATTAAGAAAACACACACACATGCCATGTGACTGCCAAGAAGAGCGACAGTGTTGGGCTGGTGACCGGGGATGCCTGCAGAGCTGGAGCCACTGAGCCTGGGGCTGGATTTCATCATCACTCTGATAAACAGAAGTGGAATTTCCTAGGACGAAGTATATAAAGGAAGGGTCCTGGGGTGGTAAGTAATCCCTTTGCTGGTGGAGTCAGATTTGCTACAACCCCGTCGCCTCCCGGCAGGAATGGTTCAGCAATGAAAAAAGGAACTACCTGAGTAAGTCAGCCTTCAGCAGGTGGGGAAGGGGGCTGTGTGGATCATCAGGGCTGTTGAAATCGTTCTCTGAGGTGCAGCTGTGCTCTCTTAGTACACTGGGAAGGTGGCTGACGGAGGGAGGTGGAAAGTATTGTGACTTGCTGTCCCTACCACTCAGAATATCTTGGGAAATGAGGCTGTGCTTAATACCCACACCAGAGTAGGGGGGGTGTTAATTTATCAGAAGGTAAAGATATATAAATTTAGTTACCACCTTGGCTGCATATCTAATTTGGTTTTTTAATATTTATTCATATCTTTTGTTTTTACACCACCTCTATTTTATAGTGGGAAAGGTACTCCTTCTGGAGTCAGAGGACCTGGGTTCAAATCCTGATTCTGACACTGACTACCTGTCTAACCCTGGGCGAGTCACTTAACTTCCCTGTTTCTCGATTCCCTCATCTGTAAAATGAAGGGTTTCCATTAGCTGGCCTCTGACGTTCCCTCCAGTCCAAAATCTCCGATGCTATTTCTGAATATATCCTTCCTGCTTCCTTTACTCAGAAAGCTATGCCTTGTAACTGAGAATAAAAAAAGAAAGAGAGGGTGGAGAAGCAGCTCGGGAAAACAACCATTGATTGCTTCTGATACCATATGCATTGTTCCACACTCTTAGCCCTCATCTCTACAAAAAGAGAGGGGGATGTATTTTCTCATCTTTCCTTCTGGGCCAAGCTTGGTCTGTATGATTACATAGCATTAAGTTACCTTCTTAGTCCTTTTTTAATTATTTTTTTAGATTGTATTCTTTGTCCTCCCTATTCAAGTCATGTCAACAATTATTATTAAACTCCTATGTGCCAGGCACTGAGCTAAGCACTGGAAATATAAAGAAAAGTCTAAATAACCCCTGCCCTCAAGAAGAGGACAATCTAATATTGTGGAGGGGTAACATGCAAACAACTAGGGACAAACAAGATATAATCAAGATAAAATGGAGATCATCTCAGAGGGGAGGCATTGGCATTAAGGCAGACCAGGAAAAAGTTCTTGCCAAAGCAGAGACTGTAGCTAAGACTTATAGGAAGCTAGGATAGCCAAAAGGGAGAGGTAAGGAAAGAGGGTGTTTTATTTTACTGTATACAATGTTATTGTTATTGTATAAATTATTCTCCTGGTTCTGCTCACTTGGTTTTGCATCAGTTATACAGGTCTTTCCAAGATTCTCTGAAACTATCCCTATTCATCATTTCTTACTGCACAATAGTGGTCTATCACATTCACATACCATTATTTGCACAGCCATTCACCAGTTGGTGGGTAATCCCTCAGATTTCAGTTCTTTACCACCACTGAAAGAGCCACAGTAAATATTTTTGTACATGGGGTACTTTTCCTGTTTCTCAGATCTCCTTGCAGTATGGACCCCTCTCCCCATCCAGTGGTATCACTGGAGCATAGATTCAAATTGCTTTTCAAAATGACTGGACCAGTTCACAGCCCCACCAACAGAGCATTAATGCACCTGTTTTCCTACAGCTCCTGAAGCGTGTGTCTTTTTTTCTTTGACAATTTTGCCAAGTTGTTTTAATTTGCATTCCTCTCATTATTAGTCATTTGAGGCACTTTTCCATAAAGCTATTGAAAGCTTGGATTTCTTCCTCTGAAAAGTACTTGTTCATATCCTTTGATCATCAGTTGAGGAGTGGTTCAAATGTACAAAGTTTTCATTAGTTTTCCCCTACACCTGAGAAATGAGGACTTTATCAGAGAAACTTGCCACAAAAACTTTCCTCCCAATTACCTGGTTCTCTTATAATTTTAGTTGCACTGGCTTTCAAATAGAAGATTTTATATTTGATTCTAGAAGTAATAGGGAGACATGGAGTTTACTTGAATAGAGCGGTGACATGGTCAGACCTGCACTTTGATAGATGAGTGGAAGATGGCCCAAAGAGGAGAGAGAGACTTGATGCAGGGAAACCAACTAAAAGGCTATTGCAATAGTCTAGTCATTAGGTGATAAAGAGCTCGTACACAGATGATAGTAGTATCAAAGGAGAGAATGGGGAGGATAGGAGAGATGTTGTACAGGCACAATCAACAGGTCTATGGTGAAGAGGTGAGAAAGTAAGGAGTCAAGGATGACACCCTAGGTTGCAAGTCAAATGACTAGAAGGATGATAGAACCTGTGACAATAATAAGGAAGTTAGGAGAGGGGAGGGTTGAGGGGGGAGAAGATAATGAGTTCAGTTTTGGACATGTAGAGTTTAAGATGTCTACAGGATAACCAGTTTAGATGTCTAATAGGCAGCTGGAGATGTGAAACTAAGGCTCCACAGAGGGGTAAGGGATGGATAAACAGTTCTGAAATAGAGCATCTGATTTACTTCAGTTCATCTAATTCTTCCCTGGCTGCCAAGGCAATTGATCTGAAACTCTGCTTTATCCCTCTTGAGGCATACTGGAGTATGTCTAAGATGGCATTTCTACCAGAAACAGAGAAATATCTCAGCCTTTCCCCTGCCACTGTGTAGATACCGCTACTATAACTGTCCATAATATTCCATCTTCTATCTTTGTATTTTTGCATAGTCCCCATGCCTGGAATGCCCTCTCTCCTTACCTCCACCTTTCAGAATCTCTAGCTTCCTTCACTTCCTATAGGAAGCCTACCCAGATCCTCAGTTTCTGGTATACTTTCCTCCCAAATTATTTTATCTATTATCTATTTTGTATTTTCTTATCTGTGTATATGCCCCCAACTTCTAATAGAATGTAAGTTCGTCAAGGGCAGGCCCTGTTTTGTTTTTGTCTCTGTCTCTGAATTCTAAGTGCCAGGCACAGTGTTGGCACTGGGTGTTCAATACATGCTTGGTGAACGAAATGGGTTTAGATTCACAGCCCTCCGGGTAAAAATGTGTGACTTGTCAGCAGTGAATACTTGGGTGAGGGTCAACAGCCAAAGAAGACTATTCTTGGACTTGTGGTTGGCCTCCAGTGTCACAAGCCATAGCAACTCCGTCTCTACCTAAACCAATTATAACACCACTAACCACCCTTTTAAAGGTCAGTCTCAGCTAATGTGAAATAACACTTGTGACGTTTAAAACTCAACCTTGAACTTCTATGGCTTGAGTAGCTTTTGTGTTAGAAAAATTATCAGGGGCTGCTTTCAAGTAGAAAATTCCTCAGCTGAAAAAGGAGAATCCTCTCTGAGGAGCTTTTAGCAAGTTTAGGAGGTGTCTCTTGGCCATTTGGGGGTACCTCCAGGACAAGAAAGATGTAGTCGTAATGGATAGAGCACTGGCCCTGAAGTCAGGAGGACCTGAATTCTAATCTGGACTCAAACCAAACACTTGACACTTACTAGCTGTGTGACCCTGGGCAAGTCACTTAATCCCAATTGCCTACAAAAAAAATAGTCTACGTAAATGGCCTCTGCCAATTGATAGTCATCTACAGCTAGGAGGAGGTGTTCCTTGGGTTCAAAAACTCAACTTCACATAACCACAGTTGAGGAAACAGGGCTAGTTACTGAGAAAAAGATCTTGGAGATTTAGCTAACCACAAGCTCAATGAGTCAGAAATAGGATCTGGCAATCCAAAAAGCTGTTATGATCTTTGGCTGCATTAAGAGAGGGAGGCAGAAATGGGAAAGATTTGGGGAAATGACAACATTTTTTAAAAAGCATCAGCTCGGTTGTGTAGAGCACCAAGCCTGGAGTCAGGAAGACTCCTCTTCTTGAATTCAACTGTGGCCTCCAACACTTACTATCTGTGTGACCCTGGGCAAGTTACTTAACCCTGTTTGCCTCAGTTTCCTCATCTGTAAAATGAATTGGAGAAAGAGAAGGCAAACCACTCCAATATCTTTGCCAAGGAAACCCCAAATGGGGTCACCAAGAGTCAGACACAACTGAAACAACTCAACAACAACAACAACAACAACAAACTTGAAAAGTTGTGATGTGGACTAAGGATGAGAGTGTATATTGACGGGACCTCATAGATCATCTAGTCTAACTACTTGATTTTTCAGATGAGGAAAGTCCAAGGAAATTACGTGAATAACCACGTTCACACTGGCAATGACTGACAAACAAGGATTCAAAGCCAGGAGGCATTTTTCATTTGTACCACACTGCCTCTGTTTGGTCCCAAAGTACTGGATAGAAGTTGCAGAGAGGCTGATACCAGGCTTCATGCAAGCAAAATGTCCTAACAACAAAAGCTAGCCAAAAGTAAAATGGGTGACCTTGGGAGGAAGCAGGTTCCTCATCACTAGAGGTCTTCAAAAAACAAACAAATGCACCACCCACCACTTTCTAGGGATTTTTGTAGAAGAAAAGTTTGATATGGGTTAGTTTCAGTGTCCTTTGATGTCCCTTCTGAGTCAGCGTTTGTGCTGATAGAAGTATTTTGAAAGAACTTATAAACTCGTAGGACCACTTAAAAGAGACTTGGTGCTCTCATTCATAGTCTTTATGAACAAACATCTGACTCACTACACAGACAACAGGAAGAGGCGACAGTCCCTCAACAAAAAACACAACAGTTACACTAGGCACGACAGAAGGCCCCAAGATAATGCAGCTAGGGTCTGCTGGAGTGCAGGCTCCTAAAAGGGAGCGGCACTGGACTTGCCATGGACTGTGTGGTGTGATGTGTCTGAACTTTTAGTTTGGCCTACCACTGACCCAGGAGCAGGACTACAGAGGGCAACCTTTAGGAAGGCATGGAAATTCCAGTAAAGGAGTTACTTACCTCTGTCTCTGAAAATACGGTCAGACCTGGAAAACCAAGAGTGTTACTTCTGTCTCCCAGGCTCTGACTGATCAATCAAGCATTTACTATGTGCCAGGAATTCTGCTAAATATATAAATAAAAAGCAGAGAGAGACCATTGCCTCAAGAAGCTTACATTTGAATGGGGAGACAACGTATGTGAATCAGAACATACATAATAAATACAGAGAAGATATAAGATAACCTTAGAAGGTTATCTTAGTAGCTGATTATACTAATGGCTGGGGGGACCAGGACAGGCCTTCTGAAGGAGATGGTGCTTGAGTCTTAAAGAAAGGCAGGGATTCTAACAGTCAGATTGGGAGGGAGAGGATTCCAGGCATAAAGAATAGGCATTGGAAAGACAAGGAGATGGGAGACAGGGTGCCGTGTTTGAGGAATAGCAAGTAGGCCATTATGGCTAGATCATGGAGTGCAAGGAAACAAGTAGAATGTCATCACATGCAAAGGTGGGAAGACAGATTGTCTTCCTCATATGACAGATGAAGATACTGAGGTTCAGAGACTTGCCCAAGGTCACACACTAAATGGCAAAGCTGATACTCAGCTCCAGTTCTGACTTTCAGTCCAATCTTCTCTCCCTTAGGCTACATTGCCTTCAGTTATACTCTGATTATTATAGTGCTCTGCCTTGACACGTGGCCCCTGAAGGCTTCCAATATAGAGCAGGCTGCCCCTATGGTTTGATGGGAAGATTTTAAGACTTTTGGTCAGAGCAGGTATTGAAGACAATATGAATTATGGATGATAAGCTATTCATGACAAATGTAAGATATTTGAGGGTAGAGATCAGCTTTTCTTTGGTCATCTTTTTTTGTTTGTTCATATTCATGATTTCATCGGTTTACAGAATTCCCTCTACCCAAGCAGATCAACAGTTCTTCTGTATAACTAACAGTCTTCAGAGAGGCATCCAAAGCACTAAAGGGTTAAGTGGATTGCCCAGGACCACACATCAAGGACACTGGAACCAGGTTTTCCTGACTCCAGCGCCAGTTATCTACCCACTATACCACAGTGTTATCTAACATGTAGCAATCATCTTTAAAATAGTCATGCCTAAGCATAGCATTCAGATTCATTTAACAAGTATTTGAGCACCTGCTGAGAGGTATTTGAAGGTAACTAAGAATATGGTTCCTTATCTTCAAGGAGTTTTCCACCTATTATTAGTAGAATTTACTAAGTATGTTACTAAATTAAGTTCAACAAACATTTACTAAGTACTTATTACGTGTAAGACTCATCTTTGGTACTAGGAGACAAAGACTAATTGAAAAATAATCTCTGCTCTCAAGGAGGCAGGGATACAAGATGCAGACAGGTATGTAAATGAAAGTTAATCTCAGGAAAGACAGAGTAGTAAAAAGAAGGGACCAAGAAAGGCTTTCTGTAAGAAGCAGCACCACCTGAGTTGAGTCTTAAGGGAAGCATGTGGGGTAGTTTTTGAAAAGGCAAGAAGGCAGGGGATAGAATGATGAGTTATAGTAATGGCAGGTAGACCCAATTTGGCTATCTTTACAGAATGTCCAAAGGGAAATAGAATGTAGTCACATGATAGAAATAGTTGATGTATATGAATTCAATCATATGTATTCAACAAAAGAAAAGAAATTAAATAGTGCAGGTTCTTTGGCTGCTCTGCCACTCAAAGTGTGAATGACCAAGGGTGTGAGATGGGAGACCTGCATGTTCCTTTTCCTTCGTCATAGTTCTCTTCATTATGTTTACAGTCTATTCATTCTGTGTAGATTGACAGAGCTAATAAGCTAATGAAAAGGAGACCCTAAGTTTGCCTTCCTGGAATTCCTGGTCAACTAGGATGCCCCTCAAGTGTTTCCTTTGGCACCTTTGTTTCTCCTCTTGTTCTTATAGTGGTGGTGGTGGTGGTGGTTGTCTCTTCATGACCCCATTTGGGGTTTTCTTGGCAGAGATACTGGAATACTTTGCCATTTCCTTCTCCAGCTCATTTTATTAATGAGGAAACTGGGCAAACAGGATTAAGTGACTTGCCCAGGGTCACACAGCTAGTAAGTGTCTGAAGCCAGACTTGAACTCAGGAAGAGGAGTCTTCTGACCCCAGGCCGGGCGCTTCATCTACTGTACCACTCAGCTGCTCCCATATCCCCCCTTATCTGATGGTAAAGCAGGAAGAAGAAACAGTGAGGGCTGTGATCACCCTCTGTTATAATCTCACTTCATTGCAATGCCCCTTCAAGTGTATTTTCTTCCTACCATCTCAGCCTTCAATAGCTTTTTCTTTTTTTTAAATATGAGCAAAAGCCCTGGCCGCTGCCTGTTTCTTAATATCTGGGTGCTGTGAAGAATGAACTTTCCATCTGATTGTTTCCACAGCAGATCAACATTTCAGTCGAGTCTGCTCTCTGATTCAGACTGCCTTGCCAAGTCCCTTAAACCCTTCCCAGATACACATACCTACTGAAAGAGCCATACTGTATTTTACCTAGGATTTATGTGCTTTTCCAGGTTAATTTTGATTAGACACAATTTTTACCTTACATGGCTGACTTCAGAACCTAATTCCCTGCACTGCACTGTGAAATGTCTGGAAAGGTGGACTGGAGGCAGCCTCTGGGTGATAGGTGTAATGCCAAGAAAGTTCAGAGGATAGGGAGACCATTTCTTGCTTGAAGGCACAGTGCGGCAGGGAGATCTGAAAAGGTTTTAAGGAACAGGAAGCATTTGGAGAAGGCCTTAGAGGATGGGTAGGATTTCAAGGGTAGAGATGGAAAGGAGGTTATTCTGGGATAAGGAATGGAATGATGTAAGACTCATTCTAAAATAGAAGCGAGCCATCAGAAGCTACAAACCATTTTGCAGGGTGGCCACTTCACATGCTTATCTTGGGTAGCCAGGAGAGTTGGCAAGCGGGAAAGCCAGAGGTAGATTTGGGGGAGGGGAGGAAAAGAAAGAAAAACAACAACTTCCTTTATTTTCACAGAAGCTTCTGAAGTCCTGATGACTTACTTGCACAAGCCTTCAGTTTACTTATTTCAGGAAGTTACAAAGGCTGACCCATGGGTAAGAAGTAAGAGAGAGATGAACTTCTTCCTGTTCTTCGGGGCTCAGAACTGGAGCTATAAATGACAGAAGTCTCGTTATTTAGCAAATGTACTGTTCCTTTACATGGCTCTTTCAGTGGTTGGTCAGAAAACAACTGAATTTCACATAGGAAGATCTTTCTGGTAAGCCATCTTCTTTTAACTAACTACTGAGGAGCCAATATATGTTTTGTGTGCTTCTACAAACTCTTGCTTACGTATGTTTTCTTAGAACTAAGATAACAAGCCTTGTATGAGAAACTTTCCATTGGTGAATAAGATACACTTTTTAAAAATTACTACATACTATCTATATTTATTTCTCTTTTAAAAGTGTATGTTAAGTTGAATTAGATAAGTTATGATGCTTGGTTCTTTAGCATTTTTTATTGGAATGTCTTCTATTATTTGCTAATTATTTCACGAGTACATGTTTTGCTCTACTCCTCTCTTTTCTCTTCCCCATCCTTACTCCCCAAATGGTTGTGAGCTTCTCAGAGGGTATTTGATATACTTTTCAATTCTCCCATAGCACTATGCACAGAGCTGAATACTTATTTAGCTGAATAGCTAAATACTTGTTTAACTGAATTCGTTGCTTTGATAAAATATGGACAAATTCTGAGAAATTTTTATTCTATACATCAATGAAAATGACTAGTCATGTGAGAACTAAAGCTATTCTGGTTAACATTATATGGTAGGGAAGCAGGCAGCAGAAGTATTATCACCCTCATTTTTGCTGATGAGGTAATTCAAGTTTTGAGTCCTACCTAAATGCCAGTTGTTACTATGTACAGTAAATGGAAGAGTACTATTCTTAAAAAGAGACTTAGAATGTTTAAGTGACTTGCCTAGGGTCACAGACCCAGTAAATGCTGGAGAGAGGAGGTCTTCTAACTTTAAGGCCAATGTTTTTCCCACTACTAAGCACCAACTCTGTAAAGAGGAAGCATACTTATTTTTACTATTCCTGCTTTGTTTTTTCTTTTATTCAGAGTGAGAGAAAAAAGATCCTTCACAAGACAGCCCAAGATGGATAATGACACTTCCACAACCTACTATGATGTTTTAATAGAAGATGACTTCAGTGATGATGTGACAGACCAGTGCCATAAACATGACGACAAAGTCTTCACAGCACAATTTCTGCCCACAATTTACTCCTTGATATTTATATTCGGCCTGGTAGGCAATGCCCTCCTTGTGCTAATCCTGGTCAAATATAAAGGACTCAAAGAAGTGGTGGACCTCTTTTTCCTAAACACAGTCATTTCTAATTTCCTTTTCTTGGTCACCTTCCCTTTCTGGATTCACACTGCAACACACAGCTGGGACTTTGGAGATACAATGTGTAAAATGGTTTCCGGGTTCTACTCAGTGGGCTACTATGGATACACGTGTTTCCTGCTACTTTTGATAATACATAGGTACCTGGCAGTTGTCCACATGGGAAGATTTCATTTGGCCGCCAAGAAGACCACCTATGGCATCATTACAAGCATGTGGGGACTAGCCACACTAGCCTCTTTACCAGAATTGGTGCTTTCCCAAGTTCAAACGGAAGGCAGAGATGACGTCTGCCGCTTTGTTCGACCTCATTATCCTCTAGGGGATGAGAAGTTCTGGAAGCATTTTCTGACTTTAAAGATGAACATTTTGGGATTTCTCATCCCACTGTTTGTTGCTATCTTTTGCTACTGGAGAATTAAAAAAACATCAAGATATAAGGAGAAAAAGTATGGACTTTTAAGACTTATTTTTGTCACGTCACTTGTTTTTATGGGGTTGTGGACACCTTACAACCTAGTGCTTTTCCTTATGACTTTTCAAGAGCACTTGAACCTGAGTGATTGTGAGAGCAGCTATCACCTGGACACAGCAGTCCAAGTAACCAAAATTATTGGCAATACTCACTGCTGCATTAATGCTGTGGTCTATGGGCTTCTGGATGAGACAGTTCGAAGACACCTCTATAGCCTTTTCCATCTCCAAAATAACACTGACGGTCATTTGAGGGAGGCTCCAGAAGAGCGATCTCCGACAACAAAAGGACCACTGTACCATTCCACTAAATTTTAAACCATATTCAGTGTAGGCTAAATAAATAAAATTCCCTTGATTTCATTTATTACTTGGCTTTGGGTAATTATTTTGTGTAGCTCTATCTATTATCTAAATTACATACCTATTATGTACTTAAACATATATGTACAGGGGTATGCATGTGTATACATATAGACATGCACATATATGTATAGGGGCAAATATGTATAGTATATATCATATCTAAGCAATTAATCATAAGTTCCTTGAAGACGGGGTGAGGCCGGGGTGCAGGCTCTGACCCTATTTATCTTCCCATAAATCCTCTCAAGGGGCTCCACCCAATGTGCAGGGACTTTCTTTATTCCTCATACGGCATGAATACCAATGGAACGAATTCGATGCCCATTGGCTATCTCTTGCTCTTACCCCATGACCACCTTTTTCAGTTATGCATTTTTATCCTTTTTTTTTTCTCACTTCTCTGGTGCAGTTATCAGCTGATAATGTGTTGTTGGGGCAACTAGGTGTCACAGTAGATAGCGTGCCAAGCCTGGAGTCAGGAAGACTCCCCTTCCTGAGTTCAAATCTGGTCTCAGACACATACTAGCTGTGTGAACCTGAGCAAGTCACTTAACCCTGTTTGCCTCCATTTCCTCATCTGTAAAATAAGCTGGAGAAGGAAATGGCAAACCACTCCACTATCTTTCCCAAGAAAATCCCAAAAGGGGTCACAAAAAGTTGGTTACGACTGAAAAACAACCGAACAATACATTTATTGCTGCCAATCCACACCCTCTCTGAGCTGCTCCACTGCCTTATGAATGACTCAAAACTAATTCAAGGACCAAGTGTGGCACAGTGGAAAGAGTGGTGGACTTGGCGTGAGGAAGAGCTAGGTTCAAATCCTTCCTCTGACAATTGTTGGCTGTGTAATCCCCAGCAAATCAATTAATTTCTTTCAGTTTTATCATATGTAAAATGGAGATAACCACGTGTTAACCTGCTTTGGAAACCGTAAATTGCTATACAAATGTCAGTTATTTTCATACATAGCATTGCCAGAAGAATATTCTTGTTAAAAGGACAGGCCTTTGGGCGCCCAGTGAGCTGGTGCGCTGCCTTTCTCTCCCTCCCTCCTTACCTCACAGCAGGCCTGGCCTGGTGAGTTGCGCAGGTGGGCCATCTGTTGAGGCCCTCCCTGGACTGACTGCTCCCTGGAGAAAGCCCCCTGAATGAGGGGAGAGAGGCTTGAGCTGAGATGGGAGTGGAGGCCCACCTGGCGCCCGTTCTTCTCCATGAGCACGCACAGAGTTCTCAGGCCCTTTCCCCCAGTGCCTTACTCCTTCCAGGAAACCTTTCTTGCACTTCTTCCAGATCACTCCATCTCTTGGAAACTGAATGTAACAGGTGGTGGGACAGTTAGGCCCCAGTCGGGGGACCCTTCCTCCAGTCAATCACACCCCACCCCCACCCCATACACACTTACACCATGGTCTAGCCAAGTCGGGCTCCTCGTGCCTTACTCTTCCCCTTCATGCCTTTGGCTTGTGCTTTAGGTCTACTGACATCCTCTTGCCCACTGTGCCTTGGTTCCCAGAGCCCATTGCTCCCCTACAGGCAGGGCTCTGCTACCTGGTCGAGCAGGGTCTGAGAGTAATGGCATGACTGGCATGGCCACAAGAGCTCTGCCCCTCCCCCACATCTCCTGGCCCCATCACTTCCTCTTAGATGCAGAATTAAGGATATATGCAATTCTTCATAGTTAATTCAGAATTTTCTTTAATAAACTGAATTCCTAGTTGAAAAAAAAGGATAGGCCTTTGTTTTAGTATGACATGAGGGGTCATTAAAAAGTACTGTGTAATTTCCACATTCCATCTCCTTCCTTCTAATTCTGGACCAGCTCACTATCCATCTGCCATCTCTCTCAATTCAATTCAACCAGCTTTTATTAAGTGACTGCCATGTGCCAAGCACTGTGCTAGGCACTGCACATGCAAAGACAAAAAGCAAACATTTCATGATCTCAAGATCATTGTGGGATGGGGGAAGAGAGGGCAACAGGGGGCACAAATGCGCTAAAAATCAAATATAAGATAAATGCAAAGTAATTTCCAGGATACTGAATGGACCGGGCATTACCTTAAAAGTGGCAATGATAATGTGAATTTGATTATCAGTCTCTGTCTCTGCTACTACCTGATGGTTGAGGAAGCAGTCCTTGACGCTGGCTGGTTATAGAGGAGTAAGGTATGTCTGAAGTGCTCACATTCCAATTCTCATGCCCGTCAGTTCCTCCCCAAATGAAACATTGATTGATTAAAATTGTCACAGAGATGGAAAAGGGGCACATGGGTTGGTAGTTATTAGCATTCTCTCAATTGCATTTATTTAACAATAAGGCATGTGATTTTTTTGCTAGTACCTTGAGATTTGATCCCTCAGTGCACTCAAAATTGGGCCACCCCTACGATAGACTTCCTCTGTGAAGGGTCATTTATGTTTAGTTTAGCCCAGCTTCTCTTCCCATCTTTGTTTCTTATTGCTATTTCTACAATAGTTCCTTACATAACATACTTGAGACTGAAGTGTTAAAGCCCAAAGATGGAGGCTCTACTGAAATTTATGATGAAAGGACGTTGCATGAAAATTTTTACACTTGTTTTCCATTTTTCATCTTCTTTTCGTCCTCCAAGTTTCATCTTAAAAATCCTTCAGGATGACTTTGGTTGGTTTGGTCTTTCACCAGTCTTGTGGATTTGTTTTTCCCTTGTCTTTCTCTCCACTGCTTCCTGCTGCTTTATGGGATGATACTGCTCATAATTGAAGAACTTACAAAAGCCTCTAAACCAACGTTGTCTTGGACGTCATCTCTCTCTGTTTGATACTTAAACCAAGTGATTGTGGTGCTTAGGATCTTTTCTCTAGTCTCCATTTCGTGGCAGTTGATTTACAAAGGTTAAACTTTCTTAAGAAACAGTATTAGTCCATGTCAATATCTGTTCTTTTATACATTACCCATTTTTTTTAACATCAAGAGCTTGTTTAAAATACCTTTTGAAGTTGACTGAACTATTAGCCATATCTTCTTCTCTTTTATTTTGTCTTCCATTTTGATATTGATTTTTATCTTTGCTCTAACAAATTAGTGGTCTGACTATATACATATTGCTGGTTAAAAAATACCTCTGACATCCGTGACAAGTTACTTCCTATCTGTTAAAATTTCATTTTTATGATGTTTCTTGGTCTCTGGTACTTGAGGATTCCCTTCTTGAAAAAAGTGTTCATGGGGCAGCTAGGTGGCACAGTGGATAAAGCACTGGCCCTGAAGTCAGGAGGACCTGAGTTCAAATTCGGACTCAGACCAAACACTGGACACTTACTAGCTGTGTGACCCTGGGCAAGTCACTTAACCCCCATTGCCTAAAAAAAAAAAAAAGAAAGAAAAAAGTGTTCATGACATATGTGTGTGTGAGGCTTCTGAATATTCTATAAGCTTTTGACTTCTCTCATGGCTTACTCCTTACGTATGTTTTCAACTTATTTTTTTACAGCTGAGTCATCAAACCTTATTAAATAATAATAATTCACATGTATATTTCTCTTTTAGATTTATAAAGCAGTTTCATTCATTATGCCATTTGACCCTCACACAAGTTCTGTGAGATAGGTAGTACAAATAAATATTATCTCTATCGATAAATAAGGAAACTGGACTCTATGCAAATGCCTGCATATATAGATTTATGTGTATGTACATGTATGTGTATGTATGTATGTATGTATGTATATGCATGCAGCTCACATCTCTTTCCTGAGCTCTAGTCCTCTGATCACCTACTGCCTGCTAGACATTTCTACCTGGGTGTCCCATGAGGTTCTCAATCTCAAAATGTCAAAAACAAAATGCATTATGTTTTCCCCAAAAACCCTCTCCTCTTCTCCATTTTTATCTTTCTGTTGAGGGCACCACCATCCTTCTAGTTACTCAGAGTCATCCCTGACTTCTCACTCTATTGCATACCCATACCCAATCCACACCCAGTTCCAAGTTTTATCAAGTCCACCCCCACATCATATCTTTCAGTAGTACCATTCTCCTCTTTCCCAAGGCAACACCCTCCTCAGCTCTTTACTGGGCAATAGCTTTCTAAATGGCCTCCAGTCTATCTTTTCTCCAATCCTTTCCCCACCCGGCTAGTGAGCGATATCCCTAATGCACACATCTAACTATGACATTCCTCTGTTCACAAAGTTTCGAGGGATCCTATTGCTTCTGGAATAAATGACAGACTCCTCTATTTGACATTTAAAGCCCTGAACAATCTAGCTCCAACCTATCTATCTAGGCTAATGTCAAATCACTTCCACCCCTCTATTTTCCAGCCAAACTTATCCCCCCTCACATCCCACTTCCTGCCTCTCTGGTCCTTTACATAATTAGAAAGGATCAGAGCTAAGAACTGAACCGAGGTCACGAGACTGCACATCTAGTGCTTTGGGTCACGATG
This sequence comes from Vombatus ursinus, assembly GCF_900497805.2. Classification (NCBI taxonomy): domain Eukaryota; kingdom Metazoa; phylum Chordata; class Mammalia; order Diprotodontia; family Vombatidae; genus Vombatus; species Vombatus ursinus. The sequence goes on from NW_020954577.1 coordinate 26,191,463, forward strand.
CTGAGAGCCATCCACTGAAGAGGAACTCGGCCCCCTGCCAAAGCTTCCCACGCCATTTTTGGACAGCTCTAACGGTTAGGAAGTTTTGAGAGGAAAACTTCTATCAATCTTAGCTCTGCCCCCAGCAAATCAAGCAGGAGGGTCTAATTGAAGGAACAAAAAACAGTACTTGTATGTCAGGAAGATAAACACTAATGCCAGAATCCAAAACATGATGAGGAAAGGGTAGTGGTGTTGTTGCTGCGTCGTTCAGTCCAAAAACCTAATTTGGTGTTTTCTTGGCAGAGATACTGGAGTGGTTTGCCATTTCCTTCTCCAGCTCATTTTACAGATGAGGAAACTGAGGCAAACAAGGTGAAGTGACTTGCCCAGGGTCACACCACTAGTTAAGTGTTGAAGGCCAGATTTGAACTCAGGAAGATGAGGATGCCTGACTCCAGGCCCATCGCTCTAACTACTTTGACACCTATCTGCCCCATCACATGATCTAGAACTTGAAATTTTAAGCAACTTAAAACTTTTACATTTTTATCATATCACATCTTTGTCCTATCACACACACACAACACACACACACACACAAATCTATATATTTATATCTATCTATGTATACCAAAAGGGGGATAGGAACAAAGATGTGATGTGACAAAAATGTAAAAGTTTTAAGTTTTGTAATAGTTTTAAGTTTCAAATTTTATGTAAAATCTTTACATTTTATAATTAGACTGTTTTCTCTAAGAACTTAGATATATAAGCGTATATATGTATATATTATCGGCTTCCATATGTTTCTAATAAGAACAATGACAAAACAACAAGTAAAAGTGATGTTCCTGGATGAGTTTTTAAAATTTTTGTCCTGAAGGTAATTAAGAACAAGACTGAAAAAGCAGAACAAAGTATTGACTATCCCTTAGGTTCAACCGAATACACCCAGATGAATTTTATAAAAACATGTGTAAGGACGAGTGCCAACTTCAGTGGGTTTGCAGCCTGTCTGGGCCCTCCAGGCCGGGTGGCCTCCCTTCATCCTGGAGACTGTTTGGGGCCTCCATTCTGTAGTAGGGCCAGGGCCCTGGGCCATGTGCTGCCCCAGGCCCATGGCTCTGCCTCTGGGACAGGACAGCCAGGCTCTGAACACTGTGTAAAGAGAGGCTCACCTCCCTGCTGAGTGGGCTGGGCCCAGAAGACCCCTGGGGGGGCACAGGGGTGGAGAACCTGCAGTCTCGAGGGCACATGCGGCCCTCTAGGTTCTCAAGTGCGGCCCTTTGACTGAATCCCCAAACTTCACAGAACAAATCGTCTTCTGCACTTGAGGACCTAGAGGGGGCCACATGCGGCCTTGAGCCCGGGTTCCCCACCCCTCCTGGTAACTCCTGCTTATTGGGCCCTGAGCTTATTTTCATGGGGTGGGGGGCTTCGAGGGGGAAGGCCAGATTTGGATAGAGTCAAAGAGGTGGCTTCAGCAATGCAAGACAGAGATAAAACCAGGAGGAAACACAATGCAAAGAAGACATCTTGTTTCTGGCAGTCAGGCTGTCAAATGTTGGTACAAGGGCATCTTCCCAAAAAGAAATTACAAGTGGGAACTTTCAAAAAAGGGAAAAAAATATTCCAGAGAATCTGCGCTAGTTTTAAAGTCAAAGGTATCAAAATAAAATATGAACTTTTCTCAATTAAAGAATCTTCACTACTTTTTCGACTGTGGTGGAAAACTTGGAGAGCCAGGGGGTACGTCACTTCCACCCTGGTTGGCGGGAAACTTGGGCCTCAGGACTTGGCGCTCGAGGCGCGCTTTGCCCCTCCCCCACGGGTGCTGTCGCCTCACGCCAGGGGCGCGAGCTCGGGGTTACCTCAGGTCGTGTGCCCAGCTTGACCTTGGAGCCTCGTTTTGGAGTCCCACGCAGCCGCAGTCTCCTCGGAGCCGCCCGCGGTTCCCTCAGTCGCCTCAGGACGCCGAAGAAGCAGGGTGGCGAGTGAAGGTGGGGGATGAGGGCGGCATTGAGGGCGCCGTTGTGTGGCTGCCCTGGGCCCGAGGGGCTGCGGGGCAGGTGGGCGGGCGCAGCTGTTGGCAGAGGGGCTCAGCTGGGAGAGGGCAGGAGCTGGGTTCGAGAGGTGCTCCCCCCGAACTTGGCCGTGAGGCCCGAGTACGGGGAGGGCTGCCTCAGCAGGATTATATGGCGGGGTCCCGAGGCCACTTGGATGCCTCTAGTTCTAGAGCCGGGGGTTCTAGGCTGGGGGCGCCACGGGGCGTTCGGGCCTGGAGGCGGCTGAGGCCTGCCTGACGGATTGACCCAAGGCAAGCCTTTCCGTGAGGATCCGGAAGAGCGCTGAGCACCCAGAGCCGCCATGTTCCTTCCCTCCCCGAGGGCGTGGCAGATGGGGCGGGGCCTGGGGCAGCAAGCCCCTCCCACCAAAAAATGGGCCTGGTGGCCCCGCCCACCTCCAGGGAGGGTTGTCACGTGCTTAGCACATAGTAGGCACCATAGAAATGTTAGCTGTAACCTTCTTCTCCTTAGCTGCTCTAACTATTAATATTATTATTCTTATTCTTATTCCTCCTAAGGTCAGGGAAAGCCAGGGAGCATCAGTGACCTGCCCACGGGCAAGTACCAGCAAAGGAGAGGTTTGAACTTTTATCCATTAGTGATCTTTCCTTGCTTCTAACTGTACAGTTTTGACCTTTCTGTTGCTGTAGTAACATCACGGATGTAGGTATTTAAATTATCTTAAGCAGTGAAAGATAAGTCTGGCACAGGAGATAGAAGTGACATTGGAACCAGGGAGACCTGAGTTCAAGTCCTGCCCCTGACACATACTGGAGGTGTGACCCTGGACAACTCTAGTCAACTCTCTAAGGCCAAGGTGCAGAGGAAGTGCCAACCTGTACTTTATCTGACAGTTCCCTTTACCAGTGAAATTGCAGGTCCATTCTTGTCGCTGTCTTGAGTAGTATATTTTAAAATGATTGTGGCCACTTTTTTTTTTTTTTTAGGTCAGAAAATGTCTGGAAAAGACAGAGATCGGTGTGTAAAGTTTCTGAAGGCTCAGGGAAACTCTGAACTTTTTTTTGCAGCTTTTGGGGTAAGAGCAGTTGGCCATTTGTATTGCCTGGAGTTGTGAATTCATTTTCCTTTAAGATTTGGTGACTTTGATTTATCAAGATATTTACAGTCTAATAAAATTGGATTTGTAACTAAAATGTTGGCTTTCCACAATTATACTGTATATTCACATTGTATAGCCTGTTACGACGTGTGACTTGTATTTTCATTTCTTTTAAAGGTATTTGATGTGCAGCCCTTGCAAGAGCAAGGCACTCATTGCTAGAACTTTGTTATTTTTTGACTTTTGATGTAGTCCACTAGAATAGCACTTTGTACTTTTAGAAAAATGATTCTTGAACAGAGTTTTTGATTCATTGTTAAAAACCAGATTCATTAAGTGCGGGGTAACTTTTTGGTTCCCTCTTTCTCTTATCTAATTATTTAGCTTATAGACATGTGAATAATTAAAAATATGCTTTCATTTCACTTTTTGCTACAGTCTTTGAAAGAACATTTGTCAGAAGAATATTTTCAAACTCTTACAGAAGAAGAGGCATTAAATATGAAAGAGAATGACAAATCTCTTTTTATCTGTGAACCATTTAGTGGCATTGGCTTTGATCATCTCCAAAAGGTTTGTCAGCTATTTTGTATTTTACTCAGGACTTTCTGGTCCTAGTTCCAATAGCTATTATTTCTACATTTAGAGAAGATGCAAATTATAAATAGAGGTAAGCTACAAGGTGATAAATTTTCCAGTCACTACAACTCTCAAAGACTATCTCCTAAATATAGTGATATGTGTTGATGGAGAGAGTACTCAAACTGATGTAAGTACATATTTTTGAAGAACAGGTATGAATACTGGTAAATACTACAGCTTAAAGTTAAGAAGGTATGTGAAATGAAAAGTCATCTTTTTCCCCTGCTTAAATGGTGTCAATTTTGTCTTTTCTGTAGCTTGGCTGTAGAATTGTTAGCCCACAAGTAATTATATTTTGCATACAGCACCAACGACGTATCCCAAAATCAGAGTACCCAGTTTACAGTATGATTATGGCAGATATAATTATTTCTTGTACAAGCCTTGACAAAGAAACAAAGGTAAGATAGTTTAGTAGAATTTTAACATAACGTATACTTCTATGGAATTTTTTGTTGGTTAAGCTATACCTCAAAATGTTTTGAATTTTATTTTACATGCTACAAAGTAAAGGGTTGAAGTTTAGCAATATGATAGGCAAAACTTTGATCTCCAAATTGAATTGTACCCTGAACAACTTGTCCTAATCCATGGCATTTCATAATAATGTTCATGCAGTACAACCAAACTCCACATATTTACATCATGAAACCTAATTGTAACCTCACAGTTAGTCCAATCACGGGACTGTAATTTTACACTCCGTATCATCTGCCTCTGGTATACATCTTACCATTTTCCTTCAGATCATAGGTGCCTACAATTGCTCCAGCCACTGGACCAAAGTGACTACCAGCCCTGCCCCAGAACCAATGTTTCTCCTTTTATAATATTGTCCTGATGATACTAAGTGCTTGCTTTGGGTAGCTATGCCTATAAATCAAAATGTAGAGATAGGATTTTTTTCTTATTTAAAATTTTTTTAATTTTTGACTTAAATACACAATAAAGAAAAGAAAAAGAAACTTATTATAAACTTAAATATTGAAACCTAAATACAGAATAAAAGAGGAAAAGCATGTAGTGCACAGCAGAACATGAGAGGATTCGAAATATACAGCAATAAATTTCCGTTTCAGGAAAGCCTATATAGTAAATATTATGCATTGTATTGAAAAGTGTGCATCTTTGCTTCCTTGTAAGTTTTCTTTTGTTCTCTGCTGTGCACTTTTTACTTTCTTCTTTTTTCCCCCTTCCTCCCCCTCTATTACTTAATATGCCCCCTCAAGGATCCCTACCTTATCCTCCCATTCCCTTTGAACACTCTTCTCTATCTCCCTTAACCCTTACCCTCCCCTCTAGAGATTCCTTCCCTATCCTTTCCCCTTCCCTATCTCCTTAGCATTTTATTTCTTTTTGAATTTAGAAGACTTTTATACTCTTCTAGATGTATATGCATTGTTACCTCTTAAACCTATTCCTGATGAAAGTAGGTTTCCAGAACTAACAACCCTCCTTCCCTATCTAATTTCTTTGTATCAGGTCTTCCTCTCACACTTCATTTGTATAAAATAATTACTGTTTTAGCTGTTCCTAAACAGGTTGACTTTTTGAAGTCATATCGTACTTAGGTCTACCCCAATCTTTCTTCCGACCTACCCAATTACTAATAACAATCTGAGACATGTTTTACATTTTAAATACATAAAAGGTAACCAGTCTATCCTTATTAAGTCCCTCATAATTAGTCTTTGATGTATACCTTATATTTCTCTTGGCTCTTGTATGTCAAATCTATTAAGTTCAGGTTTCTTTTTAACAAAGTCCTGAAAGTCTGACAATTCATTAAATGTCCATTTTTTTCATTTAGGATTATGCTTAGCAGAGATAGGATTTTTAAATCAAAACAGTGATTTAGTGAAATATGCTTTTAGTGCCTTTGAAAAGACCCATTGACTATTAGAAGATTTCCATTTTTCTTTTACAAATCATTTGTCTTAAAAATCCATTTTAACATAATTTTGAGTTTGGATACATATTATTTTGTGGTAGGCTTGGAATAATGGATACTGGAGAAAAATGACATTGATTAGTAGTTTCCTGTCTCTTGGCATTCTAGAAAGAAATTCATAAATATGTACAAATGATGGGTGGACGATTCTGCAGAGATTTCAATATGTCAGTAACTCACCTTATTGCTGGAGAAGTCGGCAGCAAAAAATATTTAGTGGCTGCAAGCCTAGGGAAACCTGTCATGCTTCCTTCTTGGATAAAAGAGCTATGGAAGAAGTCACGAGAGAAGTAAGTTGTTTATTGGTCTTCAGAAATGATGCATGAGGTCTTTTAGATCTAATCCTCAGGGTCCCCTGAAGAAAGCTTTGTGTTTTCTCTCCTTAGTCATTCAGTGGCCTAAACGGCTTCAACACCATTCTCTTTACCAAATTCAGAAGAGTGAAAGTTTCTTAGGGACAAAGTGATGATAAATACCCATGATAGGCAGTGTGATGTGGAGAGAGTATTGAGTTTGAGATGAGAGCACCTCTGTTAATTGGAAAGTGTCTGAGTGTTGGGCTAGTCAGTTCACCTCTCTGGGACTCCCATTTCCTCATCTGTAAAATGAAGAGGTTTTATTAGATGACCTCTAAGGTCCCTGCCACCTCCCCATTTAGTTTGCTATGAATTAGTCTATCCCCAGAATTGCCCACATGTATATCAAGTTCAAACGGAAGGTGACCTTGTCTATGTTGCAGTTCTTTCTTGAACTGTTAGGATTGTAAACATAAAACATGAGAAAAGAAAATGATGGGAAAAGCACAGACTGGTTCTAGCATAAGTAAAATATTTACTAACCCAATTTTGGAGCAAATAGTTTTGTTTGATTTTTACAGTGCAGTAAATGTTTTCCTTCCACTGGCTTTTTTTTTTATTTTTCAGCTGTATGACACAATGTAAAGATATAAATATGGAACATTTCAAGTGCCCTTTATTTTTTGGCTGTACAATTTGTGTCAGTGGTTTATGTACCCTGAAAAAAAGGGCAATTCAGCAACTCACAACTGAACATGGAGGTCACTATATGGGACATCTGCAAATGAATGAATGCACACACCTCATTGTTCAAGAACCGAAAGGTAAAAATGATTCCCCAAAAAGTAAACCACAACTATAAATAACTGTTGCTGTTGATACCTGTTAATGATTTAGTTTGACTTCCGTTGGTAAAATAGCATATGTGAGTGGGCAGAGCCAAGACTACAGTATAGCAAGAAGTACAGATAACTTCATCCTTCCCACTCACCCCGAAAAACAAAACAGACCTAGAAAATGTACTAGATCAAATCCTGATGGGAAAATAGAAGAAAAAGCCATAGCACGCCCAAGTCGTTACAGGGATACAAACAGAGTAGTGCGTGGACATTAAAGACAGAGACTGGCCAGAAGTACGCCATAGAGAGCCCTACAGCCTTCAGGGACTGTGACCAGGGGTAAGGGGAGGACTCAGAATCACCAGGGCACTGTTACCTCCTGCAGTGCTTAGGAGCAGATGCCAACTGGCAGCTCAGTCCCTCACTACACCAGTTTCTAGTCACAGATCCAGGGCAAACTGATGAGGGTACCTGTACCTATGGGTGGCAGTCCAGGGTAAGGATTGGTCCTGGGCCCTGAGCTATATATAGCTCATACCCCAGAAGCAGATTAGCATCTTTGTTCCAGCTTCTAACCCAGTGTGAATCCTGCTGAGGAATAACAAGAGCAGGTATGCCAGACCAAAGGGAAGCTTACAACTGTCGCTGTGAACCAGCTGGGCTTTCCATCTGGCTGATAGTGCCCGAACTTAGCAGCAGTTTATTCTTGCTCAGACCCAGACTCAGGTTAGGAACGTGTAGAGCTCAGACCAAGGAAACAGTGATCTAACTTTGTCTTGGATTATACCACTTTGGAAGCACCAAAAGCTTTGCAGGTACCTGGAATAACAATAATGACAACAATAATTTGATGATACCTAGCATTTTATATATATATGTGTGTCAGACATATGTTTATATATATATATTATATATAATATATGTATATGTCAGATACTATACTAAGCACTTTACAAATATTATCCCATTTGATCCTCACAACAACCCTAGAAGGTAAGTGCTGTTATCCACCCCTGTTTTATAGATGAGGAAATGGAGGCAAACATTTTTTTAAGTGACTTGCCTAAAGCGACATAGCTGCTAAGTGTCTAGAACCAGATTTGAACTCATCTTCCTGACTCCAGGCCTAGTGCTCAATGCACTGAACGACCTAGATGACAAGAAAGCAGCAGTCAGATCAGCCAAGACTTTCCCATCAGAGGTTCTCAGAGCCTGGCCCTAACATCAAGTCCAAAGTCAGGAAGTAGGCTGGAAGAATGAGCAAACAAAAAAAGAATCCCCCTACGATGCCATGAATGCTCCAGTCAATCTGAAAAGAAGACAATGATTCCAGAACGTCTACAAGCAAAACCTCAAAGTAAAATTCAACTTGGGTACAAGTTCAACTAAAATTCCAAGAAGAGTTGAAGCGAAAGTTTAAAAGGAATTTTTAAGAAAAGTTTTAATAAAATGATAGCACTAGATGAAAAAAATGGAAAAGAAATGAAGAGTTATGGAAGAAATTATTGGAAAGGGAGTACAGCTTAGAGATATAAAACCTTGCCCAAGCAACAAACTCTCTAAAAATTAGAATGGGCCAAAAAGAAGCCACTGACTCCGTGAGATGACAAGAAATAGTAAAACAAAATCAAAAGTCTGAAAAAAATGAGAGAAGATGTGAAGTATTACATAAGAAAAACAAATAAATAACCTGGGAAACAGATCACTGAGAATCCACTTGTCACCTTCTGAAAGAAACCCCAAAATGAAAACTCCCAGGAATATTAGAACCAAAAGCCAGAGGTTCCAGGTCAAAGAAAATTTACTGTGAGCAATGAGAAGGAAAAAGTTAAGTACCAAGGAGCCACAGTTGGGATCACAGGAGAATTAGTACCATTACTATGAAGGAATGGAAAAATTGGAATACTGTATTCTAAAAGGCAAAGGATCTAGGTCTACAGCCAAGAGTTATTTATCCTACGGATGAGGGGGTATTGGGGAAGAGAGAGGGAGAGATTAAGCATTAATTCACTGTGCAAAATGCTTTTATGAATGTTATTTCATTTGATCCTCACAATAACCCTGTGAAGCAGGTGATATTTTTATCCTCAGTTTATAGTTGAAGAAACTGGGGCAAACAAGTTAAGTGATATTGCCCAGGGTCACATAGCTAGTAGGTTCTCGAGGTCAAATTTGAACTCAGATCTTCCTGACTCTTAAGTCCTGCACTCTGTCCACCAGATGTAGCTCTCCTCTACACCTCCACAGAAAAGAACCTTTAATTAAATAGAAGACTGCAAAGTATTCCTAATAAAACACCAAAGTTGTATAGAAACTCCAAACATAGAAATTAAAAGAAACAAAAAAATTATAAAGGGGATGATTTCAGAGAAAACCAGGAGGAGTTGTAAGAGCTGATGAAGAGTGCAGTGAACAGAACCAGGAGGATGACTCATACAAAAGACAACTATATTGCAAAGACAAATAGCTGTCAAAGACTTAAAAACAGATTATCATAATCACCAATCAAGATTCCAGAGCACTGATGATGAAGCATGCTACCCACATCTTGGTAGAAAGAGGACTCAATGCAGAACGAGACAACTCTGTGTGTGTGTGTGTGTGTGTGTGTGTTGTTTTTTCATCTAGACGTGGCCAAGGCATGTCTAAAAATTTTCTTACTTCGCTATGCATGTTTGTAGTGGGTTTTGTTTTTCTTAGTTCTCAGTTTTGGGGGAGGGAAAGGTTTGAGGGCAGATTATAAAGGCTATGAGGAGGGGTCTTATGCCTTTCGGTTACCATAGGAACAGCTCAAAAACATATAATTTTCCTTGAATGTTGTCATGCCACATGTTAAATTAAAGGGACATTTTTTATATATTAAATTTACATATTTATATAAATTAAATTAGAGGTACATTTTTAATATTTCACTAAATCTTATGTTTCTGTTTTTGTTGTTACTGTTTTTCATACACGTACCAACTACTTGGGAAAAAGAAGGGTTGGAGAGTGAAAAAAAATTTTTTAAGAGAGCTACAGTAATAATTAGGTTGCTCTATGTACTACACAAGCAAATAGATGAAATGTTTTGACTAAGTTGAATAAGTTTCTGTTATTCCTGGAAATTGGTTGACTAAATTGGATAATTAATCCTTGTTCTGCTTTAAGAGTCAGTCCAGTCACTGAATGATTGGGTAGGCTACTTGTTTTGTATGCATGGGTACTTCCCAAGAATGATAAGCCAGGGACCAGAGGAAATTCATGGAGGATATGATACTGATAGCAAAGAATCTGAAAAAAATGTGATGAGATACTTTCGGCTCTCTAGTATTTTGCTGAAAGAGTAATAGGTTCTCACTTTTGTGTCGGTGTTAATAAAGCTTTTTCCTCATTGTGGCAGTCCTATCAGGTAGATAGTATAAGTATTCTTATCCAAGTTTGAGAGATGAGGAAGCTGAGGTACAGAAAAGTTAAATGACTTGCCTGGGGTCGTGGGGGGTCACAGATACTGAATCCACACCCCATGTCTTATGACTCTGAGCTCATGCTCTTTCTTTCCCTGTGCTACTTCTCACTGAGATAAAGACCTGTATGTGGAATTCCAGTAACTGTTTTCTGAGTTCTTCAGTATCTATACAAATGGACTTGAGAGAGGGACTTTCTGCTGTGCTTCCTTTTTATTATCTTTGCTTGTGTTTGCTGAGCTGCCTTGGTGGAAGAGATGTGCTCATTCAGGACCATATATCATTATAAATCGTAAATATATATTCTTGTAAAGCTAAGTCTGAAATGAGTACAATATAAAGATTGTAATTCGATGATTATTTAGTTTGCTAATGGTGTATAGGACATTTAAGAACTCCTGGTTTTCAGTAATATCAGACACAGAATTCTAATTTGGTCACTTCTTGCACCTGATCCTGTTTTCCTCTGCAGCAATGGTATCAAGTGCACCATGTTAAAATACTTGGAGAAAAGAACAATTATGCGTGGAATTGATTGTAATTTGAATCAGCTTGATGTTAGAATGATTTTGCTTTTTAAAATACTGGGGTTTATTACATTTGTGTTTTGACATACATATATACATTTTTTCATATGTATAAATGCATACATGTATACATTATAATGTTTTAACAATGAAATATGTCTGTGTATGCTTATTGACAGGGGTCAGCTAGGTGGTGCAGTGGATAAGAGTGCTGGGCCTGAATCTGGAAGGCTCATCTCCCCAAATTCAAATCTGGCTTCACACAATTACTAGCTGTGTCTCCCTGGGCAAGTCACTTCACCCTCTTTGCCTTAGTTTTCTCATTTGTAAAAATGATCTAGAGAAGGAAATGGCAAACCACCACAGTATCTTTGCCAAGAAAACCCTAAATGGAGTCACAAGCCAGACATGACTGAACAACTTATTGAGAAAGATGTTATTGATGAGCATGAATTGATAATCTATGAAATTATGAAATGGAGGGAGACATGCCTGCATCTTTGGGTACTCACCAAGAAAGACATTGGTAGTGGAAAAGTGGGTGGCAATCGCGCTTTAATTAGGCATAGAGGGTACAGAGACAAATGGTGAAAGGGATAAAGAAATAAATAGCGTGGGAACAGGGGACAGAATCTTGATGTAAGTCAGATAATATAGGGAAGTGAACTGGGGAGGGGGAGAGGAAAAGAATATCTCTCAAGTAACCATGGATTGGAGTTGGGAAGAGTCAGCAGCATGGATCTGATAGAGATAGAAGAGTATTCAGGGGGCAGGAGTTTGAGGTCTCATTTTTATATGTTTTGAGGGGGATAGACTAACTTATCTGTGCTACCTTGAAGTTAATTCATTAACATATCCAGTGTTGTGGATACTTATAGATTTACAATATTGACTATAATGGGAGTGAAGATGTTGGTCAGGAGGAACAAAAAAAGATACAATTTTAACACGGAGCACTATAAGTTATAGTCACTGTAGTGGAGTATTTTCTAATACTGTGATTTAATTCAGATTTTTTTCACCTCAATTTGAGAATTTAAATAATTTTGTAAAAGAATTCATAAAATTATAATTTTTTTCTTTTTGCACATGGTAGGTCAGAAATTTGAATATGCTAAAAGATGGAATATACACTGTGTGACAGTTGAGTGGTTTTATCACAGTATTGAAAAGGGCTTCTGTCAAGATGAAGCTATGTACAAGACAGAGCCTGTATTAGAAACAAAGAGTGAGCCATGTATTTCAACTGCTCTGGGCCAAAACAATGAAGCTAGTGGTAAGTTCCTCGTTATAATTGTTGTCATTTTTTAGGTCTTGATTAGTTTATAGCAATGAGAGTTGCTTTATTAGTGGGGGCACTAGATATTTTTTAATTATAAAATTGGATATATCATTATTCTTTTTTTTACTTATAGATTATATAATAAATGTTTTATCATAATTGTTCAGGATTTTATTTCATTTTATATAATACATGGAAGCTGTGTTTATTAACATATTTAGTTCTGTTTATCTCATGTTTTGTCTTTCAATAAAAATGCTGAAACTTATCTTTGAAATATAAAAATTATTTTCAATTGAAAAATAAAGTTCATCAAGGGAAAACAATCATAGAGTACCTGGCTTATTTATCATCATTTTTTAATTCTTGTCTTCATTACATTTTGATATGTAGGTTATACTCTTTCAGGTGTCTATCACATTTCTAACATCCATTCAGGTTACTTTAATGAATCTACACGTAATTCAGTTATGAACAACAACTTGGAGTCTCTACTTGAGAATCTACAAAATCTGGATATCAGCGCATTTCAAGGACCTGTGAATTTACTAGATGGCTGTCGGGTACGTCTATAAACTAATGAACTCTATAATGATTTTCAGTACTCTTCAGCATTGTAATTATGGCCTTCTGTAGAATGAGTTCTGCTTATCTTTAAACCTCATCTTCTGCTCTTTTACATGAAACTTCCCTTTCAGCCAAATTGGTCTGCATACTATTACTCAGGTTACACTTTTTGCATCTTCGTGTCTCCACATATTTGTTCATTCTGTCCCCACTTCTAGGAATGTTCTATTTCTCCAACTCTTCTTTTCTTAACCAAAATCTGTCTACATGTAAGACCTAGCTGGATTCTGAACTCCTTCATGAAATCTTTTCTATCTTTCTAGTCCATTTTGATTACCCTTCTCTGAAACTTTCTCTACCACTCCTTTGGCTTTCTTATATTGTTGTTTAACTCTTACCTTATTTCCAATTTTCTTTTAGCCTTGTTTCTCCAAATGTACTCCGAGTTCTTTAAGAAAAGAGAGTGTGTTAATGCTATATTTTATCTCCTTTAGTGCCTAGCATAGCTATTGTATGTAGTTTTGCACATAAGAGAACCATAAATAATAACTGATTGATATTTTCAATGTCCTTCAGTGAAATAAAAAGGGCATATGTAATCATTTCCATTTTATAATGAGCACAAGATTGAAATTATAAGGTACTTAAATTTATTCAAGTACATATTCAGGACTCTTATGCTATATTAATAGAGAATATAGAATTTAATGTAATGCCACATTTACTTATTCTTGTCCCTTAAATCCAGCAAATGTGTGCCTCTTGTCTTAATTGTTAAAAGAAAATTTACACTTTTAGCAATCAAGATGATTTACCATGGGACAGAGAGGTGATAGAAATTCTTGTTTAAAGGAATTGTCAAAGCATACCAATGTCTTTTAATTAGTCACTTAACAAGGGTTTGTGAAGGACCTATTATGTGCCAGAACAAGGGTGAGGAACCTGCAGCCTTGAGGCTACATGTGGCCTTCTAGGTCCATAGGTGCTACCTTTTGGCTGAGTCCAAGTTTTACAGAACAAATCTTTTTATTAAGGGGATTTGTTCCATGAAGTTTGGATCCAGTCAAAGGGCCACACTTGACCTAGAAGGCCACACGTGACCTCGAGGCCGCAGGTTCCCCATCCCTGTGCCAGATACTCTGATAATATTATTTACTGATGTTCCAAATTGTATAGAACAGACAGTTACAGAACAGGACAACATTCAACAAGCATTTATTAAACAACTGCTACATGCAGGGTACTGGGTTAGGTCCTGGAGATACAAATTATAAACAAAAAAGTCTCTGACCTCAGGAAGCTCATTGGAGGCAAATAACATGTATGCAAATTTAAATTTAAAAAAAAGTAATTTTTGATGAGGCAAGAAGGCCACTAACAGGTAGGCATGTCAGGAAATCCTCCGAAAGATCATGAGCTGAAGCTTGAGGAAAGGAAGGTAAGGATTCTAAGAGACCAAGGTTAAGAAGAGGAGGATATGCATAAAAGAGAAGGGAATGTGATGTTTGATGAGTAGTATTAAGTATAACAGGCATTTAGAGATTAGGGGTGGAGGGTAGTAATTACAATCAGGAAAAATTAGTTTGGGACTATGTTGTAAACATCTTTAAATACCAAATGGGAGTTTATGTTTTGTTCTAGAGGTATTAGGGAACCACTGATGCTTCTTGAGGAGAGGAGTGAAAAAGACTGAAAAGAGCGAAAAAGATAGGAATATCAGTTTGTTGGCTATGTGGATGTTGTTTAGGAGAGGGCAAGGCCTAGAGGAAAGGAGACCAATTAGGTGGTAGAAGTAGTCAAGGGCAGTCTGTGATAAAAGGACCTAGACCAGGATTGTTGTCATATCAGTCTAGACAGAACAACAAATAAATGAAATGTTGTGATGGCAGAATTGACAAGATGTGGCAACTAATGGATATGAAGGTGAGGGAGAATAAAGAGTCAAAGATGGCTCCAAAAGTGGGGCCTTCAATAGGAAAAGGAAGCTAGTCAGAGGGGTGGAATTCAGGGACAGAGAATGAATTTCGTTGTGAACATGTTGAACATATAAAAGGTCTTAGTAGTGTGGGGCAGACAAAAGGTATGAGAAAGAAGAAATCACCACAGACTAGTGTTTCTGGGAAACGGCTCAAATAGGAGTTGGGACTTGAGCTGAATCTTAGAAGATGGATAGGATGAGCTTAACGAGAGAAGTGGGGTGGGCATTGCAGGCAAAGGATGTGACCAACAGTGAAGAGGAAGGAATGGGCATGGCATGGGCTGGGGGAACATTTCTTTTTTTGCTACAAAAGATAGAATTTTAAAGACCTAGTGAAACTTTAAATTAGCAAGAACATCAAGTTCTCAAAGAGAACCAGAGAGTTCAACAAATAGTTTTGGTTTAAGAGGCAGCTTAGCATAGTGGAAAGGGTACCAGGAGACCTGAGTGAATAATAGATCTGACACTTAACAACTTTGTCATTCTGCACAAGATACTTAACCTCCTGTTTCTTCAACTATAAAGTGAGGATATTAGGCATTATGCAAACTTTCCCCACAGAGTTACTATGAGGAAAATGCTTTGTATACCTTAAAGTTTTATATAAATGTAAGCTATTTTCATGTCATACTGTGGGTCAAACTTGGAGTATCTTACATTGTGATTGCATTGGGTTTTTTTGTCTTTTTTATTAATTTATTTTGATTTATCAACAATCACTTCCATAAACTTTTGAGTTTTAAATTTTTCTCCCCTTCCCTCCCCAAGATGGCATGCAATCCGATATAGGCTATACTTATACATTCCTAGTAAACATATTTTCACATTAGTGATGTTGTAAGGAGGAATTAAAACCAGTAGGAGGAACCACAAGAAAGAGAAAACAAAACAAAACAGAAAAAAAAATAGCAAATAGTATGCTTCCCTCTGCATTCAAACTCCATAGTTCTTTCTTTGAATGTGGATAGTATTTTCTATCATGAGGCCTTTGGAGATGTCTTAGATCCTTGCATTGCTGAGGATTGCATTGGTTTTTCCAGTTCAAAAGCAAGGATGTGGTCATAATGTGACACATATTTGGTAGGTTGTTGGCAAGTTATATAATGAATTTACAATGTACTTTAGTCTAAAGCAAGTATTTTTCTGTTCTTTCTTTGCAGATATACCTTTGTGGGTTTCGTGACAGAAAGTTAGATCAAGATAAACTGAGAAGACTTATTAATTGTGGTGGTGGAATTTGTTTTAATCAGCTCAATGATGATGTGACCCATGTTATTGTTGGAGATTATGATGATGAGTTAAAACAGTTTTGGACTAAATCAACACACAGGTTCTAACCATTTTTGTTTTAAAGTAGTTTCCATAGTAGTGATTTTTCTTGTCTTATAAATTATAAAAGTGACTATGAAGGAGAGCTTTACTATGTAGAAACTCTGTAAAAGAGGCACGTAAGCAAAGAATGGTCCTCATGCCCCAAACTAATATGTCATGACTGTATTACTGTTTTCATAGGCCTCATGTAATGGGAGCAAAATGGTTGCTGGAGTGTTTTAGTAAAGGTTATCTACTTTCTGAGGAGCAATACAGCCAATTGAATTACCAGCCGGTAGAGATGTCTGTATCAGAACAACCAGGAATGAAAAGGAATAACAGTTTTTCTGAGATAGAATTTGCAGATGCTGAAAAGCATCAGCAAGCTGATGAAGACTTACTCTCTCAAAATGACAGTGATGACATGATAGTAGGTAAGAACTATTTAAATCAGATTTTTTTTTTGAGAAAAACTGACTTTTTCTTAAAACTGCCTCCAAAGTTATGTTTTGATATATTAGCTTTTACTTTCATTTAGCTTATTTGTCTTTAAAATATCCCTGTGAGATAGAGGCAGATGTTTTTATCTTCTCCTTTGCAAATTGTGAAACTTGGACACTAAGAGTTGGTTTTTTTTAAGTTACCTCCTTGATAGCTAAGCTGCAACTAAAATCCAAATCTCATTCCCAGCTCCATCAATACTCTATCCAGTAAATTTTGCTTGCATCTCAGTATATTTTAGTGTAAGATTAAACCTTTAGGTGATGTAGGTTATTATTTTGGTTTCTAAACTGAAAGATGCTTTTATATTGGGTTTTTTTAAACAGCTTTTGAAGACTTAAGAATGCTGGTCACTACAATAAGCAGCCATTATTGCATAGGTTTCTAATTGTGACTACAATTGCTTCTTGAAAGTTCTGGCAAGGGGGCAGCTAGGTGGTGCAGTGGATAGAGCACCAGCCCTGAAGTCAGGAGGACCTGAGTTTAAATCCGGCCTCAGACCAAACACTTGACACTTACCAGCTGTGTGACCCTGGGCAAGTCACTTAACCCCAATTGCCTAAAAAGAAAAAACAACAGACAAACGAAAGTCCTGTCAGTAAATAGTCCAGTTGGTGAACTCACCATCCCTCTGAATCCCCAAATAATCAGCAAGTATTTTTTAAAATTACTTTTCTCTTTCCCTCCTACTTCCTCCCAATTAAACAAAAACTTTGTAACAAATATGTATATAGTCAAGCAAGACAAACTCCTACATTCAACAAGAATTTTTAAGGCATGTGCTATGTGTCAAGTGCTAGGGATAAAAAGACAAAAGCTAAACAAGACCCACTGTCCAGAAGCTTAGATTCTGAAGGAAGAGGAAGACACCGTGCATATGTATAGGTGTACACAAAGCAGATAAAAATAACCATGTGGGGAAACAGTTGTGGTCTCATGCAGAAGGTGTCACTTAGCCTAAGTCTTCTAGGAAACGGGATAGTCGGTACATAGCCATGGAGGTAGAGGTGGAGCATTATATGTGAGAAACACAAGAAGGCTAGTTTGGCTGGATCATAGAATACATGGGGGGAAGGAATGGGTCATAAGACCAGAGGAGGGAGAATGAGGCCAGCTTGGAAAGGGCTTTAAACGCCAAACAGGAGTTTTGTAGCTGATCCTAGAGGCAATAGGGAGTCACTGAAATTTATTGAGTAGGGTGGTGGCACGGTCTGATCTGTGCTGCCAAAGTCATAAAAAAGCAGCCCCGTTTTTTGGCACACAGCCATGTAGAGCATGAATTTGAGCTGAGAGAGACTTGAGGAAAAAAACTCCTTTTCCTGGGCCCTGTCCCCCTATATCTTTCGTTTTGTCTCTCTTGACTAAAATGTAAGTTCCCTGAGAGCAGGGACTGTCTGACTTTTGTATTTGCCTCCCCATCATTTAGCACAGTACTTAAAATAAGCATGTAAGATGCAGTTCTGCATTCATTCAGGTGGTGGCTATGAGTAAAGAGAAGGGGGTGGATACAAGAGATGTGGTGGAAGTGGAAATGACAAGATTTGGCCTGATTAGATATGTGGAATTGAGGGTGGATCCAGCTGAGGCTGACTCCAGGCTTGCAAACCTGGATGATTGGAAGGGCAGTGATACCCTCAACAGAAACAGGGTTTGGGGAAAGTGATGAGTTCTGTGTTGGACACATTGAATTGGAGATGCCTCAAGGACATCCACTTTGAGAGGATGTCCATTGGGCAAATTAGTTCATGTGGGATTGAGGGGTCAAGCTAGAGACTGGATCTGGAGATACAGATTTGGGAGCCATCCTCACAGAGAGGGAAATGATAATTATTACTCATTAGGGAAGTTTGAAGGCCATATTTTAAAGATGGAGTATAATTGATAAATGTTTAAGTACCTTCTCTGTCACAGAAGTGTGCTAAATCCTGTTAAGGTTATGAAAGAAGAGTGGTGCCTGTTTGAGGAGCTTGCAGGCTAACTAGAAATCTCTTTAAAATGTTTTACTTCCTACAGTTCCTACAGTAACTTGTTGCTTTTATGGATATTGTGATTTATTTAGGAATTTGATACTTTTGTTCTTCTTTGTTGCTAAGTGTAATTTGGAGAATATATCCTTATTTTATAAGATACATAGTCTATGGTCATTTACCCCATTGGTCCAGTTAACCATTTTCCAACTCAACCTTACTCTGAAGAGTGAGCCTTTTGGGAATCCTGGACGCTGTTACTTGCGTCGATTACTATGTCTAGAGATTGCAGCCTCATTGTGAAACAAGGAGGAATTTCAGCAGTACTGCAGTTTATTTTCTTTGTGGTTCAGACCTGTGATCATTGGTATAGAGAGCTCCTATTGAGGAAACTTCCTCCACCAACTGTTCTTACTGAAGTTAATTCACTTGTGCAGGGTCACACATCCAATAAGATTCAGAGGTGGGACTTGAACCCAGCTCCTCTTGATTCCAAGGCTTGTTCTTTCTCTACATGCCATGTTGAAGGAATAGATAATTTGTTTGTTTGTTTTTTTACCACTTACATTTATGAAGCCATCACCCTGTTAAATTCTTTACATATACATATGTACTGCAATAGTGATGTACTTGTAATCTCCTTAAGTAGGCAGTGCAGAGTATATCCCATCCATGTGAATTGCTATCCATCTTCTCCTATAAATCTTCTACAGTAAATCTCCCTAATTTTTTCAAGACTTTTATCTAGATTTTTTAATATTTCATGCCAATATAACAAATTGGCAAAGATAGCTAAGGATGAGAATTATCAGTGTTGGAATTGAATGCTGTAAAATTATAATGACCAAACAAGTTTAGCCCTAAATATTAGGAGAGATAAGAAAAAATAGTTTCCACTGCTTCTTTACACAATTGGAGGAGCCATCAGAATACGATATTTGATGGCAGACTTTTTTGGTTTATTAATTCATTTTATAGAACTTTTTCTTTCTTCCTTTTTATTCTGTATTATAATAGAGGATGGCCCTCTGGGTAGGGGTTGGAAGGAATTCAGTGGGGAATGTAAGTACTGTAAAAAAACAAAAGCTTTTAATGAACATTTGTGGTTTTTTTTAAATTCCACAGGTTTCACTTTATGTTTTGGGCTAACCATCTGTTATCTCTCCTTTTCCAGTCATACATTTCTCAGATGATATCTTTTATGATACATCCTATGTGAAAGTCATTGCTAATAGTCTACATTTCTCTATTGCCCTTTGAATCACTTGTGATTTTGAATCTTAAAGGGGCTATGATATTGCGCGATTTGTAACCATATGGAAATTACTAGGAGACTATTAGTGTTAGAAACATTGGTTTTTGTGTTGGGAAATATCTTGGAATTGTTGAAAGTGTTAGGTTATCATATGTATACTCTAGTCTTACCTCTTCTTTCTGTTTGATTCTGAGGCCAGCTCACTGTCCATTTTTAGCATCTGTCCAAGAAATGCATACTAATAGACCATATCCAGCTGTATACCATAGCCTGAACAATAAACATTCTTCATCCGTTTGTTGTTTTTCTCCTGTGTAGACTGTTGATCTCTTTTGACTATTCATGGATCTTATTGACAAAGCCCAAAAAGCAAGTGTGGTACAGTAAAAAAGAACACTGTATTTGGAGCCAGAGAACTTGAGTTCAAGTCACAGCCCTCCTGCTTTCTATTAGTGTGATTTTAGGCAAGTCACATAACCTCTGGGCCTCAGTTTTCTGCTTTAGAAGATGGTTGAACTAGATGTTTTCTAAGGACCATCCAAATCTAAATATCGTTATTTGTAATATTCAGCTATGCGATGTGTTCAGCATATTAAAAGCAGTCAGGAACATCTAGATAACCTTACCATTTATAAAGAGTTCCTATTCTGTTTGGACTCCATTTCATCTTCTCTGTTGCCGTTTTGGAAAGTAATACTACTGTGATTTTTTTCCCATTTGTTCAACATCTTCCCTTCTTTAGGATATCTTCAAAATTAGTCCCTTGGTTCCTTCAAAATCACGTCACCTTCATCATAGGTTTCTTTTCTGTGTGCTTGATTTGATCCAGCTCCTTCTGTCTTCTTCCTCATATACATACATGTGTTTGCAGAGGGAAGGGGAACTGGGATCTTTGAGTCCAAATGTTGTGTGGTTCCACTGTTACTGATAATTGACAAAGATACCATTTAAAAGTATTTACTTTTCCTTTCTGAGAGTGCATAGTATTTAGTACCCTGATGTAAAATCACTTTTAAAATGATAAGGAGACCTAATGGTCTAGATTTGAAATTTCATAATTTTCAACTAACTGTGGTTTAGGGACTATTGGAAATCTTTTGGATACTGTCACTCCTTAAGTGACTATTACTGGCATTCACCATATATATGAAAGTGAGTGAAAAGAATAATTCTGGGACTAGAGTTTCCCTCTAGACCATGCATATGTGAAGATTGTGCTTTGTTTTGTAATTTCAACAACAAATTATCTCTGCTCAAAAATTCGACATAGTTGGAATGTGAATTTGCTTTCATTGAGAAATATTTTTCCCTTCTTTTCAGATGATGATGAGATGTCTGGAACTGAGGTCTTTAATGATCCCTCTCATATTACTGTACAAATGGAGAATCAGTCTTCCTTTGGCCACAACTTACTGCCTGAGACTCCTACAATTATTGAAGGTTTATTTAGCCAGAAGAATTTCCTTGTTGTAGGTTTTAGTGAAGAAGACGAATCTTTCATTGCCAATGCTATTAAAGAAAATGCTGGAAAAATATTGCCCCTCCAAAGTAGAACTCTTGCCAACTATGTTGTGGTTCCTTTGCTGGGGTGTGAAGTGGAGTCAACTGTAGGAGAAGTTGTTACACATACTTGGCTGGTAAGAGAAAACTGGTGTATCTTCAAGTAACATTGTTAGAAATAGACAAGGATGAGAATTATGATTGAAGAATAGCTATGAATACATTGGAGGTGGTGATTTATCATTGCCTATAAAGTTCTGCTTTAGATAGAGTTTGACCTGCACGCTATTGAGATACTAGAATTCAGAAAGAAAGCAGATGTTGGAATTGGGAAGTAAGTGGTTGCAATCTAAGGGCCCATACGATTCCTGGCATAACAATAATAAGTGACGTTAGGCTGTCCTGTATTTGCATAGTTGCTTGCTCATAGGTTTTTCCCTAAAACTTGTTCTATGTTATTTTTCAAGCTTTCAATTAAATTGGAAAGAAGAGAAGGAAAAGATTAGCTTAATACACCCCAAAGGGGAAGTTTAATTTTAAAGAAAGGCTCAGTGACCAAAATCATGGTAAAATCATGGTTAATCTGATGGATTTTAATAGTCTCATCTAATGAATTAACTTCAGTCCCTTTATTCCATAAGACTGGAGGGAACTTTTTGTCAGAACTGTGATTTCAGTGCTGTAGGAAACTTCTGATGAGGAAACTCCTACTATTGCAGATTAACATGTGCTCTACAACTTACAGTCTTCAAGAGTTACTTGAGATACTGAGAAGTCAGGTGACTTGCCCAAGGTCCCCCAGGCAGTATGTGTCAGGGGTAAGACTTGAACTGAGGTCGTCCTGATTCTAAAATTTGCTCTCTATCTATTATTACATTTTACTGCTTAAGAAAAATATATTTCTTATTCTGTTTCTTTCATAGAAGAAAAGGGAAAGGGGTACAGAGAATAAAAATATATTGAGAATAAATTTAAATTTCAAATTTTTACTAATGCACAACTAATGCTTCTCATTTAAACAAAAGCTCATGTAACTGTACTGGCATTAATCTCGATACCTTATTCCTGTTTTTGTTTTCTCTCTTGTAAGATTACTTGTATTGAACAACAAAACCTTTTTGATCCAGAGTCAAATCCACTTTTCACTCCAGTACCAGTATTGGAAGGAAGTGGTACTCCTCTAGAAAACTGTGTCCTTTCCTTCAGCCAGTTTATTGGAGCAGAGAAAAATTCCTTGGTATACTTAGCAAGCCTGCTTGGAGCAAGGTACGTATTCTAATTAGCATATAGACTTGGTGTGCTCTTTTGATTTATCTCGTTGGAAAAACATGCAAAATAGAATTCGACTTTGCATATTTGTACTATTTATGTCTGTGTATTAATGATTTAAAGGGTCTACTACTTGAGAAGGCCACACATGCTGTTAATGTACTTCTTGTAGTATGAATCAATGAAAGGAAAGAGAGGATATCAATGAAATATTTCCATCCCTTATCCTTATACTAGAGATTATGGAACCTCCAGATCAACAATCATTTATATCCATTGCTCATATACAATGTCAAATAAACTTGAGCCTTTGCTCACCTCCAGCATAACACATGACCAGTGCTTGATGGATATTTCCACCTGAATGTCTTCTGACGTATCAAAATTGACATATCCAAAACTGACCTTAGCATTTCTTTCCCTATACCCACACCATCTCTAAAACTCCCCTCTTTCTGGTGATGGCACCACTCTTTTCACAAAGACCAAGATTTGAAATTATAAAGACAACTTGACTCTCCTCTCTCCACCATAATCAGTTATTTGCCAAACTGCCAAGTTTTCCATCCAAACAACTGTTGCATCTAAACCCAGAAATCTTAGCATTTGCCTTGCTGCTCTACTCTGTCTTTTCACCTATAGCAGCACTATCAAGAGCAGTCCTCCAGAGACTCTGCTTCCCTCTTATATTATAGAGCAGTGAGTCTACTTAGTTTTGAAATCCTGTCTGGGGCAAGAGCTGTCCTGAGTTGGCAGGCTTGCCACCCCTGTCTGCCTTTTCTTCTGGTACCAGTAATTCTGGAAAGGCTATCAAAGTTCCTGTTAATATCTCCATTCACCATTCTTGTGGTTCCCTAGAACAAAACTTTGTCTCCCCTTGTTAGAATGGGAGCTTCTTGAGAGCAGAAACTATCTTACATTTGTATTTACATCCTCAGCTCCTACCAAAGTGCTTTTTGCTCATTCTTTTGCTCCAGTCATATTGCTACTACCTAAATTTAGGCCTTGATTACCTACTCTCCTGAACCATTGTAACAGCCCCCATTCAGCCTCCCTGCCTCTAGGCTCTTCTCTTTCCAATCTGTTCTTCACTCAGCTGCAAGAATAATGTCTCTGAGCCTGTGACTCACTGACTCAGAAACCTTCAGTGTCTCCCAATTCCCTCTGTAGTATAAAATACAAGATCCTTAGCCTGGCATTTAAGGTGCTTCTTATTCAGCTTGCAAGCTTCCTTTTGTAGCCTTAGGTCCTAACACTCTCTTTTACACATTCCTATCTTCTCCCCAGCTGGATCTGCCATTCTACCATTCTGCCACAGTGCATTCCAGCCCAGGTGATCCCTGTGCCTTACTTGCAGTCCTTTCTTACCTCCATCCTTGAGGGTTTTTCTTCAGTATTCAGCTCCGCTCCCTTCCTCTAGGTGTCCTTCCCTGATTTCTCCCACCCACTCTTCATCTTATTAAGCTTTGTCTAGATCTCTCCTTTGCCTCTCTTGTCTGTCCCTACAGTGTTTTTTACTTACCTGTGTCCTTTCCCTGTCTGCCACTCTCTGCCCTTTCCCCAGTAAAATGTCAATATCTTGGGAAGATTTATGGAAAGTAATGCAGAGATGAAGGAAGCAGAACCAGGAAAACAGTGTCCCCACAATGACTGCAGCCTTAAAAGAAAGAAAGAAAATGAAAGCTTTGCAGGTTAGAATGGCTTCAGCTCTACTCCAGGAGAGAGATGAAAACATGCAGCTCCCTTACTTCTTTGCAGAATTGGGGAACTCAGAGTGTAGAATGTTATTATATACTGTGGGATTCTGGTGACATGAGAGTTTTGCTGAACTGCTTTTTTTCCCCTCATCTTCTTCTGTCTTCCTTACAAGGCCTTGCTAGCTGGATAAGAGAGGGAGCAGGAATGTGTTTGGAAATGAAAATGATGTGGAAAACAAAAAAAAAAGAATTAATAATTGCTTTATGGAAGAAAAGCTTCTCAAAAGCAGATAGCGTTGACATTTTAGAGATAAAGAAAACAAGGCACAGGGATGATTTGACCATGGTTGTGCAGGTGTAGTCTGTGATAGCATTGGGACTTACATCCAGGTTTTTACATTTCTTTGTTTCTCTAGACCACATTGCCTCTCAGTAAGCTGCTGCATGGTTATCAGGCTAATTTGGAAAATTACTTCAGAATATACTTTGCCCAGCCCCAAATGGGAATTTAAGGAGAAAATGTGAGCGTTTTAGGTAACTGTTCACATTTTCTCAAGCAGATAATCTGAACACTCCTAACAAGTATTCATTTTCCTATTTCAGACAGGCACAAAGCAGTTTGGGTGTGCTTGTATTGTTTGTTCTCTTGTCTGTATGCTTCCAAGCTTTCTGCACATTTGGGTATCCTCCCTAATACCTAGCACAAAGGCATCCTGCTGTTCCCATCCCATTCTGTTACTTGAGGGGTGGAACAGAACAAGTTTGGTACATGCCTACTACTTTATTTCCCTTGTACCAGCTCTCATTTTGTCAGTAGGTAAGTCCTTAACATCAGTCTGCCTCAGTTTTCTCATCTGTAAAATGGTGATAAATTCTTTCCTACTCTACCATTGCCTTGTTGTGAAGATCAAATAAGATTTGTATGTGAAAGCTCTTGGAAAAGTTGAGAATAGCTTCATGGATAGGAGATATTATTGTTACTCTATTAATAAATTATTATTGCTCTCTGTTCTGCTTGCCTTTAGTGTGCCTTTGGCTAGAAGAGTGAAGGTAAGTAGGTAGGTCAGTGCATAAGTTAAAAGAAATTTTGTTATTACTTGTAGGAATATTTTAATTTTGTATTTTTTTAATATTAGTGATCAGTTTTACTCCAGGCTGGTAATGTTTTTTGTAGCATTCTGGTTTTGTTTAGTTTGAAGAACTTAACTATATCTTGTCTAGCCTCCTAGGTTGTTTACTTGTAGCCCAGATAAATTATTTTATTAGTCAAGTCAGTTTATTAAATGTCTGCATGTATACTCTTAACAATTTCAGAGTTCAGGAATTTTTTGTGTGCCAGGACAGTGCGAAGAATGACATGCTTGCCAGTACCCATCTTATAGTGAAACAACCAGATGATTCTAAATATCAGGCTGCACAGAAATGGGGATTACCTACAGTGTCTATGGCTTGGATATTGGAGACTGCTAAGTTGGGGAAGAGAGCAGAAGAATGGAAGTTTCTGGTTGGAAATCTGCCCGAACAAGGTTGCCAATTTGACTTTGTTTTGTTATTAATATTTCTATAACTAGTTGATTCATGGGATCATAGGTATAGAGCTGAAAGTAACTTAGTGTTCTTCCAATTCAACCCTGTCATTTTACAAATGAGATAACTGATTCAATTCAATAAGGATTTATTAATGAAAACATCCTGCTCCCTTAGGACATTATATTCTGTTGGAGGAAGATATCATGGTGTGAAGGATACCAATTGTACTGAGTATTCTCCCAAGACAGGAACTTTCATTTTTCACTTTTGCAGTCTGAGTAGTCATATTTTTAAGTCTTATTGAAGTCTGATAAACTCCTATTGTATATTTTCTTTGGGGATGGCAAAATGAACGTGTGGTGCTTGCCCAGGTAGGTAACATTTAATTTTCATTGTCTGTAAGTGTTGTCTGAATATACCTCAAAGATGAACAACAACTTGAGGCTTTTTTCATAATCTCAAGAAAAAATTTAAAATACCTAAACTAGAAGAAAAAATAGGAGGTAAAATTGGAAGGTCTAGATTGTATTTGGTGGTTGTAGCTTTTTTTATTGACTCATACTAAATTGTATGTAACTAAAATGAGACAAGAATTCTATATAGCAGCTTTCAGTAAATATGCTGTTCCAAGACAGTGTCATGAGGAACTACAAAAATTTTAATGCTCCAAAATTATAATGATCATTCAGATATAAACTACTTGAGGCAATGGTCTCTCTCTGCTTTTTATTTATATATTTAGCAGAATGCCTGCCACATAGTAAATGCTTAGTAAATGTTTCTTGACTTAGTTGATTGATCAGTCAGAGCCTGGGAGACAGAAGTAACACTCTTGGTTTTCCAGGTCTGACCGTATTTTCAGAGACAGAGGTGACTCCTTGACTGGAATTTCCCTGCCTTCCTAAAGGCTACCTTCGCTCCTGGGTCAGTGGTAGGCCAAACTAAAAGTTCAGACACATCACACCACACAGTCCATGGCAAGTCCAGTGCTGCTCCCTTTTGGGAGCCTGCACTCCAGCAGACCCTAGCTGCATTATCTTGGGGCCTTCTGTCGTGCCTAGTGTGACTGTTGTCTTTTTTGTCGAGGGACTGTCGCCTCTTCTTGTTGTCTATGTAGTGAGTCAAATGTTTGTTCATAAAAACTATGAATGAGAGCACCAAGTCTCTTTTAAGTGGTCCTATGAGTTTATAAGTTCTTTCAAAATACTTCTATCAGCACAAACGCTGACTCAGAAGGGACATCAAAGAACACTGAAACTAACCCATATCAAACTTTTCTTTTACAAAAATCCCTAAAAAGTGGTGGGTGGTCCATTTGTTTGTTTTTTGAAGACCTCTAGTGATGAGGAACCTGCTTCCTCCCAAGGTCACCCATTTTACTTTTGGCTAGCTTTTGTTGTTAGGACATTTTGCTTGCATGAAGCCTGGTATCAGCCTCTCTGCAACTTCTATCCATTGTTTTGACTTCAGTACTTTGGGACCAAACAGAGGCAGTGTGGTACAAATGAAAAATGCCTCCTGGCTTTGAATTCTGTGTTTCTCACTCATGTCTGTGTTTCCTTTAGCACTCTTGCATCTCCTCTTACCTGATGGTAAAGCAGGAAGAAGAAACAGCTTTGTGGCGGTGTGGTCTCCCTCTGATATAATAATCTCAGTTCTATGTGAAGCCCTTCAAGAGTATTTTTCCCCTATTCAGCTTTCCTAACTTCTATGCCTTTACTAGCTTTTTTTTTTCTTTCATTTGAGTAAAAGTTCTGATTCCTATCTTTACCTAATCAATCTGGGTGTTATGAAAAAGAAAATTTGTGTTCAGTTTTTTCCACAGCAGATCACCATCTCAGATGTATCTGTTCTCAGATCTAGATTGCCATCATTTAAAGAGTTCCTTAACCTAGAGTTGTCAGACTTGCAGCCTGTGGACCACTTACATTTTAAAATGGAAGCACTTCAAAAAAAATGTCCTGCAGAGTAACTTCCTAATAGCTCCTTTTGGGTAACCAGGAGAATTGGCCTTTATGGAGGAAATCAGAGGTTGCATTATAGGAGAGGGGGATGAAACTTTCTCCAGTTTTTTTTTTTTTCCACAAAGGCTCCTGAAGGACGGTCTCCTGATGCCATAGCCTGTTTACTTATTTCAGGAAGTTACAAATACATCTTGACCCCTGGGTAGAAATTAAAAAAGAGAAGTTGTCTTCTTGATTTTGGGGCCTCAGTAATGGAGCTAGCTATACATGTAAATGACAAGATCATTAACTTAGTGCAAATGTATGTCCATGATGTTTAGTCAGAACTGAATTTGCCATAGGAAGATTATATCTGGTAGGTTACTTCTTTTTAGGCAATTGCTGAGTAGTCAGTGCATAATTGTTTTTGCTTCTGCGAACTCTTGCATACTTTTCCTTTAAAAAACTGAGATAATTTAAGCCTTTTGTATGGGAAGTATTTTTTCATTTTGTGAATAATCTCATCTTTTAAAAAAGCATTACTATTAATATTTATTTCTGTTTTTAAAAATACATGTTGAATTTAATTTTGTTAGGTAAGTTATGATGCTTGGTCTTAAGCATTTTAAAGTGATATGTTTTTTACTATTTGTTAATTATTTCATGCATGTGTTGTTCTACTGTCTCTTCCAGGCTTTCCCTCCCCCCACCAAAAAAAAAAATATTATTATGAGTTCTTTGGAGTCTGCAATAAATTTTTTAATTCTCTCACAGCACCTTGCACAGAGATAAACACATAGCAGTTATTCAGTAAATACTTGTTGAACTTAAAGTACAGACATAATAGGAGAAACTTTAATTGCGTAAATCATTGAAAATCACTAGTTGTGTAAGCCAGTTCTGGTTAACATTAAGTAATAAGGAAAAGGAAAGACCTGGGTTCAGATCTCTTGCTCTGCAACTTAGTATCTTTGTGTCCTTGAGAAAGTCAGTCTACCTGTCTGAGCCTCATTTTTCTCTGTTGTAAAATGAGGCAGTTAGATAAGATGACCTTAAAGATATCTTCTATTTCTAAATCCCATGAATTCACATTAATTTAGCACTTTCACAAGTGATTTTCTCATAACAACTTGAAATAGGGAGTAGAAGTACAATCACCCTAATTTTTGCAGATAAGAAAATGGTCAAAGCCATACCTACATATATGCCAATAATTATTTTATTCAGCATTATTGGAAAAATACTGTTCTCCAAAAGAGGCTTAGAAAGTTTAATAAACTAGTCCTGTGTTTTTTTTTTCCAGAGTGATACTACTTTATACAGAGAGAAAAAAAAATCCTTCACAAGACAGCCCAAGATGAGTAATTATACTTTCACCAACTTTCTACAATGCTTTAATAAAAGCTTCTTCTTTTGATGACATAATAGAATAGTTTCATGAAAGTAATGATTAAGCTTGCACAGCACTATTTATGCCACCCTTTTATTGCTCAGGGTTTATACATGGCTTTATAGGCAATGCCTTTCTTGCGATCCTGGTCAAGTAGAAAGGACTCAGTTATTACGAACATCTATTTCCTAAACTTAGTCGTTTCTATTTTACTTTTTTTGTTCCTTCTGGATTCATGACTGGGATATTGGAGATCCAATCTGTATAATTGCTTTAGGATTGTATTTAATAGGCTACTGTGCAAAACATTTTTCAATCTGATTTTTGATAATATACAGTTACCTGACAATTGTCTACGTAAGTATTTCTCTCAGTTGCCAGTATGACACCTGTGGCATTTTTACAAGTCCATGTAGAAGAGTTATGTTAGTCTTTCTTCCTCAAAAGGAAGACAGAAATTGCATCTCTGCCAGCCTTAGTTATTCTTTAGGTGATGGAAATTTCTAGAAGCATTTGTTCACTTTGAAGATGAATTTCTTGGGACATAATGTCCCAGTGTTTACTGTTATCTTTTGCTATGGCAGAATGAGAAAACATTAATATACAAGTAGGCAAAAATGTAAGGTTTTTAAGTTTATCTTTGCTGTGATGTTTGTTTTTATGCTTTTTTTTTCCTTCCCACTTTTCAAGAGTACTTGTCCGTGAGTGATGGTGAGAGCAATTATCACCTGGACAAAGCTGTCCCAAGTCAATTGCCACCACTCACTGCTGCATTATTCCTGTAATGTATGAGTTTTCAAATGACACATTTTGAAGATGTCTCTACCTTTTCCATCCCTATAAGTAATAGTGAAATTCATTTCAATGAGGAATTGTAACAACAGTTGCTTACAAGAAGCCAGCTGTGCCATTCTACTGGATTTGAACTGTGTTCAAATGTGTACTGAATAAAGTTTCACTTCATTTCATTTATGGCATTGCTTTGGATAATTATTTTGTGTAAATCTTCTATTTAGCTGTCAAAGTGATTTTCCTAAAGAAGAGGTCCAACCATGTCACTCCCCTACTCCATCAACTCCTGTTTCCCCCTCATTACCTCCAGGAAGCCCTCTTAATTCAAACATTCAAACCTATCCCCTCCTTCCTTTCCAGTCTTCTTATACCTTAATCCTTTCCACATACTCTGATTCAGTGACACTGACTTCCTTGCTATTCCTGAAAATTTCACTTCTTGGCTCTAGGCATTTTCTCTGGCTGTTCCTCCATGCCTGGATACTGTCCTTCATCTCTGTATCCTAGCTTCCTTCAATCCAACTAAAATCACATTTTCAGGAAGCCTTTCCCAACCCCTGAATTCTAGTACCTTTTTTAGAATTCCTATTTTTCCTGTGAATAGCTTATTTATGCATATTTGTTGAGTCCTTCCTTGGATTATAAGCTTATTGTTCTTTTTCTAGCTTTTTTAAAAATTTGCATAGCCAATTCACTGGTCTGGTATTTTTCTATTTTATCAATATAAGCATTTAGAGGGATAAATTTTCCTCTGATTATGCTTTTGCTGCATCCCATAGTTTGTGATACGTTATTTCATTGTTGTTATTCTCCTTAATAAGATTATTGTTTCTATGATATATTTTTTAGCCTACTCATTATTTAAGATTAGGTTATTTAGTCTCCAGTTAATTTTTTACCTGTTTCCATGGTCCTTTGTGAAATATAATTTTATTGCATTATGATCTGAAAAGTATTTAATATTTCTGCTTTTCTACATTCAACTATAAAATTATTATGCCCTAATATGTGGTCAATTTTTATAAAGTACCATGTATCACTGAGAA
Source organism: Vombatus ursinus (assembly GCF_900497805.2). Classification (NCBI taxonomy): domain Eukaryota; kingdom Metazoa; phylum Chordata; class Mammalia; order Diprotodontia; family Vombatidae; genus Vombatus; species Vombatus ursinus. The sequence continues at coordinate 26,222,300 of NW_020954577.1, forward strand.
AAGGTGTATTCCTTTCGATTCCCATTCAGTTCTCTCCAGATATCTCATGTCTAGCTTATCTAAGACTCATCTCTTTGACTTCTTATTTTTTGTTAGATTTATCTAGTTCTGAGAGGTGAAGATTGAAGTCCCCCTACTATTAATAGTTTTGTTATTTCCATCTATAATTTATTAAGCTTTTCCTTTAAAAATTTGGATTCTATAGCATTTGGTATATATAGGGCTAGTATTGATATTACTTCATTACCTATGCCACCTTTATTACAATGTAGTTTCCCTGTTCATCATTTTTAATTCAATCCATTTTAACTTTTTTGAGATCATGATTGCTTCCCTTGCTTTTTTTTTTTGCATCAGCTGAAGCATAATATAGTCTACTCCAACCCTTTTATTTTTTACTCCATGTGTAACTCATTTTAAAACGTGTTTCTTGTAAACAACATATTGTCAGCTTCTGGTTTTTATTCCATTCTGCTATCTTTCCATTTTATGGGTGATTTCATCCCATTCACATCCAAAGTTATGATTACTAGTTGTGCATTTCCCTCCTATTTTTTGTCACCATTTATCCTTCTCTCCCTTTCTTTTTATCTTATTCCTCCTCAAACATCTAAATGACCTCTAACCACTGCCTCCCTGATCCATATCCCTTCTAAGAATCCCTCCCTTATCCTCTATTCCTTTACCCTCTTATTCCTTAATCTATCCACCCTTCTAAGAGTCCTTCCCTAATCCTCTCCCCTTATCCTCCTATTTCTTGATCTGCACACCCTTGTAAGAGTCCTTCCCTTGTCCTATCCTCTTGCCACCCTCTGTAAGTTAAGATTTATTCTTACATGTTCTTCCCACTTTAACCCAATTCTGATGAGAATAAGGTTCTAGCACATCAGCCCTCCACCCACTTCTGCCTCCACAATAGCAATTCTTCCATTCATTCCTCATTTATATGAGATAATTGCTCCATTTTACCTCTTTCTACCCATTTTTATTTTTTAGCATCATTCCATCATACTCAGCTAAACCTCAAGCCTTCTACCTGTGTATGCTCTTTCAAATTACTCAAGTAATGATAACATTCCTTTTTTCTTTTTTAATAAAATTTTATTTTCAGAGGGCAGATCCAGGCAGAGTAAAGGCAGGGACTCACCTGAGATCTCCCCCAAACCCCTGAAAATACCTTTTAAAAAAAAAGACTAAAATTCTAGAGCAGCAGAACCCACAAAAAGACTGAAACAAATTTCCAGCCCAAGACCACTTGGAAGATTGGCAGGAAAGGTCTCTTGCACTAGGGTGAGAGAGGAGTAGGCCTCACCAGCACAGCCCTACTCACAGCAAATAGGAGCAGGCCTTGGGAGTGATTGAATCAGCAGCAGCAGTAGCTGCTTCTGGAACTCTCAGTCCACGGACAGTAAGAGGTCAAACAACTGGTCAGAAGATTACAGGAGTCTTTGTGCTACCACTGAGGCAGGACTCTGCTTTGCCCATATTCAGATCTGGGTCATAGTCTCAGGTGGTAGTCCCAGGGTGAGGAGAAGCACTAGCACAGCAACAAAAAAAAAAAAAGGGTTTACAACAAAAGAGGCAACAAAAAGCTTTTACAGTGAAGGGGAGGAGAGGGAAGGTGAAGAGAAGTAAGTGAACCTTGCTCTCATCAGAATTCGCTCAAAGAGGGAATAACATACACACTCAAGTGGGTATAGAAATCTCTCTTACCCTATAGGAAAGTAAGAGGGGAAAGAGATGAAAGAAGGAGGGGGTGATAGAATAGAGAGCACATTGAGGGAGGGAGTAGTCAGAAGCAAAACACTTTTGAGGAGGGAAAGGGTGAAGAAAGAGAATAGAATAAATGGAGGAGGGAGGATAGGATGGAGGGAAATAGCAGTAGTAACTGAAAAATTGAAGCAAGTTTCTCTGATAAAGGCCTCATTTCTCAAACATAGAGAACTGAGTCAAATTTATAAAAATAAGAACCATTCCCCAAATGATAAATGATCAAAAGATATAATCAGTTTTCAGATGAAGTAATCAAAGCCATCTGTAGCCATTTGAAAAATATTCTAATGCACTATTGATTGGAGAAATGCAAATTAAAACAATTCTGAGGTACGATCTCATACCTATTAGATTGGCTAATAGGACAGAAAAGATAAATGACAAATGTTGGAGGCGATGTGGGAAAAATGAGACATTAATGCACTGTTGGTGGAGTTGTGAACTGATTGAACCATTCTGTAGAGCAATTTGGAACTGTGCCAAAAGGGTTATAAAACCATGCATACCCTTTGACCTAGCAATACCACTACTAGGTCTATATCCCAAAAGAGATAAAAAACAAAAAGGAAAAGAACCCATATATATAAAAATATTTATAGCAGCTCTTTTCTGGGAGGCAAAGAATTAGAAACTGAGGAGATGCCCATCAATTGAGGAATTGCTGAACAAGTTGTGGTATGTGATTATGATGAAATATTATGGTACTATAAGAAATGATGAGCAGGATGCTCTCAGAAAAATCTGGAAAGACTTTCATGGGCTGATGCAAAGTGAAATGTACCGTGTACAAAGTAGCAGATCAGCTGTGAATGACTTAGCTGTTCTCAGCAATACAATGATCCAAGACAACTCTGAAGGGCTTATGATGAAAAATGCTATCCATTCCCTGAGAAAAAACTGATGGTGTCTGAATACAGAATGAAGCATACTTTCTTTTAAATTTTATTTTTCGTGATGGTTTTTTTGGTCGATGTTTTCTTTCACAACATGACTATCATGGATGTGTTTTGCATGACTACACATGTGTAACCTATATCGAACTGCTTGCCTTCTCAATGGGGGGGGGGTTGGATAGGGAGGATGGGAGAGAATTTGAAACTCAATAGTTTTGAGGATGAATGTTAAAAATTGTTTTTACATGTAACGGGAAAAATAAAAATAAAATACTAAAAAAAAAAAGAAATGGAAACATCACCCCTTCTATACAAGTCATTGCAAAAAAAATTAAAATAATTATTTGTTGGAATATAGGTGGGAAAGCTGGTCTACTTTGTGATATTTTATGAAATTATTTTATCTGCAATAAATCTTAGCAACTAAAAAAAATTATTTCCCCCCAGTTACATATAAAGACAATTTTTAACATTAATTTTTTTTTAAATTTTGAGTTCCAAACTTTCTCCCTCCCTCTCTCACCTCCTCCCTCCCTGAAACAGTAATTTGTTATAAGTTAGGCAATCATACAAAACATTATTACCATATTAGTTATGGTATAAAAGAAGACACAGACCCAAAGGAGGGAAAAAACCCACAAAAAATACAGAAAATGAAAAATAGTATGCTTTAATCTGCCTTCAGACTGCATCAGGTCATTCTCTGGGGGTGGATAGCATTGTTTCATCATATGTCCTTTGGAAATGTCTTTAATCATTGTATTGCTGAGAATAGCTAAGTCATTCACACATTGATCATTCTATGGTATTGCTATTACTTTGTACAACATTCTCCTGGTTCTGCTCACTTCACTTTGCATCATTTCATATATGTCTTTCCAGGTTTTTCTGAAATCCTCCTGCTCAAATGATAACATTCTTTGACTTCCAGATAATGACCTTATTAAGTCTTTATAATTGGTCTTTAATGTTTACCTTCTTATATTTCTCCTGAATCTAATAGGTCACATTTTCTACTTAGTTTCCATCTTCACAAATACCTGAAAGTCCTTTTGTTCATTAAATGTCTATTTTTTCCCATTCAGGATAACACAGCTTTGCTGATAAGTTGTTATTCTCGGTTGCAAGCCCAGCCCCTTTGCTATTCAGAATATATTGCTCCATGACCTTTATTCTTTTAGAACCTGCTAAGTCTTGCGTTATCCTGACTATATCACCACAATATTTAAATCAGTTTTTTTTCCTCGTCATTTGTAGTATTTTCTCCTTGACCTGGGAGCTTCAAAACTTAGCTGTGATATTCCTGTGAGTTTTTATCTTGGGATTTTTCAGGTGGTGATTGGTGGATTTTTTTCTATTTCTGTTTTACCCTCTCATTTTAAAACTTTAGGGCAATTTTCCTTAATATCTTGAAGTATAGTATCTAGACTCTTTTTCTGGTCATCTTCATGTAGTACAACAATTCTTATATTACCTCTCTTTGATCTATTCTCCGGGTCAGTTTTTCTAATGTGATGTTTTACATTCTGTTTTTTCATTCTTTTGATTTTACTTTATTATTTCTTAGTGTCTTATGAAGTCATTAGCTTCCCCTTGCCCCATTCTAATTTTTAAGGGGTTATTTTCTTCTGGATCTCTTTTTCCAACTGGTTGAATTTCTTTTCATAATTTTCTTGCATTACTCTTATTTTTTCCTAATTTTTCCTCAACCTCTCTTTATTTGATTTTCAAAGTTCTTTTTAAGCTCTTCCAAAAACTCTTTTTGGGCTTGTGACCATTTTGCTTTTTTCTTTGAGATAGAAGTAGCTATTTTAACTTCACTATCTTCTTCTGCATTTGAACCTAGATCTTCTCTATCACCATAATAGCTATGTATGGTTGGGTTCTTTCTTTTTCATTTATTATTTCTTATTTTTTTTTTAGCAGCTTATTTCTTATCTGCTAACTTTGTGTTAAAATCAGGCTCTAGTCCCAAGGTGTGGGGGATAATATCTTAGACTTTAGGGTTTTTGTGCTATTTTTTTCTGAGCTATATCCAGGGAACTAACTATATCAGGGAACTAACTCTCAGTCCCTGAGCCATAATCAGGGCCCCCTGCAATGCTGCCACCTCAAAAGCTTTTGTTCCCTGTGGTACCTCCTACAGCTGTAAGCCTCAGCTCACCCCTCTGCCCTGAAACCAAAGCCAAGGACTTCACAAGTGTCCATAGTCAACAGGGTCCTCTGGACCCTCAGGAGAGTTCAAATCCCTCGATGACTACACTCACCCAGTCTGTACTCATTCCTCCTCACCTACAGTCACAGCCCTAGAATGCATCAGGTCAGTGCACCTGGGTCCAGCATCCAGTACCAGCAGAGGGCCCTGCAATCTTCCCCTCACCCAATGTCCAACCCCAACTGCTGTCTGTGGGGTGAAAGTTCCTGAAGCTGAGGATGCCACCCAGAGCTGCCCCCACAGCTTGTTGTTTGATTCAGCAATATCTGTCCAGAGATGTCTGCACTACAATCAGGTCAAACAACTACCCAGGGAGATGGGGTCTTTCCTCACATCCTTGGAAGCTGTTTTAGGTGGACAACTGCTTTACCCAGCTTTAAATTATTTTTGCCACTCAAAGTTCACTCTGAGGCATTATTTTATATTGTTTGTGGGGCGATTTAGGAGAGCCAGGTAATTTCCTGTCTTATTCTGCTATCCTCCCAGAATCTCCTTCCTTGGTTTTTAAAATAAATTTTGAGCTTTCTTTAACATTTGCTTTAATTCTCCTAGGAATTCTTTTTTTGACTTGTAGCCAACCTGCATTTTCTTTTAAGGCTTTGCTTTTGAATGTTCTGCAGTTATTCTCTCCTGTGTTTGTATCTCAAGCTTACATATCACCATAATAGTTCCTGATGGTTGGATTATTTTTTTTTGTTTGTTTGCTCATTCTTCCAGCCTACTTCTTTACTCTAGACTTTACATTGGTGCTGAGCTCTGCACATTTGTGGGGAGGATGTCTAGCCTGAGTTTCTGTCTTCTTACAGCCTTCTGCTGATTTCACAGCTCCCCCTGGAGGCCTGCAAGTTTTCAATGCCCCCCATAATGGTGTGATCCAGGGGTTGATCTGTTCACTAACCTCCTTATCTAAGCTCTGCAAAGTCCTGACTCAGGTTTGTGGTCTATTGGCTTATTTCTAGCTGAAATTTTCAGTATACTTTTGCTTAACTCAGGTACTACTGGACTGCTGGGAAGCAATGCAGGTTCAGAGAAACTAGGGCCCATGCTCACAACTGTTTCTCTCTACCCTACATCTGTGACCCTGAACTGGGTGGTGGATAACAGTTCACCCAGTGTTTGTTAAGGGGTCTCCTGGGATCTCTTTTTTGCTCCAGTGCTTCCTGCCTGGTGCCCTGTCTTGCCCTCTTTCAGTCCCTAGGTGTTGGAATGTTCCCTTAGGCATGCTCACGGCAGACTTTGTCCTCAGTATCCAGAGCAACTCTGGACTGGAAAAATAACTGAGTATGACTTTCTTTGCTTTCTTGATCAGAACTAGGTCTGGTGCATATTCTTGATCTTTGTCAAGGAGATGTGGTGGGCAAGCTATACTCTAAAGCTTTGTCTGGATTCTGCCCCTCTCTCTAAACTGCTATTGATAATAAATAATGGCTAGCATTTATATAGTGCTTTACATTAGATCCACAACAACCCTGTGAGGTAGGTCATATTGTTTTCTTCCCCATTTTTACACAGGAGGAAACTTAGGTACATAGAGGTTAAGTGACTTGCACATGGTTAGTGTCTTAAGCAAGATTCTAACTCATCTTCTTAATTCCAAGTCCTGTGCTCTATCCTCCCAACACCTAGCTGTTAAAACTAACCACTAAAACTCAATGCATATCTCTTTAAATGTTAAGTCCCGGGCCCTCCCTCCCATTAGATTGTAGGTTCCCTTTGTCATAAATTTTTAATTTTCTTTTTATTTGGCTCCAGCATGACCATTTTATTTATAAGGAAAATCTGGCTGGAGTTTTTCTTATAGTATGGAATTTAGCTGAGATTTTCAATAATTTAACTCAAGACAACTGGGCAGAGATAAAAGATAATCATTTGCTAGTTGTAATGTCTAAACTACTCAGTGTTTGTTGCTCAATTTACAACTTGACTTGAAGCAATTCTCTCCTTTTGTTATCTTTTGACTTGTAATCCTCCTTGCTCTTCTTTAGCCTGCTATAAATCTTACAATATCTTTGTATAAATATCTTACACTATCTTTATGTATAGCTTACATATCTTTGAAATGGTAAATCTTTACATTTCCCTTTTTGGCATCTGTAAATCCTAATTGTTTCTTTTTTCCCTTGGATGTAACTAGAAGTCTTAAGAAAACTTTATCTGGTGCTCAGTAGCCATTTAGGGAATTCAGAGTGTGCTTGGCGTACATGTAATAAATCTGGTTTACCTCCTAGATCTCTGCATGTTGCTGGTTTTGATTGGCAGCAGTACATTATCAACGAATCCTTGGGTGATTCCTATCATTTCCTTGACCTCTCCCTAAACGCTGTTTCCCAATAGGTATGCGTCACTTAAGCTCCTAACTGTGGTTCTTTAATCACACAGAAATTAACGGGTATTCCAGAAATAAGGGGAAGGGGTAGGGGAGGAAGAAGGCTCTACATAGGCATAGCGAGTGCCAAAGTAAGCAGAAGGGCTGAATCTCTTTGCAGCCTGGTAAGAGGAAAGGTGCGGCCGGGTGGCCCGGCGGATGGAGTGCCAAGCCGGCCTCAGACACCTCCTAGCCGTGACCCTGGGGTCGTACCTAGAGCGACGGAACAAGGAGGGGAGAAGGGAAGGGGGGCCTGGCGCAGTCCGGCAGTCCGACAAGGAGCCTTCAACGGGCGCTGCCTTTGGTCCGGCCGAGGCCCCGGCTTCCCCTGCCTCTGTCCCGAGCCAGAGGGAAGAGGCACAGAGGGAAAAGCCAGCGGGGGAGCGTTCGAATCCCGGCTCGGCCGTTTCCTGTGCGACTCAGAGCTAGTTACTGAAGCTCTCGGGCTTATGTCAAATGAAAGGCTTAGGCCGCAAAAGCCTCGGCGGCCAGTTCAGTTCTACGTGACTCTAAATCCCAGGGACTGCCTCCTACACTCCTGCCTGGGCCACGGCCCTGGACTGAGGTTAGAAAAACAAGCCTCAGGCCCCAGGCGCCCGAGGCAGAAGACGATCCCAAGCCCGGGTTCTTTCCCCTTCCCGGAAGCTGTCACTCGCACCATTTCCGCCTGGTGGGGAATGGCTGTAGAAACTCCTCCCCTTCCGCGCTGCTCCGTGGCGTCACCTCCGCCAGGTGGCGGAAGGGGAAGCCCTCGGGTTGGCGGGAAACTCGGCGCTGAGGCTCCGAGCCCGCTGGCCTCACCTTCCCCCTCCCCCTCCCGCCCCCGTCGCGCGCTCGGGCTTTCCTCACGCCGCGTCGGCCGCCTTCCTCCCGAGCCTCGCTCTGGACTGCAGCCGCCGCCGCCTCAGGACGCCGGAGGCCCTGGGTGGTGAGTGAGGACGATGGGCAGCGTTGGGAGCGACCGTTGTGTGGCCGCCCCAGGCCCGAGCGGCGGGGTGGGGCGGAGCCGGAGGCTGGAGGGGACCGGGCCCGAGCGGCGAGGTGGGCGGCGCTGCCGTTGGTACGGCGGCCCCGGGAACTGCCCCGGGCCCCGCTGCCCGGCCGGGCTCCGGGCTCTGGGCTCTGGCAGACGAGGCAGCGGGAGCTGGGTTCGAGCCCGAATCCCCTGAGGCCCCGGCCCCGCCCCTCCCCTCCCGTCCCCTCGGGCGGCCCCGGCCCCTTCGAAGGCTCCGGTCCTTCGGCTGTCTGTCTCCGCGGCTCCTCCGGGGCGGCAGGGGCTGCCTGGCCCCGGGGGAGCCGCGAGGGCCGGCCCGCAGCAGGCCCTGCGCCGACGCCCCGGGCCCCGCGGAAGGCCTCGGGTGACCGCGTATCGTTGTTTTAGGTCAGCATGTCCGAAAATGAGCGAGAGCCGTATTACGTGAAGTTCGTGAAGGCGCAGGGGAACTCCGAATTTTTTTTTACAGCGCTTGAGGTAAGTGAGTTGGCCGTTTGTGTTGTCTGGACCTAGGAGGTCATTTTCCTTTTACGTTTTGGTGTCTGAAGTACCGAAATGTTTACGAAGCGTAAAAACGGATTTGTGACTAACACCGCTGTTGTGTTGCCACGATTCTACCATTTATTCGTGTTGTATGTTGTCTGTTATGGAGTTCTATTTCAGTTGTCCTTTGTATCGGATATATTTGATGTGCAGGCCTTGAAAGAGCAGATCACTCCTTTTTGTCTACTAGATCTTCATTCTTTTGGGAAGTGTGATTTAACCAAATAACATCTTGTACTTTAAAATTTTTTTCTCTTGAACAGAGTTTCTGGTTCATTGTTAAAAAGTTTCTTCAAATACAGTGCAATTTTTGGTTCCTTATCTTTCTGATTAATTATGTAGTTTAAGGAAGTCTGAATAATTAAAATATACTCACTCTTATTTCACTTTTCCTACAGTCTATGAAAGAATTCCAGTCAGAAGAATATCTTCAAACTATTACAGAAGAAGAGGCATTGAAAATTAAAAAAAATGACAGATCACTTTACATCTGTGACCCTTTTAGTGGCATTGTTTTTGATCATCTCAAAAAGGTTCATTGCCCTTTGGTATTTTCCTGAGGACTTTCTGTTCCTAATTCCAGTATCTATTATTTCTTTGTTGACTAGGTTTAGATATAATGCAAAGTATAAATAGAGGAGGGCCATGTGATGATGAATTTGTCCCCTGCAATAACTCTTACAATACCATCTTCAAAGTTAAACAGGGCTGTGATATGAGTACTCATACTACTGAAAAAAGCTATTTTTGAAGAAATAGGTATAAATACTGGTAAATAATATAGTTTGCAATAAGGGAAACTATGTGAAGGAAAATCATCTTTTTTTCTATTTAAATAACATAAACCTTGTGTTTTCTCTTCTGTAGCTTGGCTGTAGAATTGTTGGCCCCCAAGTAGTCACATTTTGTATGCAGCACCAACGTTGTGTTCCAAAAGCAGAGTATCCAGTTTATAATATGATTATGGCAGACGTAACTATTTCTTGCACAAGCCTTGACAAAGAAACAAGGGTAAGATGTTTTAGTAGAATAATAACATCAATATGTACTTTTTTATGTGAATTTTTTTTTTTGTTGGTTTCAAATTTTATTTCACATGCCAGAGTAGAGGTTATGACCTAGCAGTATAAGAGGCAAAAAGGTGATCTTCAAACTGAATTGTACCCAGCACGAGTTGTCCTAACCAATGGTGTTTTATAATAATATTGTTAATGCAGTATAACCAAGGCCCTGCATATTAATATCATGCAAACAATTTGTAACCTCAGTTGGTCCAGCCACAGGACTGCAGTTTTGTATTCTATAATTTCTGCCCCTGATACCTATTTCATCTCCCTTCAGATCATAGATGCCCTGGTCTTGCCTCAGCCACTGTAGCAAAGTGACTATGAGCCCTTGTTCCAAAGTATTGTTTCTCTCTTTATCATATTATATTCCTCTAACTGCTCTCTGTAAAATTGATTATAGTTAGGGTTTTAAATGAAAAAAAAAACCCAGTAAATTATTCTTTTAGTATCTTTCAGTAGACTCATTAACCATTTGGAGAATTACATTTTTCTTTGTAAATTGTTCATCTTAAAGATATATTTTAACGTAGCTATAGTGATTAAATGAATATGAATTTGTTGTGGACATAATAAAGTGAATGCCTTAGAAAATTGATGACAATGATCATAAATTAATATATTTCCTATCTCTTCCTTTGGCACTCCAGAAAGAAGTTCATAAATATGTACAAATGATGGGTGGACGAGTTTGCAGAGACTTGAGTATATCAGTAACTCACCTTATTGCTGGAGAAGTCGGCAGCAAAAAATATCTAGTGGCTGCAAATCTACGGAAACCTATTATGCTTCCTTCTTGGGTAAAAGAGCTGTGGAAGCAGTCACAAGAGAAGTAAGTTGTTCATTGTGACTTAAAAATTATGTATAAGATCATGTAAGCCAATCCCACAGGTCCCCTGAAGAAAGTTTTGTGAGTGTCTTCTCTCCTTACTCACTCAGTGACCTAAACAGGTTTGACACCATTCTCTTTTCCAAACCCAGAAGGGTGAAAGTTTCTTAAGCATAAAATGATGATGAGTGCCCATGGTAGGCAGTGAGAATTTGGGATCAAAATACTTCTGTTAATTGGAATGTGTCTGAGTGTTAGGTTAGTCAGTTCACCTCTCTGGGACCCCCATTTCCTCATCTGTAAAGTGAAGAGGTTGTATTGGATGATCTCTGAGGTCCCTGCCACCTCCCCATTTAGTTTGCTATGAATTGGTATATCTCCAGACTTGCCCACGTGTATATCAGGTTGAAAGAGAAGGTAGGCTATGTTGAGCATAAATTGCCATTCAGAATTAACAAAGCATTCCTAACAGAATAACTGTTTGCAAAGCTGTCATCAAATGGGGGATGCTTGAGGGTAATCTCAAGCTTTTAAATTGAAGCCCATGACTTAAGACTTTGGATAAAAACACTTGGAGTGAGATTTGGAATTTTTGGACCATATATTTAGAGACAGGTTGTAGAGTGTAACAGTCATTTTTTTCCCTTTTTCCTAAGAAAATTTGGATTCAGTTTTTTTTTTTGAGTGTTTCTCAGTCCACTCTTGTGACTTTGAATATGTTGCAGTAAACCTAAAGTAGGAGAAAAGAAAATGATGGACAAAATATAAGCTGCTTCTAGCGCAAGTAAAATTTGTCATAACTTTTATTTTGAGGGTTTTTTGTCTAATTTTTATTGTACTGCAAATGCTTTCCTTCTGCTATTTTGATTTTCCTCAGATGTATGACACAATTAACAGATGTAAATATGGAAGATTTCAAATGCCCTTTATTTTTTGGCTGTACTATCTGTGTGACTGGTTTATGTAGCTTGGATAGAAGGGCAGTTCAACGATTCACTATTGAGAATGGAGGTCGATATATGGGACAACTGAAAATGAATGAATGCACACACCTCATTGTTCATGAACCAAAAGGTAAAAATGTTTCCAGAAAAATAAACCCCATAACTGTTGCTACTGGTGTCTATTGAGGACAGTTAGATGATGTAGTGGATAAAGTGGTGGGCCTAAATTTAGTCAAGAAGACCTGAGTTCAAAGCCACTTACACTTTTTGAGCAGCTAGGTGGCGCAATGGATAGACTCATCTTCCTGAGTTCAAATCAGGCCCAAGATACTTCGGCAAGTCACTTAACCCTGTTTCCCTCAGTTTCCTTATCTGTAAAATGAACTGGAGAAGGAAATGCCAAACCATTCCAGTATCTTTGCCAAGAAAACCCCAAAAAGGGTCACAAAGAGTCAGACATGACTGAAAAACAACTAGATCGCAACTGATACTACTTAATAGTTTTTTTTGTTTGTTTCTTTGTTAAAATACCATATGGGAAGCATGGTTTGCTTAGAAGTTTCCTTTGTAATATGTTAAAAACCATTAGGTAGCATTTTCAGTCCTTTACCAAATCTTATGCTTCTCTGTGTTACTAAAGTTTTTTTCCTTTTTAAAGCTAAATTGGGTGGCACAGCGGATAGAGCACTGGCCCTGAAGTCAGGAGGACCTGAGTTCAAATATGGCCGCAGACCAAACACTTGAAACTTACTAGCTGTGTGACCCTGGGCAAGTCACTTAACCCCAATTGCCTCACTAAAAAAAAAAATAAAAATAAAAAAATCTAAATTGCCTAATTTTCTGTTATTCTAGGGCATTGGTTACTTTACTAAATTGGGTAATTAATCCTTGTTCTGCTTTAAGAGTCAGTCCAGTCACTGTATGATTGGGTAGGCTACTTGTTTTGTATGCGTGGGTATTTTCCAAGAATGATGAGCCAGGGACCAGAGGAAGTCCATGGAGAATATGCTATTAATAGCAAAGAATCTGAAAAAATGTGATGAGATAACTTGGGCTCTCTAGTATTTTGCTAAAAGAGTAATAGGTTCTCACTTTCATGTCAGAGTTGACAAAGATTTTTTCTCACCATGGCAATCCTCCCAGGTAGATAGTGTAAGTATTCTTATCCACATTTTAGAGATGAGAAAGCTGAGGTACAGGAAAGTTAAATTACTTACCTGGGGTCAGCACTGAGAGTGAGGGTCACAGATTGAACTTATGTCTTATGATACCAAGTCCATGCTCTTTTCTTTCCCTGTGCTGCTTCTCACTAAGATAAAGACCTGTATGTGGAATTCCAGTAAATGTTTTCTAAGCTCTTCAGTATCTGTACAAATGGACTTGAGGGAAGGACTTTTCTACTGTGTTTCCTTTTTATTACCTTTGCTTGTGTTTGCTGAGCTGCCTTGGTGGAAGAGATATGTTCATTCAGGACCATGAATGTAAAGCTAAGTCTGAAATGAGTGTGATATAAAGATTGCAATTAAATGATTATTCAGTTTGCTAATGCTGTTGGACATTCAACAACTCCTGATTTTCAGGAACATCAGAAGTGGGATTCTAATTTGGTCACTTTGTTCTTCTCGATCCCATTTTCTACATCTATGGTATCAAGTGCACTGAATAAATAAAGAATTAAAAATTCTTGGAGAGAAGAACAGTTATGTGTAGAATTGATCCTAATTTGAATCAGTTTGATAATAGAATAGTTTTGCTTTTTGAAGTACGGAGTTTTGTTACTTTTGCACTTTGACCTAAATGTACTTTTTCTCATGTATATAAATGTATGTTATAATTTGAACCAAATATTCTTGAAAAAGTTACTTATCAGGATTACAAGTTATTGTTTCTGTGTCATAGTATTTTTTATTACTGTGTTCTTAATTCAGATTTTTTTATCCCTGTTCTTGAGAACTTAAAGAATTTTGTAAAGGGACTTTTTAGTATACTGTAATTTTTTTTCTTATTGCTCATGGTAGGTCAGAAATATGAATGTGCCAAGAGATGGAATGTACACTGTGTGACAATCCAGTGGTTTTTTCACAGTATTGAGAAAGGCTTCTGTCAAGATGAAGCCAAGTACAAGACAGAGCCTGGACCAGAAGCAAAGAGTGTACCTGGTACTTCTACTCCTACTGGCCAGAACAGTGAAGCTAGTGGTAAGGTCCTAACTACAACTTAGTGAAGTAATTTTTTTTCCATGTATTGATTAGTTTACTTTAATGGAAGGATTTGTTTTTATTAGTATTTGTTGAGGTATTTTTTACTAGAAAATTGGATATATTCTTTCTTTATAATTGGACAGTGGAAAAGTGGCTTATCAGAATTATTCAGGTCTTAGTTCTTTTTATGATATATGACAGCTACATTTGTTATACCACTGTTGATCTATGGAAAGGCTGAGGAAATCAACTTGAACAACTGACAAGATAAAAAATGAATTCTTTAAAAATTCAGATCTTTTCTGAAGTTCATGTTGTTTAATTTTCTGTATTATTACATCTTGCTATAGTTTCTGTTGCCTTCATTTTTGTTGATGTTATATTTAAAATAGTTATGTTTGATAGAGTACTGTATCTTAAAAGTTGGAATTTTTAAAATTCCAAAATATTCTAAGCCCTTAAACCTAGCACTTACAAATTTACCTTTGCGGGGAAGGGAGTGAATTCTATTATAGAGCATGAGAGAATTCTAAATAATGTCTTTTAAATGAAATTAGCTTTCTGTAGTATAACCCATTTAGTTTTTTTTTCTTTTCATATTTTGTCTTCTAGCTAAAATGCTGAATCTTATTGAAAAGTAAAAATCCTTTTCGATTGCAAAATCAAGTTCAGTGGGGGAAAACATAATCAGTGAGGACCTGATTTATTTATCTTCATTTATGAATGCTTGTCTTCATTACATTTTGATATGTAGGTCGTACTCTTTCAGATGTCAGTCACATATCTAACATCAATTCAAGTTGCATTAATGAATCTACACATAACTCAGTTATGAACAACAAATTGGGGTCTCTAGTTGAAAATCTACAAAACTTGGATATCAGCGCATTTCAAGCACCTGAGGATTTACTGGATGGCTGTCGGGTATGTCTGTAAATTAATTAACTCTTATGATATTTAGTGCATTTTAATGTTCATTAGCCTTGTATTTGTGGCCTCTGAGTCAACCAATCAGCAGATATTAATAATTGCTTAGTATGTGCACTGCACTAAGTGCTGAGAATACAAGGGAAGACAAAACCACAGCTCCTGTACTTGAGGAGCTCACAATCTAATGGGAGAGACAACATGGAAATAACTACCTCCATACAGGATACAGATGTATGCATAAATGGGAGGTAATTTCAGAGGCAGGGTATTAGTGCGGGGTCAGGATTGGGACAGGAAAGGTCTCTTGCAGAATATGGGATTTGAAATAAATGTAGAGGCTTTGAGTTAGAGGTGAGGAGGAAGAGCATTCCAGGCATGTGCCCCCAGTGAAAAAGTAGAGTCAGGAGATGGCAATGTCCTGTGTGAGGAGCAGTGAGAAATCCGGTGATGCTTGGTCCTAGAATACATGGTGGAGAATAAAATGTAAGAAAACTGGACAAGTGGGAACAGGATAGGTTGTAAACGGCTTCAGAAGTCAAGCAGAGGGTTTGATATTTGATCCTAGAGTTAATAGGAAGCAATTGGAATATATCAAGTAGTACCATGATATAGGTAGACCTATGTTTTAGGAAGAATCATTTTGGCAGCCAAGCAAAAGGTGGATGAGAATGGGCAGAGACTTGAGACAGAAAGACAAATCAGCAAACTTGCTGCTCTATGCAAGGGTGTCAGGTGTCAGCTGTGTGAGTGGAAAGAAGAGGAAGGATGTGAGAGATGTGTGGGATGAATTCAAGTGAGAAGCCTAAGTGACAGGGAAGATGGTTGGTAATAGGCAAGTTTGGATGAGGGCAGGGTTTTGTGGGGAAAATGCTGTGTTATGTACTAGATGTGTAGAGTTTGTTTTCTATGCAGCATCTAGTTCAAGGTGTTTAATAAGCAGTTGGTGATTCTAGCCTAGAGGTTAGGAGAGAAATTAAGACTGAATGAATAGATCTGAAAAAGATTATGATTGAGTGAACGGACTAATGACATGACCAGCTGAAAAAATCTAGAGGGGGAAGAGGGCCCAGATTAGAGACTTGGAGAATACCTGTGGTTAGTAGGCATAACCTGAGTGAAGAGCCAGTGAAGGAGATGAAAAGGTAGTCAGACAGAAAACTAGGAGAGTGAGCAGTGTAGTGAAAACCTGCAGAAGATAAAGTATCCAGAAGAGGGCAGTCAGCAGTGACAGGCTACAGAGAGCACAAGAAGGATAAGCGTTAAGACGACCATTCAATTAAAAAATCAAGAGATCATTGGTGTCTTTTGAGAGAGTAGTTTCTGTTGAATGATGTTTGAAAGCCAACTCACAGAAGGAAGAATGAAAAGGTGGGGGAAGTGAGGTGAGAAGGTAAAAAGTGGGAGTTTTCTTAGGTGAATGATCTCATTGTTTCTGTTGAAGGCAAGGTCCTCAGCTGAGAGTATGAGAGGGGAGGGTGTGCCATGTGAAGTGTGAGACGGAATAAAAAGGTTTAGAATGGCTGCTGTGGTCCTTGAGATAATAAAGGACAAAATCAGTGACCTTTTCTCAATACTCATTCTCCTTGACCTCTCTGTAGCCTTTGACACTGTTGATCACCCTTTCCTTGATACTGGTTTTGGTTTTTTTTTGTTTTTTTTTCCCTAGGCTTTCAGGACACCACTCTGCCTTGGTTTTCCTAACGGTCTGTCAACTCCTCAGTCCCATTTTCTGAATCTTCTTCCAGATCACTCCTTCTAACGGTAGATATTTCTCAAGAT
This sequence comes from Vombatus ursinus, assembly GCF_900497805.2. Taxonomy (NCBI): domain Eukaryota; kingdom Metazoa; phylum Chordata; class Mammalia; order Diprotodontia; family Vombatidae; genus Vombatus; species Vombatus ursinus. Next base: position 26,238,830 of record NW_020954577.1, read on the forward strand.
TCTTTCCTGGGCCCTCTTCTCTTCTCTCTCTACGCCACTTCACTTGGTGATCTCATCAGTTCCCATGGATTTAATTACCAACTTTATATTAAAGAATCTTAAATCTACCCATTCAGTCCTAACTTCTCTGCTGACCTTCAGTCTCATATCTCTATCAGATTTTCAGACATCTTATACTCAACATATCCAAAACTAAACTTACTCTATTCTTTGCCGATTGTTACCCTCTTCCTAACTTCCTTTTTACTACTGTCAAGGGTACGACAATTGTTCCAGGCTTGCAACCTTGATTCCTCACTCTAATCATTCCCCCATATCCAGTCTCTTGCCAAGTCCTCTCATTTCTTCCTTTGTAACAACTCTTATTTACTCCCGTGCAGTGACACTGCCATTACCTTAGAGCAAGTCTACATCACCTCGTAACTGGACTATTACAGGAGCCTCCTGGTTGATCTCCTTGCCTTACCTGTCTCTTCGCTAGTCTATTCTCAGTTCAGCTGTCAAATTGATCTTGGTAGAGCACAGGTCTGACCATCTCTCTCTCTCTCTCTCTCTCTCTCTCTCTCTCTCTCTCTCTCTCTCTTCACCTCTATCTCTATCTGTCTCTCTCGCTTTTACGCATGTAGCATTAAGTAAAAAGTTCTCATGCTTATAATGCTTATATAACTTGAACCCTCCCTTCCTTTCTAGTCTTCTCTCTTCCACTTATTCTGTGATCCAGTGACATTGGCCTCCTGGCTGTTCATTTTGTTTCGCTTGTACATAGTTGTTGCATGGAGACTTCCGCATTAGAATGTAAGCTTCTTGAGAAGAGGGACTGCTGTCAAGTGTTTAACATAGTGCCTGGATTTGATTTCACTCATAATGGGCTTAAAATGCCAAATAGGACTTTATGGATTGTTCTACAGGTGTTAGGGAACCAGTGATGCTTATTGAGAAGTGGAGTGAAAAGGACCTGTGCTGAAGGAATATCAGTTTGTTGGCTATGTGGACATTGGTTTGGAGAGGGCAAGACCTAGAGTAAAGGAGACTAATTAGGTGGTGGGAGTAGTCAAGGCAGTCTGTGATAAAAAAGACCTAGACTAGGATTGTGGTCATATCAGTAAAGACAGAACAACAAATAAATGAAAAGTTGTGATGGCAGAATTGACAAGATGTGGCAACTGATGGATTTGGAGGTGAAGGAGAGTAGAGTCAAAGATGACTCCAAGGGTTCAAACCTAGGTGAGTGGGAGGGTGGTGGGGCCCTCAGTAGGAAAAGGGAGTTAATAAGAGGGGTGGAATTTGGGGACAGAGAATGAAATCATTGCAAACATATTGACATATAATAAGGTCTTAGTAGAGTGGGGCAGACAAAAGGTATGAGAAAGAGAGGAAATCACCATAAACCAGTGTTCCTGGGAAGGGGCTCAGATAGGGGTTGAGACTTGAGCTGAATCTCAGAAGATGGACAGGATGAGCTTAATGAGGAGAGAAGTGGGTGAGGAATGGGCTGGGAACATTTCTTTTTTTGCTACAAAAGATAGAATTTTAAAGACCTAGTACAACTTTAAATTAGCAAGAACATCAAGTTCTCAAAGAGAACCAGAGAGTTCAACAAATAGCTTTGGTTTAAGAGGCAGCTTAGCATAGTGGAAAGAGTAGCAGAAGACATGAGTGAGTAATGGATCTGATACTTAAAAACTTTGTCATTCTGCATAAGATACTTAACCTCCTGTTTCCTCAGCTATAAAATGGGGATATTATATTAGTCCTTATGCATATACTCTCCCCACAGAATTATTTAAGGAAAATGCTTTGTATACCTTTAAAGTTCTGTGTAAATGTGAGCTGTTATGTTATATTGTGGGTCAAACTGGGGGTAGGTTTTGCCAATCCAATAGCAAGGATATGATCATAATATGAGATACATATTTGGGGCTATGTGGGAGTTGGATTATGAATGTACCAAACACTTTAGTGTAACGCAAGTATTTTCTTATTCTTTCTTTGCAGATATACCTTTGTGGTTTTAGTGGCAGAAAGTTAGATAAACTGAGAAGGCTTATTAATTGTGGTGGTGGAGTTCGCTTTAATCAGCTTAATGAAGATGTGACCCATGTTATTGTTGGAGATTATGATGATGAGTTAAAACAATTTTGGACAAAATCGACACACAGGTTCTGACTGTTTTTACTTTAAAGCAGTTTCTGTGGTGATAATGGTTTTATTGTAAATTGTAAACATGGCTATAGAAATTCTGTATAGAAAACCATTGAGCAAAGACTGGTCTTCATGCTTCAAAATAATAGATCGTGACTGTATTTACTGTTTTCATAGGCCTCATGTAGTGGGACCAAAATGGCTGCTGGAGTGTTTTAGTAAAGGTTATCTGCTTTCTGAGGAACCATACATCCATTTGAATTACCAGCCAATGGAGATAACTGTTTCAGATCAACCAGGAATGAAATCAGCACTTTCCAAAAGAAATAACAGTTTTTCTAAGAAAGAATTTGTGGACACAGAGAAACATCAGCAAGCTGATGAAGACTTGCTCTCCCAATATATGAGTGATCACATGATAGGTAAGAACTGTATAAGTGAGATTGATTTTACGAGAATTACGGCTTTTTCTTAAAACTATTTATAAAATTATTTGTTATATTATTGTTATTTGATAAAAATATCAACTTTAATTTTTATTTGGCTTATTTGTCCTTAAAATATTCCTGTGAGATAGAGGGGTGTTTTTATCTTCTTTGTAAATTGTGAAACTCGGACACTAAGGGATTTTTTTAAGTTGCAGCTGAAATCCAAGTCTCATTCTCAGTTCCATCAGTAGTCTATCCAGTAAATTTTATTTGCATCTCAGATTAAAACCTAAAACCATAAGATTAAAACCTTAGGTGTATGGGTTGATGTTTTGGTTTCTAAACTGAAAGATGCTTTTACATTGGTTTCTTTTTTTGTTTTGTTTTGTTAACTTTTGAAGATAACACTGGTCACTGCAATGAGCAGCCATTATTGCATAGGTTTCTAATTCTGACTACAATTGCTTCTTGAAAGTCCTGTCAGTAAACAGTCCAGTTGGTGAACTCACCATCCCCCTGAATCCCCAACTAATCAACAAATATTTTTAAAATTTTTTTCTCTCCCTCCCTATATCCCCCCAGTTAAACAAAAACCTTGTAACAAATATGTATATAGTCAAGCAAGACAAACTCCTACATTCAACAAGAATTTTTAAGGCATGTGCTATGTGTCAAGTGCTAGGGATAAAAAGACAAAAGCTAAACAAGACCCACTGTCCGGAAGCTTAGATTCTGAAGGAAGAGGAAGACACCGTGCATATGTATAGGTGTACACAAAGCAGATAAAAATAACCATGTGGGGAAACAGTTGTGGTCTCATGCAGAAGGTGTCACTTAGCCTAAGTCTTCTAGGAAACGGGATAGTCGGTACATAGCCATGGAGGTAGAGGTGGAGCATTATATGTGAGAAACACAAGAAGGCTAGTTTGGCTGGATCATAGAATACATGGGGGGAAGGAATGGGTCATAAGACCAGAGGAGGGAGAATGAGGCCAGCTTGGAAAGGGCTTTAAACGCCAAACAGGAGTTTTGTAGCTGATCCTAGAGGCAATAGGGAGTCACTGAAATTTATTGAGTAGGGTGGTGGCACGGTCTGATCTGTGCTGCCAAAGTCATAAAAAAGCAGCCCCGTTTTTTGGCACACAGCCATGTAGAGCATGAATTTGAGCTGAGAGAGACTTGAGGAAAAAAACTCCTTTTCCTGGGCCCTGTCCCCCTATATCTTTCGTTTTGTCTCTCTTGACTAAAATGTAAGTTCCCTGAGAGCAGGGACTGTCTGACTTTTGTATTTGCCTCCCCATCATTTAGCACAGTACTTAAAATAAGCATGTAAGATGCAGTTCTGCATTCATTCAGGTGGTGGCTATGAGTAAAGAGAAGGGGGTGGATACAAGAGATGTGGTGGAAGTGGAAATGACAAGATTTGGCCTGATTAGATATGTGGAATTGAGGGTGGATCCAGCTGAGGCTGACTCCAGGCTTGCAAACCTGGATGATTGGAAGGGCAGTGATACCCTCAACAGAAACAGGGTTTGGGGAAAGTGATGAGTTCTGTGTTGGACACATTGAATTGGAGATGCCTCAAGGACATCCACTTTGAGAGGATGTCCATTGGGCAAATTAGTTCATGTGGGATTGAGGGGTCAAGCTAGAGACTGGATCTGGAGATACAGATTTGGGAGCCATCCTCACAGAGAGGGAAATGATAATTATTACTCATTAGGGAAGTTTGAAGGCCATATTTTAAAGATGGAGTATAATTGATAAATGTTTAAGTACCTTCTCTGTCACAGAAGTGTGCTAAATCCTGTTAAGGTTATGAAAGAAGAGTGGTGCCTGTTTGAGGAGCTTGCAGGCTAACTAGAAATCTCTTAAAAATGTTTTACTTCCTACAGTTCCTACAGTAACTTGTTGCTTTTATGGATATTGTGATTTATTTAGGAATTTGATACTTTTGTTCTTCTTTGTTGCTAAGTGTAATTTGGAGAATATATCCTTATTTTATAAGATACATAGTCTATGGTCATTTACCCCATTGGTCCAGTTAACCATTTTCCAACTCAACCTTACTCTGAAGAGTGAGCCTTTTGGGAATCCTGGACGCTGTTACTTGCGTCGATTACTATGTCTAGAGATTGCAGCCTCATTGTGAAACAAGGAGGAATTTCAGCAGTACTGCAGTTTATTTTCTTTGTGGTTCAGACCTGTGATCATTGGTATAGAGAGCTCCTATTGAGGAAACTTGCTCTACCAACTGTTCTTACTGAAGTCAATTCACTTGTTCAGGGTCACACATCCAATAAGATTCAGAGGTGGGACTTGAACCCAGTACCTCTTGATTCCAAGGCTGGTTCTCTCTCTGTCATACCATGTTGATTCTCTTGAGATTTATAAGGAATGAATAATTTCAGGAGTTGTTTTCCTCTTAAGTTTATGTAGCTATCACCTTGTTAAGTTCTTTGATACATATTTATATGGCAATACTTTGATGTATTTGTAATCTTATAATGTAGGCTCTCCATCTAATGTATTTTATTCATGCCTTCTCATCTTGTGATTGTTATTCATTTTCTCTCATAAATCTTCTGTAAGAAATTCATCCAGTATTTTAGAAACCTTTCTCTGGCTCTTTTAACATTCCATGCTAAATTGACAAAAATGACTAAAGATGGGAGTTGTCCACGTTGGAAAGATGGACACACTAAGGCATCATTGGTGGAGCTATAAATTGGTAGAACCTTTTGGAAATTAATTTTGAATAATGCAAATAAAGTGACTGAAATGTCCATGGACCCTTTGGTCCAGTATACCCTTTACTACTGTATATGTGGCTTGAGAGAAGTTTAGTAACTAAAAGAACAACCTCACAGACACAAAAATATTTATTTGGGCTACCAGTCAATAGATAAACATTAAGCCCCAGGCACTGAACTAACCATTGGTGATACAAATACAAAAAAGAAAGATAGTCCCTGCCCTTCAGGAGCTTACGGTCTAACAGGGAAGGAGAAAACACAAAAAGAAGCTGAAAAGCAAAGGGTAGGAATGGGATGTGGTTGGTGGCTGGAGAAGGCGCTCAACACAGGGGCCTAGTGGAGAATACCTTTAAGTCCCAAAGTAGTACAGCGGGGTAAGAATTGAAATGTCTGGCCGGTGGAGTTTTGGCATTCATGGCCTCATCATCCAGTGATAGACCTGAGGTGGCATGCCAAAGCAAGGCTAATGGGACGTTTTATAGGATGATGAGATTATTGCAAGAGTTTCCTGGGACTTGGTGAGGAACTCGCTCAGAAGTCCCAGGGTAATGCTGCCAGGGGAGCAGCAAGGAACTAGAAGCAGAGGAGATGCCCAGCGATAGGGAACTGCTCCACAAAGTGTGGAGCATGAATGGGATGGAATTGTTAGTGTGCTGGAAGGAACAGTAAACATGGAGAATAGAGAGGAGACAGAACTACACACAGTAATAAGAGCTGGCATTCATATAAGTCTTACTGCGTACCAGGCTCTGTGCAAATGTGGTCACGTTGGATCCTTGTGACTACCCTGAGAGGTAGGTGCTGTGATTATCTCCATTTTACAGATAAGGAAACTGAGGGAGACTTGCTCAGGGATATACAACTAGTAACTGTCTGAGGCCACATTTGAACTCAGGTCTTTATGACTCCAGGTTCAGTGCTCTGTCCACTGCTCTACCAGCTGCCTCAGTGATTACAACAAAGTAAATGGGAAGAACTACAACAAAAGAAGTGAATCTAAATGCTCCAAAATTATAATGACCAAGCAAGTTTGGCCCTAAAAGATATATGAAAAGATACCTCCTTCCTCTTGTGGTTTGGGTTTTTTTTGTTGTTGATTGTTTTTGGTGAGGCGATTGGGGTTAAGTGACTTGCCCAGAGTCACACAGCTAGTGCGTGAGTGTCAAGTGTCTGAGGCTGGATTTGAACTCAGGTTCTCCTGACTGGGCTGGTGCTCTATTCACTGTGCCACCTAGCTGCCCCCTTCCTCTTTCTTTTTAGGAGTGGGTGTTCATGTGTTTGGAATATGACTTTTAACTTTTAAGAGACTTTTTAGGTCTCTTTATTAGTTTTGAGGACTTTTTATTTCATCCTCTTTTTTTACTATAAAAGCATTGCCCTCTGAAAAGGGCTTGAGGGAAGAGTGTGGGAAATGTACATGCTACAAAAACAAAAATATTGCTAACTTAAAAAAAATTAGACAGGTACCAACATACAGCTTCAGCGTTCTGTCAGTATTGTCCCTCCTTTTCCAATTACAGATTTCTCAATTTTTTTTTAAAATGCCTCAACCTATAGGCTTCCTTGATAATAATAGTCTATGTTTATCCATTGTCCTTTTAAGTTACTTGTTATTTTGAATTTCCAGAGATTTTGATCCTTACAAGATTTGCATCCACATAGACATCATTAGGAGAATATTACTGTTAAAAAGCTTGGGGAACACATTGGAATTGTTGAAAGTACTAAACAGTTTACAGTATGCTAATCAGTTGGACTTCTTACTCTTTTTTTTATCCTAGGACCAACTTTCTATTTAGCTGCAGTTCCTGTCCAGTATATACACATATATACAATATAAACATATTAAGAGACTAACATCTAACTATATGCCATAATCTAGACAATAGACATTCTTCATCTATTTTTTCCTCTGTAGATTGTTAATATCTTTTGAAGGTTCATTTATCTTTTTGAGAAAGTCCTCAGAAGCAAGTGTGATTTAGTAAAAAGAGTGTACAGAATTTGGAGTCAGGGGGCCTGAGTTCCCAGCATTGGTTCTTTCTGTTTGTGTGATTTTAAGTAAGTCATTTAAGTTCTGGGCCACACTTTATTCCTTTATAAAATGAGGCATCCAGTTCTAGGGGTTCTGATTCCATCTTGATCTTGTCAGTTGCTATGGGGGGGGAGGCAAATGGAAGCATCATACTGTAATCTGTATTTTTTTTCCACCCGGTTCAGTATTTTCCCTTCTTTAGGATATCTTAAAATCAGTCCCTCAGTTTTTTCAAAACCATATCACTTTCATCACAGATTTCGTGATGTGTGCTTGACCTGATCCATCTCTAATTCATCTCATTGGACGTTTCTTCTGAGACAGTGAGCAGGGCAGGGGTGTGTGCACATTGAGGATTGAGGTGTCCAAATGTAGTGTGGTTCTGTTGTTATTGTTCTTTGGCAAATATGCCATTTAAAATTATTTTCTTTTTTTCTTTGATGCTATCACTTCTTAACTGAATATTACTGGCCTTCAGAATACGTGAGAGTGCCTGAAAAAGCCAGTTATGTAACTGTTGTGTAACAGTTATGTAACTTCAGCAGCAAATTATAGTTGAAATCTGAATTTGCTCCCATTGATAAAAATTTTTTCCTTTCTCTTTTCAGATGATGGTGAGAAGTCGGAAACTGGGATCTTTAATGATTCCACTCATTCTGCTGTACAAGGGGATAACCCATCTTTCCTCAGCCACAATTCACTGCCTGAGACTTCTACAATTATTGAAGGTTTGTTTAGCCGGAAGAAGTTCCTTGTTGTGGGTTTTAGTGAAGAAGATGAATCTTGCATTGTCGACGTTATTAAAGAAAATGCTGGAAAAATTCTGCCCCTCCAAAGCAGAACTATTGCTGACTATGCTGTGGTTCCTTTACTGGGGTGTGAAGTGGAGTCAACTGTAGGAGAAGTTGTTACAAATACATGGCTGGTAAGAGGAAACTGTAGCAGTTGAAACATCAGCAAGTAACATTGTTAGAAATAGACAATGATCAGAATTTGTGATTGAAGGATAGCCCATGAACACATTGGTTATTGATTGTTATTGCATATACAGTTCTGGTGTAGTAAACTGGTAGATTTTATGCTCAGCACTTGAGTTAGAATTCAGAAACAAAGCAGATATTGTAATTTAAGAAGGAATTGATTTAAAAAGTGACCATTCTTTGGGGGAAGAGGTGCAGAGAGGTGCAATTGTAAAGCATGATTCAGTGACCTAAAATGAGGGCCAGTCTGATGGTTGTTAATATTCTCATCTAGCTTTAATATTCTTTATTCTGTGTGCTGGAGGAAATTTTTTTTTATCAGACCTGTTATTTCATTGCTCTAGTGAACTTCTAATGAGGAAACTCCCTTTATTAGCACCTAAGATTCTCAGAAGTTAAGTGATTGGCCCAGGTTACCCAGGCAGTAGATATCAGAAGCAGGACTTGAACCCAGGTCTTTCTGACTCCAAGGCCTGCTGTCTATCTACTGTGCTTGTTTACTTCTTAATTGAAAGTTTTTTCCTTATTTATTCTCAGGAAAGGTGTGTGTTTGTGTGTATATGCATGTGTGAATATGTATAGATTAAAATTATATTGAGAATAAATAAAGTCAAATTTTGCACGAAGATATAATTAATGGTTCCCATCTAGACAAGAGTTTTTATAACTGAACTTGCATTATACCATGATACCTTATTCCTGTTTTTGTTTTCTGTCTTGTAAGATTACTTGTGTTGAACGACAAAATCTTTTTGACCTGAAATCAAATCCACTCTTCACACCAGTACCAGTATTGAAAGGAAGTGGTAATCCTTTAGAAAACTGTGTTCTTTCATTCAGCCAGTTTGTTGGAGCAGAGAAAGATTCCTTGGTATACTTAGCAAGCCTGCTTGGAGCAAGGTATGCCTTCTCATTAGCATGTAGCCTTGGTGTAATCTGAAACATGCAAAGTAGAATTTGTCATTGTCCATGAATACAATATACATGTGTAAAGTAAGGACATAAAGGGAGTGCTATTTGAACAAGCCACACATGCTATGGTGTGAATCACTGCTCCATTTCAGACTACCTTATCTCCACCTGAATGAATGTCTTATTTGCACCTCAAATTTTACATGTCCAAAACTGAATGGATATTACGGTTAATCACCCTCAAACCTGCCCTACCTCTAAAACTCTCCTGTTTCTGTTGGTGGCTCCATGATTTTCCCAGGCACCAAGATTTGAAACTCCAAAGGCTTCTTCTGTCTTAGCTCTTCATATCTAATCATTCACTAAACTTACCAAGTCTTCCTTTACAACAGCTTTTGCATCTGTCCCCTTCATATTCATCTCTCCTCAGAAATGTTGTCATCTACCCTTCTCCTCCACACTCTCTCCTCACCTTTGGAATCCTGCCCAGGACTAGTGCTATCCTGATTGGTGTGAATGAGAGCAAACCCACCTAACTCACTCTCTCTAGCTACTCCAATACTATACTTCTTTTCCATCTATCATGCATATTGTGCCAGCTTACATAGTGTTCTCCTCTGCTAGTAATTCTAGAAGGGCATAGACAGCAGAGACTGGCCCTAGTGATGGTACCACTCACCATTCTTAGGATTTTCTAGAACAAACTTTGTCTCCCCTTATTAGAATGGGAGCTTCTTGAGGGCAGGAATTATCTCATGTTTGTATTTATATCCTCAGCTCCTACAACAGTGCTTTTTGCTCATTCTTTTCCTCCAGTCATATTGCTACTACCCTAATTTAAGCCTTGATTGCCTACTCTTCTGAACCACTGTAACAGCCCCCATTTAGCCTTCCTGCCTCCAGGCTCTTCCCTTTCCAATCTGTCCGTCACTCAGTTGCAAGAATAATATCTCTGAAGCACAGATCTGAACCTATCACTCACTCACTGGCTCAGAAATCTTCAGTGTCTCCCAGTTCCCTCTGTAGTATAAAATACAAGATCCTTAGCCTGGCATTTAAGGTGCTTCTCATTCAGCTTGCAAGCTTCCTTTTGTAGCCTTAGGTCCTAACACTCTCTTTTACACATTCCTATCTTCTCCCCAGCTGGATCTGCCATTCTACCATTCTGCCACAGTGCATTCCAGCCCAGGTGATCCCTGTGCCTTACTTGCAGTCCTTTCTTACCTCCATCCTTGAGGGTTTTTCTTCAGTATTCAGCTCCCCTCCCCTCCTCTAGGTGTCCTTCCCTGGTTTCTCCCACCCACTCTTCATGCTATTAAGCTTTGTCTAGATCTCTCCTTTGCCTCTCTTGTCTGTTCCTACTGTGTTTTTTATTTACCTTGTCCTTTCCCTGTCTGCCACTCTCTGCCCTTTCCCCAGTAAAATGTCAATATCTTGGGAAGATTTATGGAAAGTGATGGAGAGATGAAGGAAGCAGAACCAGGAAAACAGTATCCCCACAGTGACTGCAGCCTTAAAAGAAAGAAAGAAAATGAAAGCTTTGCGGTTAGAATGGCTTCAGCTCTACTCCAGGAGAGAGATGAAAACATGCAGCTCCCTTCCTTCTTTGCAGAATTGGGGGAACTCTGAGTGTAGAATGTTATTATATACTGTGAGATTCTGGCAACATGAGAGTTTTGTTGAACTGCTTTTTTTTTCCCCATCTTCTTCTGTCATCCTTACAAGGGCTTGCTAGCAGGATAGAGGAGGGTGCAGGAATGTGTTTGGAAATGAAAGTGATGTGGAAAACAAACAAAAAAAAAAGAATTAATAATTACTTTATAGAAGAAAAACTTCTCTCTTTTTTTTTTTTAAAGGCAATTGGGATTAGTAAGCTAGTAAGTGTTAAGTGTTTGGTCTGAGGCCAGATTTGAACTCAGGTACTCCTGACTTCAGGGCCGGTACTCTATTCGCTGTACCACCTAGCTGCCCCCGAAGAAAAACTTCTCAAAAGCAGATGGCATTGACATTTTAGAGATAAAGAAAACAAGGCACAGGGATGATTTGACCATGGTTGTACAGGTGCATTTTGTATTTTTTTTTTTTTTTTTTAGTAACAGTGATTATCTCTGCTAATAATTTTTGTAGCATTCTGGTTTTTTTTTTGGGGGGGGGGTTGTTTGTTTTTGTTTGTTTTTTTGGTTAGAGGAGCTTAATTATATCTTGTCCAGCAGCATCCCTTATTGTTTGCTTCCAGCCTAGATAAATTATTGTATTAGGCAAGTCAGCTTATTAAATTCTGCATGTATACTCTTAACAATTTCAGAGTTCAAGAATTCTTTGTGCGCAAGGACAGTGAAAAGAATGACATGTTTGCCAGTACTCATCTTATAGTGAAACAACCAGATGGCTCTAAATATCAGGCTGCACAAAAGTGGGGATTACCTGCAGTATCTATGGCTTGGATATTGGAGACTGCTAAGTTGGGAAGGAGAGCAGATGAATGCAAGTTCATGGTTGGAAATCTATGCAAACAAGGTTGCCAATTTGACTTTATTTTGTTATGAATGTTTCTATGATTAGTTGATTCATGGGATTATAGATATACTAATTCAGATTCTCTTATTTTACAAATGAAACTCACTCAAAGCAACATTGATTTATCAAATGACTATGTGCAAGGTACTCAAAAACAAAAATGAAAACAGCCCCTGTTCCCATAGATCTTACATTCTATTGCTGGAGCAGAACAATTTGGTGGGAGGGATGCTGAGTTATATTGGGCCTCTGTCCTAGGAAATAGCTTTGATTTTTGCTTTTGCAGTTTGGGCACTTGTATTTTAAAGTCCAATTAAAGCGTAATAGGTTACTGTTCTAAATTTTCTTTGGGGTTGGAAATATAGTGCAGATAATTTTCATTCTCTGTAACCCCCAAGATATACAACAACTTACAATGTTTCTGTAGTCTCTCAAAAGAATTTTTAAATGGCTGCATTAGAAGGTAGAACAAGTGGTAAGAATGGAAGGTCTAGGTTCTATTTAGTGTTACCATCATGCAATTAAAATAGAATGGGAACCCTGTCTATTAGGAGTCTTTTACTTCTTTTAGTGTCATGGATCCCTTTGGTTGTCCGCTGATGCCCGTGGCCTATGGACCTATTCTCTAAATGCTCAGAGAGTAAAAAAATATAGGATTACTTGGGAAAGCAATTATATTGAAATAGAAGAAAATTTATTTTTAAGTTCACAGACCCCGAGTTAAGAACCCTTGCTCTATAACATCTCAGTGGTGTTATTTCAGGGCAAACTGTTGAAGAGTTTGAGAAAAGTGCTAGAAACAGCTGTCTGAACAGGACACATTTCCCAAGACAGTTGGGAAATTCAGCAAATATGACTTGAGGACGTAATAATTTTGATCAAATTATGAAGCTTTCATTGTGTGTCCAAAAACATCAGCAACCTATGCTTTCATCCTTTGTAATCATAAATATGCAGCAACTTTAGTTAAATATTTGATTCTGCCAATGACTTGCAGCCATTTAACACTTACTTTACCTGCAGGCATGAGACATCCTGTGAGTATCATTCAGGCATAATAATAATAATGAAAAGAAGTTGAGTAAAGGAGAGTACGCTATATTTTGGACTTTAGTTTTCTCATAGAAAGGTGTATAAATTATATTAATTAAATACAAATTATACAGTACAAATTGTATTTTGTATACAATTGTATAATTGTATTTTTAACTGTATACAAATTGCCAAAGAATGTTACTGAAAGAGCTTTTTTTTCCTAGAGGTGGATTGAGCCAGCACAATTTTTGAACTAACTTTTCAGTGATGTAGATGTGAGCCTATTCCAATACACATTCATTTACTGCAAGCTACCCTGTTGGGTGTAATGAAATAAGTGCAGTGTACCTCCCTCCTTTCCATGGAAAGGTGTCGGTCACTGTGGGCATGAAATGTTGCATCCATTAGCAGATGTCACTGAGCTTGGCTTAACTGTTATAAGGGGTAGATAAGGCTGTTATATCCAGAAATAATGTATACAGAAACATAAGATGTCAAGGAAAAAACAAAATAGATGGGCCATACTTAATGTTAAGGTTGATGTATTTGATAGAATTTTAGGTTTTAGACTGGGGGTTGGGGTTGAGGGCATTATTGGTTCATATTTGTATTATTTCTTTTAATCCTGCAGAAGAAAGTTTTGAAACTCAGATGACAGTAGACAAGACTTATTCAGATACTTCAGAGAATTCTAGCACGGTCCTGGAACCTGAAAGAAGAGCAGCTGTTACACCTTTAGATGTAAACAGGTTCCGGAGTAAAACTTTTCATACTGTGATCTCACAACACACTAGAAAGTCCTCAGCCCTTCCTGTTGAAGTACAGCCACTTCAGAAAGAGCCTTCACTGCACCTTGACACGCCATCTAAATTTCTGTCCAAAGACAAACTCTTCAAACCTTCTTTTGATGTAAAGGTAAGAACTCATTGCTTAATATTGTCAGCCTTTTAGTTTGAATGGTTAACACCAAATGCTCTGTCGCTCCTTATGTAGTGCCATAGATGTTACCAAAGGTGTTAGTAAGCGAATTTGGATTATTAACACTATCTGAACAAGACAAGGGAAGATAAAAAATGTTGTTGATTTAACTTCTAGTACATTATAGGTTTTAGATAGTCCCTAGTACATTACAGCTTTAAAGGTAGTAGACTTTCAGAATAGTAGCAGTAAGGATTAGTTATAATGGACTCCTGAAAAGGTCATCAGTCAGGAGACCTGGGTTCCAAATTTTCTCCCCTCTTCCCTCCCATTGAGAAGGCAAGCAATTCGATATAGGTTATACATGTGCAGTCATGCAAAACACTTATATATGTAAATATATATATATTATAGTTATGTTGTGAAAGAAAATATAGCCTTTATCAGAGCCTGTTCCCCCCGTTTATTCTGTTCTCTCTCTCCTTGCATCCTGTCCCTCCTCAAAAGTGCTTTGCTTCTGACTTCCCCCTCCCCAAATCTGCCCTCCCTTCTGTCATCCCCCCCTTCTCTTCTCCCCTTCCCCCCTACTTTCCTGTAGGGTAGATTAGATTTCTATACACACTTGGGTGTGTATTCCCTCTTTGAGCCAATTCTGAGGAGAGTAAAGTTCAGTCATTCCCCCCCCTCCCCCTTTCCCCTCCACTGTAAAAGCTTTTTCTTGACTCTTTTATGTGAGATAGTTTACCCCATTCTATCTCCTTTTCTCTTTCTCCAAATATATTCCTCTCACCCCGTAATTTTATTTTTTAGATATTATCCCTTCATATTCAACTTACACCTGTGCCTTCTATCTATCTATCCTCCTAACTATTCTAATAATGAGAAAAGATGTGTTACAAATATCTTCCCATGTAGGAATGTGAACATTTTAACTTTAGTAAGTCCTTATGATTTCTCTTTCCTCTTTACCTTTTTATGCTTCTCTTGAGTCTTGTATTTGAAAGTCAGATTTTCTATTCAGCTCTGGTCTTTTCTCAAGAATGCTTGAAATTCCTCTATCTCACTGAATGTTCATTTTTTTCCCCTCATGGATTATACTCAGTTTTGCTGGGTAGGTGATTCTTGGTTGTAATCCTAGCTCCTTTGCTCTCTGGAATATCATATTCCAAGCCCTCTGATCCTTTAATGTAGAAGCTGCTAAATCTTGTGTTATACTGTTTATGGCTCCATGGTACTTGGAGTTGTTTCTTTCTGGCTGCTTATAATATTTTCTCCTTGACCTGGGAACTCAGAAATTTGGCTATAATATTCCTGGGAGTTTGCATTTTGGGATCTCTTACAGGAGGTGATCAGTACATTCTTTCAGTTTCTATTTTACCCTCTGGTTCTGGAATATCAGGGCAGTTTTCCTTGATAATTTCTGGAAAGGTTATATCTAGGCTCTTTTTTTTGATCGTGGCCTTCAGGTCATCCAATAATTTTTAAATTATCTCTCCTGGATCAGTTTTCCAGGTCAGTTGTCTTTCCAATGAGATATTTCACATTGTCTTCTATTTTTTCATTCTTTTGGTTTTGTTTGATTGTTTCTTGATTTCTTATAAAGTCATTAGCTTCCATTTCCTCAGTTATAATGTTTAAGGAATTATTTTCTTCAGTGAGCTTTTGGACCTCTTTTTCCATTTGCCTAATTCCACTTTTTAAGGCATTCTTCTACTCACTGGTTTTTTGGACCTCTTTTACCATTTGGCCTAGTCAGTTTTTTAAGATGTTATTTTTTTTCAGTGTTTTTTGTGTCTCTTTTACCTGAGCTATTGACTTGTTTCTCATGATAAATTCTCATGTATCTTCCCAATTTTTCCTCTACTTCTCTTACTTGATTTTCAAAATCCCTTTGGAGCTCTTCCACGGCCTGAGACCAATTCATATTTTTCTTAGAGGCTTTGGATGTAGGAGCCTTGACTTTGTTGTCTTCTGAGTATGTGTTTTGATCTTCCTTGTCATCATAATAACTTCCTATAGTCAGTTTTTTTCATTGTTTGCTCATTTTCCCAGCCTGTTACTTGATTTTTAACTTTGTCAAAGTAGGGCTCTGCTTCCACGGTAGAGGGCGAACTGTCCCAAGCTTCAAGGGTTTTGTGCAACTGTTTTCAGAGATACTTCTAGGGACCTGTAAATTTTCAGTTCTTCCAAGGTGATATGATCTAAGGAGAGGTGTGTTTGCTGCTTTCCTGGCCTGTGCTCTGGTGTATGAGTGACCCCAAGCACTCTTTTCTGCCCTGGAACTATGAGGGGTCCCCCCTCCACTGTGGCCACGAGCTCTGCTGTGCTCCTTCTCACCCTGTGACTGCCACGCAGGACTGCAACCTGGATCCAAGTATGGGCAAAGCAACAGAGTCCTGCCCCAGTGCTAGCAGAAAGACCTCTGTATTCTCCTTCTGACCAGCTATTCGATCCCCTTATTGTCTGTGGGCTGAGAGCCACTGCCACTGCTAATACAGTTACCCGGAGGCCTGTTCCTGGTTTGCTGTGGCCAGGGCTGTGCTGGCACGGCCTATGCTGGACTGCACTCTACTCTCACCTAGGTGACACAGACTCTTCCTGCTGACCTTTTAAACTGTCTTTGGCATCTGTGGACTGAGAGGTCTGGACACTGCCACTGCCGTCAGTGATTCAGTCACCCCGAGGTCTTCTCTGGTTTTGCTGGGGTGGAGGCTGTGCTGAACTGCACTGCTGTCTCACCCAGGTGCAACAGACCTTTCCTGCTGACCTTCCAAGTTGTCTTTGCCTGGAAATTGGTTTCAATCTGTCTTTTTGTGGGTTCTGCTGCTCTAGAATTTGTTTAGAGTCATTTTTAAAAGGTATTTGGAGGGGTTTGGGGGAGAGCTCAGGTGAATCTCTGCCTTTACTCTGCCATCTAGAGGTCTTTCTTTGATTTAAAAAAAAAATCTTAGCTCTACTTATCTCAGGGGTAACACTCCTGGGGCTTCCTATCTATCGTCTCTTGTTCTTACATGATTAGCCTGCTCTTTTCTTGTCATAAATTTCATTGATAATTAATGTCTTTACAACTCTTCTATCACAAGTCATTTTTGAAAACATGCTGTGGCCTTCTAAATACCGTGTGTTTTTCCATTTCCCTCTAGGTTACCTGCAGGTCTTATTTTTCTGAGGTCAAGGTGTTTCATGATTTGTAGCCATGTAGTACCTCTGGGAGAATGCTTCCAATAATAGGGTACTTACTGCTTCACAAAGTACCCCATTCCATTTTTGGACAGCCAAAAAAAAGTTCTTTATATTGAGCTAAAAGATCTTTATAACAAGCCAGTGTTTGTTAGGCAAGAGCCACGATACTCCAAATGTGGTCTTAACAATCCTGAATCCAGTGTAACTATTGAACTTTCTTAATCTGGGTTTTGCATTAATTTAGTAATGCATTAATTTTGTTTATTTTTTTACAACTGTATGACACTAGTAATTCAAACTCCCTAAACCTTTTCTGCATGAACTTTTCCCTATGATATTAAGCCAGGTTTTCTTACCCATCCAATACTTACGCAGTCAATTTTCAGTGTTGGCACTTAGTCTTTTAGAGTTCATCTCACCGTTTTCAGCTGATTGATTCTATTGTTTAGATAATTTTTGTTCAGGTAATTTTGATTTTTGAGTCAGTCATCCATAGTACTAAATACAAAAATTTTGTGCTTGATATTGTATCATATACACATTTGACATGTTTATGTCTTCAAGTTGTTGAGAAAAATATTGGAAAAACAACTGAGGGCAAAGCCCTTCGTGTTGATTGATTTTGATTATCATTCTTTTTATTTTGGGGGGGGGTTAGGCAATGGGGGTTAAGTGACTTGCCCAGGGTCACACAGCTAGTAAGTGTCAAGTGATTGGTCTGAGGCCAGATTTGAATTCAGGTCCTCCTGACTCCAGGGCTGGTGCTCTATCCACTGTGCCACCTAGCTGCCCTAAAAATTAATTTTTAATGTCAGAAAACTCCATTCTCCATAAGCTATCAGTATTTATTTTAGAAGTCAACTCAGATGTGCTGGAATGGTGGCCTAAAGCTTCCAATGAATTATAATATATAGTGCCCCAATTTTCAAACCTAACAACCTGGGGCACACAGATGCCTTGTCCTGGCATGTGTGTTCAGACAGTTAGAAATTCACCTAACTACTTAGTCAACCCCAGTGCCTAAAACCAAGAAGGGAGAGAGATCCAGCCCTTGTTACTGGAAGTACAAATTTTAATTCTAAATGTGTTTACCTAAAAAATCATTATTGCACATGGTGGTTAGGTTCTCTACCACTAGTATACTTCAGAAATAGTAATACGTTAAACAGACTTTGGGAGGATTGATTTAGGAACCTACCTACTATTTCTAACATTGGAATTTGGAGTGCTTTTTCCTGTCAAAATAAGTAATCAAATCTATATAAGCACCTGTGGAATATTTCCTAGTTGGAGATGGCATATATTCCCAACCAGCTTAAAGAACACTGTAAGAAATTGTCAGGTGCCTTGTTGAAATTAAGAGATCCTGTGTCTGTGATTTCTCCCAATCTGTAGTCCAGGGACACTAAATAAAAAGGAAATTCATTTTGGATGACCTGTTCCAAGTGAGCTTGTGCTTGCTTTTTGTGATGACCTCTTCTCTGTTTGATCTACATTTTGAATGACATAAGTGTATTTATCTGGATTTTAACAGTGCCCTTTTCTTCCCTTTTGGGCCTTGGAATTATTCTCTTTTTCTCCAAAACTTCTTAGAGATAACCAGCAGGAGTTCTGTGGTCATATCTACAAATCTGTCAGTCAGTCATTTAGCACCAATAGAACCTCTTCTGTGCTGGGCATTGGCTCCTAGAGGGGCTTTTGCATGTGACTGACCTGACATTTGAGGGAGGTCTCGTATTTTCTTGCCACCTCTTTGCCTCAGTTTCTCATCAGTTCTCTGCACAATGAAGAAAACGGGGACAAAATAGGAGTCATTCTGCCTCCTTTCTGTTATTGTTTAAAACTATGCCATCTTTCCCAGTTTACCTACCTTGTTCATCATTTTTTTAAAAGTAAAACCGTTGTAATGTCTAGCATTTTTCACAAACCTCGGCTCATTTTAGCTCACTTTAACTGCCCTTATGTTAAATAACAGTGAAAAGAATGCTGAACTTAGATTCAGGGGACCTGGGTTTGAATCCCAGCTCTACTTCTTACTAACTTTGAGACCACAGACAAGGGACTTAACGTCTCTGGCCCCGGTTTCCTCATCTGTAAAATGGGGATACTGATAACTCAACCAATTCTTTTGTAAACCTTAAAGCACACTCTAACATGAGTTGTGATTATTCTTATTGTATTTATCCTTCCATTTTTTCTATGTATCCTTTCCTAATATATTTAAAAGTGGACAACTTGATGCATTAGAGCACCTGAGACCAGGATTTGAAAATGCTAAAATATTTACTAGCTTTGGGGTCTTGTAAAAGTCATTTGACTTCTCTGAGCCTGTTTCATCTAAAATGGGGATAATACTGCTCTACTGCAAAGGTTATTGTGAACTGCACAGTTGCTGTAGAGAGCTTTTCTTATAGTTCTTTTGGCTAATGGGATTTATATTAATTCATGCAGTAAGCAAGGGATAATTATATATTTACTATTTCAGTTACTTCATTTTGGGGCCCTGGTGAATAAATATGGCAGAGCCTGGTAAAATTTTTGCAGGCTTTTTTTTTGGGGGGGGGGGGGTTAAAATTTTTTTTTTTAAAGCAGACTTGATTTTTAAACAGTCTGCTATAGTACTTCAAACAAGACTTCCATAAAATCATAATTTTTTCCCTTTTGTCATATGTGGAATTTGTATTTATTTCAGGTTAAGTAAAAAATTTGGGGTGTAAAATCACCAGGTGAAGATGTAGCTAAATTAGTCTGTTTCCTTTATCAATAGGATGCACTGGCAGCCTTGGAAACTCCATTAGGTCCCAGTCAGCGATGCAGAAGAATCAGTACCCCCTTTTCTGAAGTCATTGGCAAGAACTTGAAACTTGCTCTGGCAAATAGCACTCGCCACACAGTAGCTCTTACTGCCAGCCCTGTGCTGAAAGATGCCCAAGCAGAAAAGGTAGAATTGGTTACTTAACAGTGGAAGGGATGTTTTATAATAATGTGATTTGAAACATTCTTTATGGTTGATCTATTTTTTTTTCTACATACAGGAGGAAGACCCCAAACCACTTCACAATGTAGTTATATGTGTTAGTAAAAAACTCAGTAAGAAACAGAGTGAACTAAATACTATCGCAGCATCCCTCGGGGCAGATTACAGGTTTGTGTTTATTTAATAATACATCCTATGCCCTCCTGTCTTCTTTCACAGATTACATCCTCAATCATCCTTCCTCATTCTCAAATCCTTAACCTCTCCCTATCAACTTCTTCCTTTCCTGCTATCTTCAAATATGCCCAAGTCTCCTCCACCCTTGGAAGACCTTCACTGGACCCTGTTACCTCCCTCAGGCTGTCATGCTGTGGTTGCTCTCCTTACTCCTTACCCCTTTGCAATCAGCTTCTGACTTCATCAAAGTGACCCATGATCTCTTAATTGCCAGATCTGATGGCCTTTTCTCAGTTGTAACCCTTCTTGCTGTATCTGCTTCATTTTATGTTATTGTCCACTGTCTTTTGCTGGATATCTTGTGATGTTGCTCTCTTGGAGTTCACCTTCAGTCTCTTTAGCAGATTCATCATCCACAGCTTGTTCCCTAACTGTAGGTGTTCCACTTTTCCTGTTCTAGACACTCTTCTCATCTCCCTCTGCTCTCTTTCTCAATAACTTATCAACTCCCATGGGTTTAATGGTCATTTCTTTATATATGACTCCGGGTCTTTCCCCTGAATTTCAATCTGAGATTGCCAGTTGCCTTTTGGACATGTCAAGCTGGATGTTCAAGAAACATCTTAAACTTAAGATATCCAAAACTTTACTGATTCTGTTTCCCCATTAAGTCTCCCCTTTCCCAAATTTTCCTGTTTCTCTTGAAGGCACCACCACTCTTCTACTCTGCTGGATTAGCAAGATGACTGTTATCCAGGACTTCTCATTCTTTCTCACCCCACTATGCGGTCAGCTGCCAGTTCTTATTCCTACTTCCCTAGCATCTCATAGGAAATTTAAAATTTTGGTAGTGATGTTCCTGGGAATTTTCATTTTAGGGAGTTTTCATTTCGAGGTTTCTTTCAGGAGATTTATTGGATTTTTTCGCTTTTTACATTTCCCCCTTGTTTTAATATTTCTGAGCAATTTTGTCATAGGATTTGGGTACTCCTATGATTCTTAAGTTCTCCTTGAGCTTTCCAGGTCAGTTGTTTTTGATATGAGAAATCTTAAGTTTCCTTCTGTTTCCTCATTCTTTTGACTTGGTTTAACAATTCCTGTTGTCTCCTGAAGTCATTAATTTCCATTTGGACTATTCTGATTTTTAGGGAATTTATCATTAGGACAAGGTTTTATACTAACTCTTCTGTTAGGCTGCTGATCTTTTACAGTTCTTTCCTCCATAGCTTTCGTTTCTTTTATATTTTTTATCAAATTCTTTCATCAATTCTCCAACAATTTAAATTGTTCTTGTGAGTACACTGTTTTTTTTTTCTTTGAGGTTTTGATTATAGGTATTTTTGAGTTACTGTCCTCTTCCAGGTTTATGTTTTGGTCATCTCTGTGATGGGTTAAAAAACTGAATTGTTGGTGCCTTCAACAGAAATAGGAAAATTTGGGAAAGGGGAGATTTAATGGGAATGATAAAGTGAGGAGAAAAGATAAAAGTTTTATTAAGGAATTTTGTAGTAAGAATCACTCTGAATGTACATGCATAGGCAGCCTGCAAGAGACTACTAAATTTCCCCTAAATTGCCCCAATTTTCATACCCTTGCTCAAACAACTACAGCTTCTTCTCTTTACCAAACATTTTTCCCCAGTTAACATAATAACAACTTAAGCCCTTTTCTTATCCTGAAGACATTCTGTTTTTGAGAATGTCCAGAGTTCTATACAAAGTCTTGCAGTTAATTAACAACTCTTTTGCCTCCTTTTTCTGTTTTGCAGCACTGTGGGTCAACATAAGTTATTTTCCCTTATGACCACATTCTTTTATAGTCATACACAAATTTAATCCTTCGTCTGGCTTTATGAAAATCCTTTTTTTCTTTACTCATTTTTGTGCTTATTATGCCTTAGGATTTCAATTCTAGGTGTCCTCTACTCTGGGGAACGAATGAAGTTGAGAACTTTTCCTTTCCTTATGGTCTTTTAGGCCTTTTCCTTCCCCATACATACTTCTGAACTGTCATTAGCTTTAGTTGAAATCCTTTCCTTTGTATGAGGAGAAAGATGAAAGAGAAGCCTTTTCTTTAATCTTCCATGAAAGCCAAGGGTGCCCTCCTCTCTGATGGGAAAGGCCTAGTGGAGGTCTTTTCCTGGAGGAGAAAAGAAGTGAGGTCCTTTTCTTTCATAATCTTTCTTTTTTAATTATCAGCAGAAACAGTAGTTTGGTTTTGGGGGGGGTTTTCCCCCTACACCAACATGGATTTTTTTCTTAGTGCCTGGGTTTTGAGGGTTTTGTTTGTTTTAATTTTAGCCGGGAAGTCTGTTGGTTTCAATTTAAGAATTTCTTCCTGCTGAGACCAGTGAGGAATAGCTTTTCTTTCACTTGTATGTTGAGTCTGAAGCCTTTCACTTTCATTCCTAAAGGGATCTAGATCTTGTTTCCTGATTATTAAATGGATGAGTTGTTTAGTTATAGTCTTGTTTAATTTCCTTCTGCTCTACCATCTTGGTCCCATTTTCCTGAAGTAGCTTTTGTCATACTTAATATCATGTTTTTTCTTAGCCTTAGAAATATCTAAACAGAAATGTGGACAAAAGGCCTTTAGTGGAAGTTGGTTATGAGTTCCCAAAATAGGCAGTTTGCTCACTTACAAGAGTCAGAATAGTTTGTGTATCTATCCCTGCCTGTCCAACATTCTGTAGTATTTAATGTTTTAGAAGCATAGATTTGAAGAGGCTTAAAGAGATGATCTGCTCCAGACCCTTGCCTTCAGGCAAGGAAATGTTTGAACCAGTCAGTCAAATCTGCAAGTGTTCATTAAGTATCTAAAATGTGCTACTGGGCTTACAAATACCAAGAATGAAAGAATTGCTACTTGCAAAAGGCTTAGGTTCTAGTGGAGGAGACAAGAGTTATACATTAAAACATATATAGCATAAATATAAAGTTAATAAATACAAATATATACAAAGTAGTTAAATTCAAGGGAATTTGGAAGTGAGAACATTAGTAGCTGGGGAAACAGGAAAGGGTTTCATAAAGAAGATGACGAGTGAACTGTTTCCAAAAGGAAGAGAGGGCTCCCTCTAGGAAGTAGAGGTAAGGAAGGACTGCATTCCAGGCACGTGGGACATTTTGACATGGTATTGCAATGGGAGGGTAAGGAATTGAGGTAAATTTTCCAGACGATTACAGAACACAAACTCTGTTCTTTTGTTTTGGTGACTCATATGACCAATTTAAATTTGCATTTTCATCTTAATATGCAATATGCAGATAACTTATAATGGAAGTTGTAGGAGAATCCTGTAAGTTTTAAGGAAAAAATGGCTACTTAATGGATGGTCCCTTGTTAAGTAAACCTAAAGGAAATGAAGGAAATTATTATTATTAGGCATCCATGAGGGAAAAAATTTTCTTGTTTTGAATAATTTTAAATGTTCCCCTCTTTTTTCTTTGATATATTTGAACTTTTGTAAGTAGACCTGCCATACTTTTCCAAGATTTTTCCTCAGGTCAGAAGTTAAAAGGGAGTAGCAGTGAGTTCACTTAAGTTGTTAGGAGACTTTTACTCATATAGTTCTTAAGTTTTCTTTGTTTCTGGAATGTAAAAGCATTCTCCTATTCCAAGCAGCAATGGTGTAACTGGTTTGTGTATCTTCTTTTAGTTATATTTCATTTGCCTGTATCATAGATGGAGTTTTGATGACACGGTGACTCATTTCATCTATCAAGGGCGACCAAATGACACTAATCGAGAATATAAGGCTGTTAAAGAAAGAGGGATTCACATTGTTTCAGAGCACTGGCTTTTAGAAGTAGGTAACATTTTTCTTCCTTTCTATTAAGCGAAAATATAAACAGAACTTGTTCCAAAGTAGCAGCAAACTTCAATTAAATATAAATGTGTTTGATGATAAGCTTTTGTGATTATCATGAGTAATTCTTTGACATTATAAAACTCTGGTCCCCCAGAAAGCTTTTCTTTCCCCCTAATCCCGCTACCGCTGACTGTCCAATGTCCCTCGTCTGTAACTTTGGTATTCTCTTTGACCCTTCCCTTTCCTAAACAAGCACGTCTTCCCCCTACAACATCTCACACCTTTTTTATTCTTATTGCCACCACTTCACTACACACTTGACCACCCACCTGAGGTGTGGTAATAAACTCTTCACAAGTTTTCCTGACTCTTTAGTCCATCCTTTTATTTTCACTGATAATTTCATCTTCTGTGCGTGAAAATCAAGAGTTCCCCATTTTCTTCCAGGCAAAGGATAGATGTTTCAAAGAGGCAAATTTAAGCTTTTGATGTAGAAAAAAGCTTTCTAACAATTAGGGCTCTCCAGAAGTCAGTTGGGCTGCCTAAGGAAATAAAGAGTCCTCCCTGTCATTCATCAAGTTATGGCAATTTATTAAGTGCCTACTATGTGCCAGATACTGCGCTGGAGAACCAAAGAAAGGCAAAAAACAGTTCTTGCTGTCAAGAAACTATTGAGGGGGAAAAAGAGGGCAGTACTGTAGAGGGGACGATTCATTGGAATTTGAGTTCTCCAACTCTGAGTGTCTCTGAGATTAAATACATGCTCTTTTGCCTACGTTTAATGTCCCAGCAGTCTGACGCTGCCATAGTTTTCTTGCCTGATCTCATATTCTCTGCGTTTCATTCGATAGTTCAGCCAGACATGCTGTTGGCCATGTTTGGAGTAAACAACTTCTCCCTCTCTTACTATTAAATCATTTCTTAACTCCTGAAAGCTAACTCAGATGCTGGAAATGCCTTTCTGAATCTTCCTCCTTGGTATAAGCCACCCCTGGTACTTTTATATCACAATACATTATAGCAGTATATAGCATAGTATTTATGGTGGACTGTAAACTCTGGGAAAGCCGGAACCGTGTTCTCATCTAAGCTTTGAAGCTCATCTGGCACTGTAGCACAGTGCTTGGCACACAGTGGATGCTTAATCAGCATGTTAATTGTGGTTATTAATCAGTGCTTTCATTTAATGGAGTCATAAGCTTCAATCTTATTTCTTAAATCTTTAGTTCTTCAGTGGTAGATTCCCTTTTACCTAAGGCTCTTCTCACAAGTTAAAAGATGCACAGATGAAAAAGTTTAAAAGTTTATTCCCTGCGTTTGTTGAGAATTGGTTCAGTATGTTAGTTTGATGTAGAGAAGCACTCCCGTGCCAGTGATAGTACCATAGCAGCGGAATTAGATTTAGTACGTAAGTGTATCCTTTTCCTTTTAAAAAGGAAGAACAGTTAAATTTGCTTTCATTGTGGAGACATGTTCATGTAAGCTTTCAGGACCATAGGCTTGTAGAAGTTTTTTGTTCTAATCTTAGACATGAAGTATTTAGATTATTCGTATGTTCTGTAACATTGTGGGTCTGATATAGTTTTTCAGCATTGTTAGGATTGTATTTCTATTGCAGAGTGCTCAAGAATACAGGCATCTTCCTGAATCTCTTTATCCACATACTTACAATCCCAAAATGAGCCTGGATATAAGTGCGGTACCAGACAGCAAGTTTTGTGCCAGTCGGTTGCCATCAACTAGTAAAATGGCAAAAGATGATGATGAGGTATTTAATGTGGACTTGACATTTAACACCTGAGATGAATGTGTAATGCATTATACAAAATACATACATACATACACACCTATATACCTATATATAAAATAATGGTCTCTTTTGAGAAATTGCATTTTTTTCCCCCAATAGCCTCTTCTTCATTTATCTTTGGAAGGAAATGATGAGGATATGGACATTGACCAGAAGGAAGTGGCAAGTACAAATGGAGAAATACCAAACATTGCCAAAGGAGGTAAAATCTTTGTGTTGCCCAACTATAGTCATAGCCTGAAGTTAAGCAGGTTACAAAGATACCTTTTTTATTTTGTTTTTGGGTGTCTGCCAGATAATGAATTTTTTGACCCCAGTAACTTTTAGAAGACTGTCCATGATCTATGTTGTTAAAGGGAATACTCGGAGAGAAAAGCAGAAATCCTTGAAGTGTTAGAGCAATGTAAAGGATGATATGAATGTTTAATACAAAGTGCCTTCTTTCCATGAATTACCTAATGGCCATCTTCTCTCCATATTGCCAAATATATCTGCAGACCTTTGGCCTGATGTGTGCCAAGGACACAATTTGAGTATTGGATTCAGTGCTGTACTGGAGTCAGGCTACTAAGGTTCAAATGCCACTTTAAGGAACTAACCTTATTTCCACAGTCAGGTCACTTAACCTTTCAGTGCCTGTTTCTTCTTCTGCAGAATGAGGCTTAATAGTCTTTGTGTACTACCTACCTCACAGAGTTGTTTTGAGGAAAGGACTTTAAGACAAAACTTAAAGTTCTTTTTAGAAATTTGAGTTATTTTGAAAAAGAAACATTTTTAGGTGTGTCATTCCTCATGGTACTGTACTAGGCTTACAGATTGGATTAGACTACCTATGGGCATGCCCAAATTGAAAAAAAAATTTTTTTAAGTGCTGAGGGATGTACAAAAATTAAATAAAATGTCCATTCAGTGGGGAAAAAAGAAATGGAAAAATTCTGGATTTAGAGTCAGAATCCTTGGGTTCAAGTCCTGGCTATGCCACTTGTTTGGCCAGATTACATCACCTCTTGGAGCCTCAGATTCCCCAGTTAAAAAATGAGGGGGTTTGATGAGTTGACCTTGAGTCCCTTGCCAGCTCTAAATCCATAATGATCCTTACTGCTGATGACCTGGCTTTAATAGGCTAACATCTACTTATTATTGGGTTACCTCAGTCTTTACTTTGGACTGACCTATCATTTATGTATCCATCCTCTCATCACACCATCCCACAATTCGTAATAAGAGCAGCTGCCATGCTGGGTGCTAGAGGTAGCATTATTCTTGTCCTCACTGAACTAGGGGGATGAAATGTCCCTATTTAACAGAGAAGGGAGAAATGGAATGATCATTTCAAAGGAAGGAGAGCTATCCTTATACTTTACTATGTGTTGTGATTATTACACATGTGTTATATGTGCTTTCAATGGATGTAAAGACCCTGAAAGGCAAGAGTTTCTGCTTCTTTTGTGTCCCGGCACCTAATGCCATACTGTAGTGGTCTGGAGTCTGGCGTGATGTGGAGCCAGTCATTGAACAGACCTCTGTCTCTAAATGAAGGGGCTGGAAGGATGATCTTCCTGGTTTCATCCAGGCTTGATTCTGTGATACTGTGAGGTGGATGCTGATGAAATGCTGAATAAATGAGTCTGTGCTTAGCCAGAGCCTGAATGGAAATGTATTCCAAACCCCATCTGAGAAAAAGAAAAAAGGAAATAAAGCATGAACCTTAGGTGGCGATTCTCTTGTTATTCCAAGCTCTAACACAGACCCTGGAAATGAGGAAGAGCTTCCAAAAGCAGCTGCAGGAAATAATGTCTGCCACATCAGTAGTGAAACAAGGACAGAGGAATCCCCTTTCCAGAAATGGTTGCGACAGCTCTTCTCCGACGCCCAACAGCACCCGGTCTGCACGCAGTGGCCGCAGCAGAGTCCTGGAAGCATTACGGTGTCTGGCTCATGAGGGGAAGTCCAGGGGGGGAGGGAGGGAGGAGACACAGGCACTGTTTGTTTTGTTTTTTCCGTCTGTTTTATGTGTTAGCGCCTTTCAGAAGGCAGCATGGTGTAGTAGATAGAGAGTTGTAGTTGGAGTTACAAAGACCTGAGTTAGAATACTGCCTCAGACACTTATCTGTGTGACACTGGGCAAGTCATCTCACCTCATTTCATCTGTAAAAAATAGTACCTAAGATGATAATGCATGTTAAGAGCGGCAAGCATCATAGAACTTCAAGACCTTTAAACGCAAAGAACTTAAAACACTATATATTTACTATTGTTACTAGTGTTCAACATTATAGTATTTAGAAAAATTTTTTTTAATTTACTTTAGTCAGCATTATCAATATCTTGTCATGATTGGCATATTAGTGACTAAATAATGATGGCTAAACTAAATAGAACAAGTCCCTTTCCTGTTTAAAAATTAATTCTAATACATTCAATAATTATTCTGCTGGGGTGAGTCAGAATGAATAGCTTCTCAGCATTCCTATGCCTGTGAGGTAAACTAAAACTTTTAGGACTCATAGTAAATGGATGGTAGTTTTCTTAATATAGGACCCATAGCTACAGTTAGAGAAAATTATACTTACTGTGCAGCAATTAAAGAGAAAATACACCTTTGGTATAGATAGGAATAAAACCAGCTTATACTCTATCTTGGATCCTCAAGGATCTTTAGCTATTCCCTGTAACAATTTGATTTATAAAGTATTCACATTATGTGACCCTCCAGACAGCATTAAGATAAGTGTTACTCTCCCTCACCTATTCTGTGTACCACCCAAACTGGCCTGGTTGTCAGTTTACTCCCATCTCTCCCGTACCTGTTTTCCCCATGCCTGAATTGCTCTCCTCTGGCTACCAAGGGTCAGCTCAAGTACCACTTCCTGAAAGAGACCTTTTCTCATTCCCTAGTTGTTATCAGTGTAGCCTCTTCTATTCTCTTCCCTCCCCTTCCCTCTGCCTAAAAGTAAATGTATTTTGTATTTACTTATCCATGTATGTGTTTATTTCATTTGCTAGAATGTAAACTCCTTGAGGAAGAAAATGGTTTCTTTTTTTGTCTGCATCCCTGGTACCTAGCACAGTACTTGATACATAGGTCCAGTGCTTGGGGGACAGCTAGGTGACACAGTGGATAGAGCACCGGCCCTGGAGTCAGGAGGATCTGAGTTCAAATCTGGTCTCAGACACTCATGACACTTACTAGCTGTGTGACCCTGGGCAAGTCATTTAACCCTGATTGCCTCACCAAAAAGCAATAAATAAGTGCTTAAATTGTTATTCAGATAATTTATGCTAATAATCTGAATACATACCATTATTGGTAGAGTAACTACTGCAGTTTACTAAAAAAATTACCTATGGGCACTTCTAGGACAGACAATATTATATACATGCTCAGATTTCAATATAACTGACAGGTTTTTTTCTTCATTGTTTGGAGGGTTTTGGGGTTTTTTTTTGGTCACAAGAGAAGGTTCATTCTGGGGGGGGGGAAGGAAAGAGGTGTTCCTTCTCTTTCTTTCCCCCCCCCCCAAAGAAAAAGAAACTTGTCAGTCATGTAAAGTCTAAACACCTCAGTAAAATGCTTTTTTTAAAAAAAATTTACTTATAGGACATGTACTAGCTCTTCCTAAGACACTGTAACAAATTTTGTTTAATACTGTTATTTGAATAGAACAAGTTCAGGAAATAAAATTCTAGCAGGAGCTAATCTTCATGGGAGTTAGGAATTTTGACAAGATGGGTTTTGCTATCATAAAGGTAGTTTGAACATCACCTTCTCCGTGTGTTCCTTAGGCAATCTCGTCAAGCCCTTGCTGATGTCAACACAGAGCCCTCCCAGAGTGAACAGATCATTTGGGATGACCCTACAGCACGGGAGGAGAGAGCGAGGCTAGCCAGCAACTTGCAGTGGCCCATCTGTCCTACACAGTATTCTGAGCTTCAAACTAACATAAAGAATTTGGAAGACTCACCCTTCCAGGAATCTTTGCATGATTCTGCAATTGCTGAACATGGTAGTGAAAGAGAAATATATTAATTAGTTTAATAAGGGTGGTTTCTGATTATTAAAAATATCAGATAGTCATGACTAATGGGAAAATATGCTTAATATGAATGTATAAGTAGAGCCTATATCAGGTCGCACGCTGTCTTGGGGAGGGGGGAGAAAATTTAAAACTCCAAATCTTATGGAAGTGGATGTTGAAAACTAAAAATAAATTAATTAATTTTTTAAAGAAAGACTAGAGAAAACAAAAAAAAAAATCAGTTTGTGGTAGTAATATGGAATTTAAAAGGAAATGAAAAGCATTTTATGTTTATTCTGCAGCTTTAAACTTAGAAATAACTCATAAATTTGAGATTTCATAAGAATTATGAAATTATTAGTTCATTATGTTGATTTGATCTTTGTCCTTGCCTTTCCTCTCAATTTTACATGCCCTTGTCTAATTTTCTTATTTTTACTTAAGTTTCTTTTTATGTCTGTTACAACATAAAAATTTTAAATTAGCTATAAAGATCCCTAATTATAATATGGTTTTTTATCTTTTGAAATTGCTCTAAAATATCACATTTGGAGATAGCCATTATTTAGTGTTGCTCCAGTTAAGCTGCTTCAATAAGGGGTTTTATTTTTGACAAATAACATGTAAGAAATACATATTCATAAATTTCTGGAGTCTTAAGCAGAAAACCTTATCTAAATCTTGGACAAACTCGAACTGGAGAACAGTCCTTACAGTAGAGACAAAATTAAAGTGCTGTTGCCCCCTGAAGCTACCATATCCAAATGCAGATTCAGTTTTGAGTCATTACTAAAGCCCCAAAACATCCCGAGCACAGTTATCCTCCCTCGATGGATGTCTAGTCCTTCATCATTCTCTTCCTTCCTACATTGATAAAAACAAATTGATTCGTCTCTCAACACCCTCTTTACATTCTTCATGTCATCTCTACTTTTTTATCATCTTGATTTCAGTTTGTTTCCTTCACTGAAGAGCTTTGCTTTATATTTTCTTCCTGTAATGCTTTTTTATGTCATATGTGGTGTTTTTCTCTAATACTAATGTTCTCAGTACAAATTCCTTTCCCTTTTTTCAGACTGGAATTATTCTACAACAATGAAAGAGATTTATAGAAAAGAAAAAACTTTGTCTCTTTAAAACGGACGATTTTTTTTAATCCCTGAGACAAAGCAGCAACATCTTTTGCATGTGTTTTTAGGTCCCCATAGTGTTAAATTGAATATATTTTTCAGAATGTATTTCTAGTTGTATTCAAATATCCTACTGCTGCATTTTATTTCCCCTCAGCTGTCTGTGATCCTAGAGACGTGTGTGTAACTGAGGTACCAAAACAGCCCGTTTGTGAAGAGCTGGAAAGTACGATAAAAGACAGCCATCTCATCCCTACGCCACAAGCCCCCAGCATTGCTTTCCCCCTAGCCAACCCACCTGTTGCTCCTCACCCCAAAGAAAAGGTAAAGCTAAAAAATATGTTGCCAGTGTAATAATGTGGTTTGTTTTAATATTGAGTAAGCTATCGGACATTTTTAAAGAAATGTGCTAAATGTACATATGCTTAAAATGTGATTATTTTCTAAATCTGAAATTCTGTTTCATTCCAGACAGTACAGGCAGAGGAGACACATGAAGAATTAGAAAAACAGTACCGATTTCAACTATCATCTCTTAATCCTCAGGAGCGAATTGATTATTGTCATCTAATTGAGGAATTAGGTAACAATACTTTTCATTAAACCGTAAAAGCCTACATAGTAGCTTTGTTAGGTAGTTAAATGTTACTAACCTTGTTTAGCTGGAAAAACTGGGATGGAGGTGATAATAAACTTGCAGTATGCCATATAGTCAACATCATAGCTAGGACCAGAATCTGTTTACTAGTCCATTGGGTCATGATGTTAAAGTACTAATAATTTAATCCATCCATGTAAATCCATTTACATTTAAGATTTGGGGACCTCGTGTGTTTGGTGAATGTTCCTTGTTTTTAACTCTCGCATAAAACTGAGGTTGAAGTAGACTTGCACTGCAAGTAGACTAACCTTTTAATTAATTTAGTGTTACAATAATAACCACTTAGCAACCTCAGCTCTCTAGAGAACTTGAAATAACAGCTTCAAAGTCCTGGTAGTAAAGCTCTAGACTTTGACTGTTTTTAACATAATTCTCCAACAAACTTAGTCATCAGGTCTCCCAGGCCACATCAGTTTAGAAACTGCAAAGTAGAATGAGTGGGGGGAGGAGGTAGTGTTATGAGAGAAACAGCAAAAGCTGACTGACTGATTTTTGAGGGAGGAGCTGAAAACTTACCAGCACACAACAGGGCAAACTGCAAATTAGTGTGATGGTGTCTAGAGTGACAACCTGGAGTGAGTGATTCAGGAAGCTTTTATTAAGTGCTCACTACATGCCAGGCACCATGCTAGGCTCTAGGGTACAGTGACAAAGATAAAATGGCACTTGTCCTCCAGGAGGTTACATTCAAATGTATTTACATAAAGTTAAAAAAAAAAAAATGGGAGGGCCCTAGTGTCTAGTGGGCAATGAGGAAAGATTTCATGGTGAAGATGGTGCTTGAACAGAATTTTGAAGGAAAGGAGTGATTCCAGGAGGAGGAGGTGAGGTGGTGGGACTGTAGTTATGAGATGGGGAACAGCCACTGTGAAAGCACACAGGTGGGAGATTAAAGGTCACGTAAGGACCAGCAAGAAGGCTAGTTTGGCTGGATTGTACAATGTAGGAAGGGAAATAATGTAAAGTGAGGTAAAAAAGGCAGGTTGCAGGCAGTTGTGAAGGAATTTAAAAGCCAGAAGAGGTCATATTTGAAGGAAAGATTGGAGTCTTTTGAGTAGGAGTGACATGGTCAGATGTGCACTTTAGAAAAAGAAGGAAGAGAGGCAGGGGAGACCAATTAGAATTAAATGGGCCAGAGGTGATGAGGGCCTGAGCTGGGGTGGTGGCTATGTGAGTAAAGAGAAAGGGGAAGGAGATGGTTAGTAAAAAATGTTGTGAAGGCAGAAATAACGAGATCTGGCAAAGTATTGGATATGAGGGGTGATGGATAGGGAGAGGTCAGAGGATAACACCAAGAGTGTAGGTAGACTGCCCTGGGTGATTGGAAGGATAGTGTTATCCTGAACAGAAATATGTAAATTCACAGGTGGAGTAGCTTAGGTAGGGAGGATTATGAGTTATTTTGAACTGCTGAGATTGAGATGGCTACTCGGCCATCTTTTTTGAAATAAGCAGGAGACATTTAGAAGTATGTAATTCAGGAGAGAAACTAGGATTTGGTGTATCGATTTGGGAAGGATTTGCATAGTGGTGGTGTAATTAAACACAAGTAAGAATATATGGAAAATGAAGAGAAAAAGGCCCAGGCCCAAACATTAAGAGTACACTCACAGTTACAGGACATCAGCTGATTAAAGAACCAGCAAAGGAGGCTGCAGAGCTCTTGGGACAACCAAGAGAGAGCAGCGTCACAAGAACCATAGAGGACGGAATACCCAGGAGACAGGGAGTGACAGTCTAGTGCTACTGGGAGTTCATGGAGCATGCGATTTTAAAAAAGCTAGAAGATCAGGCAGTTCATATCAGTAACTGGAGAGAGCAGTCTCGATTGAGTGATGTGGTTGGGAGTCAGATTGCAAATGGATGAGAAGAGAAATGGAGGCAACTGGCATAGATAGCTTTTTCTAGGAGTTGGCTGGGAAAAGGATGATAAAGATAGTGTGACGGCTTAAAGAGATAAAGAAGACTCAGGTATGTCTGTGGGCAGTAGAAAAGGAACCAGTCAAGAGGAAGAGACTGAAGATTAAAATGGAAAGGGGAATGAATGTGTGCAATCTGCTGGTTAAAATGGGAAGGAAAAGATAGAGGATCATTGATAGACATAGAAGGATTGGCTGTGACAAGAAGGATCATCTCTTCATTAGAGACAGGAGTAAAGGAAGAAAGAATGAAGGATGGTTTTCAGCTGGGGGACAGAATGGTGCGCAAGACTTAAAGAAAAAGTTTGAAACAACCTCTGGGGAAAGTGGCATAGAGAATCAATTAAGGGACAGGAATAGGGATTGTCTTGAAATGGTGAGGGCCAAGTTGAGTTTCAAGTCATAAAAAAGTTAAATTATGTTCCATATCCCATGTTGAAGTAATTAATTAGGGAAATCTGTAGTACATTTTAGGAAGATTCCTTCCAAAAGCACTTAAAGCCAAAAGGTTTTGGCATTTTTTTTTCTTATTTTAATTTCTTTCAAATATACAATTAAGTTACAACATGGTAGAACATGGTAGAGCTTGTGTTCCACTGGCAAAGTCACCAAAAATTGTTGTAATTTACCTGATCTGAGATGGCTAGCATGAGGGGGAAGAGGGGGGGGGACGACTGTGTGTTCTTTGTCTGGATGCAGATAGCATCTCCTTCATAGAACCTTTGTAGTTAATTTGGGTATTTATCATAGTCCAAATGACTTGGTCATTCAGAGTTGTTCTTAAAACAATTTGCTGGTTTGGGGCATTTAAAAGGGCTTTATCAATCTGAAAAACTCACTCAGTGCTTCATTCCTCATTGGACCTACCTGTTACTATGCCTTTTCTTGACATGTAGATAACCTGGATTTTTTTGGTGACTTTGCCAGTGGAATACAAGCCCTACCATGTTCTACCATGTTGAAAAGTCTTTAGGTGCAGATCTGGTAACAGGATTGTATGATTTCTAAGGAGCTACCTTGTTAAAGAAGAAAAGACTCATCACCAGTATGCTGGCCAATTGGCAATGAATTCTTTGGCCATGGCAACCCACAAAACTTAAAAAAAAGAAAGAAAAAAAAACCCAGAATGTCCCTCAATCCTGTGCAGATCTTTCCGCTTCTGTAGTCATGGTGGCAGAGTGGTGGCACAGAGCACTGAAAATCACTATTTTGAACCCATCTTTTCAAACTTTTTTAACCCAGCTTTTGGCACTCTGTGAGATCTTTATCCAGAAGACTTACTCCATGAAGAACTGAATTATATGTTATTATTCTCTCTATAAATGAAACCAAAGACAAAAGGAATTACAGTAAATGGAATAATGATTCACAGGTTCTCCTTGGAGGGTCAAATAAAGGAATTGGCTGAATTGGTTTTATTGTGCATCCAAAGGCATCAAGAAACATGTCATGGGATATTTAATCATCTCAAATTTTAGTGTTCATGATAAGTATTTGCCCTTGCCCCCCCCCAAAAAAAACTGCCAAATTGCATCAATACCAATTAGAAGATAAGGAAATAGATAATTCTACAAAGAGCTTGTTATGATGCTCCAGTTAAATCAACTTATATATTCATATTCATTATCATCATTTCAGGTGGGTAGAGGAGAAAATGGTGGGGCGGGGGGAAAGATGTTTGAAAATATGATTCAGAAATTAGGAGTAAGCAAAAGGCATGTATGTAGACTTCTATAGAAGCCTCATATGTGTACATCCTGAAAAAAATTAGCAAGTGCCACATCTGGTGAGTGCTAAATAACATTACAAAAAATGAGCCTGGTTGCATTTTTATGGACAAGATAGTCCCACTTCAGTCACTCACTACCATGGAAAAGTCATTTAACCCTTCTGGGCTTGCAAAATGAGAGATACTGGACTAGATAGCCTCTTAATTTATGATCTTATGCTTCATAATTGGTACGGGAGTCACATTTGTGTCCAGGCACATGACCAGTTTTGGATCATGGTTTGATGCCTGGAGGGACTTTTGTCTCAGATGTGCTACTGGAAGTGGAGATAACTCTGAAAGGAAAAAAATATATAGGAGCTGCACCAAAAGTAAAGAAGACGGCTGCCATGTGTGAGGCGAGACAGTTTCATAGGCTCTAAAGAGTCATTTCTCAAGGGATGTGAAATTGGGCTGTAGCAGCAACTTGGAAAAAAATCTCTGACCTTGTTAATACTGAAAGGAGGATGCATACCAACCCATCTACCTCCTTATCTCTACAGAAATGCTATGTCCTTGATGATAGGATCAGAAGAGAACAAGCAATGTTCTACCAAAAAATGTATCTTTACCATCACAGAATTGACTAATAGAGAATAAAAGATCCCTCTGTGCCGAGTATTGATTGTAAAAAAGGATTTCATTTGGTAGAAGAAAATGCTACCTGAAAGGTTTTCCTTTAATAAAGAATCGCCCAGGAATCTGTCAGAATCATACAGGATTCCTTGGAAGATTTATCCTCTGATTACAAGGCATAAAACAGGGAGATTTGTACTCACTAAAGATGTTCATCACCATCACGGAAGAGGTCCAAATACATAGTCCAATTTGAGGAATTCTCTATAGGTCCAGATGCTCACATTTGTAAATGACAAGCTAATTATATCAAACCTTAGATCATTCAGAAGAGTTAGGAGCGAGTAATCACATAGGAAAAACCATGGTTAAGGAATGACTGTTACACATTTGGACAGATAATCTGTAGAACTGGTCTGTCAGTACATACATCTTGGACACACGCTGTGTGAGTGGACAGTCAGTGGTCCAGAACGGAACAGGAGGTGAGTAGATCGGATTGTCTTTGGGAAACAGCAAAACTATTTGAATGACCTCAAGGTTCTCCCTGAAACAAAGGCCCATTTCTAAAAATAGTTTGTTCTGTGATGCTAGATAGTGCTGGAACACCACAGTCTCTGAAGAACTGAAGTTGAGGATCACCCAAAGGGCAACTGAAAAGCTTCATAGAGCCTTCAGACACATTACAAACAAGGAATGAATCAGAAGTGGTTTAAAGGGTATCATCAGAAAAAAGGGTGGGTCAGTTTTGTAGCAAGAGTGAGGGGCAGCCACAGACTCCGCTGGGATTCAAGGAATATCTCCAGCTTGTTGGGCTGGCCTCCTGTAATGGATTTATTAAAGGATGTAAACAACAGTTGCAGGATGGATAGACAAAAATGGTTTATACTGTTTCCTTGGAGGATATAATCACATTAATGAAATCATAAATATGTTGGATTATAGTGCTCAGTAATGCTAAATAACTAGGTTGTGACTACTATGCTTCAAAATTACCTAATTTTTTGCAAGTTAGTTGCTCCAGTGTATATAAAGCATATATTATGTTAAATGTACACTGTATTTGTAAGCAGTAGGAAGAATAATGAATAATATACAAAAACTAATGTTTCCTGCTTCCAAAACAATGATGTACAAGAGGGTGAATGCTGTTATGTCACAGGAAATAAATCCTAGAGCTTCCTTCAAATAGAGCAACCCTAAAGCATTTCCAGTAGAGAACACATCAGGATTGCTGCTTTTGTTTCCTCTAAAGTTCTCCCTAATTCATTGAATTGTCGAGACACTTGAAATACTCAAAACCCAGAGGTGTCAGGCAGCAAAACTCTCCAGTGTAGCTCAAACTAGATTAAATATAATTAGAAAATGTTTAACGAAAGACAAGATAATGTTAACTTGTGGTTTTCTAAGTCCATATGGGCTTCTAGGGATCCATTTCTATTTGACCTTGATACCACTGTTCAAAACCATACAATTTGAAGATTTCCCATATTTGAAAACATTATAAGTTATGCTCAACAGATTTGACAAGGTCCCCAAGTATCTTTGGAGTAGAGAGAAACCGAGGTGCTTGGTAGTTTGCTAACCTTCCAAATCTGTGATCTCTACACAGATTTCTCTTTTCTCGCCTGACCAAATTCATAGAATTTTGTAGGCCCAAATAATCCAAGTATCAACTGTCAGGAAG
Source organism: Vombatus ursinus (assembly GCF_900497805.2). Classification (NCBI taxonomy): domain Eukaryota; kingdom Metazoa; phylum Chordata; class Mammalia; order Diprotodontia; family Vombatidae; genus Vombatus; species Vombatus ursinus. The sequence goes on from NW_020954577.1 coordinate 26,276,271, forward strand.
TATTTTTTCCATCTTATGTCCTTCCTCAACCTTTCCTACCCCACCCTTCCCCAATTTGAAAAATTGTATTTGAACAAAATGAAATAAGTCTTAGTGAATGAATAAGTACTTTACCAAAAGGACAGCATCTTCTTAAGACCAGAGATTTTATTATATTCCTAGAAAAAGACTTTGTTATGTAGTGGAGGGAATGTTGGATTGGGATTTTGAAGACCTAGGTTTGAGTCTTAGGTCTGCCCTTAGTTTTGTGATGCATGGCCAAGTCATGTCTCTGACCTTCAGTTTACTCATTTGTAACCAGATGATCTTTAAGGCCTTTTTAAGATCTAACACTGTAATTCCACTTAAGTAGTGTTTGGTGTATGCTGTATTGAGTGAGATATAACAAAAGAAAGTCTACCATATTGATATTGGTATCTGAGCTGGTATGTCTGGAAGAACAGCTTCAGAAGCTTACTGTGATTTGGGGCGAATCACTTAAGCCCTGCCACAATTTCCTCATCTGTAAAATGGGGATAATGATAGTACCTAACTCCCAGAGTGAATGAGGATCAGATGATATAATGTAATAGCACATAGCACATGTCGAATCATCATCCGTATCAAAATGGACATTGCCTCAGACAGAGTGAGACCTGGGAAAGACCTTAAATTAGAAAGGCCAAGGCCACCCACTGCATTCTGGGCCATCACCACTGGACTTCCATGACTCTGGGGGAAGAAAGTGAGGCTGATGACTTTGTGCAGCTCTGCCTCACTTAAATCCAGTTCACTTGCAGGTCACAACATCACTCATCCACTGTTTTCTGGTTTTTAACACTGAAAAGTTCTTTTTCTATTAATGACTACATTTGTCTTTCATCACAGGTGGTTATTTCACTATTTTCATTATGTTTAGTCTGTATAGTGAAAAGCTTATAAGATTTTTTTTTTTATATTGGGTGATACTAGGAAAAGTTGCCTTGAAATGAATCCATTTTAAATGCATAACTAATTACTCTCTCCTTTAGGTGGCCTTGTGCTGGAGAAACAGTGCTTTGATTCAAGCTGTACGCACATTATTGTGGGACATCCTCTTCGGAATGAGAAGTATTTGGCTTCAATGGCTGCTGGAAAGTGGATACTTCATCGCTCCTACCTTGAGGCTTGCAGAGCAGCTGGACGTTTTGTCCAGGTATGTAGTCATAGTTTTTGTTAAGGTCATTATTGGTTTTCAGGCATGTTAACATTATCCAGAATGGTGAAGGAAGAGAGCTGAAGAAAACACTTAACAGCTCATCTAACTAAAGTCACTGAATCACAAGCCATCCCGTGGCACCAGAAGTTTAAAAAGTAATAGGAAGAGTCCAAATAACCAGATGCCTTTTTAAATTTTAATTACTTGAATTTGAATATATCTTTGTTCTCCATAGCATTCAGCAGAGCTTAATAGTATAACAACAGGGGGCAGCTAAGTGGCACAGTGGATACAGCACTGGCCCTGAACTCAGGAGGACCCAAGTTCAAATCCAGCCTCAGACCAAACACTTGACACCTATTAGCTGTGTGACCCTGAGCAAGTCATTCAACCCCAATTGCCTAAAAAAATAAAATAAAATAAAATAGGATAACAACAGATAATTTATTAATTTGCATACTGTATATTTAGAAAATGAACTTTTTGTTTGCTAGCCTTGAGCTCCCACTGTTATTCTCTGATATCATTTATGGTAGGGCATTGAGCTTAATAAAACTTCTTCTTTCATTAGAAGAATTAAAAATCTCAGATAGCAAAGTATTATTCACATTAGCTGCCTTATAAAAAATAGAGGGCTTCCTTGTCTATCCTTTAAGTTCATGTTCAGCATAGGGTTGTGAAAGGTTCCTGTAAGGAGGCAGCTAGGTGGCACTGTGGATAGAGCACCGGCCCTGGAGTCAGGAAGACCCGAGTTCAAATGTGACCTCAGACCAGACACTTGACACTACCTGTGACCTTGGGCAAGTCACTTAACCCCGTTGCCTATTAAAAAAAAAAATGAACGAACGAAAAGAAAGGTTCCTGGCACTCCTGCTTTTTGTAGGTAAGAGGAGAACCCTTTTAGGCCTGTGAGAAGTTAGTAAGAGGTAGCCATGAGTGCTGAGTTCCTAAGTCTCAAAAAGTGCTGTTTATCATGGTGGTGGTTATTTGACGATTCTGAACCAGGCACTTCCGGCTACCATGTTACTAAAAGCCAGGAAGGGCCTTCACTGAGGCTAACATTCTCCAGGAAGAAGAACATGAATGGGGGAGCAGCTCCATCCTTGATGTCTTGACTGGAATCAGTGTACAGCAGAGGAGACTAGCACTTGCTGCGATGAGATGGAGGAAAAGGATTCAGAAGAAACAAGAGGAGGGCATTGTTGAGGTGTGTGTCTGTGCGTATAAGTGTTGAGTACAAATAAGCTGTGAGCACGTAGTCATACACTTAGTAGACCTGGGATCTTCTCTGTCGAAGTTTGGGCATCTTCGTAACCTCAGAGAGAGAGGGATCACTGCTGACTGCAGGATGACTTAAAATACCACAGATTGACGTTATTTTACATTGTACTTTTATTTTGTTAAACATTGAGTGACATCCATTTTATTCATATGTATGCACACCTAAATGTGTGTGCCTATACACGTGTGTAAAGTATATATGCATATATAATGTAGATACTATCAACCTAGTACAATCGAAGCATCTGAAGGGTGGGGATTATTACATTTTCCTCTATATTCATGGCACCTAGTGCTCCCTGTCACCTTTTATAATTTGTACAGAATATTTTCATATATTTAAATAAAGTTAATAGTTCTTGGTCTTAAGAGAATTTAATAAAATCAGTATAATTGATCTTAATGTAAAAAGACAGCACTTCCTATTGATATCTACATCAGTCTGAACAGTTCCTTTTGGCATGTGGCTAGATTTTTTTTATTCCACCTAACTTTCCTTGGTGCTCAACTAACCAACTTTTTAAAAAACCTCTTAAAATGTATTTATTTTCATATTTTCTCCAAATAATTGTTCTCCTCTATATTGTTTCCTTCAGAAAGTGGTTCCACATAGCTCTTAAGCAATAGTTAGGAAAGTTCCAAAATGGAACAAGAGGGAAGGGTCCTCAGACCCTTGAAAATTACCTCTTGCTTTAAAAATTTTTAGACACTAGGGTCATGATACTTTTTTATTAGTAGCCACATTTTTTATTTTATTATCAGTGTCAGTTTCTAGCACTGGTTTTGGGGTTGAAGAGAAGATTCTCCTTTCTAATTGATTTAAAAGCTTGCCTTTCTTTTGTTGTAGGGGGCTTTCAGTGGGTGGAAGGTGATTTTAAATGTCGATCAGTCCAGAGAAGCAGGATTTCGTCGTCTTCTTCAGTCTGGAGGAGCAAAGGTTTGTTGATCCAAGATGAACTAAATTGTATCAAATCACTTCACTGAGATTTTTTACTTGAATTTTTTTTAAATGAGATTAACCTTTTTCTCTTGCTTTCTGAGATGGTGATCAGTAAAGGGAGAACATGGAGTTGATCTACTGACCCAATCAATGACTGTGATCCTGCTTGTTTTACCACTAGGTGCTACCTGGTCATTCTGTGCCTCTGTTCAAAGAAGCCACACACCTTTTTGCTGACTTCAGTAAGCTGAAACCAGACGACACCAGAGTTAACATAGCAGAAGCTGCTGCCCAGAAAGTGAACTGCTTGAAGCCAGAATACATTGCAGATTACCTGATGCAGGTTGGTGGGACTGTTTAATTAACCGCAGCAGAAAGCACTAAATCAAAAAAGGCATTATCTGTGCTCTAGTGCTTAGTGATATCCTCTTCCATAATACATACCTCATCGGAATGATTGCCTTCACCTTTGGGTCTAACACATCTCCATCTATCATAATATCCCTCACCAAGATCAGAGTATCTGTTCCATTGTTAAAAATTTAAGAACCTGTTTTTCCCTGGAGTTTAAAAAATTTTGTATATTTCCCTTTTCTTATGCTTGAAAATCTCTGTGGCATTTTGAGAGCTAGGGGGGAAAACAATATTTTTTGTTTTACAGGAATCTCCTCCGTCATTGGAGAATTATTCTCTACCTGAAGCAGTCTCATTTCTCCAAAATAATAAGGAAACTGGGATAGGATTATCACAGAAGAGAAAAACTCCTACAGAAATAAATAAATTCAAGCGACCGAGAATACACTAACTTGGGTCTACTCTTTTAGTTAATGTGAAATATTCTGAAAATTAAAATTTGCAATGTTAATTTCATGAATTTGTGTGGTGATTAAAAGAAGCCTGGATAAAAATTTTAGTCATTCTTGGGCTGAGTTTCATCAGCCACAGGTATAATCAAAGTCATTGGGCCTACATTTTTATATGCAATCACGAATCTATTACTTAAGTTTAATTTTTTAAGTGGCACAGTAGATAGGGTGCCTGGCCTGGAGTCAGTAAGACTCATCTAATATTTATTTCTACATGGAATTTGTTTTGTTTTGATAGCAAAGGCATAAAGATGTAACATGTTAAATTGTAATTAACACACGCTTCCAAAAATATTTGCCTCATTTTAGAGAAGAAACCAAAATATCTGTATACAACACTGGTTTAAGTCAGGGTTTGTAGAAATGCAGGCAGCAACCAGTAGTAAAAATAGAATAGTTCATTTTACTATAATTATCAGAAATTCAGGTATCAGCACTGAGCTAAGCCATAGCTGAGAACTGTACAAATTAGTAAGTCATGTATATCTGCTATAATCTTCAGGTTTTAATTCAATCCCATACTCATTTAACATCTATAGTACTTATTCAGTGGTTATCGATGTTTAAGGAGAAGATTTTCTCTAAGGCACTAAGGTACGTAAGTTAACTTAGCACATCCTAGTAAGATTTTCAACCAAGTTAGTAGAAATTTATAAAGTTATAAGACTATAGCACACCACCCCCTAGAAAGTTCTAGTTTTAATGCTTTTCTTTTCAAACTACTGACTTTATTCTAGGTTGTAAGTCACTGAAAGAGCTATTCTGTGAGAAACTAGCCGTCTGTTATGTGGTCCCTTCCCTACATGCACAGAACCCTACAGAGCAATCCAGGCAAGGAAGGTGGGAAGGAATATAGCTGGCCCTTTTAGGGTGGGTTAGATAGGACAGGAAAAAAATCATACAAGAAATTAACATTCTTATGTGGTGGAAATGATGCATCTGAACAAAGGCCTGCTCAGCTGTCTCTAGCTGTTCCCCATTGTGCCACAAGGTGGCGCCCTTACCTGGGGAGGTAAAATGCTCACCCTCCTGTTAACTGTCCAGCAAGGGACTGGGCAATGAGCAGATAAAGGCAGCTTCCAATGAACCCTGGCCTCCTTACCAAGACTGACATTTATTTCATCCATTATGAGAGGAGTGTCCAGCTTGAACCCAGGTCCTGTGGCTCCCTCTTCACTTACCAGGTCCTACATGTTGGAATGGAGCTACTTACCAGCCCCATTTTCATCCAGTGGTAGTTAAACAATAATATCACAGATTTTAATTGATTCAATCACCTTTAATTACAACATCCTAAACATGTTTCCCTGCATTAATTCATATTTTTTTGGTGCAAATATAATACTCTCACCCTCTTGCCTTAGATCTTCACAAAAATATTATAAACTCCTTGAAGGTAGGAACTGTAGGCTAAAATTCACTGATCCTTCTTCCTAACAATACTGCTGACCAGAACTACTCAAAAGTAAAGAACAGTAATTTCAGTTCATTCATTTTCTCTTTTCTTCCCTTGATCAAAGTACTTAATAGGCAGTTGAATTACCAAGTAAATGCAGGACATAGGCAAAATAAACCACAAGACAGCTTGTTAGTGGAGCTAGGAATTCTCAAGGCAAAAAATAAAATCAAGAGAAATGAAACATCTAGAAAACAAGGGAAAATGTAAATTGTTCGGATGTTGTTACCCACAAATGCTGTGTTCATCGAGGTCTAGAGTCACAAATTCTCAGAGTTGGAGGAGACTAGAGGACCCCTGTTGCCCAACAATCTATGTAGAAATCTTGGAAATCTCCAGTCGGGGGAACCCGCCACACCTGCCACACCATTTCCTTTGCCTACAACCCTAAGTATTAGAAAGTATTTACAGCAAGCCTACGTTTGCCTCTTCCAATAGAGAAATAATGAAGATGGGGCACTCTGTGAAGAGCTTACAAAAGTTTAGTCTAATGGTGAGTAGAGGAGGGAGACAGTGCAGTGAATGAAAGAAGCCTTTCTATGTGCCGAGGACAAGAGATACAAAGAGGACGACATTCCTGTCTGAGAAACTCAAGCTCTGGCTTGGGGGGAGGGGGACACCCATGAAAGACACAGTTCAGTGAGAGCAGCTGATGAAGGCACGGGAGTTCTGACTAGGGGCTTCAAGGGCAGAGAGGGTCAGCCAGGGACAGAGGGGAGAGTCTCTCGGTGGGGACAAATCCTCCCACGGCAGGCAGGCATCTATGGGTACTGGGGCCTGGGTAGTCAGTAAACAGGCAATAAAGGTGGGGGACGGAAGATGGAGGGCTGAGCCCAAAGTCAGGAAATCAAATCTGCCTCAGACACTTGCTAGCTGTGTGACCCTGAGCAAGTCGCTTAACCTGTTTGCCTCAGTTTCCTCATCTGTAAAATGGAGGCAGTAACAGCACCCACTTGGCAGATTTGTGAGGATCGAATGGGAATAATAACTGTAGAGCTCTTAGCACAGAGTCTGCCACATAGCAGGCACTACAGGAATATGTGCCATCATTATTAGCCAAGCATTTATCCAGCACCTCCTATGTGTGAGGCACTGTGCTAAAGCACGTGGGGGGGGGGGGGGTATAAAAAAAAAAAAAAGCTTCTGCTTTTTCTCACAATCTATATGCAGACAACTATATGCAGGTGATACACATCTGAAAACCCTGCAGTCTGGAGTATCTTGGCAGGGTGGGCAACCTGGGCCTCCAGGCCACAGGTGGCCCTCTAGGTCCTCAAGTGCCATCCTTTGACTGAATCCAAACTTCCCAGAATAAATACCCTTAATAAAAAGATTTGTTTTGTAAAACTTGGACCTCCGTCAAAGGGTGACACTTGAGGACCTAGAAGGCCACATGTGGCCTCGAGGCCTCAGGTTCCCCATCCCTCTCGTGAATGAACAGCCTGGAAGCCAGTGTGGCAGGTGAACACAGAAAACCTATTAACAACCTTCTTATACTCTGGCAAAACCACCCAGCATTAAACGCTTACATGAAGTTTTTTTTTTAAATGCTTCTCAAATATGGATCTGCATGTATACATACGTACATGTGCGCACGCACACATACACACGTCCTCATGCTTCTTTTCTAGAGCAGCTAAAAAAAGGTTTACTACACTGAAAAGCTGCCAGACTCGGCTTAATTACAAATGACAACAGATGATAGAACATACTTCCCCTTCCCTCCTTAGTTTAGTAGACAAATGGGACATTATAGATTCAGAACACCAGACTGCATAGAGAGCAAAGAGTTGTATCTGCTGATTTTCCTTAACTGTCTTCCTCCATTACAGAAAAGAGGGGTCAACTTTGTGTGCGTTCATGTGTGTTGGAGGGGAGGAGGGTGTGCGAAGCAGGCTGTAGGGGATATTAGGTAATGACTGATGTAAAAATACAAAAGGCATCAATGAAAAATGGATTCTCAGTCCTAGTGTTTACTTCTGATTACTCTGACAGTCATTCCCCAGCATATGTGGGTGGGAAGCAGACTTAAGGAGTGAGAAGCAACCCTCAAGATTACAGTGTCAAAGAAGCTGATGGATTCAGGGAAGGGAAAAAGAGGATGGTGTCCTTAAATTTGGCCCACTGTAAGCCAGATTTTCTGTTAAATGCAATTACTTAGCATTTAAAAACAGAGAGGGAACATGGGTGCACAGGTGAAGCTAAAGTCCGGTGGTCTCTGAGGCTTTCATCCTTAAGTAGATGAGCCGTGGGATTCCACACCTGCTAAAACTTATCTCTTACTGCATTAATTAACCTGGGTCTTTTTTCAGAGTCATCAGGGAAAATTGCAAAAACTCTAAGGAAAGTGTTAAAACCCTTGGGTACCTTAATTGAGCACCAGAAGAGAGGCCAAATTAGAACCAGCTAAGGAAGATCACCTGGCTTACCCTATGGATTGTTGGGTGAGTTCTTAGCCCACCAATAAAACTGACAATAACTATTAGATTTGCTATACTATGAATCTACAGAATAATTACTAATATATTTAGAATGCGCTACAGAAGGTTAAGTGGAGGTAGATCAATTCATAGTTAAACCACAGGTGTTGCTAATCACCCTCTTTATGGACTATGAAACAAGTAAATTTTCAGTATTGATAACAACCAGAAAGCTATAAACACAAAGTTTCACTTTTAAGTCCATGAGTTTCAGAAGTAGAAAACTGACCTTTTTCTTTCTATGAGGAGGTTTCCTAGTAGGACCTTTGCAAAACAAAGCTCTAACAGACTTCCATCACTAACAACATATAAGAGACACCACTGAGTACAGACCTTCATACTCTGTGTGGGCTCACAGACAAGAAGTATGGGTACTTAGTGGAGGAAGCAAACGTCACACAAACACACAAGTGAATGAGACATTAGCCAAAAGTGATGAGGGAAGGCGAGACCCACCGAAGGAGGAGTGAGGCTTTGCAGAAGTTCAAGAACAGTTCAGGGTTCATTTAGGCAGTCACAAAGCAAATGCTGACTGATTTTTTAGGGTTATAGGATCACAGTTAGAGCAGAAGAAGGCCTTAGGTCAGCGGCCGCAAGAGCCCACACGTCTGGTGATTGAACCGGGATCCTGACCCAGTGTGCTCCCGAGCTCCGGTCTGCAAAGCCTTCAACCTTCCCCACATGTTATGTCAGCTGACTCGACAGAACTATTGGGCATTTCTCTGGAAGATGGAAGCTTAGAGGGATGACGTGATTCCCAAGGTCACAAGGCTGCTAAGCTGCAAGGCCAGATTTCAAACCTAAGCCTTCCCAATCCAAGTTCGTTGATCTTTTCAGAACAAGTTGCTTGAACTAATTTTACATTGTTTTTCCTTTTAGAAAAACTCATGACAATCTGTTACATCATTTCAAACAGGAAAATGATACAAATGTCTGACTGGAGAATGCTATTAGGTATAGGTATGAAGAAGGGATCATAAAAATAATAATGCCCATGTTGACAGCTTACAAAATATTTTTAAGCAGTATCTTCTATTTCACCCATTTAATTCAAACAGAGAGGAATATGAGGAAAGACCTCCAATTCAATAAAAATATTTTCCTAAGATGACAGATTTAAGCCATCAGTCCACCAACATGGACTCCCCCCAACCCCCACATACATCCCAAGTGCCCAACTTACAGATGAAGAAAGAATCCCAGATAGGGGAAATGAGTTTTTCATAGGGTCACGGGATGAGACATAAGTGGGAAGGGCCCTTAGAGGGGACCAAGTCTGAGAACTATACACATTGCTATTAATGCTGAGCAAAATTAGGTTCATAACTTACCTAAAACAAGTTGTTGAAATGTCTGGATGAAGCCTATTTCTGAAGCACAAACTATTCACAACTTGCCAACCTAGAAGTCATCCAGCGCTGTGTCCTAGGGATCCGTGGCTGACCCTGTGCAATTCTAGTATTTTCATCAATGACTTGGAAAGCATAGATGGCATACTTATTCTATTGGTAGATGACACAAAAGATCATAATAAATACAACAGAGGACAGGATTAAAATGGTCTTGATAGGCTAAAACATTTTGCTGCATCTATTAAGATAAATGCAAAATCACAAAATCAGGAGCCCCCCCAAGCCCAACCCAAACTCAAAAGGAATGTCCACTAAAACACACCTGAGAGTTGGTCAATCAGATTCTGCTGAAAACCTGCAATACGGGAGAACCCACGACTTGAAGCAGCTTCTCCCATGTTTGTATCACTGATTGTTAGGAAGTTTTTCCTTGATACAAAGACTAAATTTGCCTCTTTTGAAAATTTGCCCCCACTGTCAAAACCTCTTCCGCCTGAGAACCCTTCATGAAGCATGCTTCATATAACGTGGGCTATGTCAGACATAGCTCTCGTGTCCCAACGGTATCCCAAGTTCCTTCCACCCCTCTTCCCATGATGGCTTCAATGTCCTTGAGTCTGCAGCAATCCACTGGTCTCACCATATCTTTTGGAACCCAAGTGTAAACTTTACATTTATCACCACTGAATTTCATCTATCCTATCAAAATCTTGCATTAGGGGGGCAAAAACTCATTTTAATGTTCAATATAAAAGTGAATAAAAATATCTGTACCCTTGGTCCCAAGGATCACACTGCTGCTAGACTTACTCCAAAATCAGTAAGAGAGGTCCCATACCAACATGTGGGTGGAACCCTTTCTGGCAGAAAAAAAATAGATGCAGGGATCTACATGGCTTAGTGAGTCGTGTGCTGGGTCAGGGACACCTGAATTCAAATCCAACCTCAGATACTTAATAGCTACAAGATCCAGGACAAGTTCACTTGTTCTTTCTTGGCCTGTTCCATCGGTAAAATGAGGTATGTGTAAATACCTTATTAACTTTAAAAGCCCTACATAAATTGTCAGTTATTTGAAACCAAGTAAATAGCCATCAATTGGGAATGGATAAACCAACTAGGACATGGTAATATAACGAAACATTATAGCTCCAAGAAGACATGGATGAGAAATTCAGAGCAGGGGGAAAAGTACATGAACTTAGGCAGAACTCAGAACCAGAAAAACAGCCTACACAATAACAATGTAAAGTGAAATACCAAATAAACAAGACCAAACCAATCATGCCAACAAAGCTTTGGCACAAGAGAATCGAGAAAATCCATCTCCCTTCCCTTCATTAACAGAGGTGAAAATGTGGAATTATTGCTTATGTTCTCATATTCAATTATGTGTTTAGTTTTGCTTTTTTCCCCAAAATCTTTTAAACAATAGACGGTTTGCTGGGTTGAGGAAAGGGGAGGGATACATACTAAGGAAAAATGTGATTCATAAATCAAAACCAACAAAAATGTGTTTCTTTTTTTAAAGAAACAGGAAAAATAAGTGCCCATGTTAACCTACTCGGCATTAGAGCAGCAGGCACGAAACGCTAACAGCAAAGACCCTTTAATTCATGGGAGGCAGTCTATTCAGGAAGACCAACCCACAGCCCTACGAGCACACACAAGTATGGGTAATAATAAATAGGGTGAACTTGATCCTACTGCAAGGAGGCAACTTTCACCTGTCACACTAAGACTTGGTGAAATGAGATTCGTGACTGGACTATAGCTATGGAAGAGACTCATACAGCACTTTCTATGTCGATTTTAAGTTTCAGTCATTTGTCTATGTAACCTCGGGACAAGGCACTTACCCTGAGACTCAACGTCTTCATCTGTAAAACCAGCACGAAGTTTAACAGGCTGAGCAGCGCTTTTCAGGACAAATGCCTCCTATAAGCTTAATCCTGTCATTTACCTTGCTCATAAAGGATTACGTGAAATCTTCTGGGGGAAATCCTGTTTGAGCATTTTGCCTAAATTCTTAATAATTTTGCTGTTTCTGTAAATTTAAACTGCAATACTAGAAAATTCAGATTTTTGACTGGTGGTATCTGAAACAAAAGCAAGAGCAAGTCGGGTCCTCCAGTCTAGTCCCAGCAGCCAAGTCTTGACGTGGGGCTTGTGCCCTGAATCAACCAGTTTGGTTACGAGAGTAAGGACGGTATTAATGGAAAAAGCAAGCATTACACTTTGAGTCAGAAAGGATCACAAAGGATCTCACTGGAGACACTGTGTGAACAAGGCGAAGTCCCAAGCTATGGAACCTCCACCTCAATCAGTAAAACAATCAGAAACTACTACCTGGATAACTGACCTCACAGAACCTGTTAAGAGGTCCAAAACAACAATGCACACAGACCGCTTGGAAGCAAATCTCAAAGTGCTGTAACAGTTGTTGTTCCAGGATCTAGTTTCCCAGAATGTAAGAAAGAACCCGTTAAGGGGGAGCACTGCGTAAAGGCTGCGATTATCACTATGTCTTGAGCACGCCGAAATGAGGTGGTTTAAATGATGCAATCTTGATAGTAAGTGGCTCCTGCCAGGATGGTTGGCTGAAGGGGAAGAAGGCTGCCCAACACCCCCCACATCTACTCTTAGTAAAACCCTTTAGTTCTTAGCAGGGCAAAGATCAAGAAATCTAATGAGAAACTTTCCATCCCAGAACTGAAGCCCTGGGTAACAGGAAAGGGGGGCCCCTCAGCCCAAGGGCTCTTAAGGTCCCTCACAGTGTCCTGAGAAATGAGAGACTTAAAAAAATCCAAGAGGTCTAACTCTGGGGAGAGATCAGATCAAGAACCCAGAGGGGACCCAGGACCAGACCAAGCAGTCCCCACCCAAAAGTGCAATAAGGGGCAGAACCTGGCCTGAACACAAAGCCCCAATTCAAGAACTCAGGCTGAATAAGATGAGTAAACAAGAGTCCTTCCTGCATGAAAAATTATTGCAAATGGTTCTAAATACTTCAACAGGTCTTGAGCCCATCATATACTGTCTATAATATGGTATATTAAGTGATTTATTAAAACTCAGACACCAAGAGCCAGTTGCCTTCAGTACCCTGTTTCAGCAGAACATGTGTAATGGCTACATATAAAATACGTAAGAACAGCTATGGTTTATTATACATTAACCATCTCTACAAGTGTGGAAATTAGCAAGGGAATTTGTATACTGAGTTTTTTCTGAATTCAATCTGTTACAGTTCATTCTACACAAGGCCACTATGTACCACTAGTGATAAAGGTAGGATGAACAGTTAAGACTTCTAATGCTCAAGATTAAATGAATTACAACTGAACTTCTATCCATTAAGTGGCAAAAGCACCTGCTGCTTTTATTTCAATGTTTAAGTATGGTATTTATTTTCTGTATCTTTGAAATGTCAAAATCTCAAATCTTCAGTCTCAAACATATTTAACAGGATGTTTTTATTCCCTGCTAAGATACAACAAGAAAAAAAAATTTCTAATAACATGAATTGGAAGGGGAAAAAAAATGCACTCACTCAGTAGTTATGGTTAATGCTTTTCCTTAAGACCAAACTGTATTTTGGAGGTCTCTCATTCTAAAAAAAACCTCAATATTCATGACATTCATTATAACATGGTGGCTACACTAACTCCCAATTATATTATGAAATTCAGAAAAACTAAAGCAAACTAAAATAGGCCCAGCTTTTATAGAGATCACTATCAAAAGTTTCCCTACCTCAACCTCCAAGCATAAAAAGTCTTCACAGGGAGAAAGAGTGTTTAAAACTTATGGAACCAAATGTAATCAATCCCTTTTTCAAGGATCACTCCTCCATTCCAACCCCTCCCCCACCATTAGAGTTCAAACATTTATTGCTTTTAACCAAACTGTACCATTAACAAGGATTAAGAAAAAGAAAAATCAGGCTCAAAGATCCATATACATTTCCATTTTATTGAATTTGTTAACGTTACAGGGTTCTTGCACTGCCAAAACCATGCCTGAGAATTGAAATAACGAAATAAGGTACAATGGACAGTCTCATCTACCCATCATACAGTATACTAAAACTTGATTAATGTGCATTTTGACAATTTCACAATCTCTTAAAAATGTTATAACAAGAGTTGGGATTAAAATCTACTGCAGGTCTTCAAATTTCTAGTACGATATGCCATTAAATAACACTTCCAAATAATCATCTCAGTTCATTCCTCAGTAATATAATCCAACAAGACACTGCTGGCAAAGATGCATACTTTTCAGGGAAAATAGATGGCTCGAAGTCCAAGAATTCTATTTAATTCTTTTACTAAGGTTTTTGGTTCCCAAATGAAGTCTTCAGTTCCTCTTTTGAACACCCAGCTCCTTCTGGGCTCAGCAACTTGTCCAGGCACACCTCTCTAAGAGGCCAGGGAGCTGGCAGGGGCTGCCAAGAAACACTGTCAGGAGCCCTTCTAGGAGTCAGAAGGGGATTTCGGCATCTGAACCCCTACGAGGGAACCTGCTGCTTTCTTTCACATCAAGGAGACTGTTTTACTCACCTACTTGCTCCACTCTTGTCAATGGCAAGTCTGCAACTCCTGAATTTGGCATTGAAATGTAATATAGAGAAACCCAGACTCTGTGCATCAAGTGGTCACATACCACTTTGCAATATTTGTACTGAATCAAAATGACAAAACTAACAAAGATGAAACAGAATCTGATTAGATGGAATGAAACTTTCACACCATAGGCAATAACTGTGGGTGGTTGTCAGGTCCCACTTAAGGACTAAGTTACTGGACTGTTTAACCTGGAGTTACTGAAAACTGAAGTGCTATGTCACCTGTCTTTTGCCCCATTCTTTCCCCCCACCCCTACCCCACCCCCAAACCACTGAACAGCCAGAGACAATCCAACAGAGCTAGTCAGTATAATCACTGCAGCAGTAAGCATCCTGACCTTGAAAAGGTTGGGGATAAGTGTGGCATCTGAGAGTCTCGTCAAACACCACACAATTGGTCAGTACATGTGAAACATCAGGAAAGCTTTTGCACACCCACCAAGCTTCTGATTAAGATTTACTCATGTTGTTTTGAGTTGAAAAAAATAAACTCACAGGTGATTGAATACCTCTACTCTAGTAGTAAAAAAAGGTTTCAATCCCACCTGCTAGATACCAGTACTCTTGTCAAATACATACTGTACAAGTTAAAGACCTGGTGATTAGAGGCTTTAGCAGCACCTGAAGTCAAGCCTTGGCATCCACTGCTCTTTAAAGGCTATGGAGTTCCAGCCCCTTGGGGGTGGAAATCAGGTTATGAAACTTATTTCACAATCCCTCTTAACAGATGTTTCAAGTTACTCAACCAAACATTATGCTCTGTTCAAAGAACTTAGATTCTAAGTCAAAGCAAGGAAGGCCTTGTTGGCGGAAAATACAACACATGTGCTATCCAAATAAAAATGGCTAAAAAGAAATTGGACCATTCAACCCCTACCCCACCCCCCCAATCCCACTTTGTACATCAAAGTGTGGTTAAATTGAAGTTTCTCGTAACCTCAGAATATGGCTACAGCTAAAGGGTTAAAAAAAAAAACCACACAGCTCTGCATGGGTTTATTTGAACAGTTCTTTGAGAGTGGTACTGGTATGTCTCAGGAAAAATTGTGTATAGCCACAGCTACTAGAGAAAGTATTCCCTAAGGATGGGGCCCAGGACAGGTTAATTAAGGTCACTTAAATCTTTGTCATTTATAGCAGATCAGAACCCAAATCGCTGACTTTTGCAGGATTTCTGATAGGAATCCAGTAGAGCTGGTTTCAAGTTTCACATCACCACTTAATAGCTGTAACCTTCTTATCCAGAAGTTGTGATCCACATGGTGTCCACAATGAGTGCAGCAAATCTGAGGTAGTCAACCCTTACGAAGGCTCAGTATCTGAACATAAAAAGATTTCGAAATGACCACTGGCTGCAGGTTTTTGTTTTTTTTGTTTTGTTTGTTTGGTTTTTTTTTTGGCAGAGTAATTATCAAAGAACACTGGTGAATCTAGTTCAAGCAATTTATAACATTGAGAATCCCCTCACATCCAAAGGTGTACAACACTTTAAGCTTCCACAGGGCAGCAGTTCAGCCGATTGCTGATGTCAAACAGTCTGCGTGTGCTACAGGAGATCCGGCAGACATCACAAGGCGGGTGGTTGTTCATGGCCGTTAGCTGGAGTTTAGTTACCTTAGTAGGAGGGTTATCAAAAAACCATTCCTTAATTGTAATATGTGGGCAGCTTTACTGATCCCCCAGCACAGCATACTGGTTGTCTAGATGCAGTTTAAGTGCCTGGTTTTTGGAAACCTCATCCCTACCTCTATTTCTGTGTCTTACTACTTCAAAGCTCTTCTCCATTTCTTTATCCCTAAGGGAAAAGAAATGGAATCAGTAAATATCTCCACTAAGATAGTTTTGAAAATAATCTTCCTTGAAAAAACCCACCCCAAGAAGAATCTAGGGGGGGAAGATGGATGCCATGAAGTTAATATAGCTCCTTTAAAAAGGCTTTGCAGTCATTTTTAGAATTGGAGTAACCTCTTGATATAAAAATAAAAGGTTTCAACTAAGCAAATCACAGAATTGTTTTGTAATGTGGCCCTATCTTTTAACATAGTGATCTCTCCTGCAGTAGTTAACTACAGATAATTCAGGGCTAGTTTAAAAACAATCTAAAATTTGCTATTTGACATGTTATCCCTTTGAACTATAAATGTATACTACCCTTTCATCAAAGTCATGAAAGTCAAACTAAAAACTTGACTAAACTTCCAGAAGTTCCATCTCACAGAAATGGGTAGGATAAAGGGGGGAAAAAAAGGGGTGGTTGTGGGAGGTGTGGGGAATGGCATATTCAAATATAAGGAAATGGTTTTTTTTAAGAGGATAATGCTGAAAGAACCAGGCTAAGTGAAAGATCACTCCCAAAACTGCTGTGTTCTTAAAGAGAATAAGGCAAGACAACAGCCTGGACCTGCTTTCAAAGCCACCCGCTACCATTCAGAAGCAGCACTAACACTTGATGTAAACTGAACACATTTCACCACTTTTTTTTTGTTGGTGGAGCAAGTACACAGTTCCTAAACAAGATTTTAACTGTTTCTTGAGTAATACAAATCCACAAGACATTTTTAAGTTAACTGCTGAAATACAAGTTTATCATGCTTATAACAAGACACTGCTCATTTATGTTCACTGAACACACCTAATCCATCTAATGACATTTTAACTTGCTATATAGTATATGTGGGCCAGGTGGAAGAAATGAAGTGCTATTTCAAGAACATGAGACCTTTTCTACATCCTTTAAATTACCCTTGCTAAAATGAAGTGAGTTTTCCTTTAGCTTTCTCCCACCCTTTCCTTACCAGGGCCCATTTCCTTTCTCCTGGATGTATCTTATGCCCAATTCTTTCTTAGTGATCAACTAACCCATTAATTAACTAAAATAATAGTAATAAGCCATTTTTATCTCTCTTCCTTGGAGGAAGAGGCATGAATAAATTAAAAACTTGGAAATATCAAACATATCTCAAACTTTCCAAGATTATTTAAGTAGCTACACTTACTTCCGACTTTCTACATGCTTGGCAGTGGACTGCAATGATGGGAACTGTGTATCGCTGTATATTTCTGGTGGTCCTTGTGGTGTTTTCCTCGTTGAAGTCACCCTGGCACCAGGAGGCCTGTATACACCACCAGTCATAACTGGTTCTGGGGTTTCTGTAACTAACAACACAAAATGATTTGGTGAAAAAACAAACTTACAGCACAGCAAAATACTTGAGTCCTATCTCCCTATCAACTACATGAAACAAGAAATGCCTAACATATCTAGGTAAGCTCTAAATAGGAATCATCTAATAAGAATTAATTCCATTTTGGACTATGTGCATTGTTTAAAACAGGCATAAGCTAACCTGCCAACTCTAAGAGAAAGAATACTAAACATATACAAGACAAGGACTAGCTAGGGTCCCCACTACTCTGAGCAAATTGAAATACTACACAAAGTACTGTAGGTCATTTACCTGTCTAGACTTCTGCTCAATTCATTCTTAAACAATGAAAGCAAAATTACCTAACTTGTATGTTAAATAGAGAGCAACTATTACAATAAATGCATTATGATTTACAGAAGTAAAATGAGTAAAAATCTTTTGCTCACAATAGACTCAAACAGAAATTAAGAGGGATGAGGAAAAAAAATAACCTTTGTGACTTTCTATGATGGTAAAAATGAATATACTTTAGTCACAATGAATTTTGATCAACAGTAAACCCTCCCTTAGGAGCCACTGTTAACATGTATACTTTAATAATTACAGATAAATAAAGCTTACTTATTATTAAGGCTTATTTTCATTACCAAAATAAACATACTATCCTACCGGCTTCTGCTGAATTAGCAGCAGAACTGAATTTTTAAGTGGATTTCTGATTAAAACAGTTCAGTAGCTAGTTCACTTATAGAATTAAAAACATCTTACAGAAATAACAGAAAAGCATTTTTCTAAGGATTGACTATACCAATATACCCAAATATAGTAAAAGGCACAGAATTCCCAAACTATATGTAGGACTTTTATATTAGGTCTTCTGCAAAGTGACACAAACAAACGAAATTCAAGAGCTAAAGAAAAACCCACTTAGATAACTGAGGCTTAACTTATTTAATCATGCTTTAACTTGAGAAAAAAATCTATTACCAATACTTGGAGCAGGTGCTTGAACAGGAGCTGTTTTATTCCAAGGACCAGATGATTTTTCTATGCCACCACCACCAGCTTCTTCCCAGTTATCCCCTGGATCTTCTCTCTTCTCATTATCATCTTCTTCCTTTTCACTATTAGAAAATAAAGGTATATATAATCTAAGACCAAAAAGAATCATCAGGAATAATTTAGACAAGTTAAAAAGTTTAGTTGCTGGTAAGGGTAATTAATTTTTAATTAATACAGTAGTAAATTAAATACAATTTAATTTCTTCAGGCTTTGGGGAAAAAACCTGATGTAAGCTTCTAATCAACAGATACACTACAAAACCATCTAGTCATCTTTTTTTGGGGAAAGAGCAACCTATGATGAGCTAGTGAACAGTAGATGGGTTAGGCAGAGGGGCTGTGCCTGTGTTTTTGAACAGCAAGGACTTCCGAATGGTATTTACCTAAGATAACAGAGAAAGGGGGGTAGGTTGGGGGAATGATGGAGGAAAGTAAAGGGCAAGCAGGGAAAAGGGAAAGCAGGATGGAAAACTGGATAGAAACAAATTTAATTCTGCTTCATTTGTCAGGTAATCCCTAAAACGTCCCCTAGGAAAGTACTATTGTTAGCCTTTTCCAATGAAAACCTGGAGTTCTTCTCAAGGACAATACTCCCGAGGCAACACTGAACACTGAACTTTGAGAACCCTGGGTCTGGGGTCCAGCCCTCCCATCAGCTCTAGCTGTGACTGACAAATCTCCCTAAAACACTCTCAGATGGAACCTCTGAATCTAAATCCTCCTCTAAAGTCATCATTTCACCTGAGCCTCAACTTCCTCATTTCTACAATGAGGATAATGCCTATGATACCCTACCACACAAGATTACAATTACATACAGGCATCTCCCCAAAGTCTCAGTGCAGTTTTAACCAACTCAAGCACATTACACACATATCCTGCATATGTAATGTGCTACAGACTTTCAAGTGCCACACTATAACGTATGTAATTCTAGGTTTCCAGTAAGAATTTTAGAAATGCCTAAAATTATGCTTTTACCTTTAAAATCAACAGATCTCCGATCCCTCTGTCAACCTTATGAGCAATTTTTAAATACAGTTTTAATAAGTGGGGTACTTTATGCAAATAGGAAAAACTAATCTAAAACACCTAACCATTAAAAAAATACAAAAACATTTATACAACATTAAAGATGAAGAAACTGAGGCCCACAGGTTACCACTCTCCTAAAACATAAGAAAAAGCCCTCATTTTGGCAACAAATCTAAAGCTTTAAAAAAGACCTCATAATCATAGCCATCTCCCCTCCTCTTGTAAAATATGCACACCGGCAAAAACACAGGACTTAAGTCAGTTTCTAGTTCTAGTTTCAGATCTTTTCCGGGGACAAAAAGAGAATCTTTAATATGTCTGTGCCTTTCCTAGAAAATGAAGCAACTGACCCTCTTAAGGTCCCTTTGTAGCACTAATGTTCTATGAATAAATTAAGGATTATAAAACAGAAAACAAACCTCTTTAAATACTTCAGTACTTCCCTATCAAGTCACTAACTTGTATTTTTACACAAATTTTTCTCAAAGTTGAATTGAGGGCACTCAGCCAATTATACCCATGTTATCAATTGGCAGCACTTAGAGAAGACAGGCAGTAGACAAGGTTTTCCTTGGCTCCCAGCTTGAATCTGGCCCATAGTCCCTCTTTTCTCTTGGCTACAGCCAGTAAACAGGGTTGTTGGCTCAGGAAGCAGGAATGATGGAGAGGGAAAGGTTAAGCTGAGGACAGAGGGAAAAGAATGGAAGAAAGTAAGAAAGAGAAAAAGGGATGAGAACCTAAGGGGAATCTCTGAGGACTATAGCAAAGAGACCGACAATTTTACAAAAGACAAATTTCCCAAACAGTTCCAAGCAATGGCACCCTCACTTGAACAGTATATGGTCTCAAGGGGATTTTCAAGGAAAACACTAATTTGGACAAAGTTTTAAATGAGTCTGTTAAATTTTTTTTTAAGTTAGTCTCACAACTTTATGTAATCGTACTTTGTCCCTAAAATAATGGAAAACAACAAGAGTGTTTTTCAAGCTATTATGGAGCAAACTACAAGACCTGTCAGGCAGATGGAAAATCTTTATTTCCTGGATTGTTATTACTCAGCAGTGTGTTCCTGTGGCTACTATTAAACCAACTCTTTGAGATTGAAGAACACTGTGAAACAATGTGAATGATCAAAGGGAAGAAAAATTAAGAGCAAATAAGGGCATTCTTAACCCTGCCTTAA
This sequence comes from Vombatus ursinus, assembly GCF_900497805.2. Lineage (NCBI taxonomy): Eukaryota > Metazoa > Chordata > Mammalia > Diprotodontia > Vombatidae > Vombatus > Vombatus ursinus. The sequence goes on from NW_020954577.1 coordinate 26,296,882, forward strand.
AACACTGGGGTGCCATGACTGAGAAATGGCTCAACAAGTGCCGATTGTGACAAGTGACTACATTACTGTGCTGAAATTAATCAATAACAAATGAAAAGCATAAGATGGACTTAGATGAACTGATGCTAAGCAAAGAAAGCAGAGCAAGGAAAATACATAGTGATTACATAAATGTAAATGAAAAGAACCACCACAAGTGAAAGATGTTGTGAAATTATATAGCTTGGCCCCAAGAAGACATAAGAAACTTGCCTCACTTCCGTGGGGGTTGGGTGGAAGAGAGCTAACAGGTGTAGATCACTGCACATCAGATTTCTTCATTGTATTAATCAGATTTATTTTTTTCTTCTCTAAAAATTACATGAAGTGGCTTTCTGGAAGGCAGAGGTTATATAGGGGGAAAATAAAAGCCATCAATAAAAATATTTTTCTTTTCCTTTTTTGGGGAAGTGAGGCAATTGGGTTAATGACTTGCCCAGGGTCACACAGCTCGTGTCCAGTGTCTGGTCTGAGGTGGGATTTGAATTCAGGTCCTCCTGACTCTAGGCCAGGTGTTCTATCCACTGAGTCACCTAGCTGCCCCAATAAAAATATTTTTAAAAAATATTTTGGTAACAAGATGAGATTGTGGGGCTTTCTTGAGCTTTTCTAGCTCAAAAGCCCTATCTGAGAAGGTTAATATAAAAGAGACCAAGTGGATCCCTAATAACACCAAGTTGGTTCTAAACACACATACACACACACACTTAAAAAAGAAAAAACTTTGTGGATCAAAGTAGCCCTACTATCTCATCTCCACCAAAATATTCCCTTGAAAGCAATCAATTGCTCAAATGAAAGTGGATCTTCACTCTTAATTTGTTACAATATAGCAAGTGCTATAGGGACAAGAAATTTAAACAGTATATATAGCACAGTGTCTCATTACCTGAGTATGATTAAGAAAGGCAAAACAGCAGTATCAATTCAAACCCACTTTATCAAGTTTTATATTGTAGTTACATGTTTGTAGCAAATGAAACCGTGTTTACAGTAATATTATTTCTCAGGAAGTTAGGAATTATAATTCCAACATTCTGTTAGAGTAAGCCAACTATGTCCACTGATGCTATAACCAGGACACATTAAGTCAACTGTCTTCAAGCACTAATGGCTATGGCCGAAACCAAGCCTCCAATCTTAGGGTGACAAGCCTTTCTGAATTGAGCTCAGCTGATTCTTGAAATGACAAACACTCTACGCAGTGTGGGATCAAAGTCTGAGATCTGTGGGGTCACCTCCACATTAGGAGGTACCAATTGAAGGCTTTATACACATCATCCTGTTGTTTCTTGACAGACCTAAGTACTACTATCTTATTATTTTTCTACATTTTTAGAGTAAAATATATTTTAATCTTCTCTTGATGACTCATGATAGTCATCACAAACATCAATTCCTGTATTGCAATGTAACAGGCTGGTTGTGGCTACTCAAGTCACAACTTCCATCCCAAAGCCCCAGACTCTTGAGTTCCTAGTTTTGATTTGGATAATCTGCTTTCTCCTACTATCAGCTTGCCTGGCCTCTAGCTACACTCACTGCCTTCTGATTGACTCATCTAGAAAACCAGAGAGATGTTTGTCAGAGCTGGACCTTTAAGAGTAATTCTGTGCAAGCATGCCTTATGCTATGGGCATCTTATTTATAGCTATATAATGATAGCTATTCCATTAAATCTGGTTTAGCTTAAAAATATGACTTCTAAAATTCCCATCAAGTTAGACTATGCTTCCTGAGGACAGAAGACTCTTGCCTCCTTTTGTATCCCCAGCACTAAAGTGCCTGACACATGGCAGAGGCTTGATAAATGTTTACTGAAAGTTCTAAGGCAGAAGAAGGAAATGGAGTATAGAGTTAGAGAAATGGAGTGTAGAGCTGGTCAAAGAGTAAAGAGCCAGAGCTGTGACACAGACTTTTAGTGAAAAGTTCTTTAGGGCCTGTGATAAACAGGTCTCTCCCATCATCCTCTTTCCCAAGATGCTCATAAACCAAAATCTCACACATGACAAATACATGACTCCAAACGACCAAAGGAAAGGTCTGCTTAATTAACACCCCTTACAATTTATTTGTCCTTTAGTCATGACCCCATGGATCACAGCCCTACTCACCTCCACCATCCCTCAAAAAAACTCTACACAGCACATCCATTGCTTCCATGACACTATCCCTCTCATCCTCTTCCTTTTGCCTTCAAATCTTTCCCAACATCAGGGTCTTTTCCAATGAGTCCTGTCTTCTCATGTGGCCAAAGTACTTAAGCTTCAGCTTCAACCCTTTACATTCAGACCCATTACAATGCACAATATTTAATACTTAGATCAAGGAATTGGAGCTTAAAGGGACCTTAAGACTAAAATAAATTCATCCAATGTCATTTAAAGTGTGGCCCACCCAGTCACATAGCTAGATAGTGGCAGACTCAATTTAATATATCCTAATGTGCTCATATTTACTTAACATGGGGAGGGACAGGCATTCATCCAGGCAGGGTATTTCAGATGTGAAGATCCCTCTACCTATCCAAGATGATAAAGCACCCCCCCCAAGCAGTCATCTTAATTCGATGCCCTGCTTTACTAAGGTCACAGGAGCAGTAAGTAACCAGCAAACCTGGCAATCAAAACTAACCAGTCAACTAACTCCCCTACCAGCAATCCAGCTCTAACTAGTCTTCTAAGAGAAGAGGCCCAAGATGAAATGACATTCCCATAGTCACACAAGTGACGGGTCAGAGGCAGACTCTGAAGGGGTTCCAACACCAGCCCTAGAACCAGGTATGATGCCATTCATCCTTCCATGTTATAAGCCCCACCTCCAAAATTCACATGATGACCAAAAAAATACAAACTAGCCAAAGCCTGAATACACTGCAATAAAATAGTCAAATAATGGCTAAAAGGACCTAAGTGAGCTATAGAAAGGATTCTTTATCCCAAGCTTTTATGCCAACACTGTATCTACCCTAGTGATATTGTACAGAATAATTTTCCTCATTGTAACTTGTCACATGATATATAAGTATTTGGGTATACTTATGGTTATCACTGGAAACATACCCCTACCTTACACTTGTGAAGATGCCTTTATATTTTCCAAAAGTTTATACACATTATTTCACTTATTCTTTAAAACCCTTTTGAGGCAGGAAGAGCAGGTTGTTAACCCCACTTCATAGATGAAAATGAGGCTGACATTCATATCATAAGGCACCGTAATTTGCAATAATTTAATGACAACAATCACGCTATACTACCCCTGTCCCTTCAGTAACTTAACATTACAAGTCACTAGGAGGGTTAGGACAATACCAACTCCCTACTAGTTAAGGCTGACCAAAGTCTCAATCACAAACCTATCAGAGTTGGGGGGTGTTATTTTTAAATGTTTAATTATCATCATCAAATCCCTATTTGTCTGGATAAATTGTCAGGCTTGTCCATACATTACCTTTTAGTGAGGGCTATTCAAGATGCAGTACTCAAAGCCACTGATGTAGTTCATCCAACTAAATAGATATCCCTATACTCATAGTACAAAAATAACAGAACTGGGAGCTAAGTGTGAGCCAGGCAATTATTAACCTGTTTTGCTGTTTTTACCAACATTTATCTTTTGCAACATTCCTTCATCTATAATATGCCAAACTTTTAAGAGTGGAACAATGTAGCAAAGGCACAAACCAGCATACGAAACTTAACTATTAAGAGTTAGGAACTTAGAACTATACTCTCTCTTCCCTAACAACATACTAACCAAATCAAGAGGGCCTTTGAGCCTATGATGCTGCTTAAAAAAAAAGCAGCAAAAATTTGTCCCAAAACTCTTCACCTGCCCCCCTTTTCCCCACCCAATGTTCTTTTCTCCCACTTTTTGCTCCCAAGTTGGAAGAAGCATTAGATTCCCAACACATTCCATCCAACAGTGTCCCTGGACTAACAATGTGTAATTGAGTTAACCTGTGCACCTCCCATCCAAAACAGAAACCCTTCCCCCCAAATAGTGTTTGCCCTGGTTTATATTAAGCCCTTTCCTTAGGAAAGCAGGTTAGATGGGTAACTGTCAAATTTTACTTGAGGACCCTTATGACTAAATGGAAGATAAGTCCTCATAGGCTTAAAGGTTTTATAAAAGATAAGGGTTCCTTGCCTATAGTGTTGGCTAGGAGTAAAATGGTAAAATGCCGAACCTGAAATTTCTACTCTAGCACAGCTTAAAGCTATAACCTGCTATGGAAAGACTGATAATAGCAAAAGTTGTAGTTCCTGGTAAAGGATAAGAATCTGCTCTGATACTGAATCTGGAATTCAGATTCAATAACCAGAATAATAAGCGATCTTCAGGCTTTAAAGATTCAGTGTCATGCTAATGAAATTTTTTCCCCCTTAATTTAGAGCTCTATCTTCTCTGCAAATAAGTGGCTTAGCAATAATCATACTCTCAACTGATTGAAACAAGAAATGGATGATTACAATTATAGCACCACTCAGGTCTTTCCCCAGAATCTTACACGTCAGCAAAGTCCACACAAGATGGCCTCGAATTAGTTTATCCCGTCAAGAGTCAATCAGCACCCCTCAAAGGCATGCACTGTTCTGAAGGAAACAGGCAAACCAATTTGGAGCTGAGTCTTATAGCAAAGGCTCAAGAACAAGGTTAGTTTCCAACAGCTGACATTTAAGGCTTGCAAATTATTTTACATGCATCATAGCTCATTTGACCTATACAGCAGATATAAACTGTTCCCACTTTACAGATAAAGAAAAAGGTGGTGAGTGGTTAAGCACAAACACAGAAGCATAGCCAGAATACTTTCCCAATCCCAGGACTCTATCCACTTAAATACTCAAAACACCCAACAAATCAGAAAGAGCTGAAAGTAAAACTGTTAAGATTCAACTTTAGTTAAGTGTTTTAACCTTCTAATGAATAACTTTATAGTTTGTAAGGGCATTTTAAAACAAATGGCATTTCCTATATAATTAGATGAAGGCTGATGCTTTACTTTGGTAAAAGGGGCAAATCTGTGACAAGAGCTTTTTACTCCCAAAAGTTTTATTGAAAAACAAGTTTAAGATCAATAAACTACGACCTCTAAGATTAAAAACTGGGTTTATAGTTAAGGAAGCTAACATTTACATTTTCAGTGAGGGGGCCACAAGTATTCTTAGCGTGTAGACTTCAAAAGGAAGACCAGTGAACAATATTATGAATCTTTTACACAGTCACACTGACGGAAATTTCCCCAAATGAAATGTCTTGTTTCTACCTAGAGAAAGAGAATATTGTAGTTTTCTTTAACTTAGTAACTCATCAAGGATATGTCTAAAATCTATGACTACTTATTTAAGTTACTAGAACATACAGGTTTTAGCCATGTTGACTCTCAGGGACCCCATGGAGGTTTTTTTCTTGGCAAAGTATTGGGAGTGGTTTGCCATTTCCTTCTCCAGCTCATTTTATAGGTGAGGAAACTGTGGCAAACAAGGTTAAGTGACTTGCTCGGGGTCACACAGCCAGTCAGTCTGAGGCCAGATTTGAACTCTGAAAAAAGGAGTCTTCCAGGACTCCAGGGCCTGTGCCCAGAACTTACATTAAGTAGACTAACTCAGATTTAATGTCCAAGTTGATCAAGTTTATTCAGGAAAAAGGGCAGCAACAAACTACTTTAGATATCACAAATAGTGAAGGCCTAACAAAAAATCAACTTATTTCCTAGAATTTCCAATACTGATAATGAGGGTCTAAATTAAGTTAACTTTCCAAAGAACTTCAGAATTTGGTGGCTTTTTCCTACAGCAGCAATGGAACACTGAGGAAACAGGAAAGATTTAACTTTGATACACACAATCCATTAATGCCTCCATGTCTGTTTCTAAATCAGTGTCATAATGAGAATTTAGCGCCTTTCTTATAGTGGCAATGAAGAGATAACTTTCAGATACACACTATATCCATTATTGCTTTAATGTTGGTTTCTAAATCAGTTTCATCATAAGACTGCTTTGGAATTTCTCTAAAAAAATGAAAACTGCAACACATCCCTAAAATAAACACCTAAAATATAAACTGTACCTTATCTGCATTGCTTGAACTCTGAGTCCACTGTAATCAATTTCTTTTTGCTCGAATTCTTTCCATTCATCTTCATCCTGAAAAACAAATACTGCTAATTAAAGTAATAGTAGAACCATTAAGAGTTTGAGATCATCTAGCCTTAAAACTGAGGTTCAGAGAAGGTGGGTCACAGACACTTAACTAGATTCCAAGGCTTCCTCCCTCCCAGGCCTAACCACCAACTTTGTGAACACTTTAACTGCTGCAAATACCAAGCCCGGGGAGGGTATCTCAAATATAACGTTCCTTAAAAGATAAAGTACTAATGGGACACCGACCTTGCTTGTTGCTTTTAGGACAAATATGTCTAGCAAACATTGTTACATCTAAGTGAAACTGGATTTTTTTTTTTCCGTTGGTCTGCTCTCCAAGTCCCTGAGCAAGAACAGAAGCGGCCGGTGATTTTGTGACTAAATTTATGCCACGCTACGAATACCCAGGAAAAGCCTCTAACGACGAAAAGGGGAGGCCGGAGTCCGGAGGTGGTCAATTGGAAGGCATCGCTTAAGTCGCCACATTCCGGAGACTGGGGGCTCCGATGGAGGCCCGAGCGGCCTCCCTCTCCAGGGTCACAGACTCCGGCGTGTTCAGAGCCACCCTCGCGGGCAGCAATCCACCCGGCTTCCGAACGCGGGAGGAAGGAGTAAAGGCGGGGCGGAGGCGGTTTCCTGGGCCGGGAAGGGGGCCCGGGCAGGAAGCCCGGCGGGCCCACGAGGCCTGCGGACACGCGCGTCACATGGACGCCTGGTGGCCCACGCCGCGGTGGCGGCCGAGGGGAGGCCTCTCCCGGGCCCGGACACATGGTCGGGAGGGGAGAGGAGGGCAGGAGAAGGGAGGGGACCCGCGCCCTGCCGCCCTCCCGCCCGGGCCGCCGCGCGGCCTAGGGCGGCGTGGCCGCCCGCTCTCACCTTGC
>NW_020954577.1:26304353-26360717 GCF_900497805.2 Vombatus ursinus
GGCGCCCGGGCTCGGCGGCGCTGGCGGGGCGGGCCCCGGCTGTCCCCCCTGCGCGCCGCCCGGCGGTGGTACGGTCCGCTCGACTCGGGCCCGCAAGCGGCTACGGCTCCGTGCGCACGCGGGGCTGGGCAGGCGGGGCGGCTCGGGCGTCCGCTGCTGCTCCCGCCGCGGCGGCTGCTGCTCCTGCCGCTGCTCCGGCCCCTGCTGCTGCTGCCAGCTCCTCAGCCAGAGGGGAAAAGGAAAGGGCGGGGGGAGGGGGCAGGAGAGAGCGAGACGCTCAACGTGCGGGGCGGGCACGGGAAGGGGAGGGTGAGGGCGGTAGAAGTGCGCACGCGCGCCCAGAGAAGGGAAAGGGAATGGGAAGGGGAAGGGAGAGGAGGAGGGAGGGCAAAAAAAAAAAAAGAGGCGGTACCTGCCCACTTGGCACCGCCCTCACTTTTGAAAGAGCCGACGGGAGGGAGAGGGGGAAACTCAGGGCTAGGGGAGAGACGACCAATCAGGTGACAGCGCGAAATGCTTAGAGGACAATCCCCGCCCCGGAGGAGGTGGGGGCGGAGAGGTGGGACTATGCAAATGAGATGGCTCCCTCCCGCGTGCGCCTCAAGTCCCAGAGAGTGTCGAATTATCTGATTGGCTACACGTTTGGATTTGAGGGAGGAAATTCAATGAACTGGGGAAGTGGGAAACCCGGTAGGAAAAAAAAAAGGCTATTTTCCGCCTCCGCGAGCGCATGCGCAGGAGGGTGACTTGCACGTGTGAGCGCTAGTCGAGCTCTGTTTTATGAGGCTGGGCGGTGACGTTCGGAACCTTCCTTTGGCCCTGGTCCTTTACCACCTTTGGGAGGAGACTGAAGGGCACCCGATGGCTTCTGGGCTTAGTGTGGCTGCTTAAAATTGTTAACAGTGACTCGAATAAAAGTTATAAAGGGCACGTTTGTGCAGGATGGGTAGCAGGGGACAGCAGGAACAGGACCCAAAGAGGTCTGGACAGAGTTCCCTAGGAATCTAATAGGGTGATATAAAGATGATAAATTCGTTTGCTTGGCCTCAAATAATCGATCATCACAAGAACAGGATACAGGAAGCAGATTAGATAGCGTTGTGGCCGTCAGTCAAGCGTTTTATGGAACCCCAACCGAGGAGCGAAGTGCAGAATTTGCAGAAAGACAAGTTTAGGCTTGATGTCAAGAAAAGCTTCTTAATGAAGAAAACTACAAGAAAACAGAATGGACCCCGTCCTAAGGAAGAGATGGCTTTCCTCTCCTGGAAGGTCTTCTTAAAGCAGAGTCTAACAGACCACTTTCCCTCCGGTGTTTTCATGGGGGTGCCTTTTGGGTATATACTGAACCAGATAGCTACTGAAGTCCCTGCTAAAATTCATGGAGTCTGTGAAATTCATTATTCATTGGATTTCTGGTTAGTGCCTTGTATAGTGTATCCGTAGTCTCCGGAGATAGAATGTAAGCTCCTTGAGGGCAGGGATGGTTTCATTTTTTTGTTTTTTGTGTGCCCCCAGATTGTTGCATAGTGCCTTTGCACGTAGTAGGTGCTTAATAAATAGTGCTTGCTGATTGACCTGGAAAGAGCACTGGATTAGAAACGAGGAGTCTTGAGTTAAACGTTTATTAAGTGTTCTTTTGTGTTATACTGTGTGATATGCAATAAGAATACAAAAATGAACCGGTTCTTGCCCCCAGAGCTTACGCTGACATAGGCACACCTGGACCACTCACCAGCCTGTGCCCTTCAAAGCTTATATATAAGCAAGGTATATCTCACTCTTACCTCTGACCTTGGATAGCCCAGTTTATAGCAGGAAGCCGCATAGCCAGAATTTGAACTATAAGCTAGGTTTCCCCTGATCATAATATATACTTGAAATGTAAAATGTTATCTCCCTCAACCAGCTGATTCTAAACTCCAGGAGGATGGGGATTAAGTCTTTTTTAATTTTTCTATTCCTCCCCAATACAATGTGGGTATGTAATAAATGTTTGCCACAGAGGATGTTGGTCCGTTTTGGCATTTGGCCATGATTTGATTGGTTCTCGGTTACCAAAGAACTGAGCTACACCTTTTGGATCTATAAAGATCTACAAAGCTAAGATTTAGTCACTTAGCCTCTCCATAATGAACTACACATTCTTTAACTCAAATGAAATAACATCTATAAAGTGCTTTATAAACCTTAAAGCAATCTACAAATGCTAGCTATTGTTATTACTCAAAAGAAATTAGCTTAATACATTTTTTAACACAACAAATGTGTGGGTTTGTTTTACCTGACTATGCTTTTTAGTTATGAGGATGTGTTTTTCTTTTTTTTTATTATTTATGAGGATGGGGGAAATGAAGGGGAGAAAGGGTAGCTAACAATAGGCTTACCAAAAAAAGTCATTGTAGTTTTTTAACATACAGAAAAGAGTAAATTTAGAGGGAAATTGACAAGCAGAACCACTTTGAAAGTTATGCTGACTTTATTATACTTGTAAAAAGAATAAGAAAAGCAAGCTGAATCTAATAGAAATGTACATTTTCACATAATCCTTGGTTTCTGTTCTTTGTATATGAAAATGTTCCTTTGTCAGAATAAAAAATTAAAATTTGCAGAAAAAATTACAAAAGAGAGCTCGATCTAACAGTTCAAATAGGAAGAACCAATGCACGAATAATGCCTATTTTCAAAATGTGAGTGCAGTGAGATGGCAAAGACAATGAAATAAATATGTACAGACATTGCAGAGGGACATTGAGCTGGTTTGAGAATTGGCTAGGATGAAGGGATGGAGTGGGATGTGAAATTGAGCATTGCTTCCAACATTTGCTTTCAAGATGCTTCCTGGCACAAAGACCCATCTATTCTCAACTTCCTTCCACCATATTTCCAATGATGACCACATATAAGACATTCCTATAAGGGATATTTTACGTCTTACACTGAGGTAATAAATGTGTATCGTCAGCAAAGGGAGTGGGCCCATCACATTAAGGGAAATGAGGGATAGATATCACATTGGTAATCGAGTACCATGTTGGTAGCCACAAAACATAGCAAGACCTAGAGGAAAGAAGGCCTCCAGAAGTTGTTATAAATCATCTATGGAAAGATCTATGAAAGAACTTGGACAGAAATCACACTCAGAAGTTAAGGGTGGCTGATGATTCTCATCCCTGCCCTCAAGTTTATATTCTCCATTTTTTTTTCCAGTATACACCTATGAGGCCAAATCACCATCTCCTCCCAACCATTTATCATATCCAGTAACCCTGGGTGTGTCCCAAAATGCCCCAGGTCACTTCCCTCTGTGACACAATCATACCTCCCCGTGATGTTATAAAGTCACCCAGGCCTCCATCCTCCTAACATCTGAATTATCTTTAATCAGAGAGTTGACAGCCTTATTTGAAATAGCAGATAAAAAAGATAAATGAAAGTTGGTCCCGCCCCTTCATCAAGAGCTTAAAAGCCCAGAAGGAAAAATAAAAGACTGCACAAATAAGTACATTAAAGTGTTTTTCTCCCAGTCTTCTGTTCCCATCATCAGTGTAATGGGGGTGATTCAATCATTAGATTCATTCAACAATTCATCTATTAAGTGCCTACTATGTGCTAAGTGCTAGAGATACTGAGCCCCAAACAGTCTTTGACTTCAAGTAACTTACATTCTATTGGGGGAAAGAACAAGAATATAAGTGTATGCAAAAGATATAAAGTAAATACAAAGTCATTTAGGGGGAGGAAACTGGAGGGCTCCTGGAGAAGGTGGCGTTCATCTCTCGGGCATTTTCAGTCTCTCCCTTTGCCTGGTTCCTATCTGCCTCCAAGCTCTGGTATCCCATTCCTTATTTAACCCTGTTCTTCCTTGTCTAGCCAATGTCCTATCTCCCTCCTTCCTTTTAAAGGAAGAAAGGACTTAGTCACACACTGGATCCAAAGGATGATGAGGAGAGGAACGAATTGAAACATCCTTGGGGTCTGAAGAACAGTCAGAAATGTGGGATAATTAAGAACATGTTTAATTGGGGCTGGTGTTTATTGGGTGCTTTCAGGTCTGCAAAGTAGTTGACACCATCACTTCATTTGATAATCAGAATAACCTTGTATTTGTGGGTGTTCCCATTTATTTCCATTTTACAGATAAGGAAACCAAGTTCAGGGAGATTAACAGACTGACTCATGGTAAAGTATCAGAGGCAGGTTTCAAACCTTCCTGATTCCAGATGCAGTCCTCTTACTACTTACTATTCTGCTTGTGCAATTGGAGATACTGGGCAGCTGGAAATCTGCAACTATAATAATAGTTAGCATTTACATAGCACCTTAAGGTTACAAAGCACTTTACAAATATTGTCTCATTTTGTCCTCACAACAGCCTTGGTAGGTAGGTACTATTATTATCCCCATCTTACAGATGAAAAACTGAGGCAAATAGAGGTTAAATGCTTTGTTCAGGGTTATATAGCTAAGAAAGGGCTGAGGTAGGTTTGAACTAAGGTCTTCCTAACTTCCCAATTTCCTGGCAGCTATCTATCTGTTTGACTCCACACCTATAGAACAGGGGGGAAAATCAGGGATTGGGGATATGAATTTGGAAGTCATCTGAATGCATGTTGAAGATGGTGAGGGGAGAACATGCAGTAACAAAAGAGTATCTTTTGAAAACTCTGGGGCTGTCTGTGTGTTGAGTTGAATTATTTTGATCTTTGAAGTAATTTTAAAAATTTCGCCTATATAGTTCATTCTATTCCTTTCCCCACTGGGATTGAGGGGAAGGAGAGGTAGTTAGGTAAGTGATTAGAAAATAAAGTAGGTAGGATACACAAGTCATAAAGAGGCTCTCCAATGGGTTGAGAATTCGTTGAGGACCAAAAGGATTGCACCAATGGGGGCAGCTAGATGGTGAAGTGGATAGAGCACTGGCCCTGGAGTCAGGAGGACCTGAGTTCAAATCCGACTTCAGACCAAACACTTGACACTTAATAGCTGTGTGACCCTGGGCAAGTCACTTAACCCCAAATGCCTTAAAAAAAAAAAAATCCGGCCTCAGACACTTGAACCTTACTAGCTGTGTGAATCTGGGCAAGTCACTTAACCCCATTGCCTAGCCAAGAAAAAAAAAATGCTACATGGTGACTGGGGGTGCAGCAGAGGACACTTGTAGATGGGTGGACCAGTCAAGTCTACCTGCAGAAGGGGGTGCTTGATCTTAGTCTTCAAGGGAGGGAGGAGTTCAGAGGCAAAGAAGGGAGCCGAATTCCAGGAAATAGGGATAGACTGAGGAAAGGCTGGGAGAGGGGAAATAAAAGAGCAGATACTGAGGAGAAAGGCTGGAGGAAAAAAAAGGAATAAGCATTTTATTTAGTGCCTATAATGTACCAGGCACTTCATTTACTCCTCACAACAATACTGGGAGGTAGGTACTATTATTATCCTCATTTTACAGTTGAAGAAACTGAGGCAAACAGAAGTTAAGTGACTTGTCCAAGGTCACACAGCTAGTAAGTTTCTGAGGTCAGATTTGCACTCAGATTTTCCGGACACAAGGCCAAGCACTCTATCCACCTAGCTGCTACCTAGCACAAGATTCTTTTTGCACACAGCAGGCACTTAACAGATACTTGTTGGATGGGATTGAATATGAAGAATGGATGGTCAATAGTGTCAAATACCATGGCCTAGTCAAGGAAAATGAGAAACATTAAATAATTTCCAAAGATTAAAGAGCTCTGACTTTACCAATCCTTCATATGACTGTTGGATCTGGCTTTTGCTATATGGAGCCCATGGTAGAGGGAAAGAAACAGCATCTGCTTTGATGCAAAGTATATGTAACAACAAACATGTCATAATGGTTTTCTATTATATATATTTTGATTCAGCACATTTTTGGTGGCTCTTTTCACAGCCCTGTGATTTGCCACTATTTTTAGTCACCTCGTCTACTTGGGGGCTTTTTATCCACTTTTCTGGTCGTCTCTGGCTTCAAATCACTGACATTTCTGCCAGTGTTTTGGGACATTGTGCTATTTGTTGATCCTGGTGGAAGAAATGATTTTATGAGCCTAGGATCCCAAATGAAACTTATTTAAATCAGTTTTTATTGGGGTGAAGAACTTGACAATCATGACTTAAAATGAAATTTTTGCTGTAGCTACCCATTTTAGTGATTCATGCTCAAACTCCCATTGGTGTGTATAATAGATAATTCCAGGGAGTCTAATGGATATTGGCTTCTTAGCTTCCTCTACTACTGCCTACTGAAGAGTTCTTGGGCAGGAAGTTAAGGAGTCACTAATATCTATCATGGGATCAAGAGTGGGAAGGGATCCCAAACTATTCCTGCCCCTTCAGCCTACACATGAGGAAACTGAGGCTAAAGACCAGACAAGCAGTAAGTGGCAGAGTTGAAAACAGAATGCAGATCGTCTGATCCCCTCTCTAGGGTTACACTCACTATGCCACACTGCCTCCCACATGCTTCCTTTCTCCCCAAATACTTCTTTCACCTTAGAAGAATAGTCAAAGGAGAATTTTGGTTAAGATGACTGAGTGAAAGGTCTAAGAAGAGGAGTCCACCTCTCCCACATGGATTCCAGCAGAGATGTACAAAAGAGCTCCCCAGGACAAATAATGACCAAGGAATCCAAAGAGGAACAAGAGGGCAAACAACAGGTCAGCCTAGGATTGCACAAAAAGAGAGCCTATGGGGTGTAGGGAAGGGCCATGCCAGGAAAACCAGCCAGGGCTTGGAGCAGAGATGTTCCACACCGGAAGTCTGCAGCATTGTATGCCCCAGGGTCGAGGTGGGGCTGTCATCCCAGAGTGCTGGGTTGAGAAAGTTTCATGGTAGGGGTGGGGTGGGTAGTCAGAAATCCATAAGGCTTTGATCCAGGGCTCTGGAGAGGTCAGAAGTCCTTAGAACTTGGACCTGAGGTGTTCTAGAAGGCCCTGAAAACTGTAGTACTCTGAGCTTGGACGGTCTAACCGTGCCTTGAAAACTGCCAGCGCTGAAGATGCACTGGGAGATGTAGAAGCCAGTATCAGGAACCTAAAAAATTGAGGTCAGGACCACACAGGATCTAACTACCCCCATCTAAGAGTTCAGGAAGGGGTAGAATCTGGCCCTTCTACAAAGTCCCGAACAAAGAACTGAGGCTAGAGACTCCTATGTACAAAAATATTCACAGCAACACTTTTTGTTGAAGCAAAGAACTAGAAACCAATGGGGTGACCATCAACTGGGGAATGGGTGAACAAATTATGTTACATGAATCAATGGAAATGATGAAGAGAATGGATTAGAAGAAACCTGAGACAACTTGTATGACGTGATGGAGGGTGAAGTGAGTAGAATCACTGGAACAGTTTATGAAGTAACAAATATCCCCGTATTTTTGCCTTTCTTTATATTCTCATAGTCTAGCACAGTGCCTGGCACATTGTAGGCACATAATAAATGCTTGATGATGATGATGACCAGTAGCAAGAGCATTGTAAACAAAAACACATTGGAAGGACTCAAGAATTGATCTATGACTCCAGAGGACTGAGGGTCAAACATGCTTCCTAATACAGAGGTGATGGATTAGAGGTACCTTTTTTTTATATGCTGTCAATGTATAGATTTGTTTTGCTTAATCATGATTATTTGTTACCTGTGAAAGGCTTATTATTTTATTATTATTATTATTATTATCATTATTAGAGATAGGCTTAGGAGGAAAGAGAGGAGGATAATGTCAAAAAATAGAAGGAAAGATATAAAAGAGGATCGTTGGAGCTTTTTAAAAAAATGAGCAGAAGTGAATATAAGGGAATTCAGAAGGAAGTTTAGATAAGCAATAGAGTTTTGAAACTAACATGTTGAATTTGTGATATGCTTAAAAAATAAGCTGTGTATAAGAGAGGTGTGGTTTCATACACAATCCTCTTTTTTGTAGAAGAAAATGTTCAGATTTGTTGGTCTTTGTAAGTTTAGAAGAAAAAATAATTTTAAAAAATAATTGAATAGCCTTTCTGGAAATGGCTAGAAGACTTTTCCCAACTAAACCACAGGATGGAAAAATAAAGGTACAATTCATAGGATCATAGATGTTGAGCTACAAGGGATCTTGAAAGCATCCAGTCTAACCTTGTCATTTTACAGATGAGGAAAAATAAATCGATCTAATTCATAACATTACATATTGCCTTGTATATGCTAATACACCAATATAAACACCTTGCTCTTCGGGGTGTATGTGGGTGGGGAAAGGGATAGAGAGACCAAAACAGCCAGGACTTAAGCAGGTCTCTTCTAGGCTGTCAGTTCACCAAGGCTTTGCCCTTTTCCTCTGGCAAAATCAAGGACAGTCCTCAATCTGTCATCTCCTTCAACCCCAGGGACTTTGTAATCCCTTCAAGTTGGACTGCAACGTGCCTGAGAAGAGAGGGTAGGCAAGGTCAAGAACGTCATTGGGAGGTAGGCTGCTTAAAGAATGGAGATTTCTGGAAATCTGGAATCCAGATTCGTACCCGGCCCTATTCTGCACTGCTCTGACACCTGGTGATTTGGGGAATTTCCCCTCTTGCTCACCTGAAAGGAATGTAATACCTGCCAACCAAAGCATGCTGGTAAACAGGATGCCTCCAATTAGACATCTAATTTGTACCTCCCTGGGCCTCAGTTTCCTCATCTACAAAATGAGAGAGTTGGACTTAAAGGAAACTAAATCCTTTCCAGCTGCAGAACCGGTGCTCATATAGCATTAAAGTCCCTTCTAGCTTATTCAACCAAATTGAAATAAATTAATGTAGCATAAGTAAAGTGTATGAGACATGTTTCAAACCAAAATAGTATGTACCTACTACACACATGCCACTGTGCTATGTGGTGGGGCTGCAAAGATGAACAACATCACAGCCCCTGCCTTCAGGGAGCTTCCATTGTTTACGGAGAATAAAACATGCACCCCAATGTGTATAAAACAAGAGTACGATGGAGCCAAGGAAAGCCCCAATCAATATAAGGAAGGAGAGAACACCTTTAATTGGGAGAAGAAAAGGATTTAATGAGTATAGAGGAGGAGGGAATGAATTCTAGATATTGGGAGGACCTTTGTGATGTCCAAAGAGCAGGATGAGATCAGTCTGACCAAATGGAAAAGAGCACGAATGTAAAATAACCTTATATGAAGGAAATTAGGTTGGTGCTTTAAATGATGCTCTAAGGAGATTGTGGACCAGTGGTCTCCAATGTGGGAACCTGTGGCCTGACAGCGAGGTTGTGTGATCAGCCAGTAGAAGGATGGTAAGATGGCGGCATCCCACCCTTCCAACAACAGTCAGTGATAGCCAGCTATGAGATGAAGCTTGTTACCAACGTGATCACACCTATTCTACTCCTCCAGCATCTCCCTGCCTGACTCTGCTCTGCTCTCCCTTCCCCCGTTCACCCTCTAAGCTACGTTCCTGTTTTAGCCCCTTGCTCTTTCCTGAGAGAGCTCTGGTGGCCTCCAGTCTCCCTTTTTGTTGTGGAGGGACAGAGTAATTCGTACAGGAAGAGCAAGCAGGGATGGATGAAGTTCCCATTACATCTTGTAAGTACGTATATTGTTTATATATGGACTATGCTATCTTTATATATGTAGTATAACATATACATATATCATGTAAGTTATATATGTTTGTACATGTTAGGTATGTGTTATATGTATATATGTCTATGTTGTGTATATTATGTGTTTGCATGTATGTTATATATGTATGTGTATATATTATATATACATGTATGTATACACACGAACATAAAATGTTCTAAAATTTTTTTGCTGATAGGGTGGATGACCAAAAACATTTGGAGACCATTACGATAGACAAAGGGAACCAATGAACACCTATGTGCAGAGGAGTGACGTGGTGAGACCGGAGCCTTCTGAATAAAGTTTTGGTAGCTTGTGGATGACTAATTGGTTAGGGGAAAGACTGGAGGTAGGGAGATAAGTTTGGACGCCATTACAATAATCCAGGAGAAAAGGGACAATAGCCTGTATGAGATTAGGGAAAATGGAAATCAAGAGGAAAGCAACGCCTGTGGGCAAGTCCAGAGATGACTGGACTTGTCAGCTAATTGGGTGTGGGAGATGGGGGTAGAGTAGGGAAGAGTCAATGATGACTGGGTTTTTGGACTTGAGTAACTGAAAGAGGGGTGGTACCATAAGAAAAAAATAGGGACCTTGGGAGAAGGAGCAAGTTCAGAGAGTGAACTGACTACATTGACTCAGGACGTGTGAAGTTCGAAGGGAGCCTGAAGCTCAGCAACATTAGAGATGAGATAGACAGCCAACAGAGATGGAGTTGGGAGTCATCCGTCTAGGAGCGACAACTGAACTCAGAAGAATAGAGAAGATCACAGGAGAAAATGCAGAGAAAGAGGAGGGCCTAAGATGGGGCCTTGGGGAACACGCATGTGTAAGAGATGGAGGAGGAAGATGAACCATGGGAAGTGACTAAATATGAGCAGTCAGACAGGTGGGAGGAGAACCGGGAGAGAACAGTGTCATGGAAACTAAGGGATAAGAGAACATACAGGTAGAGAGTACAACCCACAGTTTGGGTCAAATGCTGCAGAAAGGTCAGGAAGTATGAGGATTGCCAAAAGGCCATTGGATTTAGAAATGAAGACTATTAGTGATCTTTGGGGGCAGCTAGGTGGCACAGTGGATAGAGCACTAAGCATGGAGTCAGGAAGACCCAAGTTCAAATCTGACCTCAGACACTTACTAGCTGTGTGACGCTGAGCAAATCATTTAACCCTGGTTGCCTCAGTTTCCTCATCTGTAAAATGAACTGGAGAAGGAAATAGCAAACCACTCCTGTATCTTTGCTAAGAAAACCCAAAAGGGGTCATGGAAAGTCAGACGCCACTGAAAGAACCAAATAATATCACAAGTGATATTTGAGAGAGCAGTTTCATTAGAGGAGTGGGTGTGGAGGTGGATTGAAAAGGATTAAGTTGGTGTACAGAAAGTGGAAGCAGGGTATAGAGATCACTTTTTCTAGTACTTTATCAGTGGGGGAGGGAAGGAGAGAAGGAGAGAGAGGGAGAGAGGGAGAGAGGGGGAGAGAGAGAGAGATCTGACGATGAGGGCACGGCAGGGTGAAGGGAAGGTTGTTTGGGAGGTTTGATCAGGTTTTTAGGCAGTGAAAGAGCCTGAAGATATCGTGGGATTAAAGATGAAAAGAGGGAGTGAATGATGGGTGGGGCAGACTCCTGAAGGAGAGAGTACAGGCAGGGACTGAGGACCCAAGTAGAGGAATTAGCCTTGGCCAGAAGACAAACCATCTCATCCTCTGAGACCAGAGCAAAGGAGCAGAGAGTAGGTGAAGATGTAGATGGGCTTTGAGGAGTAGAGAACAGGAGATGGGATGATGACATCTGTCTATTGGTCTCTTCCATACTCCCTCTCAGTCATTCTTAGCACTCCCCCCACCTTCGCCTCCCGTGGCTCAGGGCTGGGAAGAGGAAGGAGGCACAGCAGACAGAAAGCCCTCCCCATCAGGTGGTGATGGGGACCCCGCTCCTTTTGCTCCCCTAGTGCTCTCAACCTTCCACATCCTTTCTTTTAAAAATCTCTTTAAAAGAAAGGTTTCTGATGGCCTCTACCTTAATATAACACTCATGATTGAATATAATTTATCCCATCCTCTCCCCAGTGAGCTTTCCCTTGTAACACTTTTTAAGAAGCCACATTTCAACAACCTATCGGCTGCCTCCAACCCCCTTTAAGTGAGCCAAAGATTCACTCTCCTCATTGCAGGGCAGATCTAGGGCTGACTGGTAGGTTGGGTGGTCATCTGAGGGATCCCAA
This sequence comes from Vombatus ursinus, assembly GCF_900497805.2. Taxonomy (NCBI): domain Eukaryota; kingdom Metazoa; phylum Chordata; class Mammalia; order Diprotodontia; family Vombatidae; genus Vombatus; species Vombatus ursinus. Next base: position 26,316,203 of record NW_020954577.1, read on the forward strand.
TTCAACGTCGATTCTCTAGACTCATGACTTCATTTGTGTGGGGAGCTTCCAGTGGGGCTACTCCTACCCATGCAGATCAAGTATTAAGCATTTATTAAACACTTACTGCATCCCACCCACTGTATTAAACACTGGGAATAATACAAATGCAAGCAGAAAGACAGTCCCTACCCTTCAGGAGCTTACATGCTAGTAGGGAAGACAACACATAAAAAGCAGCTGAATATTGGAGTGGGGGAAAGGAGAAGAAGAGGAATAAAGTACCTGCTTGGGGCATAATGGAGAAACTCTGGAGAGTAAGGAGAGGAACAGAGAGGAATGGCCTGGGATGGCCTGAGCACCTTCCTTAAAACGCAAGAGGAACCAAGCAATCAGAGGAAGGGGCGGGGAATGACTTTCCAGAATGAGGAAGCTGCAGGGGCAGAGTGAAATTCCACAGTGTAGAGTCAGCTGTGGCGTGGTGGAGAAAGTCCAGACAGAGACAAAGACCACCAGCTGGTTTGCAACAGTTAGGAGGCTGCTTGGGAAACTGAAAAGTTCAACGAACAGCCTTTGACCACACAGCCAGTACTCACGGAGGCACCTAGGTCATCCTGACTTGGCCAGTCCTATGGCGTCTTTCCTGGAGTGTCTGTGATAATCTTCTTAACCCATGATTAATTAGCTAACAGCTGGTAACCAACTATTTGCCCAACCTTGGCAGGAGATTGATTAAAGTAGTTTGTTGACACTGTGATGACCCCGAAATCACCAGTAGCCTGCTGACCTCCTTGTCCTTTAGTCTAGAAGATTTGGTTCATACGATTTGGAGACTTGCTTCGAATTGGCAGAAGCCATCACAAGAGGAAGGATTTGGAGCTGACTTGGGATGGTTTCACCCTGTAGCTATTCCTCTTGCTGGTGATGGCCGCACCACTGGGGTTTCTGGGTACCCATGTTACATTTTGGTTCTTTGGGAATCAAAAGTATACAAAAATCATGCAATAATGCCTTTTTATTTGCATTGATATATGTACAGACTTGTAAATCAACTCAACAAAATAATATAAAACAACGATCTCTATATGATAATCTGAATAACAATTAATTGTAAGACCTGAACAAATGATACACATCTCTCAACAGAGGTCAATCCTCCAGGATCTCTTTTCCTCCAGCTAACTCCAAAGTCATCCCAAGCCTTCAGCATGCCCCAAGAGCGATCCGAGAATCACAGGTTTGGGAGGTAGAAGGGACCTTAGAAACTGCCCAATCCAACCCTTTCGTTTTGCAAGTTGCTTTGGTATCTTCAAGACAATTCATAGGTCTTCAGAGGATTCAGGCCTGGAGGAAACCTTAGCAATTATTGAGATTACTACTATTATTTACAGAGAAAGAAAATGAAACCCAGAGAGGGGAAATGGCTCCCCTACACCCACCCCAATCCATCCCAGGGCCCATAGATATGTATGACCTTCTTGTATGCATTGGCAGGTAGTAAGGGTTCTTATGCCCCAGTTGGCCTTGGAGAAGAGATGAGAAAATGTACTTCCTTTTCTTCTTTGAGGAAAAGGGGACTCCATGGCATTATCAGAATAGATCAACTTGCTGGTTAGTTTCAATGAAATGCTTTTTATTCTCTTTCTTTTTAATTTATTTTATAAGCAATATATTGCTAGTTGAGGGAAATATCTAGAAATGAAGATAATATGAAAAAGATATTGATAATTTTTCAAATGAGAGGGGCAAACAAGGTGCCATATGAGGTACAAGAGAGAAAGCTTACTAGAAGGGAGGCAGGGGAGGTTTCCTGGAGGAAATAGCGCTTTAGTTGGGCTTTATAGGTTGGGTAAGATTTCAGAAAATGTTGGAAGTGTTTCAGGCACAAGGAAGAATGTAAGCCAATGTAAGAAGGCAGGAAATTTGGGTATATGTTGGGAGGCAGTGGGAGGATGTTAGGCTAGAGTCAAATTGAAAAGTAGGCATAACATAGCTAAAGACCAATCAACCGGTATTTATTAATCACTTAGTATGTGCACATACAATGAATGAAACAATCTCTATTCATAAGAAGGTTGCATTTTAATTATCTAATAATAATAATATCTAATGATATGCCCTTGATCACTTTTTTAAACAATAACAATCCGTCTTTTTTAGAAGTTTGACATTTTCCTTTCTTTCAAATATTTTGAGAATTAATCTCTCAACACCCTCAAAACTGTGTCATCTCTGCATCCTCTGTGCCTATTTAGTCTAATCCAACTGATCTCTCCATCTTTGTTTTCTTCCATTTCTGCTATCTCATGCAATACCTCAAGGATTGTACTGTGGGAGTCCAAATATGACAGCGTCATTGTCAGTGATGAGGAGAAGAGTGTGTTAGGGAAATTTGGACAGATCTTCTCCATTTTTTACCTGTTTATTGTCCTTCTTCAAGTGTCTTCCCTTAATGCCCTTGGGATGATCCCACTAAATTGGGTCCTTCACCAAGCTTTCTATAAACTTGTTCTCTCCTCAACTGCTTCTCTCCTTTCCCTAAAACCATACAAAAGGCCACCAGCATTGCCTTTTAACTGCCATATTTCTATGCCTGGCAAGGAGATCAATTGTTTGCTGCCTGAAGTGATGCTTAGGTTCTTCTGGTCTCCTTGTGGCAAGTGATTTTCATTGGTTGGGAAATGGTGCCCATCTGGGGCAAAAAATAAATACTAAAAAAAAATAAAATCCCATAATATAATTATAACATGAATTCATTTAAAATTCTTTTTTTGTACTGATATGTTTTATTTTCATGCAACAATCACTCTTGGAAAGTGGAGAGAGATTCAGCAGGGAATGCAGGTCCACAGGACACTTTTGTTGCTGTTGCGCTGAATTGAGTGCACACTTTTAATAAAACCCAAAGTGTGAGTAATGGAAGTTGACATGTTCAGTCTTCTTTTATGTTCTTTGTTTAAATATTCATGTTTCTTGATATTTGATGAATTCATAATAAAAAGGAATTTTTTTTTTTTTTTGGCTAGGCAATGGGGTCAAGTGATTTGCCCAGGGTCACACAGCTAGTAAGTGTCAAGTATCTGAGACTGGATTTGAATTCAGGTCTTCCTGAATCCAGGGCCAGTACTCTATCCACTGCACCATCTAGCTGCCCTATAAAAAGGAAATTCTTTAAAAAACTACTCCCCAATAAACAATTCCTATCCAATACCTTCCAGTATCCAGAAAAGGAGTTAAGCAACACTGTCTTATACAGTAATCGACACTAACAGCAATGGAATTGCATGCCTGTGGTTTCCATTTGTTCACGGTAATCAACTGTGTTTTAATGTCGGGCCTTTGGGAGCTACCATTGCCTTTGTATTTGAAGATAACTTGATTATACAGATGAGGCCTATACTTACTGGTTTCTATAGGGTGTCTCAAAAGTCCTAGTGCAAAAAAAAAAAAGTCCTAGTGCAGTCTGAAGTCTGGGCCTGGAGGCAAGTCCTACTCGAATATTACACTGGTATTGAGTGAGGCAACTTGATGTAGTAAGTAGAAAGTTGACCTTGGAGCCAGTTGGTTCAGACCTGGATTCAAGTCTCGTCTTTGACCGTGTGACCCTGGGCAAATCACTTTAAGCTTAAGCTATACTAAGACTTTTGAGGTCCCCTATATAGGCCAGGGGTTCTTGACCTTTTTTATGTCATGGACCCCTTTGGTAGGCTGGTGAAACCTTCTCAGAATAATGGTTTGTTGCCTAGATTTATAATTGAAGGACATGCTGAATTTCAGTTAGAGGTTAGTGAAAATAAAGACTTTTTTTTTCCATCCTAAGTTCATGGATACCCCTGCAATCTACCCACAAACCCCTGGTTCATGGGCCCCAGGGTAAGAATCCCTGACCTTTAAACTATTTTGTATGACAAATTAGTTTACACAGTCTATAGAATGTGAGAGATTACAGATCTCTCCTGGGCATGTGCAGACTGTCTCATGTGTGGTTTGCCCACAGTCTGCTATATCCATGCCAAGGTCCTTTCAGCCTTACTCGCATGGGAGACCCTGGAGAGCGAGGTTGGGGGCCCAATGCTATTTCAGCTTACAATATGCTGTATTGTGTGTACATACATGGGAAGCAGGTCCTAAGACAGTCTCTGAATGGCACTTGGTGCATCCCTGGGACATTGGACACCGTCCTTGAATTCCACTCTTTATCATTTCGACAGAGAGTAGAAATATCTAAGGAAATTCCCTTGGCAGCCCTGGAAAACCAGTGTGGACAGCACCTCGGCCTTGGCCTTTATTCCTAATCAGACCAGTAGACTGAGCTTTTCTTACTACTTGAACCTCTTTTTCTTAGGACACCATTTTCTGACTTCCTGACTTACGCCTATGTTATCAGGCTTTCCTGCTCAAGTAACATTTCGGGAATGTGAAATATCCTATATCACTATATAAGGACTAGGGACTAGACATGAGATTTCATTACTATAGAGATGTCCTAGGTGAGGAAGCTCCATCTACCAAAGCAGATCAGCACCTTTTTTGTAACTTAAAATTCAAGAGATTTGCCTTGAGCTCCAAGAGGTTAAGTGACTTGCCCAGGGTCACACAGCCAGTGTGTGTCAGCAAAGGGGGGCCTTGAACCCCAGTCTGAGCCAGTTGACTCCAAGACCAACTCTCTGTCCACTATACCAAGGTGCCTCACTATGTACTGTTGTAATATCCATACAAGGCTTACCTCCAGGCCCAGGACCCCTGAGGAAGAGCAGGAGGGTATGTATCATTGCATATGAGACATATATTTTAAACAGACACTTGTATGAACAGAAAAGATGGGTTGGTCAGGTAGAGTAACAGCAGATGAGTCATCAGACTGCATTTGCATTTATTTAATATCAAGAAATCCAGAGGAAGGATCCTAGGTGGATGCCCCAGGAAGACAGAGGTATACTTTGCCTGACATGCTTTTTAGGCATTTTAACCAGGATCTTCACAATTTCTGATGACGCACAATGTCCCTGACATCTATCTATTTCCATTTCACAGAGGGTAAAGTAGAGGCCAAGAGATGAGTCATCCTTCAAAATACCATGTACAATAGCTATGCGTCAAAGATGGCTTAGATGAAGCCCTGTTTGGGTGTGGGAAGATGGACTGGATGACGTGGGATGCTAGGATGTCCAATTTGGAAGGACCTTAGACCAATTCCCTCATTTTACAAATGAGGAGACTGAGGCCCATTCCCATGTCTCTCCAGTCCAGTGCTGTCTGTAGCAGGCTGAACCATCCCCAGAAGAGTCAGGAGTAAAACACATGCCTCTATTCCTGGTAATGAGTTTTCCATGCCAGGATCATGTTTTTAAACACCATTCTTTCCTTTAAATTTAGGGTTAGCTCCAAATTCCTTCAATCTTAATGATTTCTCCAGACTGTAATTTGGAAATGGAGGGGAAGGAGAAGGCAGAAGAAATTGTGATTCCTGGATTGTTGCAACTCCCTTGCAAAGAAAGGGATTGACAATGGGGTGAATCCAATTAAACCACCTAGTCCTCCTTAGAACCTCAAAGGAATGTCATGTGTCTACTGAGAGTGAAAGGAATGTGCTGTCACAAGACCTGAGTCTGACTCCTGGTTGCCATGCTTACAGGGTGACCACAGGCCTCTCCCTTCACCTCTCCACAGTTCAATGTGAGTCATAGGGTCCTCGACTTGAAGCTGGCAGGCACCTCAGAGATGATCTCATCTATCCCTCCCCTCTTCATTTTGCAGATGAGTAAACTGAAACTCAAAGATGTGAAAATGACTGGCTCCAAGTCACACAGGCAGTAAAGCAGCAGTGAGCCTTAGTCGCTTCATCCGTAAAATGGGAATAATAATTACAATCCTGACGGGGTACAGGCCCAAGGCTAGACCTTTTCCCCTTACCCCAAAAAGAATTTGGGTCTTATTTGGGCCCGAGGGAACCCTGCTTTGGACTCTCCTTGAATTCTCCCACTTGGTCAAGGAAGTCTCTAGCAGTCACCTGAGGCTATGGTCCTATCAACTGGTCTTTCCTTATTGGGGTGTGCCCAATCTCCCAATTCTGTTACCCTTAATTTAGCACAGTCCTCCATTGTCTGTTACCTCCAGATAGCCTCCAGCCACTTCTCACTCTTGTTCCTGTCTAAATCCCATTCTACCTCCTAGCCACTCCCACCCAGATCCTCCCTAGACCCCTCCTCCAGCCACCCCAAACTACTTGGTCACTCCTAGATCCCTTCCACAGTCTTTCTGTATATAAGGTCCATCTTACCTCCATTAAGGGGCTCTAATTCTTAAAATCTGGCCAATGACTGAGACTTGCTCAAGCCTGCTTGTCATCAGGAGCGTCACAAGTGTTCAAATTCCTTAAGAGTCTGGCCAATATGACACATCTTTAATAAACCTTGTTTTTGGCTGAAAGAAGGCTCCGGTCAAATTCATTCAAGCAGGACCCGCGACTCTTGCTCTCAATATTTCTGGGTCCCAGCGCCCCTAAACCTCAACATTTCTACCTCCCTTACAGGGTTGTTGGAGGAAATTGCCCCACCATCATTAAAGTAGCATATAAATGTGATTTATTGCTGTCATTGAGCTAACACTCTCTGAGTGTCTACAGGGCACTGCTTCAAGGTCAGGACTCTGTTACAGGTTACCTCTTTTTTTTTTTTTTTAAAGTTTCCCACGTAGCACAGGGTTGAATAAACTGAACAGTGGGCTTTAGAAAAACTGTTGTTGATGTGATGGTGTAGTAGAAAGAACCCAGGATTTAGGACTTGGGTTCAAATCCCACCTCTGATACTTTACCTACATAACTTTGGACAAATCATCTCACAATTCTGGGCCTCAGTTTCTTCTATTAAATGAAGGAGGTAAACTAGAGATTCTTTAAGATTCTTCCCAGGTCTGACCCTTTGAATCTAGCAACTGAATGAAAATTGAATGATTCTGATCCCTGCTGATTATTCCCTATTTATCCTGTATTTATCTTGTATGTACATCTTTGTTTGCATATTATCTCCCTCATTAGACTTGAAGCTCCTTGAAGGCAGGCACTTGTATTTTAAATTTCTTTGTGTTCCCAGTCAGTAGTACATAGTAGGCACTTAATAAATGCTTGTTAACTGACTGACTAATAATAATTTAATATAATAATTTAATAATAATCATAATAATGACTAATATAATATGATAGAAATTCTTTAAAAAAAAAAAGCCATCCTGTGGCAAGGAGTTGAATCTTGTCGTCTCCCTGACACACCTGAAAGGGGTCCCCTGTGATCCCAGTGATACAATTTTGATCATATGGGTGGCTGCCTGAACTTTCAGAGGCCAGGGAAAAACTAGGCAGCTGAGTTTGTTCCTGAAAAAGCATAGAAAGGCAGCCTGCTGTAATAGGAAGAGCCTTAGGCTAGGACTGGGAAGACCTGGGTTCCCATCCTGCTTCTGTTATTGAATTGCTGTGTGTCACACTGGACAAAGTCTGCCCCCAGATTAGGTGCTATCTTTCCATTAGAGATATTAGAAAGGAGGTACCTTACAACTGGGGATCAGTCTGGCGTCTCCAAACTTGGTTTGTTTGTTTTTTAAATATTTGGATAACTATTTCAATCTCATAGATTTCCTTTGTAATCCTTTGTATTTTATTTTCTGCATTTAAAAATATGTTTCAGAGAAGGGATCCATAGGCTTCACCAGACTGTCTGAGGGGTCCATGACCCAAAAGGTGAAGCTCCCCTGCCAGAGAGCAAGGCCATTCTGGTGCCATAGAAGATACTCTAACATGGGACAAAAATAGTGTGGTGACTGGAACACTGGACTTGAAGACACGCAGAGTGATAGAGTCAGAATAAAAAGAAACTTAAAAGTCATTTCGATGAAATGAGATCCTTAAGGACCTCACCTTAAAGCCAAATCACTCTGGCTCTCACTGATTGGCCAACAATGGGTCCCAGGCTAAGGGTCACCCGGTCATTGTTTGGGCCCTGATTGGCTCAGAGTGAATGTAAATAGCAATTGTTTCTGTTTTGGACAGAAACCCTGAGGGTCTTTCCCTCCAAGACTGATTTTTTTTTTTAAATTAGATAAAAGGGGCCATCCCTTGGCTCATTTTTTACCTAGCCTTACTGAATGGGTGTTGCCTTAGTCAAACTGAGACCTGTTAAAGACCTTAGCTTAAAAAGACCACTGTATCCAGGACCATCTCCAATCGTCCTGATATATAATCTTGCAGCTGGACCCAGATGGCTCTGGAGGAGAAAGTGAGGCTGGTGACTTTGCACAGAACTCCTTCACTTAAATCCAATTCACTTGCCTGTCATGCATCATCTTCCTGATGTCATGGTCCTCTTTGAGAATGAAGGAAAAACAACAACAAGTTCTGTGACCCTGGATATATGATAGGCCCTGGATAAACTCTTGTTGAATACATGGCATAGTAGGAGTTACCTAAATTCTCTAAGCCTCTGTTACCTCTTCGGGGCAGGGGGAGTACTAATATCTTTAGTACCTACCCCATAAAGTTGCTGTGAGACCCAAATGAGATAGCAATTGCAAAACTCTCCAAACCTCTAAGAAATGATATTGTCCATTTTTGCCTGCATACAGTAGGGGAGATGTTGAGGCAGGGGTCCCTCCTAGCAGCCCTCAGATCACCCCAGGGCATAGCTGCCTCCCCAGGCCTTCCTCCAGAATTCCTGCCAGTGATAGCACCAGTCATCTCTGCCTGGCTTTGGTACCCTGCAGGTGGAGGAGAGAACAGCACAGCCCTCCCTGGAGAATCTTCCTTCAGAAGCTCAGACAAGCAGAGAGAGACTTCTGGGAGCTCAAGGCTGTGGTCCACTCTGGCGATAATTGAAAGGTGGGAGGACTCAAGGCACCCCAGGGCATATTTGAAGCTTAGGAAATAATTAGAGATTGTAGTTGTTTTCTCAGCACCAGGCACCAGACCCAGGATCGCCCATAGTGCTCCTCATCAGGAAGGATTGACACTAAAATCCTGTTGAGGGGTTTTCAGAGGCCCTCCCCCCAAAAGAAACCTCTAAGTGGAAAAATACCAAGTGACATCTTTCAAGCCCACTGAAAACATGCAGAGGAAATGATGAGTCACCTGTCTCTTTAAGGCTGCAAGACCTCGTTCTGGGCTGTCTAGGGAACTGATGAATTCCAGGTGTTTCCTTTCTCAGGGAGAACTGTCACCTCCCTGACCCCCCTCCACCCCACCTGCATACCACACACACACACACACACACAAGCAACCTGTGATTTTTGTGTCTGAGTTTTCAAGCAATTACAGACCTAGTTCAACTTCCACATCACATAGATTAATGTATATTATGAACTCATAGACTCAAAGATTCAGAGCTGGAAAGGACCCCAGAGGCATCTAGTTATCTGTCATGCACATATGTATCTAGGTCTGTAGACACACACCTCTGCCTTTCAGACTTCATGGTTTCCTTCAAGGCTCTTCTCAAGCACCACTTTAGATCCTCTCCTGTTCCTCACAGCTGCCTGACACTCTCCCCTCCTCAAATAACCTTTCATTTATTTGGTATTTATTGACAGATGTGCTCATGGGCTCCCTTGATAGATAGTAAGTTCCTTGAGGGCAGGAACCATTTCCTTCTCGTGACTTTGCATTTCCAGCACCTAGCACATAGTAGGATGAAGGCTTGTTGGTTCTTTTCACTTTGAACACCGATATCTGTGTATGATCTCATCAGTGTAAATTGCCCCTCTGAGGATGCAGATACCAACCCACTCATGTCTTCCTATCCAAAGAGGCTAAAATTCACATGCCTTTGGAAATGAACCCTTGTTTTTAAAACTGATTGATAGAGACCGGGACTGGATCTGTGATCTCACTGGTAAAGAGAGCTCCCAGGGGAAGAAACTCCTCCCACTGGTACAGGTTGCCACATTCTCTGTGACTTATAGAGTTGCTTAGAGCAGTGAGAGTTTCAATGACTTAGTCACACAAACTTAGGTCACACAGCCACAATGTGCCACAGGCAGGATGTAAACCTAGGTCTTCCTGAGACCAAGGCTGGCTCTCTATTATACTGCTCTCAAAATATATACACACACACATGCATACATGTGCACACATATTTACACATATATGCACACAGACATACATGTCTGTGTGCACGTAGGCACATACATACCATGCAATATACATTTGCGCACACATGTATATATGGATACACAAATGCACATGCCTGCAAATGTGTATTATGTGTATATGTACATGTAGGCAAGCAGATGTGTGCATGCAAATGTGTGTGTGTGTACAATGCATTGCGTGTGTACATGTATTCACATGCATATCTCATTGCCACATTTCTTACTTAGAAATGCTTTTGGAGATCACTGAGTCCCCTCAGAGAGTTGGAGTGACTTGTTCATTGTTACGAAGCTCATGATTAGAAGGCAAGTCTCAAACCCAGTGTTTGGACTCAGTTATGACTCGGAGTTCAGGGCTCCTGCTCTCTCAAGGACTTTGGTTAATGTTCTAGACCCCCTTCATCTTAGCACCTTCCCTCTGAAACTCACTCTGAAATTTATCCGGTTTACATCTGGTTTATACATAGACGTTTGCATGTTGTCTCCTCTGTTAAACCATGAGCTTTTTGAGAGCAGAGATACTTCCCTTTCTTTGTATTCCAGAGCTTAGCACGGTGCCTGGCACACAGTAAGTACTTAATGTACGTTATTTAATTGACTGACCAATGAATCAATGATTATATCAATATGATCAGTCCCCCCCATACATCTCTGTTCTTAGGACTATAGATTTATAGCTATGAAAGGGCCTTAGGTATCATCTAATCCGATACCCTAGGAAACTGAGACCCAAAGTGGTTACATAACTTGCCTGAGGTCATAAAGGCAGCAAATCACAGAGTCAGGACTGGAACTCTGGCCCTCTGACCTCAAATCCAGTACCCTTTCATATTAATAACGTGCTGCAGCTGATGAGGCTTTATGGCTCACCTACAATTTTGATTCTTCTATAAATCAATATACATATATATACACTATATTATACATATATGATATATATCTCATAAGATAAACGTGTACACATACACATATAATGAGCATACACACATAGCAGTGTGTATACATGTGTGCATATACATGCACACACATGTGATTATACACACAACGTGTGTATACACATGTAAACATGTATGTGTATGCACACACATGTATGTGTATGAACGCACAGAGTTATCCTTTCCACATTGCCACTTTCCCCATTGCAGTTTTGATATATTATGGGTTGGCATAAGAAATTAAATAGCAATTTTGGGGAAGCCACAGACAATACATTAAGTACAGCAGATGACACAGAGCCTAGGAGCATTTACCCCAAATTTTACATATATATGTATATATATGTATATATATATATACACATACGTACATATACATATTTGCATATGTATGTGTGTATATATATATATATATATATACACACACATGCATACACCCATATATATGAAAGGATGGTGACATACATCATACGCTATTATAGGGAAGACAGGATCATGCTAGACTATGGGCGTCAATAGGCCAACAGGACCAGGAAGCACAGAATTCAGAAAGCACAGTACACATAACACTTCAGGGTTTGGACAACTGTGAGTCAGAAGCCAGGTAGGCAATATATCAAAAGCACATAAAAAACAGTTCAAGATTTTTCTTGTTCTTGGCCCAACAACAAGCAACATCTTCTCAAGATGTGCTCAGCTAAGGGCAGTGTGGTTCATCGCCCGAAGATGGGCGGCCAGCTGATTTGGTTTTTTGGTGGGCTGCTTGGTTTTTGTCTGACCACAGTAACTGTGATAATCGTCAATGAAGGGACAGAGTTCACAATCTGCATTGGCGGAGAAAGTGCCCATTGCCAAGGAAATCATGGCTCTCTCAAAGTGAGGAGTTGAAAGAGACTTTAGAATTTATTTAATCCCTCACATTTTAAGGAAAAGGAAACCAAGGCACAGGAAAGGGAAATAATTTGCCCAAGATCTCACCACTGGTTAGTGTCAGAGCTGGGACTAACACTCAGAGGATGTCCAGGGTCAGTGCCAACAGCTATAGGAGTTGAGGAAATAGAGCAAAGAGGGGGAGAGTCAAATAGCCTGGCAAAGGATCAGCCCTGGCCAGAGCTCTAGGAACTGAGGGAGGGAGTGCAGGACAAATAGGCAGGGGACTAGGTCCCCAGGAAGTTCATTTTTTAAAAAAAGTTTTTTGGGGGGGCTAGGCAATGGGGTTAAGTGACTTGCTCAGGGTCACATAGCTATTTAGTGTCAAGTATCTGAGGTCAGATTTGAACTCAGGTCCTTCTGACTCCAGAGTCGGTGCTCTATCCACTGTGCCACCTAGCTGCCCCAGTTCATTTATTTGAAGGTAGCTTGATGAGTGCTGCTTTCAAACTGGTCAGTGGTCTTTACTTTAGCATCCATTACATTTTCAGAATTCTCTAAACTGATAATGCTGAGGGGCCGAATGTTGCTAGAGAATCTAGAGCTATGCTTGCAATCAGGAAGAGCTGGGTTCAAGTCCTGTCTCTGACAGGTACTAACTGTATGACCGTGGACCATTAGAATGTTAGCTCCTTGAGGGCAGGGATCTTACTTTTGCCTTTCTTTGTATCCTTAGTGCTTAGCACAGTGCCTGGCACATTTTGCTGTGTCGTTTGTCATTTATGTCCATTCTTTGTGACCCCATTTGGGATTTTCTTGACAAAGATTCTGGAGTGGTTTGCCATTTCCATCTCCAGATCATTTTACAGATGAGGAAACTGAGGCAAACAGGGTTAAGTAACTTGCCCAGTGTCACACAGCTAGTAAGTATTTGAGGCCAGACTCAGACTCAAACTTGTGAAGATGAGTCTTCCTGATTCCAAGCCCAGCGCTCTATCCACTATGGCACCACCTACCTCCCTCTGGCACATACTAGTCGTTTAATAAATGCTGTTGACTTGACTTGTCTTGACAATCTCTTCATGCCCCACAAAACTTTCTAAGTCTATAATTTATAGATAAGTTCTAGAGTTTCCCATAACTGAAGAAATCCAGATCAGTCATCATTATTATAGCAACAACCACCATTGATTATTCTTAAAAGGATAGTATCTTGCAATTTCCAAATGTTTGTGGATAACAAAAATTTAGTTCCCTCGAAGCACAAAGGAATATTGATTAAGGGCTCATTTCTTCTTTCCTCATCTACCCTGCCTGCCTCTTCTGTAGTTAGAGAGCCACACCTGGTCGATCTTAAGGGCAGATCAGGTATGTTCCTCCTTTGAGATATAATTCTAAAAAGCTTTACATATACCATCTCACTTGAACCTCGTAACAATCCTGTAGGTAGGTGCTTACAGACATTATCATTCTTTGTACTCACTTCGTATACATTCTAAATGTGTTTATAGATGTAAATGGGTGTCTCCCCTGTTAGAATGTAAGATCCATGAAGGCAGGGATTATTTCACTTTTGTCTCTGTCACCCCAACACCTAGCATAACACCTGTGCTTTAACAAATGCTTGTGAACATAGCTAATCTGGAAATATGTTCCACATGACTTTACATGGATAATACATATCAAACTGCTTGGCTTCTCAAGAGGAGAAGCAGAGGGAAGGAAGGAGAGAATTTGGAAGTCAGAATTTAAAAAAAAACAAATGTTTAAAAATATTTTTACATGGAATTGAGAAAAATAAAAAAAACAAATCCTTGTTGATTGGTTGATACCCATCTTATAGATAAGAAAACTGAGGCACAGAGAAACTAAATGACTTACTCGTGGTCATACAGCCAAAGAATGGGGCAGGATTCAGTCAAGGTATTCCTGAATCCAAATTCACTGTGATGTGCTGCCTATCAATATGCTGTTACTATACCAGCCCCACTGACATTTACCTAACCAAGCTAAAGGTCACCAAAGTTCATCTAAACCCCTTCCTATTCCAGTTATACCACTTTCTTACTACCTGTGTGAGCAAGGGGGTGGCTTTTCCAAATATTATCCCCAGAGGCTCTTTAGAAATAACAGAAGCTGACATGCTTCTACAGAGGTGTGCTGGGATCACATCCTGAAATACAACGATGAATTCTACACTAACCATCCTTTGTTTAAATAATCAGGCAAAACAAAACACGCATTATCTTTTTCTTTTGAAATTCCTGTTCTTCTTAAAGTAGTACCATAATAAATCCCACATGACTTTTCTGCAGGTGCAGGTTTCCACAAACTGCATTCAGAGAATCACTTTCTAACCATAATAAATCACTGAAATCCCCTGGTCCAGGTTATCAAGGTGAATTTGTGTTTTGTTTCTTTTCTTTTCTTTTTAAAATGGACACGCTTGTTTTCACATCACATTCATTACTGAGTATATTGATCCCTTAATCTGTAACAGATTTTAAGAGAAAAAGAGAAAACAAATTTCAGGAAAACCAACCAACAGACTGACCCTGTCTGATAGCCTTAGCAATATTCCATACCCATTGCTCCCTACTCATTTCTTCAGCAGAGAGAGATAGGTACATTTTCTCAACTTTTTTCCATGAATGGCCAAGCTGGGTTATTATAATTCCATGATATTTGGTTCTGTTTTACTGGGATTTTTTGTTTATATTGTCATAGTAATTGTGCATACTGTTTCCTTGTTCTGTTCACTGTGAACCAGTTCATGTGTTTTTCCATATTTTCTTAATCCTTTATATTCATCATTTCTTGTAGCACAATAATACTCCATTACACCAATGGGCCGCGTTTTAGTTAATCTGTCCCCAATGGATAGACACCTAATTTGTTGTCTTTGCTACCACAAAAAAGTGCTGCAATGATTATTTTGCTATTTGTGGGACCATTCTTTCTGTCTTTGACTTCCTTGAGGCATACGCCTAGCAGTAGGTTCCTGGGTCAAAACATATGAACACTTTAATCAGTCTCTTAGCATGATTCCTAATTGCTTTCCAGAATGGTTGGACCAATTCATAGCTCCACCAAGAGTGTATTAGTCAGGCACAAAGTAAACAATTAATACATGTTTATTGATTGATTGAGCTGAAGATGAAATTTAATTAAATGTAAAGTTTAAGATTCAAGATATCAAAAAATACTAAGGTTCAAGAAATCAACTACATGAGGATAAGGTGGTAGGTGAGGTAAGTGTGACCAGTTAGTAGGTCTGAAAAAGAATCTAGGGATTTTCATGAATTATAGCAACAACATGAATTAACTAGGTGAGAGGGCAACTATGAAAGCTGATGTAATCTTTGGCTGCATTTACAGAAGTGTTCTCTGCACAACTATAGAGGTGATAGTCCCATTGTATTCTATCCCTAGTCAGAACAAATCTGGAATTTTGTGTTTAGTGCTAGGCACCATGTTTTAGGAACAGTATTGCTAAACTAGAACATGTTCAAAGGGGGCCACAAGATGGTGAAAAAACTTACGATCATGCTATGTGAGGTTTAGCTGAAAGCATTGGGGATTGTAGCCTTGGAGAAGAGAAGACTTGTAGGGGAGAGAATGATAGTTGACTTCAAGTGTCTGAAGGGCCGTCACGTTGAAAGGCCATTAGACTTGCTTTGTTTGGACCCAAAGAGACAAACTAAGAGCTCTCGGTGACAGTAATTGACAGGCATATTTAAGTTTGATATAAACCTTCCAAACACTTAGAAATCTCTAGGATGGGTTGATAGCAAAAGAAGTAGGGACAGTAGTGGTATAATGGAATAACAGAGTCTTGATAAATCAACAAGAGCAAGAGATTGATGCAATGCTGAGCTCTTTGCTGCTGGCTAAAGGGCAATGCTGGAAGAACCTAGAGGGAGTAGTGGCCAAGAGACAGACTATAGAAGTAGGAATAAAAAATGGTTATGGCAGGGAACCCCAGAACCCAGGACAAGATAAGGGGCTGGGGACAAAGAACAACAAAGCACAGAGCTATCACATGGAGAGGTGAGCCTCAACCTTGTCTTTTGCTGGTATTGTGAGTCGTGTAGACTACATAGATCATTGGTAATGCCAGGTTTTTCTCTGTAGAGGAGAAAGGGAATATCAACCCCTGACAGCACTATAAACTGTGAATAACTTTAGAGGTCCCTGAACAAGGTAGGAGCCACCAGAGTTCCATTTTCAGAGCTACATATCCAATTCTTGTGAGGCAGTTGGGGTTAAGTGACTTGCCCAGAGTCCCATAGCTAGTGAGTGTCTGAGGCCAGATCTGAACTCATGTCCTCCTGACTCCAGGGCCAGGGCTCTATCCACTGCGCCACTTAGCTGCCCCATATCCAATTCTTCACAACCCAACACAAACCCCCATCACTGGAGAAGGTTGCCTAATGCGATAGCCTCATGGCCAGTCAGTGAAAGTATCATCTGTGCTCTCTTTTTCCTGAGATACTGACATATTGGAATGGTGGTACAGATTTAGGATTTGGGGGTTGTCCTGGAAGCTTCTCTTTTGTTCCCAATGTATAAAGATGACCTGTGGAAAGCGGGGCTGGTTCTGAGAAAACTGGAGCTCCTCCAGGGCCCATGCTTCTAGACACGGTGGGGGCAGGGGGCCTTTAATGACTTTCACCACTACCCAGCATCAGTAGGAACTGGAAGATCATCTAAATGGATAACTTTGAAGATTTGCTCAAAGCCCTAAGAATAAGCCCGTCACTACAAAATATTTCCATGGGACATTTCCAAAAGGTTAGATCCTTTCCCATGATCTCTTTTTGTCAACATCCCTACCCATCCGTCAAGGGTTAGCTTAAATATTCCCTCCTCCATGTAGCCTTCGCTAGTTCCCACCCCCACCCTAAGTGATTTTGCTCACATTTGGTCTCATGGCACTTTTTCCTTCTCATGCATTTATATTCACCTTCTTTTTATACGTATTTCTGTGCATGTTTTATCTCTGTAAATATCTTTGTATGCTCTATAAAAAATAAATTCACCTAGATAAACATAATATAAATAATATGAGTTACTCATGTCTCTCCACCTCTAAATTTTAAGTTTATTGAAGACAGAGACTCTACCTCATTTATTTTAGCATCTTCCCATGGTGCAGGCTGATAAAATTAAATGGAAGCGTCAGAGCAGGGGTCCTTAATGTAGGTCCATGAACTTGGTTTTTTTTTATTAATTTAATAACAGTATTAAAATATAATCCTTTTCCTTTGCAATCCTATGTATTTTATTTTATGCATTTAAATACATGGTTGTGAGAAGGGGTCTATGGGCCTCATCGAACTGCCAAAGGGGCCATGCCACAAAAAAAGGTTAAGAATCCCAGATCAGAAGGAGAAAGGAAGAGATAGAGAGAGAAACACTAGAAGGATGGATGACTTCATGGGTCTGGTCCCTGACCCTGAAGGAATTTTTACCAACTCGTTATCTGATCTGCTTGTGAATGGTGAATTCAAAGGTGCCTGGGGTCTGCTCAGCCTCAAATAGCACATTTATAAAAGGCTCCCGCTCTTCAGATGCCAGTATACATTAGTCTAGAGTTTGAGATAGGACTGATTGACTGGGGTGGGGTCTGGGTGCGTTTTCATTTCCCACAACTAGAACAAGAATAGAACCCAAGATGAGTTGGAAGCACAGGTGTTTTGTGTGTGTGTGTGTGTGTGTGTGTATGTGTGTGTCTATGAATGAACATTCCATTCCTGATTTGTATGCTATGAATAAACCCTGTACTTGGATTAAAGGTAGGTGTGGCTGTGTCTCTGTTTCAAAGGATCCTGCATCTATACTGAGTGTAATAGTGATGGACTGGCCTGGGGCATGTGTGTATGACCAATTTTTGAAGCATGCACAGATATTTCCTTCCTGCTTTCAGCCCAAGCAACCACAAGGAAGAAGCTTGGGGTGGAGCTATTTATATCCATGTGATTGACTCCCAGGCTGGTACTTTGTAATGATGCAAAGTCTTCTAATTGGCCTTAGAGCAAAGAGGGATTAATGAGGCAGGGGCTGCTGAGCCAGAACTGAGTGTGGTCCAAGAGGGACAGCCTGGCCATCGCTCACTCCTTTTCCTTTCCAACTGTGGGGAGGCAGGCTAACTTAGAAGTAGACCCAAGAGGAGGGTGGGAAAAGGGCAGCAGCCCTGTCTCCCATCTGACCATAGTGGGTTATGTGTTCATGGCTGAATCTATTTCTTGGTGTTTATTCTTTCCTTATCCTCAGTAAATGAGTATCTCATGATGGGAAGTATCTTCATGACCTGGTGAGCTTGGGAGATCCAGAGGTGCCATCTGAGGTTCTATCACTGGTCAGAGATGAATAGCAGCAGAGCTGGTAGTGAAGAGGTGTCAGAGTTTTGGGGTGCTCTTACGTGCAGAGGCACCCCAAGATCACGGCGCCGAGTCTGCCTGAATGAATTCAACTCAAATCTTCTTACAGTCAGAGAAAAGTTTATTAAAGATAAATCACATATAGGCCAGGTGACACCCATGAGGAAGAGCAGGCACTTGAGTCTCAGCCTCTGGGTGTGAGAGGTTCTCAGCATCAGAATCGGGGAGGCCAGGTAGTCAGGTGACGCCTGTAAGGATGAGTGGGCATGAGGGTCTCAGCCTCTAGGCATGAGAACAGCTCGGCCTCAGAATGCCTCACTACCCATGAGCAAATTACTGTCCCAGTGGATTTTGTGTGTATTTGTGGGAGAATGTGCCCCAGGTTTGGGGGGAAGGGGATGCTTTATACCAATTCTTCTCACTATTCTTTTTAATCCCTTCTAAAAGCTAACCGATGTTTATTGTTAATTGAGAACACATAGGTGGGGGCTCAGGAGCAACCCCAACCCTCAGGGTTACCCCTAGAACTATAGTCAGCCACCCTTTGGTGACCATAGCCTGTGAGTGTGAGTATAGGTTGGGGAAAGTAGCCCCAGATCATCTATAACCCTAAGGTCCCCTTCACAAGGCCTTCCCTGATCCCTCCTTCTCAAATTATCCCATATTTTAATGTTCACATATATGTATGTATATATATACATGGTATACAAATTTTATATAGTATATAAATGATATATATGTATATGTATGTATATAGGTGTGTATATATGTATATATATGTGTAGACAGGTAGATAGATGGCTATAAAAATTTCCCCTTATAGAATGTAAACTGTTGGAGGACAGGGACTGTTTTGTTTCTTTTGTCACTATATGCCTAGTTCCTAGCACAGTGCCTGGAACACGGAAGCTGTTTAATACAAGCTTGCTGATCCAAATGATTTCCCCTAAAGCTTCCGTATAAAGTCACCTTGCTGAGAATTATCACACCGCACTACAGATTCCCTTCAGTATAGGGAGTATATACACTCAGTATAGATGCAGGATAGATGCCGGTTTATTTCTCTCTCTGGCTATCAGTTGTTGGAAATCCCTTCTAGATGCACTGTGGATCTCAGCTGAGTGACTGAGAGACAATATTATGCGGTAATGCTGGCCAAAGACTGGCCTCCACCACCGCTGATGAATTCCCCCAACATCTTCCCCAGCTGTGGGTGCCTGGCTCAGGATGCCAGGAAGCATAGTTACTAAGGTGACTTTGACAAGAGTGTAGAGCTGAGATGAGGGCCCCAAGTGATGAACCGCCAAACTTATAAAAACTACCTGCTTGTAATAAGCCATTTGTATGCTCCGTTCTAAACAACTTAATAATGAGGTTGCCGTGAGGCATGCCAGCAATACTTAATGAGTTGTCTGCATCTATAAATAGCCTTTATAAGGACAATTTAGATGGGTGGGTTCAGTGCCTTTAGGTGTTGTGACATCCATAAACCCCCAAGAGGCTGTTGCAGCCGTCGTTAAGATGTGAATAAGGTCAGAGATCACCAAGTTCAGCTCTTTAATTTTACAAATCAGGAACCTGAGGCCCAGAGAACTGAAGCATCTTACACAGATAAGAAGTAGGAGGGCTTAGGATTGAACCCAGGCCCTCTGACTCTAAATTCAATACTTTCTCTACAGTATTTATGTAGTAGAGAAAATTTTATTCCTGAACCCATCATATGTATAATTTACATTGCATGTGATATACACATACCTTGTATATATACGTTGTATATATACACTGTACACTGTATATATACACTGTATGTGATATATATATATACTTTGGATATATACGTTGTGTATATATACTGTACAATGTATAACTTACAGAATTGAATTGGATTAATCAAAAAGCATTTACTAAGTGCCTACTATATGTCATCAGCAGGAAAAGGAAGGGAAAAGCATTTATAAATCATGTACTATGTAGCACTGTGCAATGCACTTTACAAATATCTCATTTAATAGAAAGTTGGCCTCAAAGCCCGAAGACCTGAGTTCAAATTCTCTCCTCTGACCTCTACTGCTCTGTTGCAGGCCTTCATCACCTCAGGCCTGAGCTATTGCTCACAACTTCTGCTCGGCCTCTTCTCCTCTGGCCAAAGTGGTTCCTTAAAGCCCACATCTGACCATGTCACCTTGGTCTACTCAACAGACTCCAGTGGACCCCTATGACCTTCAGTAAGAAACATGAAATCTTCTGTTTGGCATTTAAAGCCCTTCACAACCTGGCCCCTTTCCACCTTTCCAAGTCTTCTACTTTATTTGCCTTTGAAAATTCTAGCTAGGGGCAGCTAGGTGGTACAGTGGCTAGAGGATCAGCCCTGGGATCAGGAGGACCTGAGTTCAAATTTGGCCTCAAACACTTACTAGTTGTGTGACCTTGGGCAAGTCCTATAACATCTTAGCACTCCCAAGAGGTATCCTGCAAAACTCTGAGTGCAGATTAAACTGTAATGGAAAAGGTTTAACACGATAAATAAAAATATAATACAACCCAGAAGGTATTACTTTGTGGTTTTCTAAGTCAATATGATGCCTGAGCTTGACCCAGATGATCTAGACTAACCATGAGTACAGAGAAGGTGCTGACCTGCATTGGGAAGGGAGTTTCTTCTTCTGAGAGTTCCCCATAATAATGCAAGGGGGCCATCTCCGGTCATCCTGATCTACATCTCGCCACCGGACCAAGATGGCTCCAGAGGAGAAAGTGAGGCTGGCGACTTTGCGCAGCCCTGCCTCACTTAAATCCAATTCACTTGCATGTCATGGCGTCACCTTCCCCATGTCATGTTCCTCTTTGAGAACGAAGGACAAATAACATAATAATGGAATCACAGGTTCAGCCCTGCCTCCTGTTTTCCAGGCACTGTGCTAGGTGCTTGGAGATACAAATACAAAAACCAGGAGAGCTTATGGAAGTCATTTTACTTGTTCTTCTTGGTCTGGCCCTCCCAAGATACAATCTAAAAGGAAGGATGGTGTGGAAGAAGAAACATTGGTCTTGAGATAAGAAGACAAATCTAAATTCCAGTGCTTACTACTGATAATGACCATGAGTAAGTTGCTTGACCTCTAGGAACCTCAACTTCCTTAAATGTAAAATGGGTGTACTGATATACCTCAGGGTTGGCTAGGGAAATCCTCACTTTGTAAACCCTGCTGATCCTGGTCCTCTCTGGAAACCAAGTGAGTGACCTTTTACTGGGGAATTCTTTATTAGACCATACATATGACTTAATTGATATAAGGAGCTCCCAGTGAGGAAACTCCATCTACCACTCCAGATTGGCACCTGCCTGGAGGCTTATAGTCTTAGAGAGCTGAGAGTTGATTGTAACCTTTCAGAGGATCAAACCAAGGTACATCAGAAAGACGTAGGGCTTGAACCCACCAGCGTCTTTCTGACTCCAAGTTAACTCTCTATCTGCTATGCCATAATTGGTGCATGGCTGGACAAATTGCTACATGTAAATGTAATAGCATCTTATTGTGCCAAAAGGAATGACTAATATGAAGAGTTAAGATAATACGATAGCTAACCTTTCTATAGCACCTATTATGTGCCTGTGATTTATAAATGGTGTCTCATTTGATCCTCACAACAATCCTGGGAAGGTGGTGCTATTTTTATCCTCACTTTACAAATGAGGCAAATGGAGGTTAAGTGACTTGTCCAGGTCACCTAGCTTGTAAGTGTCTGAGGCTAGATTTGAACTGCAGGCCCGGTGCTCTTATATGAACTGATAAAAAACTAAGAAAGCAGAACCAGGAGAACAATCTGTAAAATGATTCTAAAATATAGATGAAAACATTAGAAACCTGTTTGAATGCAATTAGCAGTCTTGGTTCCAGAGGACCGATGATGAAATAAATACATGTGTTCATTTTGTGTTCAGACCTTGTGTTCACCATTTATTTTAAAAGTCAGTCAACAAGCCTTTCAAAGACACTGTTTTCTCTAAGATAGTTATGACACAGGCCTTCAGAACTCTGATCCCACCTCACTTGCTGCCCTATGGCAGAGGCACAAAAGGTCTGTCTTCCAAAAGCCCTTCCTGGAATGTTCTGTTGAAATCTCCCTTCCCTCTCACCCGAGGCCTGGGTGGTGCCATAGTGCACAGAGCACCGGGCCGAAGTCAGGAAGACTTAGCTTCTTGAGT
The DNA here is from genome assembly GCF_900497805.2 of Vombatus ursinus. Classification (NCBI taxonomy): domain Eukaryota; kingdom Metazoa; phylum Chordata; class Mammalia; order Diprotodontia; family Vombatidae; genus Vombatus; species Vombatus ursinus. Next base: position 26,338,711 of record NW_020954577.1, read on the forward strand.
TCAAATCAGCCTTAGACTCTTATTAGCTGGGTGACCCTGGGCAAGTCACTTAACCTTGTTTGCCTCAGTTTCCTCATCTGTAAAATGAACTGGAGAAGAAACCAAAAAACCACTCCAGTATCTTTGCCAAGAAAACTCCAAATAGAGTCACAAAGAATTGTATGGGCTAAAAATGACTCATCAATTTTAACCCTAATAAAGTTTCATCATCTGATTTCACATAATGGCTAGAAGCACTTTACACATTCTTTGATTAACAAACTAGTTTGTTCCAGCCTAGTTTATGGTCTTTGTTTAATGGATTGATTCACTAGAGGTGGCTAGGAATTCTTCACACTTTGTTTACACATTTGGCTGATTGATTCCCATTCAAAGAAAAAGGCATTCTCACCTAATAAGGGAATCAGGGCCTAAAGCAGGTTTTGTTAGCCTTTTTTGTGTCCTGGACCCTCTGGGCAGTCTCCTGAATCCTGTGGACCCTTACTGGGGGGAGGAGGGGCGGGGAAATAATGATTTTAAATAATTGAAGGCAATGCTAACCTATGTTAGAGACCAGCCGAAGTAAAGATCCAAGTTCCCTGAAATCTGACCATGGACTCCAAGTTAAGAACTCCTGACTTACTTCATCTTTTTACTTGAATTAATTGGGGTTAGGATACGGGCAATAGACTTCTTACCTATTGTGTCTTATTTGTGCATGTGTCCCTGGGGGACTGAATACATCAGTCAGGTAAACAGAGAGGTGGAGAAATTCTCTTTGTGATCACTGCGGGGCTTTCCCCAGCTGGGCTCTTGAGATGAACAAAATAGATTTTATTAACACATTAGTTATTAACCTAGCCTTCCCAAAGCAGAGAACACACCCTAAGGAGTCAGAGTCTCCTAGACAAAGGAGCCTGAGGTTAACAGTCCTAGTGCAGGAAGGGAAAGAGAGCTGAATTTATTTGCTTACAGGCAGTGACTTGCCCATTATTCTATCATAGCCTATTTATTATTGTTATCAACAATAATAATGATAATAGCTAGTGTTTATATAGTGCTTTTTTTTTTTTTTTTTTTTTTTTGCTTAGGCAATTGGGGTTAAGTGACTTGCCCAGGGTCACACAGTAAGTGTGAAGTGTCTGAGGCTAGATTTTAATTCAGGTTGCCTGACTCTAACTCCTGAGCTCTATCCACTGCACCACCCAGTTGCCTCTTATATAATGCTTTAAAGTTTGCAAAGTACTTATTTGTGTTACTGCACTTAATCCTTACAACAGTCCTGCACAGTAGGTGGTATTATTATTTCCATTGTTCAAATGAAGAAACTGAGACTGAGGTTAAGGGACTCACCTGAAGTCATATAGCTAGAAAGTGTCTGAGTCAGAATTTGAACTCGGGTCTTCCTGACTCCAAGAATAGCACTTTGCCTACTCTCCCTCCCTCCCTCCCTCTTTCTCTTTCTCTTTTTCACTTTCTTTTTCCTCTCTCTCCTGCATATGTACCATATAAAAATATATATTTAATATATGTTTATAAACAGGCCTATATAGCTAGGCCTGCCTACTTTAGCAAAATCTCTCCTCCTCAGGGTGGAGTCGAGGACCCATGTATTTTATCCTAGAGGTCACAGGAACCACCATGTAGGTGCTAAATAAATGTTTATTGATTGATTGATTGGAGCTATTACTATTGATAATGGCCATGGGTAAGTTGCTTGACCTCTGGAGCAGAGAAATGCCTCAGGAATATCACTCTGGCAACTGTGTGAAGGTGGAATTGGAGGTGGGGGGGGCTGGAGACAAGGAGACCAATGCTGAGGAATGGAGAGAAGGGGATGGGTATGAGATAGATTATGGGACAGGAGTGGGTAGGATCAATAATACGTGGTAATCAAGGATTGGATAGAGGTATGGGAGGAGCAGGAAGACTGGAAGGTGCTTCAGAAACCCAAGGAATCTCCAAACACAGTTATTACCAGCCTTGCCTTGAGGTTCTTTACCAAACCTGGATGGAAAGGTTCTGTCCCAATAAAATCAGCACCATTACCATTGGACCAACACGGCAGATACAATTCTCTTCCTCTCCAGTGTGATTTTCTAACTAAGAGTACTCTTCATGGCTGGCCTGCCACAAAAGTCCCCTGAAATAAAAAGGATGGGGAAGCTGGGCTGCAAAGACCACGGCTGGAAGCAGCTCTGTTGTTTCATACTTATTTTAAAGCCGTGGTCTTAAACCCCCATGACCCAGGAGGGGTCAGAAATAACAACATCCAGATAATATGCTCCAGGTCTGAAAGAACTCATCCAGAGGCCCCAGAGGCGCTTAACCAGCTCTGTGTCTTTGAAATGCAGTCGTGCAAATAGCTTTCAAAAAATCCTTCAGCCTGCAAAAATTTGGGCCCCTTCCTGGCAGGCTCATGATGACCGAGAGCTAATAAATGAAGGCCTGGCTTTGGACAAAATGCTGAAGCAAGGGAGATTGGCCTGAGGTCTCCCTTACCTCTTCTCTGTCCCCAAAGCAACCACGCCCTGTCATTTTAAGGAGATATTTTCGTAAAAGAGAAAATACTCATTTTCAGAATAAAAAATTAAGTATTAGAGTCCCAGTATCCTCACACCTGCCCTGCCCTCCCACCTTTACCTTATCCTAGTGTCCCTACCCCCTATTACCTCATTTTGACTTCGTGGGTATTTGGTATTTAAGGTGCATAGAGTGCTGGACCTGGAGTCAGGAAGATTCCTCTTGCTGAGTTCAAATCCAGTCTCTGACATTAGCTGTGTGACCCTGGGCATGTCACTTTACTGTTTGCCTCAGTTTCCTCATCTATAAAATGAGCTGGAGAAGGAAATGGCAAACCACCCTAGTACCTTTGCCAAGAAAACCCCTGAAAAAGAGGTCTCAAAGAGTCAAACACAACTGAAAAATGACGAAACAACAACAAACTATTTTTGTGCCTCCCTACAATATAATGTAAGCTCCTTTAGGGCAGAAACTTATTTTTGTCTTTGTATCACTGGTGACTGTCTCAGTGCCTGGAAAAGAGTAAATAATAAATGTTTGTTGATTGACTGATTTCCTGCTTTTCTCTCCTTCTTCTCCCAGGCTTTCCTTTTCTCTTCTCTCTCCCTACGCCACTCCCCCTTCACTTTCCTCCTCTAGGTCCTCCTCTCTTTCCTTTTCTCCTGAACTGAAAAATATGTTGTTTTGGGAGCCCTGTGGGGTAACTAGAAGCAGCATGTCATACCTGGACCAGTTCCTAACTGGTTTTTCCCAACCAGCGTACATTTTTTTTTCCAGTTCTGGTAGAAGGAGGCCAGAAGGGAACGGACCTGCACTACAAGAACGTGGAGAAAACTTGACTCAGGCCCCCCCCCCCAGGTTTGAGGGGCCCCAAGTGTCCCTTGAGAAGTTGTGTACATGGGAGTAGAAAGAAGGGGCATTTTTGCCTCTGAACTCCCTTCTCAGGTTCCCCTTTCCTCCTTCCCCTGCCCCAGCTTATCCCACCAATGGGCTTCATCAGCCTGGGGTTAGATTCTGGGAAAGGTCTCTTATAGAAGGTGGAATGTGAGCTGAGTCTCAAAGGAATCTAAGGAAGTCAAGGGGTGGAGGTGAGAAGGGAGGGCCTTTCAAGCACAAGGCACAGCCATTGCAAAGGCAAGGAGTTAGGAGATGAAAATTTCACATGTAAGAAAAAAAAAGGAGACTGGATCAAGGTCAATGGAGGGGAGTGGAGTGTAAGAACACCAGAGAGCTAAGAAGGAGCTTGGTTGTGAAGGGTTATAAATGCCAAACAGAGGGTCAAATCCTGAAGGTAACAGGGAGCTTGAATTTATAGAGCTGGGGAGGAGTCTTGTGGTCAGATCTTCACTTTAAGGAGTCTAAGATATCAAGGTAGGGACCAGAGGGCTTGATTTCTATCTGGAAAAAGGGCAATTCTTCACTGCTTCCTCCCTTCCTTATACACTCTGGATAGTCAATGAAAAATAGTAACTGACATTTATGTAGTGTTTTAAATTTTGAAAAGAATTATATAAACGTTATCTCATTTGAGGTTTACAATCATCATGTGAGGCAGGTACTACAGGTTATATTGTCCCCATTTTACAGATGAGGAAACTGAGGCACACTTATGTGACACACAGGTATTAAGTATCAGAAGTAGGCTTAGAACCCAGGCCTTTAGTACTTTCTCTACCCTTCCAATCAATTAACAAGCATCATCTATATTCCAGGCACTATTCCAGGTGCTGGGGATAGGAAGATTAAAAAATAAAATGATTTCTGCCCTCAAAGAGCTTACTTTATGGAGGAAACAACACACATACATATAAATAAATCACAAATTAATAGAAAGGATGATTGAGAGGTTAGGAAAGGTTTCATATAGTTGGAAATAATTTGGAGCCAAAGTGTAAAGGGCTCTAAATGCCCAACAGAGGTGATTATACTTTGTCCCAGAGGAAATAGGAAGTCATTGACATTTTGGGGACAAAGAAGTGATGTGGTTATACCCAGTGCTTTAAGAATATCACTAGCAGCTGTGTGAAGGTTTTTTCAGAGAGGGAGAGACTTGAGGCAGGGAAATCAATTAGGAGATGATTTCAGTTGTAGGTGAAAAGTGAAAAGGACCCAAACTAGGATGGTGGCTGTGTGAAGGAGAGGAGAGAGAAGGGAGAGATGGGATGGTAGTCGACTAGACTGGACTCAGCAGTGACTTGGGTGTGGGGGGGCAGGAGTGTGTAGGATGACTTCAAGTTTACAAATCTGAGTGGCTGGAAGGATGATGATGGGAATAGGGAAATTAGAAAGAGAGATGTTGAGAGGAAAAGGTAATGGGCTCTGTTTGTTTGAGATGCCAATGGAACACCCAGTTGGAAACGTCCAATAGGCAGTTGGTAATGCCAGACTGGAGCTTTGGAGAAAGAGTTGGGTTGGGCATATAGTACCAGCCTCAGACAGATCATTCAATCTGTGGGAACTGGTAAGGTCACCAAGTAAAAGAGTGTGGAAAGAAAAGAGAAGAGGGCCTAGGAAGGAGCTTTATAGTTAGGAGGGATGCAATATGCACGTTGTTCATCCTTAATTTTAGAAGACAGCCAATAACATCACGAGGGTGATGTCTTGACTTGCTCGTGCACTGGATTTAAGTGAGGCAGAGCTGTGAAAAGTCATCAGCCTCCCTCTCTCCCCCAGAGTCATCAAAGTCCAGTGGTGATGGCCCAGGATGCAGTGGGTGGCCTTGGCCTTTCTAATTTAAGGCCTCACTTTGTCTAGGGCAATGCCCATTTTGATATGGATGATGATTCAGCTAAGGCAACTAAGAACAAATGGTCTGACAGGAGGAGGGCCAAGATAGAGCAGCAACACAAAAACCCATTGAGGAAAGAGTATTCAGGAAGAGAATGGGGTTAACAAACAGAGAGGTCAAGGTGGATGAGGGCTGAGATAAGGCCATTGGATCGGCAAGCTGCTGGGACTCCTTTGAGCATTTCTACCAGCTCCCCTACTCCCTAGGGTTTGGCGGAACTACTCAGTGCCAATATAGAATCGTTTATCTCACATGCATATGTCCTTTCCTACCTCCTCCCCTCCAATCTCATCAAACACCTGTCAGCTCGGGATGCTGGAGGTCCCGGCTTGGTTGCTATAGCGACAGTATTTAGCCAAGCTGCTAGATTTGAGCTGTCTGGCATTTCAATTGTCCTGAGGAATAGAACCCACACTCTCCACTCACCCCCTGTAAGTGGCTGCCTACTTCTAAGGGTGAGAAAATAATACTAACAATAGCTTACACTTACATGGCAGCTTCAGGGCTTCCCTGGAGGAGGCAGGATCCTTTTCCCCCCATCCCCTCACACCTTTGACAGATGAGGAAACTGGGGCCCCAAGATTGACACATAGTTCTGTTAGAGCCTGGATTTAAAGCCAAGAAAAGACGAGGGCTATTTCTACTGTACCACGTGAGCACGTGTGGCCTTCTTGGCCCCTGTGTGCCAATTCCGCCTTTCCTAGGGTTGAGTGGATGAGAAGAGGCATCAGGGAGAGGCTGCCTGAATCACCCGCATAAAGCAGAGAAAGTAGTTGGGGGTGGGGCTTATTAAAACCTTCATTTGTGGGTTGAAAGGTGGGACAGATGAGGAAGAAGGTTCAGTCCAGGGTTGCCTCTGGACCTCTCCAAACTCAGGAGCTCAGAAAATTGGCCCTGATATACCAGAGAAAAGCTGATCCTTCTGGGACTGTCTTCCTCCCTGGGACTGAGAGTAAAGATTGATTAAAAGAGAGCTTTGGAGGGTTTTTGAGCATTTTGGAGAAAAGCCCAGTATAAATACAAGCTTGAAAAAAAAGGCAGCAGAAACATGTGGTCTCATTTTTCCTCACAGAGGTGCCCACTTCAGAGCCAGACTTTGGTGATTAGAGCAAGCCCCCAGACCAGAACTGACCTTAGGATGTTGTTTGAAATCCAAAGGACCATGGGAGTGCAGAGCTCAGACTGGCCAGAAACAGAGCTTTTGCCTCCTCTCAGCTCAGCTGAAGCCAGAGAGAAGAAGCAGACGACACAGGGCAGTCATGGGATAGATGAGGCAGGACAGAGGCATCAGAGCAGAGCTGCTTAGTAGCAAAGGCAAGACTCCTCTGGAGAAATAGGGGCTTCATAGGTTCATGGATGTTAGAGCTGAAAGGTTCCTAAGAGGTCATCTAAATTACCTTGTATTTGTCAGTAGAGAAGGCAGCCAGGTGATGCAGTGATTAGAATGATTAGAGTCCTGACTTTGAATTCTGCCTTAGACGTTTCCTAGCTGTGTGACCCTGGGAAAGTAATTTGACCTTATTTAACCTCATAGATTTCCAGGCCTAGAGTCAGGAAGACTCGTCTTCCTGAGTCCAAATCCAGCCTCAAACACTGTACTAGCTTTGTGACACTGGAAATATCACTTAACCCTGTTTGCCTCAGTTTCTAAATCTGTAAAATGAACTGGAGAAGGAGATGGCAAACCCCTCCAGCATCTCTGCCAAGAAAATCCCAGATGGGGTCATGAAGAGTCAAACTTGACTGAAAAACAACTGGACGACAAAGATAGAATCATGGTAAACCCATTGTGTTTTCAGTCAGTCAACAAACATTTATTAAGCACTTACTATGTGTGTGAAAACCACACTCCCTGCCTTCAGAGAATTTATATTCTTTTTTATTAATTTATTTTGATTTATCAACAATCACTTCCATAAGCTTTTGGGTTTTAAATTTTTCTCTCCCTCCCTGTCCTCCCTCTCCCCAAGACGGTGCATAATCTGATAAAGGCTATACATATACATTCCTATTAAACATATTTTCACATTAGTGATGTTGTAAGTAAGAATTAGAACCAATGGGAGGAACCACCAGAAAGAGGAAACAAAACACAACAGAAGAAAAAAAAAAGCAAATAGTATGCTTCGATCTGCATCCAAACTCCATAGTTCTTTGTTTGGATGTGGATAATATTTTCCATCATGAGGCCTTTGGAGATGTCTTAGATCCTTGTATTGCTGAGAAGGGTTAAGTCCATCAATATTAGTACCTAACTGATTATGTTATTCCCTTCTTGAGCCAAATCTGATGAGAGTAAGGTTCAAACAATGCTCATCTCTTCCCTTCTTTCCCTCTGCTGTAATAGGTTTTTGTGCCTTTTCCTGTAATGTAATGTACCCTTGACTGCCTCCTCCTTTCCTTTTCTCTCAGTACATTTTCTTAGTTAGATCAGATTAATCCATTTACTTGGATCCATTTAACCCACTTATCATTACATCAAAATCAACTTATACCCACCCCCTTTATGTATATCCCTTTAACACATGTAATAACAATACAGCTCTCAATGGTTATAAGTGTCATCTTCCCTTGTAGGGATGTAAACAGTTTGCCCTTATTAATAACATGTTGTTTCTTTCTGTCCCATTTACCTTTTTATGTCTCTCTTGAGTCTTGTATTTGAAGATCAAATTTTCTGTTGAGCTCTGGTCTTTTTATCAGGAAGGTTTGGAAGTCTACTATTTTGTTGAATATCCATCTCCTCCCCTGAAAGATCATGCTCATTTTCACTGGGTAGTTGATCCTTGGTTGTAATCCAAGCTCTTTTGTCTTACAGAGTATCATATTCCACACCCTATGGTCTTTTAATGTAGAAGCTGCAAGGTCCTGTGTAATCCTGACTGTATTTCCATGATATTTAAATTATTTTTTTCTGGCTGCTTGCAGTATTTTCTCTTTGACCTGGTAATTTTGGAATTTGGCTACTATATTCCTTGACATTTCCAATTTGGGATCTCTTTCAGGAGGCAATCGGTAGATTCTTTCTATGGCTAATTTACCCTCTGGTTCTACGACCTCAGGGCGGTTTTCCTTTATGATTTTCTGAAAGATACTGTCCAGGCTCTTTTTTTCATCGTGACTTTCAGGTAGACCAAAAATTTTTAAATTGTCTCTTCTGGATTGATTTTCCAGGTCAGTTGTTTTGCCAGTGAGGTATTTTACATTTTCATCTATTTTTTCATTGTTTTGTTTTTGTTCTTGATTCTTGCTCTCTCATAGAATCATTAGCTTCCATTTGCCCAATTCTAATTTTAACCAATTGCTTTCTTCTATTAGATTTTGTACTCCTTCCCCATTTGGCCAATTGTATTTTTTAGGGACTTGTTTTCTTCAGTGTACTTTTTTTCCAGTTGGCCAATTGTATTTTTTAAGGACTTGTTTGCTACAGTTAATTTTTGTCCTTCCTTTTCCAAGCTATTGACTCTCTCTTGCATACCTCTTGTTTCTTTTCCCATTTTTTCTCTACCTCTGTCATTTGACTTTTAAAATCCTTCTTGAGCTCTTCTACGAAGACTTTTTGGGCTTCAGACCAGTTCATGTTCCCTTTTGAGGTTCTAAATGTGGGTTTGTTGACAATGTTGTTCTCTTCAGAATTTCTGCCTTCATCTTCACTCTTCCCATAATAAGAATCTACCACGCATTTCTTTTTGCTCATGGTGTTTGCTTATTTCCTAGCCTTTAAAGAGATTGAGCTCTCCTGCTGGGGAGCAGAGGGCACTGACCCAAGCTTCTTGTGTTGGGAGCCTAGGGCCTGGTTACTGGTTTTATGTGCTGGGGCCTCCAATGCTGGCATTCGGAGGCTGTAGGGTTCTGGCAGCTTACCTGATGTTGGGCTGGAATCAGCAACACTGGAACTCTAGGGGTAGGGTTGGGTAGTGTGACTCCTGGAGATTTCCCGCTCACCTGGGCCTTTCCTTCCTTTTACTTTCTTCAGCTCCTTTCAGATGGATGTTGCAGGATGTTTCTCTGCCTGGGGCCCCTTAGAGTGCTGCTTTCCTTAGTTTTGCTGAAGCACCTGGTGGTTTTTCAAGCTGGTTTCCATCAGTTCCTCTGCCCTCACTGAGGCACTCGGGGGTCCTGGTGTTGGTGTTTGCCTGCTCCACTATCTGGGTGTCAGGATCTCCTCCTGATATGCTGAGGTGGGACTTTCTGCTAACTTGCTGGGATGCCTCCCATTCTGTACTGCTCCCCTTACCCCTGGGCAAGAGGGGCTTTTCCCGTTAATCCCTCAAGCTACCTGGGCTACTGGACTGCTGCACCCCATCTTTCTGCTTCAGCTGTTCCAGGGTTTTTCCTGGGGTGATATTTTCTGGGCTTTCAGAGATTAATCCACATTTTTATAGCCCTTTGGGCACAAAGAACTTATATTCTAATGAGGATTGATGCTGTCTGTCTTCCAAAGATCTCAAAGCAAGTCTCATGTGATATTTCTTTACTCCTCGTGACATCCTTGTGTAGGTCAGAAACCCTAGTGATTACTGCCATTTTTGAAGCAGTCAGGTGGTGTGAAAACCCCTTAAAGGCAGGGATTGTTTCATTTTTGCCATCTTGTCCTCTGCTGCACAGCACAGTGCAAATCCTAGGTGCTCAATAAATGCTCATGTTCTCTGTTAAATGGGTTACAAGTGAGAATGGAGTCTCTTGCTACTCCAGATGTTTGGATGTCCCCAGATGGTGGCAGGACCAGGAAAGGCCCAATACCCCCAAACCACTCAGTGTCTAGCATAGGTACACAAGTTTCTACCCATTTGGGCAGATTTCTGCTGATGGAGAAACAAAGACATGGAAATTTGCTGGGACTTGCCTCAAGGTCTCTAGCAAATCAATAGAAGAGTCAAGTTTGGAAGCTCTGGCTTCAGAGAATCAAGGTGGGGTGGTCTGGAGCAGTATTCTGAAGTCCTATTGTTGGAGACACTGAACGTTTGTAGATTCATATATTGTTAGGGCTGGTGAGATGAGAGAACTGCAGATTCAGAGCAAAGGATCTCTGGAAGCCACATAATCCAACACTGTTTACACATGAGAATACTGAGGCCCGGGGAAGGAAAGTGACTTGTCCAATCAGCTGGTCACAAAGCTAGTGAGGGGCTCACCCCTCCGGCCCCCACAGAAAGAGCCGGGGTTGGGGGTGGTGTCCATGAAGCCCCTATCAAGGGCTTGGTTGTCAGCACCTTCAGGATCGTAATGCTATACTTTACAAATTTCACAGAATCATCAAGTCATAGGGACGCAGAGACTTTCTAGTCACTAAAGGGGAAACTGAGGCCCTGAGAGGTGAAGGACCTTGTCAAAGATCACAATTAGAGATCTTAACAGTTATTTTACCTCTGGTAGTGACAGTACAATAGTAAGCTCCTTGAAGACAGAGGTTCTTTCTCTTTCTTTCTTTTTCTTTCTTTCTTTCTTTCTTTCTTTCTTTCTTTCTTTCTTTCTTTCTTTCTTTCTTTCTTTCTTTCTTTCTTTCTTCTCTTTCTTTCTTCCTTTCTCTTTCTTTTCCTTCCTTCCTTCCTTCCTTGCCTATCCTTGGTACCTAGCACTAAGTTTGGCACCTAGAAGGTTTGGAGAGTGCTCTTTGGTTGGTTAATTGGGTGGAAATATTCAGGTTGGAGTTTGGTTCGATTCAATAAACATTTATTAAGCTCCTGATACATACAAAGATGACAAAAAGACAACAGCAAAACACTCCTGTCCCTTAAGGAGTTTACAATGAGCCCACAGGTAAAGAAAAAAAAATAATTCCAGGACAGAGACAGTGTTAACAGAGGGGTGTGTGAGTGTGTGTGTGTGTGTGTGTGTGTGTGTCTGTGTATAAGATCAGGAAAAGAGCTCATGCAGGAAGTAACTTCTTAGGAGAGAAGTCAGGGTGCTAAGAGCCAGAGATGACAAGGGAGAGCATTTCAGTCATGGGGATTAGCCTATGCAAAGACACAGAGGTGGGGGAGGGGTGTGAAATATTAGGTATGGAAAATAGTTCTCGGGCCAGTTTGAGAGTGTGAGGAAAAGAAATGTGAAAGAACTCTGGGAAGATAAGGAGGAGGCCTACTATGATGGGCCTCAACTACCAGGCCGATCCATGGGGCAATAAGGGAGACGCCGAAGACTTCAAAGTGGGGAGATGGAGGGGAGAGGGGAGGAGAAGGTGGTCACATTTGTTTTGGGAATATCAATTTAGATGCTATGGGGAAGGTGGTTTGGAGACAGATCTCAACTTTGCCATCTCAGTACTGGCTATGATGCTTGCTGGGTGTTTGACCTTGGGCAAAGCACTTTGCTGCTCTGTGCCTCAGTTTACTCATCTGTAAAGTTGTCCCTGTGCTCCTTACCTCATGGGGTTGCCATGAGAATCAGATGAGATGATGCCTGTGAAGGTGGTGCTCTGTCATCATAAATCACTATATAAATATCAGCCATTCATTATTGTCGTTCAAGCCTCCCCCTTTAGCTACTTAAGGCAAACTTTTTTCTGAATTGATTTGCAAGGGTTCTAGTCATTTGCCCTCCGCCCCTGGAAGTGCTGAGGAGGAGAGAGGATGCTTTGTTTCTGGCCTTTGACACCATCCTCTCCCATTCCACCCAACAAACCTCTCGGACTTCTAGCCAGAGGAAGGCAATTGAGGGGGAGCAGGCCACGTTTCCAGTTTGGCCATACATGAAACGGAACCAACCGGCTCGAGGCCCATAAAAATGTGGCAGCGTCTCTCAAGAAATAGCACCATGGCTTGGAACGTTTTCAAACTTCCTCATTTCAGAGAAACCCTGCGCTTAATAAATGGCTTCTGAATGCTCAGTAACAACCTGACAGGAGCAGAATAGAAAGTTCTCCCAACAGCTCGGTCCCTTCTCTCAGAAACACTTTGTCATCTCCAATGGCTCCCTGAGAGCTTTCATTTCTGAAGAATGTCGAGGTACCAAGTAGTTAATAGTAAGTGATTTCCAGCATCTTAGAATGTTCCAGGGGGAGGGGGCGGGGAAGAAAGGGACAGAGAGAAAAGCCAGGACCAAGGCTCCTACTCACCCCATGTCCTCAGAGGGTGGAGCACAATGCAGAACCCCCCCCCCCATACCAGTCTCCCTGTCTCAAGTCCCTCCCCATTCCACTTCATCCTCCAAACAGATGTCAAATTGACCTTCCTTAACGCCCAAGTCTACCCCCCACCCCTTCTTGGTAAAATCCAGTGGCTTCTGTTACTTCCATGATCAAATATAAAACCCTATTTGGTTTTTAAAGCCCTACATATTTTACTCCTCTCTATGTTCCAGTGACTCTGGCTTCCTTGGTGTTCCTCCCACTCCAACCGATTTCACGGGCTGCACCCTATGCCTAGAATGTTCTTCCTCCTCATCGATGCCTCCTGCCTCCCCTGGCTTCCTTCAAGTCCCAGCTAAGGTCTCACCTTCCAGAAGAAGCATTTCCTAGTCTTCTCAAGCATTCAAACTCTACTGCAGAGAGTGCAACTCTGATGGGATGGCCACATTGTTTGAATGCCAGACGTGTTTGCCTAAAAGACTAATTTACGGAGAGCTCACACTAGGAAAGCACTGACGTGGAGGTCAGAAGAGATACACTAGAACACTCTCAAGGTCTCTGTGAAGAAATTTGGAATTGATTTAAGACATGGGAGATACTGGCACAAAGGAGATGTCCAGCACGGGATGTACACATCAAAGAAGATATGCTCAGCGAGCAAAGCAGAATTTCAGTAGCTCCAAAGAAACACAAGATGTACAAATTTAGAGACATCTCCTCTCCAAATGTTCATACAAATGTGCCTGACCTGTGGTAGAGTCTTCTGAGCTCATAATGGTCTAATCAGCCATAGTCCAATACACTGACCTCAACATAGTGATGTCATTTTGGTCATCTTTAAGCACAAAGGACAACAATCAACCTCCAACTTATCCTGCATATACATGTTTCTACACAGTTGTTTTCACGTAGTCTCCCTCATTAGACTGTGAGTTCCTTGAAGGCAGAGACTGTCTTTTGCCTCTTTTTTTTTTGTAGCCATAGTACTTAGCATAGTGCCTGACACATAGTAAACCCTTAATAAATGCTTATTGATTTGACTTGTTGATGATGCCACTTACATCAGAGTATAACCATGTGAGCTGTTACTATTTTATATTTGGAAATGAATGTGATGTAAAAACAAAAGATATTAATTTTTAAAATCCTGTTTTTCACCTCTTAGGTCTCTTGGCCAATGCTGTTTGAGACTATAAGGTACTAAACCTTTCAGTAGACTAGTTTATTTCCAAACGTTTTTTCCCTTCTCAAGAAATTTCTTCTCCATGACAGTTTCATTCTGACATCTTGGTCATGCTAGTAACTTGGCATGCTAGTAACCCTGGGTTCTCAAAGGCTCTGCCAGCTTGGAGAGACTAATCAGTGAAGGGTGATGACTATTTTTCAGTCACAGTGACTCTTAAAAGAAATGGTGAGGAGTTGTGAATAGTGGAGGAAGAATCTACCTCCATGAAATTGCCCAGATGGTTGAAATATTAAAGCAGAACATTTCTAAGCACATGCTACAATACTTACTGACCATAATGGAAATTTTTTTTTTACTTTTTTAAAATAAATAATTAATTTTTAGTTCTCCCCATTCACTTCCACCAGATTTTGAGTTCCAAGTTTTCTCCCCATCTCTCCCCTCCCCCACCCCAAGACAGTATGTATTCTGAATACCCCTTCTCCTCCCTTCTATCACCCCCGCTCCCCTTTCTCTTATCCCCTCCCCCTTCTATTTTCATGTAGGGCAGGATAGATTTCTATACCCCATTGCCTGTATATCTTATTTCCCATTTGCATGTAAAAACAATTTTTAACATTTGTTTTTAAAACTTTGGGTTCCAAATTCTCTCTCTTCCTCCCTCTCCACTCACCCTCCCTGAGAAGGCAAGCAACTCAATACAGGTTGTATATATGAGTCATGCAAAACCCTTCCATAATAGCCATGTTGTGGAAAACTAATTTTATTTCCCTCCATCCTATCCTGCCCCCCATTTATTCTATTCTCTCCTTTGACCCTGTCCCTCCTCAAAAGTGTTTGCTTCTGATTACCCCCTCCCCCAATCTTCTCTCCCTTCTATCACCCCCTCTTATCCCCTTCCCCCCTATTTTCCTGTAGGGTAAGATAGATTTCCATACCCAATTGAGTGTGTATATTATTCCCTCCTTAAGCCAAATCTGAAGAGAATAAGATTCACTCATTCCTTCTCACCTCCCCCCTATCCCCCTCCACTTTAAAAGCTTTTTTTTTTTTTTTAATGAGGCTATTGGGGTTAAGTGATTTGCCCATGGTCCCACAGCTAGTAAGTGGGAAGTGTCTGAGGCTGGATTTGAACTCAGGTCCTCCTGACTCCAAGGCCAGAGCGCCATCTAGTTGCCCCTTTAAAAGCTTTTTCTTGTCTGTTTTATGTGAAATAATTTACCCCATTCTATACAGGTCTTAGTTTTGTGTAGGTCAATCTAATTATGTAGCCTGTTTCACCAACAACCTTTGCTAGGTTTCCCAAGCAATTTTCTCATATTAAATGAGATAGCTATGGTTAATAGAAAATATCACTAGATCACAAGTCAAAGAGCCTGGGTTCAAATCTTGGTTTTGCTGCTCACTGCCCATGTCAGCAGACCCTTTTACTTCTCTGGGCATCTGGTTTTGCTTCTGAAAATTGAGGGGATTGGACTAGATGACCTTCAAGGTCCCTTCTAGCTCTAACTGGAAGATCCCCAATCATCTTCTCCTTCTACACCTTCCTAATCAATTCACCCATTAGATTGGTGAGATTTTTGAGAATGGAGACTGATTTTTGCTTTTCTTTACATCCCCATCACTTAACACTGTGCTTAATAAATACTTATACACTGACTGTCTAATACCTCTCCCTCATTAGAATGTAAGCTCCCTGAGGGTAGGTACAGTGTTGCATTGCTTGGTATGTAAGAAGCATTAATGAATGCTTATTTATTCATTCATTCATTCAAATATTTCATGGTTCGCTTAACTTACTTCCCTTCCAGATAACAGTTCCTAGACATCAGAGATTGTTGTTGGTTTTTTTTTTTTTGGTGACCCCAGTGCTTAGCACAGTGGCTGGTATGTAGTGGGTGCTTAGTAAATGCTAGTTGCAGATAAAAATTGGCGTTCTGCTTGCCAGTTTGGCATGGCAAATGCAGGCTTTTGAGGTGCCGTTTACACATCTCATCTTGTAGTGTACCTTTAATAGTCACTGCCTCCCCACTGTCTCACATATTATTTTATTTCGGATTGATTTCATCCAGTTTCACAGATCGATGGAGCCAAAGAATTGATTTCCTGGCCAACTTGCTGTTGATGTTCTTTGTACTTAGTGAGGCTGGTCCTCAGGAGGCAGCACAATCTGTTCATGGGTCTACACACAAAACCATGATAGCTCGCTAAGACCGGCCAGGGCTTGGAATCATTCTGCTGGCACCTTCTGACTTCCCCTAAAGGCAGTCCATGATTTTCATGCTTGATTAGTGAAGGAACCCAAAGCTCCTCTTCCCCCCTGTAAATTACCTTCTATCCTTAGGTGGTGAGGAGGAATGAAAAGATTTGTTTTTCTTTGAAATGTCAAAGGAGAGGGGTTTTGTTGTTGTTTTGGTTCATTCATTTTGTATTTTGGGGTTAAGAAACAGAGATAAAAATTATCTTGATTAGCAAATCAAGAGTCTAATGACCTCTCGGGCAATGTCTACATCGGACCACTGGTTTGTCTGATATTACTAGCTACCTTAGTCAAATAACAAGTTTAATGGATTTTTCCACTGAGATAGTCAATTGAGTCAGCAGGACCAACCCACCTCCACCGTGACTCTGTGCAGTTCTCTGGCTAATACCACCTATTGTGTAACTGCGTCTTGTATAGGATTATGCTTTCATGTGTGTGTCCCTTATCTGCCCAACCAGACTATAAAGAGAGCGAGCAGGGACAGACATCATGCTTCGGGGGCTCCCCAGCAGTGCCTGACATAGCATCGTGTTTTGTACCCAGTATTGCCGCTCAGCAAATGATCGAATGAATGAAGGTGGGAAAGTCATACCTTTAGAGCTTATATTGTCAAGTCCTCCTTTTATGAAGTCCCCTAAATTTCTCTCTTTACCTTTCAAATCCCTCTAGTCACCAAGTGAAGATATTAGTTCTTGTTGAGTTTTTTTAGTCATGTCCAAATCTTCATGACCCCATTTGGGGTTTTCTTGGCAAAGATACTGGAGTGGCTTGCCATTTCCTTCTCCAGCTCATTTTACAAATGAGGAAACTGAGGCAAGCAAGGTTAAGTGACTTGCCCAGGATAACATAACTAGTAAGTGTCTGAGGCTAGATTTGAACTCAGGTCTTCCTGATTCTAGGCCCAGTGCTTTATCTGCTACACCACCTAGCTCCTTCAATACATATGTGTATATGTGTATGTGTGTGCATGTGTGTATGTATATATATATAATATATATATATATAACTGCTTATTATCTACCTAGCACTGTATATGAAATACTTAATTTAAATTAAATCTATATATTTAAATATAGTAGTAGAGAGAGCCTGGCAGAATAGATAGAGACCTGGCCTCAGAACCAGGAATAATAATAATAATAACAACAACAATAGTAATATTTATATAGTGCTTACTATCAAGTTATATCTCTAGTGACAGTATGACCGTAGGCAAGTCATTTAACCTCTTAGTGCCCCCAAAGAACTCTCTAAGACTAGAATTTGCAGAGAGGATGCTGACCTGCTTTGGTAGAAGAAGTTTTCTTGTCTGGGAACTCCCTATATCAGTAAAATCACAAGTCTACTTCATGTATACACACATGTACACACACATATGCACACACATTTAATTTCCATATATTTCATTTTAATTAAATTGGCTTTGGATTGCCATGCAACTGAGAAACCATCTAACGTCATGAGATGCTACATGATGATGTTGACCAAAGGTAGTATAAAGTTATTATTGGACCATTAGAGCAAAAAATCAAGGAAACATGGAGGGACTACATCTCCAATATGTCAGCAGGAAGAGCTTAGAGTCCAAGAATCCTAGGACCACTGCATCATTTGACACTATTGATCACCCACTCGTGGACGTGATTTCCTCCCAGGGGTTTCGTAACAGTGCTCTCTCCTAGATCTGTTCCTACCTATCAGACATTCAGTTTTTTGTCTCCCTCCCTGGTTCATCTTCTGACTCATTTTGATCCTTTCATTTATGTCTAATTGGCTCCCCACTACTACTCCCCTCCCCCAGTGACCCTTCCAAAACTTCTTACTCTTTATTTTTTTTAAGACATTTGGGGTTAAGTGACTTGCCCAGGGTCACACAGCTAACTCTTTACTCTTTAAGCAGATGGCTAGCTATCTCCTTCACTGAAAAGACAGGAGTCATGCTTCATTAGCTCTTCTCCACATCCCAGTATCCTTTTATGTTTTCACCTGACTCTTCTCCTTTGCTCTCAAGTTTCATAGGATGAGGCAGCCTTTCTTGACAAGACCAATCCCTCAACAAGTGGCCTTGGCCCCATTCCCTCTCACTTCTTTCAGAAGCTTGCTCCCTCCCATTATCTCCTCCTTTTCTCTCCTTCATTTGTCTTCTCTCTATTGGCTCTGTCTTGGTTGCCTACAAACATACTCTAGTCTCTCTATCATTAAAATATTTTTCCTTGGTGTTGCCACCCCAAATTTTTATCCTATAGCTCTTCTCCCTTTCCCTTTCCCTTTCCTAGAAAGAGTAAGCCATACTCATTACCTCCCCTCCACCACCTCATTAACTTCCTCTTCTATCCCTTGTAGTCAGTCTAGTTTCCAACACAACCACTTTATCAAACGTGTCCCTTCTAAGATCAGTGATGATTTCTTGATTGGTAAGGGGGGGTGACTTTTTCTTAATCTACATCCTCCTTGACCCTCCTGAAGCATTTGGCATTGTTGACCACTCTCTCCTCCTGGACGGTCTCTCCTCCCTTGAATTTCAGGACAATGCTCTTTTGGGGCTCTACTCTTATTAGTTGATCATCTCCTTTTTTTGTCTCTCCTCCTCCCAGGTATCCCCCAAAGCTCTCTCTTGGACCCTATTTCTTCATGTAGAGTTATTCCTTCCACATCATGGGGGTTGGGGGTACAGCACCCCCATTATCTGGAAAATCCACATAAAATTTTTAATTCTCCCTTCTTACCAGAGAAGAAGTCTGAATTTTTTCTTTTATGGGGTGTTTACAGCACCTTATTGTAAAATTTGGGTTGGTATCATACAATATTGTACATATATTTTATGCATTTCTGAGTTTCCAGACTTTTTCTATGTCATCTGCTGGCTTTGCATATTGTCTGAGGCTTTTGCAAACTTCCCCAAAAATTACCGTTTAATTTCTTATGCTGACCCACAATATATCAAAACCGTGATGAGGAATGCTGCAATGTGGGATAACTGTATTCTATATTCCAGGCAAACTGGCTTCACTCTTCCCCACTCCCTACCTAAAAAAAGTCCCCAGTGCCTAGCACAGTGGCTTGGATCTAATAGATGCTTAATGCAAAGTTACTGAATTAAATTAAATCAGCCAAGATCATTTGTCATTACCCAGCTTTGACCTTCTGAGTATTTGGTGCAGTGGAAAGAATGCTAGGTGGGGGGCAGCTAGATGGCGCAGTGGATAGAGCACTGGCCCTGGATTCAGGAAGACCTGAGTTCAAATCTGACCTCAGACTCATAACACTCACTAGCTGTGTGACCCTGGGCAAATCACTTAACCCCATTGCCTAGTCAAAAAAAAAAAAAAGTAAAAAAAAAAAAAGAATGCTAGGTGGGGATCACAGGACTTGAGTTCAGATACTGACTACACCACTGGCATCCTATGTGACCCACAATCAAGTTACTTACTTTTCTGTCCCTCAGTTTCCTCATCTGTAAAACAAAGAGGGAGGGGATTAGAGGAACTCTAAGGTCCCTTTATACTATAAATATTATGATCCCATTAGAACCCAAGTTGCTTAACTTTTTTTGTGTGTGCCTCAGGTTCCTCACCTGTAAAAACAGCAAGAAGGAAATTTTATTTCATATCCATCTCAAAGGCATGTTTAGAATACTTAAGAAATAATTGCAGGAGAGTATTTGGAGTTACAGAAGACTTATGTAGAAGAAAGAGCCAGAGGCTAGGTGTCAATAGACCTGGGTTCAAAATACAACTTTTATACTTAACTAGCGGTATGATGGACAAGTCCCTAGAACTCTCTGAACCTTCATTTTCTCCCCTGGAAAATGGGCATAATGATGCTTTTGCTCTCTGCTTTCCAGGGTTGTTAGAGAGAAAGTGCTTTGAAAAGATCCCGCGTAAACATGTGCCATTGTGGTCATCCTCAGAGATAAACAGTCTTTGACCATTGAAGTCAACACCTGGCTTGTGGATTATCAAGCAGGACTCCCATGGTTTATTTTAGCCACAGCTCACTTATACGCTTATCAAGCCTGTTACTGTTCATATCCTTTCTCCCAAACTCAGAGCCGTAAGTAACATTCTTCCACCCTGGGGTAAACTTCATCCTTTCTCTGCCTTCCTACTCCCTTTACTCCCCTATTAGTAACCTGTTACCAGAGCAAACAAGACAAATTAAGACAAATTCAGTCGGTGGAGGGGTAGACAGAAGCCCTGAAATACAATGATATTACCTTGACCGTGTGGTAGAGCAATTTCACTGGGAGTGTCAGTTGTGGAATTTAGGGGGAGAGAAAGAAGATGGTACCATTGGATAATAATTTCAAGTAATTATTTTTGTTACTTTGATGCAAAGCTCATTCATTTCCATGTGTTGAAGGAGTGTTGTCAATGCCCTCTAAATTTCAGCACTCTGGGTCAAAGTCCCAGGGGTCCTACCCTGGTTTCTGTTTTGCAATAACTAGATTGCAAACCCTTCCATGTCAAGGACTGGGCCTCCTACTTTTTGGTGTACCCAGGTGCCTACTATTGTGCCTTCCACGTAGTAGGTGTTCGATAACCCCTTGATGCCAGGGATCACCACCCATCTTACTGTCACACCTGTGAGTTCAAAGATAGGTAGTGGTCTTTAGATGCTCACAAAGTTACTCAAATCTCATCTTGTGCCCTCCAAAGACCGATCAGCTCATCCAAACCTGAAATCTAATCCTACCTTGGCCTTGGAGTGAAGTTTTTGAAAAGTCCTTGGTCAGAATGCTTTGCCCTGTACACAAAGGCCGAGCAAGACTGGCCAAAGGCACTCCCACCCACCTGTTGGAGTGTCAATACCAAAATATAAT
This sequence comes from Vombatus ursinus, assembly GCF_900497805.2. Taxonomy (NCBI): domain Eukaryota; kingdom Metazoa; phylum Chordata; class Mammalia; order Diprotodontia; family Vombatidae; genus Vombatus; species Vombatus ursinus. The sequence continues at coordinate 26,359,341 of NW_020954577.1, forward strand.
TGCCTTAGGATTCTATCTGCTGGAGCAAGCACTCTTTAAATCAAACAAATTCTGTGCCTGGCTGGTTGAGCCCTTCCATACCTATTAATGAAGCATCATTGGAAACAGCAAGACATTGTGCCCAGGATGGAAGGCACTCATAGGCCACCTCTTCCCATGCCAATGAATGATTAACTTAATGATTTTCAGCAGCTGTTCCTTATAATTACAGCCCAGAGGAAGCAGAAGTCTCTAATCCTAGAGCCTGGTATCAAGAGGAGACACAAAAGTGGTTTGAAATCCTGTTCTTCCTCCCAGCCAATGGTAGGACTTGTTTCTAAGTCTGGATTAGCAGTAACATTCAGATGCCAATAACCCCTTTTGACAGTTGACCTCTGAGGGTGTCCTCTCCTTTTATATCCCAGCTGTGTTTGCTTTTCTGGTCTTGGACAGATATTGTCTGAAATGTTACATTTGAAAAAATAAGAAGAAACAAATCCTGAAACAACCGTGGGATGCATCCCTTTTAAACAATTTAGCCATGCTCTTTGTGACCCCCACCTGCAAGTCTGTTGGCTTACAATGTAGCATCACAAATATGTGATTTATCACTGGGAAGAACCTCCTGCTTCTGTTGAGTTGTTTCATTAGGTGATGCCTTTCATATTTCTCTTGATCTTTAGGGTAGCAAAGAAACATTCTGGTATGATGGATAGAAACTATGGGAAAGAGCAAGGTCTAGGTCTTTTTTTTTTTTTTTTAAACGTGTGAGGAATTGCCCCAGTGTGATTTAATGGATAGAGAGCTGGCCTTGAAGACCTGGATTGAAGCCCTGTTTATAGTGCATGCTAGTCATGTGACCCTGGGCAAGTTATTTAACCTTAACTGCTCCAAGCAAATCTGTAATATTATGCAGATCTGTACCTATGAAATTACAAGTCCATACCAGCCCTGTCTCCCCTACACACCCCAATTAGGATAAATTAGTAACATTTATGGGATGATGTGTTCAAGAATCCTTTAGGATGAGAAGACATAAATAAATTGTGATCTAGAAAATGGGTGGTGGGGGTGCACATATGATCATTCAGGCAGCTTGATGCAGTGGGTAAAGTGCCCAATTATGAGTCAGAGGACTTGGGTTCAAACTCTGACACCATCCTCTGGATGACCTTTAGCAGGTCATGGAACCTCTGGGCCTCTGTTTCTTCATCTGTAGTATTGGACTAGATCAGATGGGGCCCACAGTCCCAGGTGTGACTAGGATCAGATTAAAATGTAATGGTAAATTTTTAATAAGATCAATTAAAATACAAAATAAACATAGGTAATATCACATTTTAAAACTGTCTATATATATATATATATATATATATATATATATATATATATATATAT
>NW_020954577.1:26360727-26373344 GCF_900497805.2 Vombatus ursinus
ATATATATATATATATATATATATATATATATATATATATATATATACAACTTTTGGAAATTGGAGTTAAGTGACTTGCTCAGGGTCACACAGCTAGAAAGTGTCAAGTGTTTGGTCTGAGGCCAGATTTGAACTCAGGTCCTCCTAACTTCAGGGCTGGTGCTCTGGCCACTGCACCACCTACCTGCCCCAAAACTGTCAGTATTTTGCCCAAAAGGATCCTTATGTATAGATTAGTGGCCTCTGTTTCTATTTGCTTTTAATACTACTGGTATAGTGGATGGTCAGCCTTCCAGCCAGAAAGACTTGGGTTCAAGTGTTTCCTCTGACATGCATTGACTATGAGTGATCTGCAGGCAAGGTGCCAAATTGCATTTGTAGGAGTCACCTCTCTGGGGAATTCTATATATGGTGAGATCATAGGTCCAGTTCCTATCCCTGTATCATCTCTATCTGTCTGTCTTCTCATCCATCCATCCAGATAAAAAAGCAGCAACTTACTGCATTCATCAGCTAGAATTCACTTGTGACAGCAGTGTAGCCTAACCAATAGAGAGCTAGATGCTGAGTCCGCAACATTTGGCTACAAATCTTGCTTCTGACCCTATCTGACCCCCGGGAAGCTGTTTAAACCTCAATAACCCTCAGTCTGTTCTTCTGCAAAATGGCCACCATCTTTGGCTGCATGGAGCCCATTGAGTAGCCAAGAAGAGGAAACTAAAATTATGTTATTGATGCACCCAAGGACCCTTTGACCCTCCAAAATTCCCAGCTCCATGTGGACTCCCACCTACATCACAGGGCTGTTGCAAAGATCAAATTGGATGATACTAATATGAATACACGGCATTTATATAGAACTTATAGTTCTATGTAATTTGGTTTGCAGAATGCTTTTATAATATGGTAACTCATCTGATAATGTATGCAAAGCAGTTTGGAAATAAAGACCGTATTAATGTGAGCTGTTACTTTTCTTATTGTTTTATGTAATGATTACTTGGGGGCTATTATTTCGTTGGTATAAGGAAGTCTTCATGAGAAACTCCTCCTACCTATGCATATGACCAGCTGTTCTGAAACTTACTGCCTCTAGGAGTTTCTGGGGCACTAGTGCCCAGGGTCACACAGCCGGGATACATCAGGCGCAGGGTTTGAACCCAGGTCTTCCTGACTCCAAGCAAATTCTCTATACACTCTGCATACTACTTCTGATCATCACATAATAACAGCTGACATTTATTATGGTGCTGCCGGTTGTTAACAACCACCAGTAGACATCCTGGCACTAATACTGGATTATTTTTTTAACCTAAACATCAAAATTCTATTTTTAGGCACTGGAGCAGTCTGGGTTGTCTCCGTGGCCCTGGATGGTGGAACAGGTGGCTTCACACTTTAGTCTTTTTTGGAAATGGTTCAACTAGACTCCTAAAAGCCATGAGAAAAAGACCAGTGAGCTCATAAGACATTCACCTACCAAGGGGCTCATTTGATGAGGGTGAGTGAATGGAAAATTGCACAGCCAAGCTTTTATTTGAAGAGCAACCAGGGAAGCATCTCACACTAAAGCCTATATTAATTAAGAAATAGCAATGGTATTAACAGCGATAATCCTTTGTATCTGTGGGGAGCTATTCGACTCAAGCCAAGGGTGATGCTTCTGGGAAGAGTTCTTCTGGCAACTTCTCCAGCTATTCACCATCGACTTCTGTGAAACAGGAATTTTCCAAATTAGCTGAAAATACACATATGCATTAGTTATTAAAAATAGATGCGGCACAAACTCCACAGAGACACAGTGGACTTTGCTTGTTGCAAGTTCAGTGAACTTTGATACTTTCAGGATCTGTTATTCCTTTAGTGTGGCTATTACCCTCCTCCCTTCGTGGGTGAAGGTTGCAATCTTTCTGGGTCTAAATGAATTGTGTTCAAGAGTTTCTGTGGCCAAAAATCTTCACCTTCCAGTGGCCAAAAATCTTCACCTTCCAGTGGCCAAAAATCTTTACCTTCCAGTGGCCAGTCTGGTGATAAGGCACTCTGAACTGGTCTTCTCTAGGCTAGTCCCCAGACATCAGACACATGGTCTATCACATCTTGGTAGACAGAGCCTGCTAGAGCTTATGCCCTATGGACAGAGCCTTTGAGAACCCAAGTTCACCTCTAACCTCCAATAAGGCACAGGAGGAAAACTCTCATTTCACAGACTTAATATATATAAATTGTTTGCATGGCAAAATCAGTTCTGGTCATAGGACACTGGCAAGATTATCTGTATTTTTATGACTATCATTTCTAAACCACAATTGCTTAATTCAACAGCAGTCATCGCCAAAGAGCCATGGGTTGGAAGTCTATCTTGAGGATGAAAGGAGAAAGAAGGTGGTGGCTCTCCAGGGTAAACTCTTTCTTCTGAGGCAGATAATATGGCACAGTTGTGAGACAACAACAAGAAAATGTAAAGATGAAATAATAACAATTGCTAGCATTTAAATAGTGCTTTAAGGACCTCATTTGACCCTCATGACAATTCTAGGAGGTGGGTGCTATTATCGCCCCCATTTCACAGATGAGAAAATTGAGGCTGAGGGGGGCTAAGTGACTTGCCTAGGTCACACAGCTGCTCTCCAAGTCCAGAACCCTCAACTACTGGGCCACCTAGAAGCCTTGAAACTTACCTCTTTCTTCTCAGTAGAATAGGGATGGGCTATGGGTACTAAATGAAGCATACATGATCAGATGTGGTCAATATGGGCTACACTTCATTGCTTTGTTACCAGGGAGGTATTATTGGGCAGTGATAGAAATGTTTAAAAAAAAAATAATGAAACTTTTTTTAAACAAAGGCACTGCTCCCCTTTCCCCAGATTCTCAGTTTCCTGATCTATAAAGTGAGGGGGCTGAACCCTGGGGCCCCTTCCAGTTCTAGACCTATGATCCTATGAAAAACAGGAGGATCTTGAAGCTTTCTGTGTGTTTCTGTAAAGAACTGGCTGGAAAGCAGAGCCCTAAATCATGCCACTATGGTTTCCACACTGGAATAAACAAATACCTGCTTCCTTCTCTATCCAGAAGGCAGTGATAGGACACGATGTCTTTCTCCAGTTGGAGCTTGCCGGACAACAGATGCTCGCGGTCTTTTTGCTGCTGCTCGGTTTCCCTTTGGATTTCCCCAAGCTCCGCTTCTAGCTTGGCGATAACAGAGCCCAGGTTCTGGAGCTCGATGTCATGCCAGTGCTTGGCATCATACAATGAGTTCTCCAGACCTCTTTTCTAGGAGAAGAGAACATTTGGAACATTGTGCAAAAGTGGGTTTGTATGATCCACGGCCTTGGAGTACCTCTCTGGAAGAATGTTGGTAGCATAAAGGCAAACTTTTGTTTGGAAGGAATGTGGGTCTTTGAAAAGCCTGAGCCACATCCCAAGGGCAATTCAGCTTGCCCTTTTCCTCCTATTCAACTCTGGGTGCAACTCATCCATCATGTGTAGCGTTTGTCTAAGACATATGTAGTGATGGATGAGCCCAGTGGGCTGCATATCCAACCACATGTCTGAGTCTCGATAAGAAGTAGAGTAAAAAGATACAATTAAAAGAAGGTAGGACCAGTGACAACGGACAGAGAAGAGTCTTCAGAGCCAGAGTGATCCGAGTACAAATCTTGCCTCTGGCATATCCTGACTCTGTGACCCTGGGCAACTTACTAAGTTTCTCAATGCTCTAGGCTACTCTTTAAACTAAATGTTACAGAATAGTTGTTTATTTGCATTGATGAAGAGGTGAGTTCCTCACTCACTAGGAGTTCCTTACACTAAAGATACCACAGGTCGATCAGTAGTCAATAGGAGGGCTAACAGCTGTACAGACTGCCTGATGCAAAGATACCTCCATAATATTAAAAATGAACAAATGAAAAGACATTTATGAAGTGCTTCCTATATACCGGGCACTATGCTAAGCACTGAAGATACAAACATAAGCTAGCAAAACAGTCCCTACCCTCAAAGGGCTTATATTCTAACAGGGAAGACAACATACATAGAGAAATGGTGGCCAGAGAGGACTGTTACACAAAGGGAGGGGTAATGGCTGGGGTCATAACTTGAATGATTGTTGCCATTTGCAGCAATAGACAGATAACATAGAAGAGGAGTCCTAGCTCCTTGGATAGATCCTCATGGCAGATTTATGAGAGACCATTGCCTATAGCTTGTTATGTGTTACACGAGACTTCTCCTCATTCTTCCCAGTGAGCACCTTTTCCCTCAGCAAAGGATAACTTAGCATTTACTTTGTATATATTTTGTATAGATTTATTTGTGGATATTTTGTATCCTCCCAGTAAAATGGAGGCTCCTTGAGTGCAGGGACTGTTTTTTTGTTTTGTCTTTGTATTCCTAGTGTCTAGTAATAATAACACATAATAACTAATATAGCACTTTGAAGTTTTACAGAACTGTTTATATGTATTATCTCATTTGATTCTCACTACAGTCCTGGGAGGTAGGTGGTACTACCATTCTCATTTTACAGATGAGGAAACTGAGGCAGACAGAGGTTAAGGGACTGCCCAGGGTCACACAGCTAGTAAGTGCCTAAGGCAGAATTTTAATTGAGGTCTTCATGATTCCAAGTCCAGCACTCCCACCACTAGTGGACCTAGCTGCCTGGTATGTAGCAGGTATTTAATAAATCCTCAGTCAATCTACAAGCATTTATTAAGCATCTACTACATGCTGGGCACTGTGCTAAGTGCTAGGTATTCAAAGAAAGGCAAAACAAACAAACAAACAAATAAAAAACAGTTCCTGCTCTCAAGGAGCTCTCAGTCTAATGAATTATTAAATCAAGTTAAAATGTTTAGTACTAGCTACCTGGGAGCAGCTGTAAGTAGCTGCTGTTCAGTAGAGGCAGGCATATCATCTTAACTTCAGCTTCTCTAGATGCCATTGAATTAGACATCAGAGCAGATCCTGGGTAATTTTGCAGAGGCAAAATGAGGCCAACAGGACAGGACTCTGGATCAGGCTTTTTAATAGAACTGTATCCATAACAGGAGCTAAAAACCAATTCCTGCAATGTGTGTGGCAGAATTAGGCCACCCTGAACTTGAGAAACATGTTCTGATCTCCCTGGGCTCTCCCCTCAGCTTTTTGTTTTTTAAAGAATTTATTAACCTGTGGGTGGTCGTTCACATTGGATGTGTGTATGTGTGTGGGGATGTTCAGGGAGAAACTTGTTATTATTATGATTCAGTAATCTAAAGGTCTTTCTATTTCCTCAGTTTACCTCCATCACAAGCCCTGCAATGTTTGCATTTAGCCTGGACCGACACAGGGAGAAGTCATGAGAATTGCCACTTGCCACTTCATTTAGTGGAAAGAGCCTGAAAGACCAGGGCTCTGATATTGGCTCTGTTTTTCACTCCCTGTGTGACTTTAAACAAGTCACTTCATTTTTCTAGGCCAATGAGACAACTGGGTTAGGTGATCCTTTCTGGTACGAATCCAAGGTGGCATGCCTCTCCAAGTTCTCTCCCTCTGAGATCAGAACCAACACGTTCATTCTCCCCTCAGAATTGGAATCCAGTTCTACCATGGTATAATTTCTACCTGGGGGTTAATAGGAGCTCTGCCATGGATAAAGGAACATAGGATTATAAAATTTTAGAAGTGTAAGGGGCCTCAGAGATCAACTTTTCATTCTGTAGATGATGAAACAGGGGCCGAGGAAAGACCCAAGGAAATGTTTATAGTCACCTAGCAGGTGTTTACCTGCTAGGACCATAGGCTCATACTGAAAGATGGCCCTTAGAGGCCATCTATATCCAAACCCTTCATCTTGCTGAATCTCAGAGAGTTGCGATGACTCGTCCAAAGCCACCATCTTTGTAGCTTCCTTAACTGTGACTGGAATAATAGTATATGGGTAAAATGCTGAAATTGTGTTCAAATCCTGACTCAGACACATTAGTAGCTTATTCTTTATGAGTCCCAGTTTTCTTGTTTGTAAAATGAAAGGGCCTCTCAGGCCCTTTCCAGGCCTAAATCCATGAACCTATGGACTTACATACTGATTTCACCCTCAGGACCAAAAATCGGGTGTTGAGAAGGAGCTTGCAGAACTCTTAAATCTTCTCTCCCCCCATCCCCCACCTCCTTCCTTCTCTCTCTGAAAAGGTTTCTGTGGTTTCTGGCCTCGTGTTACATTCCTGATCTCAGTTGACTGAACGCGCAGCTTAGGAGGCCTTCGACATCATTATTAGGGCAAGGCTGCCAATGTAAACGTGGCTGTGTTCACCCAGGAGGCCTAGAGCCTTCCACGTTATTCAGGCAATCTTGCCTGCTGTTCAAAATGAGGCCCCATCAGTGATAGAGATGGGAAGATCACATATGACGGCTCAAAAGTTATGGGACTGATTGGTTCCTATCCAGTCTCTCCCCCACTCCCCTGCTGCCATTTTTGGAGGCAATCAGGGTTAAGGGACTTGCCCAAAGTCGCTGGATTTGAACTCAGGTCCTTCTGACTTTAGGGCCAGTGCTCTATTCGATGTGTCACCATCTGCCCCCTCCTACTCAGTCTTTTATTTTTTTTTAAGCCTTTATGTTTCCTATCCAGTGTTAATCAGGATTCCTGAACTAGGAGTCAAAGAAAGGCCCTAATACTTGATAATGTAGCCTTAGGACCAAAGCTGTCAGAGCTAAAAAAAAAGAGGCAAACTGTAGCAAAGAGAGTGCATTAGACTTGCAGTCAGGAGATCTGGGTTCAAATCCTGCCTCAGATAATTGCTAACTCTATGATGAGGAGCCAATCACTTAACATTTCTGAGACTCCTTATTTGTAAAATACATATTATAATAATATTTCTCCTCCTTCACAAGGTGGTGGTTCCTTTGCAAAGGTAAAAGTACTATAGAAATGGGAGTAATTTCTAGAGAGCTTCTGTCCCCCCCCAATTTTTTCCTTCTTTTAAATATCCTAATCCTTAAGAGCCTGCTACTCTAATGCATTATCCCTAAGCTTTCAGTATATGGGGAGGTTTCTTTTCCCATCAGCTGTGTGGCTGACACTGTATTTACAGCTGTTTTCTATTAGACAGGAAGGAGAACCAGGGTCTGGTGATGTGAGAGTAACTGTAGCTGCCTAGTCTCCTGGAGCTACCACAGTCAATCATCAAGCATCTTATTAACCATTGAACATGTGTCAGGCACTATGCCAAGGGCTGGAGATACAAATATAAAAGTGAGATTGTCCTGGCCCTCAAGGAAGCTTCCATTTGAATAGAGGGAGTGGTAGCCAGGGAAGGAAGTTTTAGTCTAGGCAGTCACAGGGATGGCAATAGATTGTCGCCTCCTTTCCAGTGGCAACAATGTTGATTTGATTATTCCTCCCTGAGCAAGGGTGGGGAGAAGGGGAACAGGACCTATGCTGTAGCAGGGCAGATGGCAAGACGCCCATATTGGCTAGGCCTTGGTGGTCTCATGGATGCCAGAATGGGATGAAGCATAGACCGAGGTCAGCTTCATGTGGAGGGCTAAGGTGAGCCAGTCGATTTACTGTCCTGACAAAATTTTCACATCTACCTTAGAGTTCAGAGTCTCATTCCCCATCCAGGAAGGCTGGTTTAGATCCCACACATCTTGTGGCAACCGAGGGAATTGCCTAGATTAGCGCTTAGCACCTAGAACAGTGCCTGACACATATTAACCCCTAACCAGGGGTGAGGAACCTGTGGCCTCGAAGCCACATGTGGCCTTCTAGGTCCTTGGGTGCGGCCTCTTACAGAACAAATCCTATTGAGATGGACGGTTACTGAAAAGGGCTGTGGTTCCATAGGGTGCTGTCTGCAGTTAATTCAGTATTTCCAGCAAATAATGGATAGAGGTGGCATTGGGTGTGGGTCATGCAGGAAGAGAAGGTATGAGATTGATAGCAGGGCTAGTTCTTTAAATGCTGGGGGTGATATTGCATCACGAACTAAGCACCTCCCAATGGTATTGATCTGAGGCCCATTTCAGTGGGATAAAAACTCCCTTGGACCACCTACTCCAACTACGGGAGCCCCCTTATCTGGTAAACAGGAATAATAGTAACATCTTAATTAACTTACATTATATATGAATACATTAATTAATACATATCAACGATATATAATCCATCCTCATAGGACTTATGGGAAGCAAACACTCTGTAATCCTTAAAGTGCTATGTTGCTATGACTATTATTGCTGTCATTTGCCATCAGTAAAACAAAACAAAACAAAACCAAAAACAAACATCTCACCAGAATTGAAGGTCAAAGTGGTGCCACTTTTGATGAAACGCCAAGCTAGAGATGTCTGGGTTTTTTTGTTTTTTGTTTTTTTTTTTACTTAATATTGTAATAGAAGAGACACAAAATGCACATAATGGAGAGAATGCTGGACTTAGTTCTGGGAGTTCTGGGTTCAAATTCTGAGTTGGATTGTTCAGTTGTTTCAGTCATGCCTGACTCTTCATGACCCCATTTGCAGTTTTCTTGGCAAAGATACTGGAATGGTTTACCATTTCCTTCTCTACTTCATCTTATACTGAGACAAACAGGGTTAAGTGACTTGCCCAAGGTCACACGACTACTAAGTGTCTAAGGCCAGATTGGAACTCACAGAGATGAGCCTTTCTGACTCTAGGCCCAGTGCTCCATCCATTGTGCCACTAGGTTGTGTGACCATGGGCAAGTCATTTAACTTTTATGTGGCTTCATTAACTGTGGTCAGGTGGTGTTCTATTTGGTGTAGGGAATTCCCACACTAGAAGTTCCTTACTGCTGATGAAATCATAGCTCATAGGATCATAGATTAACAATAATAATAATAATAACAGTTAGCATTTGCATACCACTTTAAGGTTTGCAAAGGGTTTTACATTCCTTATCTCACGATCCTTACAATAACCCTGCTAAATAGGTGCTATTATGATCCCTATTTCTGAGATGAGAAAACTGAGTCTGAGATGAAGGGGAGTGACTTCCTCAGGGTCATATAACTGTTAAGTGTCCAAGGGATGATTTGAACTCAGGTCTTCTTAACTCCAAGTCCAACACTTTGCTACCTGCCTAGCTGAAATGGACCTTAGGTGTCTCCTAATCTAATAATCTCATAATTGTATCTACTTTCCAGAATTGTGAGGATGAAATAATATTTACCAAATACTTTGCAAACCTTAAAGTGTTGTACAAATACTAGTCATTGATCCAATTTCCTTACTTTACAAATGGATAACTGGTGCCCATAAGGCTTAAGTAACAAAGCCCAATGTCACACAGCTGGTAAGTAGCAGGGACAGAATTAGAATTCAGATCATTGGATCATAGTTTTAAAGCTGGAAAGGACTCCACAGTTCAACATCTTCATTTTACAGTTGAAGAAACTGAGGCCCAGATAGGTTAGGTCACATATCTAATAAGGTCAGAGTAGAATTTGAACTCACATCCTCTGATTCCAGATTTAGCATTCTTCCTACTAAAACACCATGATGATCCTTAGGCACTTTGCTTAGGCTAAATTAGTAACTGAATCATTAATTCATCTCAGCTATCATATTATTTACCCTACTATATGCCAGGCACAGGGCTAACCACTTTATCATTATTGTCTCCCTTGATCCTTACAACAACCCTGAGAGGAAGGTGCTTTGATTACCCCCATTTTATAGCTGAGGAAACTGAGGTAGGCAGAGGTTAAGTAACTTGCTTAGAGTCATATAGCTAGTAAGTGTCTGAGATAGTATTTGAACTTAGGTCTCCCTGACTCTAGGCCAAGTACTCAACCCATTATATCACGTAGCTGCCTCTAGTCTAGAAAGACCCTGGAATCCTAGGGCTTGAATTAAAATCTCAGGTCTTCCATTTACTATCTGTTTGACCTGGAGTTCAAATCCTACCTCAGACACTATCTAGCTGTGTGACCCCGGGCAAGTCACTTAACCCTGTTTGCCTCAGTTTCCTCAGACCAAGTTGGTCTCTTAACTTTTCTGTGCCTCAGTTTCCACATCTGTAAAACAAGCAGTTCAGATCTGATATCCTGTAACATCCTCTTTAGTTCTAAGTCTGTGATCCTATAAATGGGAGATGCCATCTGTCAGACCCACTTGTAGGTAAATACTCATGTAGTTCAGATAATATTTGAGGGAACTACTATTCTCAGGAGAGACAGTAATTAATCAAACTATTTAGTTCACCAGGACCCCCTTACTAGCCAGAAGGCTTATTGTGTCCTTGCACTGAAATGGAAATTTGCTGGGGGAAAAAATGTACCTCTCAGGTCACTAGGAGATAACAGAAAGGAGATGAAGACTGGGCAGAAACATTTCCCATCCAGTAGCTGCTTACCAAGGTTCTCAAGGACTCCGTCTCCGCTTGAAGGCGTTGAATATCACAAGCAGTATCATGAAACTCTGCTCTGAGGGCTTCCACCAATTCTTCCTCTTGGGACCGAGCTGTCTGGACCACTTGGGAATGCTGTTGCAGACAAAGAAATGCCAAAGGGCCCATATTTGAATGGGGAATTGAAAGCCATCTTCCCTATCCTTCCTTTCAGACCATCCTCACTTCACCAGTAGGAGAAAACAGAGAGTTTTTGAAATGGATTTTAAATTGATGGTCCCTCTTAAAAGAACTAGAGGAAATGTCTTATCAGCAAATGCTCTCACCAACCAAAAGGTGCTACATGACATTTCCATTCCCTCAGAATCTTTAAAAGTTTTTGTGCATTCAGTTTATCAATTGGTTAACAAGCATTCATTAAATTAGTTATTATATTTGTAATTTATATTAGTTCATGTATTGATTATATTATTAATATGCTTTATTATAATTACTATAGGCTAGCCTCTGTACTAAGTGCTGGAGATACAGTTAGGTCCTGATTACTGGGAATAATGTCTCCCCTGAAATGTTTCCATTATTTGAATTTGCATTGCATCTTTTCATTGGGCTGGAACCAATTACCATATTTTACGTAATTATAACTTTGAATTGTGTGAATTTTTGAATACAAGCAACCACTTCAGGGGGGTGGTTATATTTGTACTAATTGGGACCTAGCTGTACAAAAAGGGGGTGGGGTGGGGCCAAAAAAAGTGCCTGCCCTCAAAGAGCTCACCTTCTAAGGGGGGGAACGATGCAAATAATGAGGTACATACAAGATATGGAAGGTGATCTCAGAAGGGAAGGCAATAGGAGCTTGGGGAGACAGAGAAAAGCATCCAGCAAAAGGTGGGGTTTAATGAAAACTCCGTGGCATAGTAGAAAGAGCAGTAGTTTTCAACTCCAAGGACCTGGGTTCAGATCTTACCTCTGTCATTTCCTAGGAAGTCACTTAACTTCTCACTGCCTCGGGATCCTCACTGAGGAACTATATGCTACAGTGGAGGGCAGCTAGGTGGTGCCATAGTGCATAGAGTGCTGGGCCTACAGTCAGGAAGATGAGTCTTCCTGAGTTCAAATCCAGCCTCAGACACTATCTAGCTGTGTGACCCTGGGCAAGTCACTTAACCCCATTTGCCTCAATTTCTTCATCTATGAAATGAAGTGGAGAAGGAAATGGCAAACCACTCCAGTATCTTGACCAAGAATCCTCCCCAAAAAGGGGTTGCAAAGAGTTGGACGTGGCTGAACAACAACAACAACATGCTACAGTGGAAAGAGTAGTGAATTGCGAGTCTGAGGACCTGGGTTCAAATCCTGCCTCTGCCCTTCCTACATCTGTGATTTTTTTTTTTTTGGCAATTCTCTTGACCTCAGCTTTCATATCTGTAAAGCAGGAGTTGGACAAGATGGTCTCTAAAGTCTATTTCAGCTCTAACTCTATTATTTTTGTATGTTCCATTTCAACTCCAGATCTCCAGTTCTCTACCCATATAGCTATAGGTGGGTGCTTAATAAATGCTTGTTGATGTATTGATCTTGCCACAAATCATCCTTAGAGCACCCACCATATGCAAAGCTGTAGGGATACAAATACAAAAGTGAGATGGTACCTGCCCTCATGGAGTTTCTATTCTTTAAGATATGGACAAAAATCACTGAAGATGAGAGGACTGGAAGCTTTGAATTATTCTGGTGGAAGAACTACCTGCTGAAATAATGAACTCAGCCAAGTACTGAAGCCACTATTATAAATGCAAGGATCATACCTTCCATCCCTGGCTACTTATTATTATTATTAGTAATATCATTAATTTTTGTTTTTTCTTATGTATATACATGTTGTACCCCCTTAAGGAGAATTTAAGCTCCTTGAGGGCAGGGGCTGTTTCATCTTGACTTTGTAATGCCCACACCTAGCATAGTGTCTGGTACATAGTAGGTGCTTAATAAATGTTTTGTTGTTTGATTGATTGAGGGTATGTGCAGGGGCAGACACCCCAAATAAAGTTGGTTGGGTAAATAACCATGGTTTCAGGTCACTGGGCAAACTTTTTAAGGAGGAAACTGTCTATTGTGGCTTCCTTCCCCACTGTGGAAAAGCCGTCCATGAGACTGATTTTCCTCTGGCAGATTCTATTATGTCTCCGTGCATAAAGTATATATATGTGTGTGTGTGTGTGTGTGTGTGTGTGTGTGTGTGTGTGTGTGTGT
>NW_020954577.1:26373354-26408330 GCF_900497805.2 Vombatus ursinus
TGTGTGTGTGTGTGTGTGTGTGTGTGTGTGTGTGTGTGTGTGTGTGTATGTGTGTATGTATGTATGTATGTATATGTATACACACATATATACCTAGCACACATATCTTTGTTCTAGGATACTGATTGTCTATTACTGTAACTTTATTGATAAATTGGATATTTAGATGATCTAGCAGGTACTTAGTAAATTTTTGATCATCTTTTTGGTTTTTGGAAGTCCCGTCTAAGTTTACTATGGACAGCATGGTATAGTGGTCAGCATATGGATGGATCTTGGACTCAGAAGATCTAGGCACAAGTTCTGGCTCTGGGTATTAGATCTGAAGTCTGTGATCTGGGTTCGAATCACTGTTCTCACTACCTGTGTGTCTTTGAAGGTTATTTTGTCTCCTTGGGTCTCAGTTTCCACATCTGTGCAACGGAGGGATCAGATTGGATACACTCCAAGGTCCCTTCCAGCTCTAACTCTATTAACTATGGACAATGATTTTATGCTTGGTAAAGTCATTTCCCCCAGGTTTTCTAGTTCTAAGTTCAGTGATCTTTCCACTGTACCAACTCATCAAATGATTTTTATAAAAGTTATTATATGTTTTTAGAAAAAAAAGTTCTTCCTGTACATAGATGTCACTATTGATTAATTTATCAACACTTTAGAGAATGTATGTTTTATAGTGGTATTTTATTTTCCTTGGTGGGGAGGACAGTTAATACAACACCATTTACAATTTCTTCTCAGGGTCCCATGTAACCAGTGGCATACATTGACAAACTGTTGTTGTATTGTTTTAGTTGTGTCTGACTCTTTGTGATCCCATTTGGGGTTTTCTTGGCAAAGAGGGGTTTGCTATTTCCTTTTTCAGCTCATTTTACAGATGAGGAAACTGAGGCAACAGGGTTAAGTGACTTGCGCAGGGTCATACAGCTAGTAAGTATCTGAGGCTGGATTTGAACTCAGGGAGATGAGTCTTTCTGACTCCAGGCCCAGTGTACCACCTAGCTGCCCATACGCTGACAAGTTAGTTGAATTTAATTGGCTCACAAAGGGAGAAACTCAGTCCAACCCTGACTCATTAGCAAGCTGTTCCCACTGACCTAAGATGCTTCACAGCCATATGCTTTGAGGAATCTTTACAAGTCTTTATGTTTCCACATTATTGTCATATAGTTTTAATGCTAATGTCCTTGCCAACCAGTATCTTCTAATTCCTACTTACGTTGTGATCAGATAAGATGCAAGTCATGAGATTGGGAAGCTAAATTTCTTATTGTTATAGTGTGTAGTTTGCATAATGAAATGCAGCTAAGTGGGTCCCAAGGCTTTCTAAACAGCATGAAAGTTTGGCTCTTATTGAGACAGGAGGGGAACGACCTATTTTTTACTTTCCATCTGTATTTTCCAGGCAAGGGAAATGTTGACATTTTGTAATGTCATCAGAGATTACTGACTTTTTAATCACTTGATTACATTTGCATGCTATTGTGTGTACAAGATGGAAAGCATAACTTTAAATAAGTCGGAAGGAATTTGAAGGATGTATCTGAAAACTGTCAGCAAATTGTGACCAAAAAATAAAAAAAAAAAACACTCTTCAGATTGCTTTTACTGCTCCTAAAAATACCTTTTGGGGGTGGTGATGGTGGTGGTGGTAGAGCTCACAAAGGAAGAAATGCCACTTCCTTTAGGAGGGAAGTTTTTTCATAAGAAAAGTGGGTGCCAAGTATAACCACCATTCCCCAGCTCTCTTAGCAAGTGGATTTGCTAAGGGGGTCGTGTGATCAGGAGATGTAAATGCTCAGGAAAATCACCTACTCTGTTCCATAATCGGGGGCTAGGGACAGAGATATCTAGACACTATGTTTGTGACTGGATTGGTATAGGAAACTATTGGCTGAAGAAACTCTATCAGTGCAGGATGGAACCATCTCAACAACTTAGAGTTTCATGGAACTGCCTAGGGCACTCAGAAGTTAAGTGACTTGCCCAGGGTCATGCTGCCAGTCTGTCAAAGGAAGGACTTGAGCTGAGTGGAATTCCTGATTTTGAGGCCAGTTCTCTATCCATTGCACCATGCTGCTCCAATCTTGGCCACCAATCCTTCAACTCAATTCAACAAGTATTTATAAAGTGCCTACTCTGCGCCAGGTATTGTACTAGGCACTAGGGATATGAAGACAAAAAATTCCATGGTCCTATCATCAAGGGGCTTACACTCCACTGGGGGAAGTAAGATGTACAAAGATTGCTGGTGGTCAGTCATTCAGTCATGCCCTACTCTTTTTGACTCCCTTGGATCATTGCATGTCAATATTGTCAATGGGGTCAGCTTGGCTCATGCATAGCCTATATGTTGGGAAATAATGTGAAATCAGTAGAGCCAGGTTATGAAAGGCATTAACTGTCAAGCAGAAGAGTTTGTATTTGATACTAGGGAGCCATTGATTGTTGTGAATCTTCCCCTTGTGGTTGTCTTCCAGACCCTGGAGAAGTTGTCCAAGTTTGGAAAGGAATTAAAACACATACTTGGGAGAGGAATAGGACAAGAAGTGGGTTGGCAGGGCTTCATAACTTCCTAACTCTGTGAAGGGTCTTCCACTTTCTTCTTTACCAAAGGGCCTTGGATTAGAAAAGGGAGAATAAAAAGTCCTGGTCTATCCTTCTGCCTCACCTGAATAGAAGGTTTCCATTGCCATGAGATACAAGTCAAGTCCATTGGGCAGGATGGTGGAAACAACACAGGGCCACCCATCAAGAGACCTGGTCTCTAGTCCTAGTTAGCTCCTTACTACATGGCCTTGGGCCAAACACGTCATCCTTTTGGGAAATTATTTTCCTCCCTCTTAGATGATCTCATGGACCACAGATTTATTCCCTTCCCTGTCTAAACTTGACCATTCTTTTTCTTTTTCCTTCCCTCTTGGGCAAGTCAGTTCAACTTCCAGGGCCTCCGTTTCCTCATCTGTAAAATGAGGGACTTAGATTAGGTGGTCTCTGAGATACCTTACAGTTCTACATCATTGATCCCAAACAAGCTCATTCCTTCCCCAATGAAAGAAGCAAGATCCCTTCTGTTCCCATGATCCCTCCCAAGGACTTACACCATGGTGATAACATAAATTAATCATCCCTTTTCCACAGGAGTTTTTAGCTTAAGCTACCATCAGCCATGGCTATAGATCATTATTAAACACCAGCTGTCAAATTAAAGCGAATAGTGGGCATTCTATGATCATTTTGCACTCTAGTGCAAATCTTGACCTCCCCAGCCAGTTTCTCTCACAGAAAGACTTCAAGAACTAAAGTCTTGACTCCATGAGAAGCAGTGGGTGGTGCAGCTGATCAAGTTGGTGAGCCAATTTCTTCCTTACATTTAAAGAAAAATTGCTGGGCTGCTGTAGCTGCTCTTAACATGTCTAACCCACCCTGGCCCCCCCCCCCCCAGGGGTATTGCCACAGATGCTCAGCTTTTGACCTCCCTTCAGGTTTGCCAAAGAAAACACAGGAAAGCAAACATCTCTGTAGACTTGCTCCTCTCCCCACCCCACCCCCAGACTGGGCCTTGAGTGAATAAACCCAGTGGATACTAACAGCCTCCCAAGCTTATCGGTGGCTCTATCTAGAAAGAATGACAGACAAGGTTGTTGGAGTTTGTTTTTCCTGCCAATGAGAAATGATCAGAGAAGAATCATATCCTGTGACTTTTCACTAGGAAGAAGGAATTAGTTCTCCGGAAGCAGACTGGGGTGGGGGTGGGGCCCTGGATTCTTATTCTAGCTCTGCTGCTTATTGGCTCTCTGACCTTGGCTAATTCACTTTCCCTCCCTAGGCCTTCATTCCTTCTTTAGAAAATGAGGAGGGTTGGCAGGGGGTCTTAACCTTTTTTGAATCATGGATTCCTTTGGCAGTCTGATGAGGCCCATAGATCCCTTCTGAGAATCAAAGTTTTTAAATGTATAAAATAAAAAACAGAGGATTACAAAAGAAATCAATTATATGTGTATGTGTGTATACATACACATATATGTATATACATATATGTATATTACTGTCAAATGTAATTATCAAAATTATATTATATATAATATATATACACACATATAATTATATGTGCATGTATATACACACATGGGGAAGCTAAGTGATACAGTGGATAGAGCACTGGATTTGGAATCAGGAAGACTCATCTTCATGAGTTCAAATCCTACCTCAGACACTAATTAACTGTGTGACTCAGAGCAAGTCACTTAATCCTGTTTGCCTCAGATCCTCATCTGTTAAAAAAAAAAAAAGTCAGAGAAAGAAATGGCAAACCACTGCTGCACCTTTGCCAAGAAAACCCCAAGTGGGATTATGAAGAGTCAAACATGACTGAAATGACTCAACGAAACAACAAATATGTGCACACATGTAAGTGCGCTTATATGCATATATTTTATTTACATATATAGATATATGTATATGATATATACAAAATATTTGGGGGCAGGGAAGCAATACAATTATCAAAATAGTTTTTTAAAAATACAAATTCATGGACCCCAGGTTTAGAAACTCTGGATTATATTATTTCTAAGGCCCATTCTAAATCTAGGGAAGTAGAGTGGTAGAGTGGAAAGGCTTTGTAGTCACAGATCCTGGGTATGAATATGGACTTTGCCACTTCCTACCTGGATGACTTTGGACAAGTCACGTAATCTCTCCAGGTTCCTCATCTGTAAAATAATGGGGTTGTCCCAGATGACTGGTAAGACCTCTTCTAGCTCTGAATCTATGACCTATCATTCTATGAGCTATGAATGTTAAGTAATCATAATAATACAAGGGGATGGCTGTGGGTCTGATAGTAAACTCCTTGTCCATGAAGCTCAGGGAATGTGGGGAGGGGGTATAGTAACCAACTCCATACACATAAAGAAATATTTGTTGATTTGTTGATTTGTTGTTGTTAAAAATCTGTACCTGGTTTTTACATCTAATATTTCTATCACAGAATTGTCTCCTTCTGGGCATTAAATGTGCCTTATTTATCATTTTATCTCTTCCCAGAGTGTAGCCCACATACAACTAACTTGAATAAGAAATACTCACATTCATCAAATGCTTTATGGTTTAAAAGTACTTTGCATAGGTTATTTAACTGACTGCTCCCAACCATGCTGTGAGGTAGTTAGTGCAGTATAATTATTAATACCTTACAGATAAGGAAGCTGAGGCCAGGTGATGTGCCAAGTTCACAGGGTTGCTAAGTTGCAAAGTCAAGACCCTAACCCAGGTCTTAAGCCTTCAAGACCAGGTCTCAAGCCTTCAAGACCAGGTCTCTTTCCAGTAGACCCCATCTGGAAGCACTGAATTGGTTTATTGAATGGATAATAATAATAGCTAGAATTTATATAGCACTTTAACATTTGTAAAGCTGTTGACATATGTTACCTCATTTGATCCGCATAACAACTCTAGGAGGTAGGTGCTATCATCATCTCCATTTTATAGAATAGGAAACTGAGGCTAAGTGGTCAATTGCCCAGTCACATAACTACTAAGTGTCTGAGGGAGGATTTGAACTCAGATCTTCCTAACTCCAAGTCCCATGCTTGATCTATTGCATCATCTAGCTTTCATGAATGAAAGTTTCAGAAGCTACCTTCACCTTCCCAATAAAAATACAATTGTAGAGATGTGGTAAAATTGGAACACTAATGCATTGTTGGTGGAGTTGTGAACTGATCCAACTATTTTGGAGAACAGTTTGGAACCATATAGCCAAAGGGCTGTGCGCAGCCTTTGATCTAGCAATGCCACTACTAGGTCTGAATCCCAAAGAGATCATTAAAAAGGACAAAGGACTCATATGTACAAAAATATTTATAGCAGCTCTTTTTGTGGTGACAAAGAATTGGAAATTGAGGGAATGCCCATCAATTGGGGAATGACTGAACTAGTTGTGGTATATGAATGTAATGGAATACCATTGTACTATAACAAATAATGAGCAGGTAGATTTCAGAAAAACCTGGAAAGACTTACATGAACTGATGCTGAGTGAAGTGAGCAGAACCAGGAGAACATTGCACACAGTAACAGCAACATTGTGTGATGATCAACTTTGATAGACTTAGCTTTTCTCAGCAATGCAATGATCTAAGACAGTTCCAAAAGACTAAAGATGGAAAATGCTATCTACATCCAGAGAAAGAACTATGGAATCTGAATGCAGATCAAAGCATACTATTTTCTCTTTTTTCCCCCTTTCTTGTGGTTTTTCCCTTTTGTTCTGATTCTTCTTTCACAACATAACCAATGTGGAACTATGTTTAATATGATTGTACATGTATAGCCTATATCAGATTGCTTGCTGTCTTGGAGGAGGGGTGAGAGGAGGGAGAGAGGGAGAAAAAAAATTTGAAACTCAAAGTCTTACAAAAGTGAATGCTTAAAACTAAAACAAAACAAAACAAAAACAATTCTAGGAACTAGGGCAACTTAGTTGCTCGGCCTTCCGGAGTAGGAGTGGATAGGGACAATGTGGTCACTAGAGAAGGGTAAACATTTGGTAAAAAGGACAGCCAGCTAAGCACGGCTAAGGCAGTGGGGATGTGTGTCCTTTGAGAAGAATCACGGAGACACTAAAGAGATTGAAACAATGGGGTTGGGTAGAGTGGAGACAACAAGTTGGAATGGCGATGAAGTTACTGAATTGTTCATACCCATTGATCCAGAGATTTCACTCCTGGGACCAAATACCAAGCATGTTATTGATAGCAAGAAAATATCCACATGCCTGCAAAATGTTTATGATAGCATTCCCTGTGATAACAAAGACCTGGAAACAAAAATGTGCTCAATGATTGGGGAGTGGCTGAGCAAATTACGGTACATGAACGTAATGGGATATATTTACATTTTTATTTGACTTACAGTTTCATTGGTGTAGGGCAGTGGTGTCAAACTCAAATAGAATCTGATCCCTGCTGGCAACATGTTGACTTAGAAAACTACAAATTAACATTATCTATGTTGTATTGTATTTTTATTTATTTTGTTGAACATTTACTGATTACATTTTAATCTAGTTTGGGCTGCACTAGGGAGTTTTGCTGGGCCACCTGGGCAGTGAGTTTGATATCTTTGGTAGAATATTCCTGTACCAATGCAGAGCCCTTCCTTCTCTTCAACTTAGAGTCTTAGAGAATTGTTTGGAGACACCGAAAGGTTAATTGACTTGATAGGGTCCCAGGGACAGTATATTAGAAGTAGGACTGGAACCCAGGTTTTTCCTGACTTTCTTTCACTATGCCACGTATGGAGCCATAAAGGACAATAAATATGAAGACTTCAGAACATGATTTCAAAGATGGGAAGACTCATATGAACAGATGCAGAGCAAGAAAGCAACACCAGAAGAACCATATATATACTAAATGGTAGCAACAAAGATGTAGGTAACATCATCTTGGAGAGGCAACAGACCTCTAGTCAATTACAATAGTCAATGCTAGTACCTAAGAATTCTGGATTTGGGAGTTAGGAAGAGCTGAATTCAAATCCCACCTTGGACCCTTCCTAGTTATGTGACTCTGGTCAAGTCATCTAACCTTTTTTAAGATCCAGATTTCATGTGAGGATAAAAATAATTATGTCTATCTCTCAAGGGTTGTTGGTAGGCTTAAATGAAATAATATGAGTAAATCCCTTACCAAACCTTAAAGAGCTATACAAAATGAGTTGTTATCATTATTATTACAAACCCCTTTTCAGGGAAGAAACTTTGTAAGGATGCTTTTTTTTTTTGTTGTTTGTTTGTTTATTGGGGACTATTTGCTATGACAAAACAAAATACATCAATAAACTTAAGGGGAAAAAAGAAAAAGAAATAGGGGACTTAAAAGCAACCAAAAAGTTCTTTCACCCCCTCTATGAACCTCTCAATAAGTTTGGATAGAGAAACTTTTGGGGCACTTTATATAGATGTGACTTCGGGCAAGTCATTTAACCACAGTGGACCTCACTTTCCTCATCCATAAAATGAGGCGGTTAGACTACATGGCGTCTGAAGTCTCTTCCAGTATTAGATCTGTGGTCCTAGGAAACTCCCTTTACAGAGGCAGACCAACATCTGTTCTGCGCTAATAGCTGCCTGAGGCACTAAAAAAAAAATTAGTGACTTGCTCAGGGTCACCCAGCCAGGCTATATCAGAGACATGGCTTGAACTCAGGTTTTCCTGACTGTGAGGACAGCTCTATCTACTACCTCACATTGCTTCTCTAGAGTCCTTGGTAGATACAAATTACCCAGGTCACTCCTCCTACTTTCTTTTCCTGCCTTCCCCACCCCCATCCCACTCCCATACTCTTCTCTCCTGTTTTTTCCATGCTCTTCTGTCCTTCTCCTTTCTCCTCAAATCTCAAAGTCATGGGATTTGGGAATGGGTGTGGGGAGAATGGAAAAACCTTCCCATTTTTAAATGTTCTCTGTTAATTTTGTTTCCTCAGTTGTAAGAACATCCCAAGGTGGGAATGAGGGGGGTCAGGCCTACCAGCAAGGACACTGCTACTCACCTTGGCGTAGAGCAAGGCCCCTGTTTCTGCCCGGTTCTTCTCTATGTCCTTCTCCCAGTGAATTCTGATGGTCTCCAGAATGTCATCTAAGCCAGTACCAATGGGAGCATCCATTCCTTCCAACTCTGACCCGGCCAACTGTTTGTATAGCACCTTCACATCCTAAAAGCAACACTCACTTTAGAAAGGCTCTCAGGATGAAATCCCACCAGTGGATTCCAGCCCTGAAGCAATGGATTCCTTTTCTTTTCCTGACATAACTGAGGACCCCAACAAAGTGCAGAAGAGAGCTGATGGCCAGGTTGGTATCTGGCCACTTCTCTCCATGACCACCAAAGAACAGACGGAGCAGATGCCTCGTCTAGGACCTGACAGAAGGGAGTCCTTAGAACAGTTTTGGAATTTATGAATGATTACTCTTTGAGGATCAATGGCTGGCTGTTCTGATCACTGCTGATGCCAGAAACAAGAGAAGATAGGCCCAAACAGTGACTAGATGGATTAAGGTTAGATCCAAAAAGGGAATCCTTGATTCTCTGCATTGTTCAGGGAATCACTTTTGGTTTTAGATTTTATAAAAAAGCAGATTTTGGCTCCATGGGGAAATAGAACAAGCGGCCAAGAGACATTTGAAGACAGAGAGGGAGAAAAAAGAGACAGAGAACTGTGAATTTGGTTTTTTTTTCTTAAAAACTTGTTAACTATTTCAATATAATTGTAATCTGATATATATTATTTTGCACATTTAAAAATATGATAGTGAGAAGGGATCCATAGACTTCAGCAACCTGGATCAAAGGGGTTCATGATCCCCAAAAAGTTAAGCACCCTTGCTTTAGACCTATTACTAAATCAATCAGCAAACATTATAAAGCATCTACTATGTGCCAGGCTCTCAGTCAGACATTCATCTTTCTGGGTAGTTTCGAATCCAATGCAATTTTGCCCAGGGGAATGGATTAGATGACCTTAAAAACTCCCACCTCCAGATTAGACAATTATTTTTCTGAGCTATACAGGTTGTAACTTGTCTATCAGAAGCCCTTTTATAAGAGGAAGCTAGGTGGTGCAGTGGATAGAACACTGTACCTGGAATCTGAAAGACTTGAGTTCAAATTCCACCTTAGATACTTACTAGTTGTATTATCCTGGGCAAGTCACTTTACCTCTGTCTGCCCCAGTTTCCTCATCTTTAAAGTGATTTGAGTATCTCAATCAAAGCTAGCTGAGCAAGTCACTTAACCTCTGCCTACCTTAGTTTCCACATCTCTAAAATGGGGATATTAGTAGCACCTACCTCCCAGGGTGGTTAAAATGAGATAATATTTGCAAAATACTTATATTAAAAAGCTATTGTTATCCTTATTATTAACCTCAAGCTGACTAGCTCCACATGTTATCAGTAGTCGGATAACAGCCCAAGCTCTGACCTACCTCTTCATGGTTCCTTGACAAAAAAGCCAGTTCTTCTTTCATGCTTTCAATCTGGCTCTCTAGATCCATTTTAGTCAAATTAGCATCATCAATCACTTTATACAGGGAGTTAATTTCATCTTCAGCTGCTTTTCGGAAGGGCTGCTCATTTTCATATCTGCAGACAAAGAAATAATCATCACAGCTGGGTAACAACCCAAAGGGAAGAAAAAACTTATTATAAATGATGCCATCACACTAATTACATGACAGACAAGAGAGTCCTCCCTCAGCAGCACGGCTTTCTAGAATGCGTAGAATCAGTCGGCGCTGTCATCACACCTTGATTTGTTAAACCTCCAGTTGTGACAGTTGAGGTCTCATTAGCTGTGTTGGCAGAGTGGTTTCCACTCAGAGTTTAAAGTCTGAGTGATGGGTTATGAGGGAAGGCTCAGGGTTAGTCAAGAGAACTGCTTTTAAGTCATAGCTTCAGACTCCTTGGGTAAGTCATTTAATCTTGGTGGGACTCAGTTTCCTTATCTGTAAAATGAAGGGGTTAGACTAGAGAACCTCTAAGGTTCCTTCCAGCCCTTAGATCTATGAGCCTATGATACTTTGGGGTCACTCATCTGATACTTCATAGAGGGGTCACCCCGTGGGTTGCTACTGTCCCCTAAGGCCTGGGGTTCTCCTCATAATTGCTCCTCCACACAATTTTGACACTCAGGTCAACTTCTTGTATCTCAGTTTCTCCTGCCTGTACATGGGAGATGATTGATACTTCTCATATCAGATGACTGAATGTTCCTTTGACAAAGCATTTCTGTTTCTTAACATTTAGTCTTTTGTTCTTAGAAATAGTCTCAAAACAGTATTCACAAGTAGGGCAAACAGGAAAAGAAAAGGAAAGGAAAGGAAGAGGAAAGGAAAGGAAAGGAAAGGGAATACTAGGGTGTCCTGCACCTTTGGAATTGGGTTGTGTGAGCCCACACAATTATTGGTATAGCTACAGAATCTCTCTCTCTCTTACTTCCTCTTTTTACTGATAAGTTTCTTTCAAGGGTAAAAGAAGTGAATTGTTACTTTTCCTGGACTGGATAATTGTATGTTATATAGGTTGGAGACAATATTATTGTTCAGGTGTGGACTGGATCATGTGTTCCCTGAGCTCTCTTATAGCTGTGATATTCTGTGATTAAGTACCATGCCTAATCTAGGTAAGAGCTGAAATGTGCCTGGAGTTCCACTTCTAATCTATTGTTCAGACATTTCAGTCATATCTGACTCTTTAGGATCCCATTTGGGGTTTTCTTGGCTAGGATACTGCAGCAGTTTGCCATTTCCTTCTCCATCTCATTTTACAGATGATGAAACTGAGGCAGACAGGGTTAAGGGCCTTGCCCAGAGTCACACAGCTAGAAAGTGTCTGAGGCCAGATTTGAACCCGTGAAGATGAGTCTTCCTGATTCCAGGCCCAGCACTCTATGCACTATGGCACCACCTAGCACCTGTCTTCTATTCTAGCCCCCTCATTTCCTACCTTTCCAGTCCTTCTACACATTACACCTTCCTGTTGTATACTGGCCAGTGGTGCTGGTCTCCTAACTATTCCTGGCACAAAACCCTCCATCTCCCAACTCCATACATTTGACTCTCCCCCATGTCTGAAATGTTCTTCCTCCTCACCTCCACCTCCTGACTTCCCTGGTCTTTTTCTTCCTTCAGGTCTCAGCTAAAATCCCACCTTCTACAGGAAGCCTTTCCATAGCCCCCTTAATTCTAGCACTTTCTGTCTGTGGATTATCTCCAATTTGTCTGTCTATAGCTGTCAGTACATAGTTGTCTGCACGTTGTCTGCATCTGTTAGACTGCAAGCTCCTTGAGGCAGGAGCTGTCTTTTGCCTCTCTTTGTATCCCCAGCACTTAGCACAGTGCCTGACACTTTGTAGGCACTTGATAAATGTTTCTTGACTGATTGACTGAGGCCCAGGGAGAGGTTACACAGCTAGGAAGTCGCCATCTCAGGATTCTGTGGCTCTCCATGTAGTCCCAAGCACCCTTTGGTGCTCTGGTCAAGAAATATCTGATGAGGAGGATAAAAAATGTGGACTTGAGGACACAGTGAGGTGGATGACCAGGGCTGTGGGTCCACAGGAGACTCACCTCTCTTTAAAATCTTCAGCACAAGCCTGAGTATTCTCAGTCTGTAGCATAAGCCGAGCATTGTCTAAGACAGCATCACCCACCTGGAACAAATACATGAGTTAGAGTCGGTAAATATACAACTGCTGCCTTCTCACATTTGTTATGTTATCACATAACCTTCCCCCAGAATCACTGGGCAAATACTAGGGCAAATACATCCTCGATATGTGAGTCTTAGGTGGAGCACTGAAGACAAAAACAAATGGAGAAAGGGTTGGGCAGATAATTATAGCAGTATAAATATTACGGATCACAAATTTAGGGCTGAAAAAGACCTTAGAGGTCATTGAGTCTGACTGCATTTTACCGATAAGAGGCTTCCAGAGTTTTAGTGCCTTGCCTAAAGTAACTGAAGTTACTCCAGTAGTAAGGGGCAGTCGGGAGGCTTCAAAGGTCATGGGTAGCCCCTCAATACAGCAGAGTTTGGAAAACCACTGGTTGGTTATATCATAGAGGGATTTCTCGGTCAGGTATGGGTTTCCAAGTCTGAGGTTCTATGATTCTATGAACAGAATTGTGGGAAGGGAAGCCCAGAGAGAGATGAAATGAATTGTCTAGAACATGGTTCAAAGTCAGATAAATCTGCCCTGGAGCCGTGGTTAGGGACTTTCACCTCATTTTAGACCCTAAAGTCCTTTTCCACAGTGGTTTATTTGGCACAAGGCCCTGAAGAGATCTCGGTTAACAGAAGGCTGGGAGGAAAGCACATGTGGGGAAACGCAATAGTGAGCAGCCTGGCTCTGGGCCTGGCTCTACTTCATCTCCCCATGACAGAAACTCTCTATTCGTCTCACTCTTCCTCCACGAGGCAGCGTTTCATATTTTTAGCAATCCCCTCTCCAGACATGCTCAACATGCTTTTCAGGTATTTACTCATCCTTCCTCACAATGTCGCTGACATCTATCATTTCCTTCTCACAAATGGCAAAGCTGAGTCAATGAGAAGCTTAATGCAGCTAGCGATACTTAAAAAAGACCATATACCACATAGCTGTTAGTCTAGGATGGCTAAATGAAGTCCTGCTTGAGTCAGGGTGGGAGGGTGGTCTGGGTATCACAGGATCTTGGGATATTGGAGCACCCAATCTTCCCATTTTACAGAGAAGGAAACCGAGGCCCAACTCCACGTCCCTTCTTGTCCTTCGGCCATAGATGCGACAAACCAAAGGAGTGTCAGTAATGGAACACAGACCCCTGGACTCTAGCTTTTTTCCTTCCAGTAACTGATGTTGAGGGAACAGGTTGCATCAGATTCCTCTCTCTCTCGTTGCTGGCTGCTTGAGGCTTGAGATGACTTGTTCCTCAGCTTTGAGTTTGGACAAGGAGGTGTTCTTCCCGGAGAATTAGTCCCTGCTGACTGAGGGCCGAGGAAGCCAAACTAAATGTACCTTCAGGGAGGCTCAGACCCTCTGGGATTTGCTCAGGTTCCAGGCTTTATTAGTTTGCTTGTACATAGTACAACTGGGGATAGATGGGAACTCGACGTGAAAGCTAATTATAGGCTCTGACTTGCCAAAAGTGTGGTTTGCTGGCGCACGTTTCTCTCCCTTCTTCACTAAACAAGCAGCTTAAAGATAAAGTAGCACTGTGCATATCCTTCATCCTCCCAATCCTTTCTTTGTTTGCTGAGGAAAAGGCTTGTTTCCTGTCGTCCAGCCCTGGCTTCTGGAGGGACCAAGAATGGACAGGCTTCGAACTTCACAGGGTCATAGTCCCGAGGGACCTCAGAGGCAGCTGGGTAGCAGAGTCCTGAGAGCACTGGGAGACCTGGAGTCAGGGGGAGTTCCAGTCTTACCTCATTAGCTGTGTGACCTTGGCTTGGTCACTTAAAGTCTCTTGCCCTCAGTTTCCTCATCTGTAAAATGAGGATAATACTAGCGCTTCCTTCACAGGGATGTTGTGAGAAGCAAAGGAGCTAACATAAAATGTTTTACAAATCTTAAAGCACTGTCATTATATTATTATATTACATAATTATCATCATACATAAATTACATAATGCAATTACCATTATATTAAATAAATTATATAATTATATAACATAATTTATATTATATAAATTACTATATTGTTGTTGTCCAGTCATTTTTCAGTCATGTCTGATTCTTCATGACCCCATTTGGGGTTTTCTTCACAATTTCCTTCTTCAGCTCATTTTACAGATGAGGAAACTGAGGCAGAGTAAAGAGACTTGCCTAAGTAAGTGTCTCAGATCGAATCTGAACCTAGGTCTTCTTGACTCCAGGCCTAGAACTCTATTTACTGCACTACCTAGTTGCCCCTTATATTATTATACGATTATATATAAATGTTATATCATCATCATCATCATCTAATCCAGCTCTCTCATTTTATATGAAACTAAGGCCCAGAGAAATGACTTACCCAAGGTCTCACAGCTAGCAAAAGGTTCCTAGAGTAATGTTCTGTCCTAGGTTCATAGACTGAGCACTGGAAGGAATTCTAGAGGTCATCTAATTTAACCTCCTCATTTGACAAAGGAGGAAACTGAGGCCCACAGCATGGAAGTGATTTGCCCAGGTCCTGTGGGTAGGGGCAGAGCTGGAATTCAAACCCTAACCTTCTCACTTTAGATCCATTGCTCTTTCCATAACATCATCATGGCATCTCTCCTTTGATTGCAGCAGGATCTAGATTCTCCATGGATTGAGAGTCGTGATCCCTACATGGGTAACAGATTTAGAGCTGGAAGGGTTCCTAGAGAACATCTAGGTCACCCCCTAACATGAAGAAACAGAGAACCATTGCAATGAAAATGTTTGCTGAAGGTCACACTCCTCAATGGCATCCATGATGACTCAAAAGATGTTGACCCAGTAATCCACATGGGAAACACCAAGCGGATGAATCAGGTAACCCTGAGGAGGGAAATCACAGACCTGAGATTTAAACCCAGATCCTTGAATTTCAAATCTAGTCTTATTTTCTCTATGCCTCTAACTAGGTAGATGGGGCAGACAAATGAAACCATTTTGGGTGGAGCCAGGGAATCTCAAGGAAGGGGAGATCATCTCTACGCCTTAATAAGAACCAAAATGAAATTATTTAGGGGAGCGGTGTGGGAAGAGAAAAGTCTTCTACCGATGCAGAAGTTCCCTAGGATCATAGATTTAGAACTGAAAGAGGCCTTCAAAGCCTTCTAGGTCAGAGTTCTTAACCTTTTAGGTGTGAGTCCTGGACCCCTGGGCAGTCTAGTAAAACTTATGGACCCCTTCTCAGAATAGCGTTTTTTAAAAATACATAAAATAGAATATGTAGGATTACAAGGGAAAACAATTACGTTAAAATACAGCTATTTAAATAATTTTGAAAACAAATTCTCAGACACCAGGCTCAGAACCTCTGACGTAGACCAATCCTCTCATTTGACAGAGGGGGAAACTGAGGCTGAAATAGAAGAAGTGATTGGGTCGCAGCGTCTGAGGCAGGACTCAAACTCAGGTCTTCCTATCTCTAAACCAAGTGCTCTACCCATTGTACAACCATTCAAGAATGCTTGATTCCCATTCTGTCTTATTCTTTTTTTTCTTGACTCATTCCTTTCTTCCTTTCCAGTGATTTTACTCCTCTATTCTTTTCTCTTGTCTTTCTTTAAAAATAAAAAATCATTGATGCTCATTGTAGTCAGGAATACCTGAGCTCAAATTCCCCTTCAGACACTTACTAGCTGTATGACCCTGGGCAAGTCACTTAACTATTATTTGTCTCACTTTCCTCATCTGAAAAATGGGGATAACAATAACACCCACCTCCCAGGGTTGCTGTGAGGATCAAAAGAGATAATAATTGTAAAGTGTAAAGCACTTAGCACAGTACTTGGCACATAGTAGGCACTACTTAAATGTTAGCTATTATTATTATTATTATTATTTTTTTTTTTTTTTGCTAGGCAATGGGGTTAAGTGACTTGCCCAGGGTTACATAGCTAGTAAGTGTTATGTGTCTGAGGTCGGATTTGAACTCAGGTCCTCCTGAATCCAGGGCCGGTGCTCTATCCGCTGCACCACCTAGCTGCCCCTATTATTATTATTTCTTTTAAAAAATATTTCATTGATACTTATTTACTCCCCTTCCCAATACCTCCCCCAAAGAACCCTCTCTTGTAACAAAAAGAAATAATTAAGCAAATCAAACTGATACATCAACTGTGTCTGACCCATTCTGTAACCACAGTCCACCACCTCTATACCCAAACCTCCCTACTCTTTCCCCATCTTTTCCCATCAGCCTCTTCAAAGAGCCTCAGGCTTCCATGAACTTCCCTGGGGCTGTTGCTCTTTTATTACTCCTAAGATTACCTTTTAGGTCATTCCATTTTACCTTATTTTTAGCTACACAAAAAAATGCTCGGGTGGGAGAGCCACACACTCTAATTTATTCCATGCCCCATGCTGCCTTGGGATGCTGAATTCTATACTCCTTAGGGACCCCTGACATCAGGCCAGAAAGAGCCCAGGCATGGCTCTGGGCCCAGCTCATTATTCATCTACAATGTTGACCCAAGATTTTTGTACTCCACCATAGGCTCATAGATTTAGAGTTTAGATGCCATGGAGTCCAAACTTCTTGTTTTACCAATGTGAAAACAGCTAAAGAACAGAGAAGTTAATTGACTTCCCCTGGGTCATGGAGTCGGCAAGTCTCTGAGGCAGACTTTGAACCCAGGTCTTCCAGACTCCAAGTCCAATCCTCTACACCATGCTGCTGATCAAATGAAGGTGATATCAGAACAAAAGATGGCAATCATAACAATGTTAAACAGGGCCTCCAGAACTGAATGCAGCTTTCAGTCTTTACCTGTCTGCTAGACGTGCCCCCTTAATTTCGTTTAGTCAACTCAAACCTAACAAACCCCAACGCAAACTCTTTCCGCCTAAACAGGCTCTTCTTCCTAACTTGTTTTTGTTTCTAAGGCTTACTGCTCTTCCAGTCACCTGGGGCCACAACCCGAAAGGGATCCTTGTCTCTTCCCTTTCCCATCTAATCCAGTTACCAAGTCTTGTCAATTCACCCTTCTTGGTATGTCCCGTCAGTCTCATTGCCCCCCCTGCATCTAGCCTCTCCCTTGTCTGATTCATCTTCCACCCAGCGGCCAAACTGATGTTTCTAAAGTAAGACCACGTTACTCTCTTGCTCAAGAAATATCATTTAATAATATTCCCTATTACTTTTTTTTTTTTTTTTGCTTAGGCAGTTGGGGTTAAGTGACTTGCCCAGGGTCACACAGCTAGTAAGTGTCAAGTGTTTGGTCTGAGGCCAGATTTGAACTCAGGTACTCCTGACTTCTTGACTCTGTTACTTCTTGTGGCTAAAATAGGATTAATTATATTATTGGTTTCCTTAATGTTGAACCATCCTTGAATTCCTGGCACAAATACAACTTCATTATAGTCATTTTTTTTGCTAGTGTATTTTTTTTTCTATATTTAGAGTTAAAAGCAACCTTTAGATGCCACAGTGTCCAACCTTCTTGTTTTACCAATGTGGAAACAGATGAAGAACAGAGAAGTTAATTGAGTCCCCCTGGGTCACGAAGTCAGTAATTTCTGAGGCAGAATTTGAACTCAGGTCTTCCAGACTTCAAGTCCAATCCCTGATGCAATCAGGAGTTGGGGGAGTGAACCCAGAGATGGTGCTATCCTAGGATTATATCTAAAATTTTGTATTTCCTTGTTTCTGTCCAAGCTGTGCATCTCCATTAGAATGTAAGCTCCTTGAGGGGACTGTTTCATTTTTGTCTTTGTGCACAGCGCAGTGCCTGACACATTTTGTTGTTGTTCATCCGTGTCTTTGTGACTCCATGGACCATAGTCATGGGTTTTCATGGTAAAGATACTGGAGTGGTTTGCCATTTCCTTCTCCAGTGGATTAAGGTAAACAGAGGTTAAGTGACTTGCCCAGGGTTACATAGCTAGTGAATGTCTGAGGCTGGATTTGAATTCAGGTCTTTCTGACTCCAGGTCCAACACTCTATCTACTAACTGTTCCTACTTAACACATAGTAGATACTTAATAAATATTTTGAGTACTTGAATAGCATTCATATGTCAAATTTGGGACAGCTAGATGGTGCAGTGGGTAGAGTGCTGGGTCTAGAGTCAATGGGGGAGATAACTTCTCTGTTCTTTAGCTGTTTTCACATTGGTAAAACAAGATGTTTGGATTCCATGGCATCTAAACTCTAAATCTATGAGCCTATGGTGGAGTACAAAAATCTTGGGTCAACATTGTAGATGAATAATGAGCTGGGCCCAGAGCCATGCCTGGGCTCTTTCTGGCCTGATGTCAGGGGTCCCTAAGGAGTATAGAATTCAGCATCCCAAGGTAGCATAGGGCATGGAATAAATTAGGGTGTGTGGCTCTCCCACCCGAGCATTATTTTGTGTAGCTAAAAATAAGGGCCCCTCAAATCTCATCTTGCTGGCAGCCACCCACTGTGCCTACCTTTAAGGCTGACCCTGAATCATACTATTGTGATAGTTCTTTTTTTTTTTCATCCAAATTATCTGTATTTACAGCAACCTGTGGTTGTGAATCAAGTGTTGGACTTGGAATCCAGAAACTAGGTTCAGACCCACTTCTCTGTGCCACAGGCAACAGGACATCCTCTATTAGTCGGAGACAAATGGCAGAGGAAGTGCCCCGTGCCAATGGAATCAGTGACACTTCTTAAATTTTACAATTCTTGCCCAGCTCCCAACAAGTGAATTACAAGCAGTTGAAATGATATTAATGTCCAGTTTTATTTACCGGATTTTGACCAAATTTAGCTTCATGGGCTTAATGAACTTCTCTATTAGAGTCAATTTTGGCCTATTTACAAAGAAGCTGTTTCCCTAAGACATCATCTTTCCAGGATGTTTCCTTAGGAGTATGGAGTTGTTTTAACACTAAGCAGAAGGATGCCCAAGCACTCCAAGTCTCTTCATTACCTCGTTTAACATATGTTGTTCACTTGTTTCACTGGTATCCAAATCTTTGTGATCCTATTTAGGGTTTTCTTGGCAAAGATACTGGAGTGGTTTTGCCATTTCCTTCTCCAGCTCATTTTACAGATGAGGAAACTGAGCCAAACAGGGTGAAGTGGCTTACCCAGGGTCACATAGCTAGGAATTATTTGAGGCCAGATTTGAACTCAGAAAGAGAAGTCTTTGACGCCAGGCTGGGTACTCTATCCACTGTGGCACCAATAATGACTGATTTTTAAAGAGGAAAACTATTTAAACAAAGAAAATTGTTTCTGATGATAAAAAAAATTCTTTAGCTGGATCCTATGGGAATGAGACACTGTTTGGTGTTGGGTTAGAGTGGAGAGACAAAGTGTCTAGTTTTGTTTTGTTTTGCTTTTCTCCCCCCCCCCCAGCCAGGAATCCAAAGCAAATTTTAACCCTTTCGTAGATTGCTGACTGACAAAGGTCCTGACTTATTAAGAGCTATTACTTAATAAAACAAATAAATCTGATTCCATTTCCTCATTTTCTCTGGTTTCTGCACTCCCACCCCTGACTTCTTTCTTCAGTTCTGAGCAGTTACCAAGAACAGCAGGGCTGAAGTTGAAGAGTTGCT
This sequence comes from Vombatus ursinus, assembly GCF_900497805.2. NCBI lineage: Eukaryota > Metazoa > Chordata > Mammalia > Diprotodontia > Vombatidae > Vombatus > Vombatus ursinus. The sequence continues at coordinate 26,393,119 of NW_020954577.1, forward strand.
GACTAGCATAGAGAATTTCACCAGGTTTTCGTATAGTTTTGGGTGGGGAAGGCTGATCTAGTCCTCAAAATATAGCCTAAAGATGGCAGAACTGGGTGGAGGGGCAGGTGTGGACAGCTATAGGTAGCTAGGGTCCACGTGAGGCCACTAGCCCGCTTTGGGGGAGTGATGCTAGGAAGGACGAGTGGGGTTATAACATGTAAGGTAGTGAAAAGAGCGTTGAATTTGAAATCAGAGGATCTAAGTTTGAATCCTAGCTGTCTTACTACTTGTGTGACTTTGGGAAAATCCCCATTATATCCTCGTTTCAGTTTCCTTATCTGTAATTCTGGGATGGGAGTAGGGAGATGGGGCAGACTAGATGATCTTTAAGGTCCCTTCCAACTCTAAAGCCTGTCACTTATTCTTTTATTATACTACACGGTTTTGTCTCTGGTCGGGGCACCAAGAAATGTGTAACACTGTTAGGTTAAAAATAAGTGAAGTCTGCCACCTAGTGGTTCAGTTTTGAAAAAAGTGTTCTTGCCTACCATCATTAGAAGTGGGCTAGAGAAATCTGTATGAATAGGGATTTTATAGCATTTAGATCTAGAGAAGGCAATCCCCCTATTAAACAGATGAGGAAACTGAGACACAGAGAGGTTAAATGGCTTACTTGAGATCTCAAGGGTATAAAGTAGGAGGAAGAGGATTTGAATCCAGACTCTCTGAATAATAATGTAGAGCCCTTGTCATACTTCATAGGATCTGGGTTCAAATTCTGACCTTGCTAGTCAGTATCTTAATACCCTTAATACTCAAAGGACATTGAAAGAGTGAATGATGTGCTTGAGTGGCAAACATGCTAAATTTGGAATCACAAGGACGAGAGCTCAGATCCCAGCTCTGCTGCTTATTACTTGTATTATCTTGAAAGTAAATCACATCCTCTCTCTGGGCCTTAGGTTCTTCATCTGTAAAATAAAGGGGTCAGACTAGAGCAGGGGTGGGGAACCTACAACCTCGAGGCCACATGGGCCTTCTAGATCCTTGGGTGCAGTCTTTTGACTGAATTCAAGTTTTATAGAACAAATCCTTTTATGAAGGGGATTTATTCTGCGAAGTTTGGGTTCAGTCAAATGGCCACACTTGAGGACCTAGAGGGCCACATGTGGCCTCGAGGCCATAGGTTCCCCACCCCTGGACTAGATGATCTCTGGAGTCTTTTAGCTTTTCAGTTCCACAAAATCTCCATCTTCTTGGGTGTCTCTAACACAGGCAAAATATATTTCATTAGAGGATATGCCTAGAAAAATTTTAAGGTGATTTCATAATGTCCTAAAGGACATTATTTTTATTCATCAAACTAAAAATAACATTTTACTAAGTTGAATTTAAAAAAAAATTAACAACTGGATTTTGCTTTAAAAACACCAACTTCTAAAAAAAGAGACAAAATACCAATTTCTTTTGAGACTTTCCTTTAGCTGTGCCTTGACACCTGCAATATACTCTGTGGGCATGGCTAGAATCTATTTCTTATCATTCTGGGCAGGCAGTGCATCATCTTCTATGGTCTCCAGTGGCTCATTTGAAAGAAAAAATGAATAAAGCAGAGAAAGAGCGGATCTGACCGCCATGTCACAAGTTTTAAAGATCCAACCTCACCACCAGACAGGTAACGTCTCTCCAAGGGTAATTATTTGCAATGAAAAGCATAATTCTGATATTTGTCACTGAAAATACTGACTTTGGCAGCCGTGGGTTCTGAGACAGCCCAATGGAATGTTTGGTACGTGATTTTCCAATACAACGCCACAAGCTGAGCTGGTGAGAGAAGGAATTAGAGAGTAGGGACCAATCCAGTATGGGAGCATGTCTGGGACCCTAACGATGGCACAGCTGATGCTTTCTCACCTACAACAAAAGCTACCCCCTTCATCTTTTTTGTCCTTCTCCTCTTGCATGGCTCTGTGACATCTTGAGTTTGTCAGAAGCTGTCGCGATGACCGCACTCATTTGTTTATTTCTCTTGGGCCTGACCTCAAAGGACTCATGAATATGAGATTTTTTTTTCCAACCTAATTCAACACTCTACTTTTTAAGGTAGTAGCTGGTACCCTGTGTACCCAGGAGAGAGCACAAGCTCTCTGGGCAGTCATACTTAGATGATGCTTTGAGGAGGTGGCTCCCGACCACCTTGGCCTTCCAAGACAGTCAGCTTCAGGTCTGGTCTCATCATGACTCATGGGTTGGAGAGAAATATAAAACCCAGAGCCATCCCTATGGGCTGGAGGTGAATGGGAAGGAAAAAAAAACTTTGTAAACTTTAAATTCATTCTCTTTTCCCTTTCCCCTCCCCTCTTCCAACCTTCCCTATTTCTGTCAAAAGCAGCACCATTGTTCCAGTCTCCTTGGTTTGTAACCTGTATTTGACTGCTTTTTATTTACACTCTTTATATTTATTCTGTAAAAACTTATAGATGTACTTGTTGTCCCTTCTATTAAAATGTGGGTTCCTTGAATTTTGAGGATTTTTTCTTTACATTTGCGTCTCCCACACTTCTCACAGTGCCTAGCACATTGTAGGTGTTTGTAACCATCATTAATCATATTAATTATCATTATTAATTAATCATCATATTGTTTGCACTTAAGATTCAAAAAATGCATTAACTAATTCATAATTGCTTGTTGGTTGATTGAATGATTGATTGCTATATAAATGTGAATTACTATTATTTAGCGGGTAGTTCTGCTATAAAATGCCCTGGTCAAACCACATCTCAAGTACTACATTCAGTTCTGGATTTAGAGAAAACAGAAAGTCCCTGGAGATGTTCTAGTCAATTTGTATCATTTAAAGAAGAAGAGACTGAGACCCAGGTAAGGAAGATTCCAGATTTCTCCTCTGTCCGATGAGTTGGGCTAGAAAGATACAGGGTTATAGGAGACCTCAGAGGCCATTGAATCCAGCTCATACCTGCCCAAGAGTTCCTTCTACAATACCCCCCCCCCAACACACACAAGTGTTTATTTAATCCCTGCTTAAAGACTTTTGGTGAAGGGAAAAACATCTACTTCTGCTTCATTGATTACACTAAAGCTTTGTGTAGACCACAACAAATGTGGCAAATCCCCAAAGAGATGGGAGGACCAGATCATCTTGTCTCCTGAAGAATCTGTATGTGGGTCAAGAAGCAACAGTTAGAATGAACATGGAGCAACTGATTGGTTTAAGATTGGGAAAGGAGTATGACAATGCTGTATATTGTTACCTTATTTATTTAATGTATGCTGAATACTTCATGCAGAATGCTAGGCTGGACAAATCAAAAGCCGGAATTAAGATTGCTGGTAGAAATATTAACCATCTCAGATATGCAAGTGATACCACTCTAATGGCAGAAGCTGAAGAAGATTTAAGAAGCCTCGTGATGAAGGTGAAAGAGGAGAACTTGAACCTTAACATTAAAAAAAAAACAAAACTAAGATCTTGGCAACTGGTCCCATCAATTCCTGGCAAATAGAGGGAGAGGAAATGGAAGCAGTGTTAGATTTTATATTCTTGGACTTGAAGAACAATACAGATGGCGACTGCAGCCACAAAATTAAAAGACATTTGCTCCTCAGGAGGAAATCTATGGCAAATCTGGGCAGCATACCAATAAAGCAGAGACATTACCTTGCCAACAAAGGTCTGAATAGTCAAAATGATGGTTTTCCCAGTAGCAATGTATGGCTGAGAGAGTTGGACTATAAGGAAAGCTGAGCACTGTGGAATCAATGCTTTCAAATCGTGGCGCTGGAGAAGACTTTTGAGAGTCCCTTGGATAGCAAGGAGATCAAATCAGTTAATATTTAAAGAAATTAATTCAGACTATTCACTGGAAGGTGAAATACTAAAGCTGAAGCTTAAATACTTTGGGCAATAATGAGAAGATGGAAGTCATTGAAAAAGACCCTGATATTGGGAAAGATTGAAGGCAAAAGAAAAAAGAGATGGCAGAGGATGAGATGGATGGATAGTGTCACGGAAGCAATGATCACGAGCTTGGATAGACTTTGGGAGATAATAGGGGAGGTTGTGGGCCCAGCATGTTGTGGTCCGTGGAGTCACCGAGAGTCAGACAAAACTGAATAACTGAACAACAAAATTATGGGCGACTCCCTCATGCTGCCTCTTTTTTTAAGGCTCTGTCTAGTTCGAAAGATCTATAATTCCATGAATAATAATAATTAAAATTTAGGAAGCATTTTAATGTTTGTAAAACACTTGAAATACAGTACATTATTTCATTCAATCTTCAAAACCCTGTGAGGTAGATGCTTTTATTATCCCTGTTTTACAAATGAGGAAACAAACCGAGAGAAATGAAACAACCTGCCCAGCGCCACCCATTCAATAAGTGTCTGAGGCAGGCTCCAACCTTGGGTCTTCCTGACTCCAGCTATGGTGCTTTATCCACCACATCGCCGAGCTGCCTCAAGTAATGAGGGCGGCCGGCTTCATGGTACTGGAGCTGACCTTTAAAGAAATGGAGAATATTTGGATTAGGCAGAAAAGAGAGGGTGCCCAGGAATGGGTCAACATGATTTGGAGCCATGAAAGCGGAAATAAGGGTGACAGAATGGACATCCATTGTTTTGTGATGTTTTTGTAGGATGAACATTATTCGTTTTAGAAACTACACTTGGTCATCTTCCCTTAGTTTCCTTCCAAAAAAGCACACAGAACTCATATTTCAAGTTGAAGGACATTGCTTATCACTGGTTTTCTTCTGACAAGATACCACTTCTGGTAGAGTGCCAGAGACTTGGGACTTGGTGTTCTGAAGAAAACCTGCTTGGGACTAGGCATATTCTTTCTTCTTTTTAATTTTTTTTTTTTAGAGAAAGAAATACAAAGCTTCCCCTGAGAGCTGAGCTTGTATTTCTCAGCCTTCTTTGTCCCTGAGATCCTGAGAGCTTATCTGATGGGAACTTTGGGCCTCAGGCTTGTTGCCATTGAAGGAGATGGACCCAGTGCTGAGAACCTGTCTTGGGTCTGCTTTGGTATCTGAAGCTTGGCCTCTACCCCAAAACTGGCATAACAAGTAGACCTGACCAGTCACTAATGTGGCTGTTTGACCATCTTGATTTAGGTAAACGGGGGTGGGTTTGGGAAGAAATAGAAGTTCTGTTTTAGACTTTGAGCAAAGTAGAGGAGACAATTATTCTTCCTTATCTCATAGTTCTATTGTGAGAGAGGGGCTTTGTAAATTGTTAAGCATCATATAAATGTGAATTATTATTATTATTATTGTTGTTATTATTATCAATGTCTGCACGTGGACAGAGCCTGAGTCTTGGCGACGAGAATGAGGGCAGCAGCCGTCTCAGCCCTGCCCTTCGCCTCTCTGCCATATGGGCCTCAGCATGACCTTTGGCTCATTTAGGAATTGGGATAGAGGAGCAAAGACCGATGATAGAATGTCAAAGGGCAGGGATCTGATGGGCAGAAGCCAAGGAAAGCCACCAAAAACAGTTACAAGGACCGGTCCAGGTTCTTGTGGCAACACAGCTGCTGAAAAGATAGGAGACTGCCAAGCCCGTGTAGGTGACATCTCACCCAGATTTACTGGCTTATTCAAAATGATAGAATTTCATTATAGAGAGCCTCTGGTCCAACCCCACTCATTTTATAAATGAGGAAAAAGAGGTCTAGGAAGATGAATCAATTTGGCCAAGACCATAGAACTAACTATACACTTGTGGTTTATTTGTGCCTGAAGGAGCTAAAAATATACCAACTACAATACATAGCTCTTAAATAAAGGCACATATAGAATCTGGAAGGATTTTAATTTGTCAGAGGTGCCCAGAAGAACATTAAGAGAAACTTAACACTCTCAGTCCTCTGCATTTACTCAGCAACTAGGTAGTACAGTAGTTAGAGTGCCAGGCCTGGAGTCAGGAAGATCTGAGTTCAAATCCAGCCTCAGACACTTACTAGCTATGTGACCCTGGGCTAGTCATTTAACCCTGTTTGCATCAGTTTCCTCATCTGTAAAATGAGCTGGAGAAGGAAATGGCAAACCATTCCAGTATCTTTGCCAAGAAAATTCCAAATAGGGTAATGAAGAGTTGGATATGATTGAACAACGATGTATATGTATCTCAAATGTATGTTTTATGAATAATACTAATCTGGGTTCTGTGGCAGATACATGATTTATTACTTTTTTTTAAAGTGATTTAAAATTTACAAAACATTTGCACCCCGTCTCTCAGGTAGGTGACTTTTCTCTCTCTGGGCAGCGAGGTTGCTAATTGAATGGAGTGCTGGATGTGAAGGCAAAAAGACCCAAGTTCAAATGACCTTAGACACCTACTTGCTGCGACAGCCTGGGCAAGTCACTGACTCTGCCTCAGTTTCCTTATCTGTAAAGTAGGGCTAGTAAAAGCACTTGCCTCCCAGGGCTGTTGTGAGGATAAAATGAGCTAATATTTGTAAAGCACTTTGCAAACCTTAAAATGCTATATAAATGCTAGCTATTATTATTAATTCCTTACAAGAGCCCTGTGAAGTAGGTATAGCAAGGATCACTTGATTCTCATTCAGCTCTCTAACTGATCTGTGATTTCGTCCACACAGATTCTCCTCACAGAAGGGCAGCTCACAGCCTGTCCACGACCGTCTTAAGCAGGGATCATTGTCCCCAGATGAGAAAACTGAGGCAGACAGAGGTTAAGGGACTCATCCGGGGTCACATAACTTGCAAGAAGCAGAACCAGCGTTCAAGTCTAAATTGGCTGATTCCCACACCAGCGCTCTTTCTATGCAATTGCATTTGGCCTTTGAAGTTGCTGCTTTTGAGGAATTTGGGGTCCGAGGAGAGAGAAACACCTCCTGCCCCCACTAAATCTCTGGATAGAACAAAATACAAGTTGTAATCATGCAGAGATTACTCAAGTGCTGGAATGCCTGGCTTTTTAAAAACAAAGAACTCTGGATTTGGAGTCAGAGGGCCTGGGTTCAGATCCTGACTCTTTCATTCACTGCCTGTATATGAATTGGGGCAAAATCACTTCATGTCTCTGGGCCTCAGTTGCCTCATTTGCAAAATGAAGACCAGAGGTCCCTCCTGCTCCTGCTTTCTTATCCTATGAGTCTATGAAATGAAGCTACCACAAACGGAAAAAAAAATTAGCAAGGTCCCTCCATTACACATTTTGTAACAGAGGGAAAAAAAAGCCCCTTCACCACTCCCAGTCAAGTAACAGAAATAGACTCCCTGCGTAACGTATGCAGTGTTTCAGTCCAGAATGACATTTTTCTGGTTGACTTACAATCCTCTGAAAATTGGGAGTTGTCATGGAAATTCCGACACCAGCTGCACCCGCCCAGCATGGTGGGAGATGCCAGGCTCCGGGCTGAGGAGGAGCCCTGCAAGGGGATGATTACAGTCATCTCAGCTCTGCCACGAAGAGCGTTTTGCAGCTGGTGAATGGAATGCAAGGTAATTCAGCTAACGGACAGCAGGTGGCTCCACCTGCCAAGAGAACCTGCACCAGGTGGGAGACCCAGGACCCAGGGTTTTGACATAGAGTCCTATCTGGTAGAAACTTTGGCCACAAAAGCGGGAACCACCATCTTTTGAGCTAGAAAGGCTCCTAGCTATTTGTTCAGCCACTTTTTGCAAATGAGGAAACTGAGGCCCCAAAGTCACATAGATAGACCCATGATGGCAGGACACTCCATGGATATTTCAGGTATGGTTGGCCACTGACATTTCTTCTCCTTGATTTGTCAAAAGAGTTTTCTCCTGAGGTCATCAGGCAGATGCTGACTCCCTTAACTGCTTCATAGAATTATAGACAGAATTGCAAGGGCCTAAGATATCCATCTTATGTGATGGGATACTTCCACCTGCATCCGTATGGGAATGAAATTATGGGGAGTAGCTGGGAATCGTTGCAGACTTATGAGTCATTTGCAACAAACTTATGTAGACCCAGCTTGGACCCTCTTCTGATCTTGGATCATTAAGCAGTCACCATGTTCTGACCCATAAACAACCTTGATAACCAACTTTCAAGGTCATTTGGCACATCAAAGAGTATGTCTGGGTAGGGGTGGATTTTATCTTCTCCCGTCTCTATATTGTGATAGAAAACGGTTGTTCTGGCTTCTCTTGGAGCATCTGGGCCGGAGGAGAGCACCCGCCCAATAACGGGTCATAATGAAGAATCAGGACAATCAGGGCTGACCCAGGTAGCTAGACGACTCTCCTCCATTCTTATTTTAACTACCACGTCACTGAGCAGGCTTCAAAGGACAAGGAACATGATTAATCTGGATGCTACCTCTTCTCCTCTGGAGGTAGATCTAAACAAATGAGCCTGTGGCTGGGGGCAAGAGGAGAATCATGGACTGTGGAGCTGGAAGGGCCCCCCCTAGTCCAAACCCCTTATTTTACAGATGAGGCCACAGAAGTTCAAATGAAATGATTTGTCCAAGGTCGTAGTGATTTGGTAGAAAACGGCAAAGGCTGAGATAATTGAGAAATCCCTGAAGAAGCAATCTCTTCCCAAAGCGTGAGGTGCCATGGAAAAAGCCATCTGGCCAGAAATCACTGGTTCGCCTTGGGGTATTAAATTTCTGTGTGCTTAAGGGGAAATCGGGGAGCAGCCGCAATCAGCTGGTGGTAACCATGGTGAACCAGACCCGTCTGGACTGAAAGGGACCCTAGGGACCCCCTGGTCCCATTCTCTGATTGTACAGAAGAGGAAAGTGAAGCCGGGAGAGGGGACGACAAGTACAAGATCACACAGATAGAAAGTAACTCTGCTCTGACTGCTGGCCTCCCCGGTTTCCTTTAAGTTCCAACTAAAATCCCACCTTCTCCAAGAAGCCTTCCCCCACTGCTCTTAGTTCCTGGGCCTTTGCTCTGTTCGTTATTTCCTATTCATCCCTTATACAGCTTGCTTTGTATTTATTTGTTTGCAGTCGTCTCCCCCATTAGATTGGAAGCTCCTTGAAGTCAGGGACTGTCTTTTGCTTTTTTTTTGGTATCCCCAGCACTTAGCACAGTGCCTGGCACATAGTAGGTCCTTAAAAAATGTTTGTTATTAGGGGCAGCTAGGTGGTGTAGTGGATAGAGTGCCAGACCTGGGATCAGGAAGACTCATCCTTTTGAATTCAAATCTGGCCTCAGGCACGTACTAGCTGTGTGACCCTGGACAAATCACTTGACCTTGTTTGCCTCAGTCATGTTCGACTCTTTGTGACCCCACTGGGGTTTTCTTGGCAAAGATACTGCTGTGGTTTGCCTTTTCCTTCTCCAGCTCATTTTACAGATGAGAAAACTGAGGCAAACAGGGTAAAGTGACTTGCCCAGGGTCACACAGCTAGGAAGTGTCTGAGGCCGGATTAGAACTCAGGAAGAGGAGTCTTCCTGACTCCAGACTGTTAGGTCATCTGAAAATCGATGAAGTATGAGGGGAAGCTAGGTATCGCAGCGGATAGAACTCTGGCCTTGGAGTCAGGAGGACCTGAGTTCAAATCCGGCCTCAGACATTTGACACCTACTAGCTGTGTGACCTTAGGTAAGTCACTTAACCCCAACTGCCTCACCCAAAAAAAAGGAAAAACGAAAATCGATTAAGTAAGGTATCAGTCAGGAGCCTTGCTAAGGGGAGAATGGAGGTGATGCAGCAGCTTTCTCCAAGGAGTTCCCGGATTAGATCAGGCTCAAGAATGTCAGCCTCAAGCAATGTTGGCCTGGCACATTTTTCAAGCATCAAATTCACTTTAAAAACCAAGCCCTGGAGGGGCTGCTCTCTCCTCCTGCAGTTCAGCTATTAAACTTTCCAGTAACCACCAGAAATGCCTAATGAGTTGGGTCTGAGCCCAGTCACATGCGTCCTGGTTAGAGCAGCTAGGAACGGGGAGCGCCACGCGCTGGCAAGGATCAGTAGCGAGCTCTTTGTTCTGTGTGTGTGACAGTTCTGTGAAAAAGGAAGAAAGGGGGAAACTAGGAAGGCCGAGGCATCACAGATTACAGAGAGAAGGTCCCAGCATATCTTATTCTTCTGTGTGGTAGTTAAACAAATGATTTAACATATGTAAAGCACTTTGCAAACCTTAATGTGCTATATAAATACTAGTTATTATTACTATTGCTGTTATTAATAATGGTCATCCTCAAAGGGGGCACCTGAGGTAGGTGGCACAGTGGATAGAGTGTCATACCTGGAGTCAAGAAGACTCGCTTTCCTGAGTTCAAATCTGGCCTCAGACACTTGCCAGCTATGTGACCTTGGGCAAGCCACTTCACCCTGTTTGCCTCAGTTTCCTCATCTGTAAAATGAGATGGAGAAGGAAATGGCAAGCCACTCCTGTATCTTTGCCAAGAAGACCCCAAACAGGGTCACAAAGAGTCAGACATGACTGAAAAATGACTGAACAACAACAGATCCTTTTATAACACTGGACTATCCCAGTTTTTTGGAGCAGTAGATAGAGAGCTGGGCCTGGAGTCAGGAAGACCTGAGTTCGAATCCAGCATCAGACACTTAGCTAGCTGTGTGATTCTGGGCAAATCACTAAATGTCTGCCTGCCTCAGTTTCCTCAACAGTAAGGTGGAGATAATAATAGCACCTACTTCACAGGGTTGTTGTGAGGCTCCCATGCAATATTTGTGAAGCATGTAGCACAGTGCCTGGCACTTAACAAATGCTTGTTTCCTTCCTTTTAAGCCAACTTCACTTTATCAGGTCTTTTTGGTAGAATATGGCCACGTTTTGTCACCTTATATGGGAGCCTGGGCCTTAGGCCTCCACTGTCTGAACAGCATCTCACTAGAACAGGGCGACAGTGATGATGATAAGAATTGCTGACATTGGCATAACATTTTAAGGTTTTGCAAATACAATTAAATTCAATAAACACCGATGAAGCACCTACTCTGTGCAAAGTGCTGTGGTAGGCAGTTATGATACAAAGGTAAAAAAAGAAGCAGTCCTTGCCCTTGAGGGTTTCCATTGGAGGGAAGGGGGAGGTACATAAGATAAGTTGAGATGGGCACTCCTTAGATACGTCAGACCAAAGGTCACACTGTGTAAGCTCATCGAGTTAATTGAGGACTCCATTGATTGACCCCTTCTTATACCAGAAGATGCAGAGCTCCTTCTAGCTCAAGAGTCAGCAACTCAATGGGGATGGGCAGTAAGAACCACGGGGAGGCCTAAATTATAGATCGGTTTGAAAGGAAAAAACATGGCAAGAAAGAAAATAGAGGAAAAAGGTAAAAAGAGAAGCAAGGGAAGAAGATGAAGGCCGGACTTTGGAGAGAGAGGGAAAGAATTCGGAGGGGGATAAAGGCTCTTACCCCCCGAAACTAGGAACGGTCATGGTGACAGGGTGCTGAGCAGGATGGGTGGGGGCACCTGCCTGTTCATCTCTGATGCCAGGATGGAAATAGATGGAGTTGAGGCCTGGCAGCTGGAGAACTGCCAGACTGCTGTTTCCATTAGTATTCTGCACTTAGGGCAGGGGCACATGGTGGCCTACCTGGAGCTTTCTTCTGTAGGATAAAGAAACCCTGCTGTATACTTACTTCCCTGTTATTGGATAGGCATGCATAACCATTGGTCCTTTTGTTACATTCTAATTGTTTTATTATTCCGATTCTGTTTTTTCTTCACATAAAACACCTGTGGTCTAGCTGGACATACCCTTATTTTTGTGCATATTCTGGTCCTGGTCAAAGGAAGGTGAAATGGGGAGAGAGGGGAAGTGCTGGCTGTTTTTAACTACACTAAAGAAACTTAAACTCTAGTTTAAGGCAGAGATTCCAGTCTCTGGCCAATGCTTAAAGGAGAGAAATTGCTTATCTAATCTCGGGGTAAGTAAGCTATGTTAGTTAATTTTGTATTTTATTAATAACCCTATGAACTCTGAAGAGTAAAGAAAGAATTCCACCTTGTTCTGGGGTCATTGCTTTTCGAGAGGCTGCCTCAGATCCAAGAAGACCCAGGTTCATGTTCTGCTTCTGACCCTGGGCAAGTACTGAACCCATCAATGTGTTAGGTACCTTTCCAAGAGTAAAACTTTTGGAGGTCCTGATCTGCCGTAATATAAATGAATAAAAATATCAGGGTGTCCGGTCCCCATTGATTACTATCTGTGGTGTGGGTGATTAGGTCTCCAAACCTGAGAGGGAAGAAGAGAGGAGAGGAAAGGGAGAGGGAGAGAGGGAAAGGAAGAGTGAGAGAGGGAGAAAGGGTGAGAGGGAGAGGAGGGAAAAGAGGAGAGGGAGAGAGGGAAAGAGAGAGGAGTGAGAGAGAAGAGATGAGAGAAGAGGAGAGGGAGAGAGAAAGGGAGAGGGAGAGAGGAGAGAGGGAAGGAGAGAGGGGAAAGGGTGGCAGCATCTGAAGGAGTCTCTATCCTTGACCCAAAGGAAGGAAAGGGAAATCAGAGGGGTATCTTGGCCAGAAGGGAAGGTCCCTCCTATTTCAGGCCCTACGGTGCAGAGATGGGCATGCCGTTCGTGAATTCTGCTCCTGCCCCATTTGCTGGTTGTGGGTGGCATGAGTTGCTAGACAGCCAACCCTAGTCTGCACAGCTGAAGTTTACCCCTAAAATAAGAATAGTTCACAGCAATTTGGAACTTTATTGTTGAACTGTTGAATGATATTAATACTAAGGATTAAGAATACATTTTATAAATAGGGGTGTGCCAGAGTCACCTCAAACAGGCTTATGAGAGATCCAATTGTTAAATTTTCAGTTTGAGCATTTATACCTCGAAATCTCCCTCTCCTACCCCCCCTCCCGCAAAGTCAGGACTTGAGTTATTGTTTTGTTGTTTGTCTGAACTTAAAACAGTGTTAGTAAATGCAGATTTGTCTTAAAAGTGTGTAGTACGTCCAGGCCCCCCCCCCCCCCCCCCCCCCCCCCCCCACCCAGCTGGTTGTTAAACATTTACCAGCACACCCCTTTTTTGTAAACCTTGAAGAGCTAGGGCGTGACTCAAGTCAATCCTATTGAGACAGTGCAAATATGATTGTCCTCATTTTACAGATGAGGAAACTGAGGCTGAGAAGTGAAATGACTTGCCCTGTTACACTGTCCACTGGCTGTGAGATTTTGCACAAGTCTCTTCATTTCTCAGGACCTCAGTTCCTCTACGGGTTGGTGAGACCATCTGCTTGGTATACTCCAGTCACCTTGCATTTGCCTTCGAGGGTTCCTGGAAGTCTCTGACCAGAGACTGTCTCTGGGTGTCTCTGGGTGTCTCTTGTCCCTGCTGGATCCAGAGTCTTTCCATATCCAAGTAACATGGTCAGTGGGGGCTGGGAATGGGGGGGGAGGAGAGAGAAATTCTTTCCTCTCACCACCCAACCGTCCAAGAGCAAATTCCCCCTTCTAGGCCTCTCTCTGGCTCCTAGCTTGGAATTCTTCTCTCACCAGGGCTTAACTAGTTAAAGCTGGGGGTGGGTGAGGGCGTGGCTAATTCGTTTCCTCAGCCAATCCCACTTGTTCTCTTTCATTCCATCAGAAAAAGGTGCTGTCACGTCACAAAGGGGTCAGACAAATCTGTCCAGTCAGTTGAACGCTTCAGTGAGATTAATACCCTTTGATTAGGTCCTGTGACCACACCGGCTGAGTCTGGGGAGGGCCTGGGGACTCCCCCCACCCCTTACATGTAGAATAACCAAATTGGAGCAGACATCTCTAAGGTCCCTTCCAGGCCTAGCCTTCTACCTAAGGGGAAGGGAAGGAAACAAACATTTATTAAGCACCTATGTGCCAGGCTCTGTACTAAGAGCTTTACAATTATTATTCTTATTTGATAGTCACAATAACCATGCCAGGTGGGTGCTGATATAATCCTCATTTTACAGACAGGGAAACTGAGGCAAACAAAGGCTAAGTGACTTGCCCAGGGTCACACAGCTAGTAAGTGTCTGAGGTCAGATTTGAACTCAAGTCTTCCTGACTCCAGGCCCAGTGCTCTATCCATTGCATCACCAGCTACCTCATGGTTAGTTAGTCTCAATGCTGGTCCTTGAACCCGAGTGTTTAGATTTTGAGCCTGGCATTCTTCCACTCCACCATCCCTCTTTTCCAGCCTGTGAGTCCACCAGGAAAGCAGGAGATTAACAGGGAGCAGGTACATCTCAAGGTCTAAGTGAGTTGCTAGGCAGCATCAGACCCCATCCATCCCCCGGGAACCTTATTGCTTATCTGTAACAACCACACGAAAAATGGAAGAAAACTCTGGCCTGGCGGCTGGTCAGTTGAGCAGGGAAGAGGCTGACCACAAAGGCTCAGCATCCCGCATCCTGGGTTTCTTTAGTAGCATCAGCTGCAAAGAGTTTGGAGAGCCAGGGTGGAGGAGGCTACCAGCCTTCTTTACATGCTGCTGATGGAGACTGAGCCTTGGTTCAGAGACGGGGCCTTGCACTCCTCAGTGCCCCTACTGTACCTAGGCCAACTCCAGGTGCCCAGGATCCGTTTATCAAAAGCTTGTCTTCCTTCTGTCAGGCAGCCTGGTTCTGTCCTTAGCACTGATGGACGGCGTACAGAGAAATTCCTGGGGTTCCAGACGCCTTCCAAGGAGGCTTCTATCTTGTACGTTAAAGCGCCCCTGGTGAGGCTTTCTGTTCCTGTCTGTCCAGTGGTTCTCTAAGCCTTGCTTGGTGGCCCTCCAACAGTTTTGCTAGATATTTTGCCCAGGGTGTTGGCATTGGGATTGAGGATGGCGGTGGTGGCCACTTCTTGCTGCGGATCATTGACTTGCCTCCTGGTTCTTGGTGGGCTCAGGTTTCATGGCATAGCCTGGCTTTCTCACTTATCTCTGGCTGCCCAGGGTCACGGAACCACTATGGATCAGAAGCAGGACTTCCTCACTCTAAGGCCTATCCTCTATACTATACCATGCTGTCTCTTTCCTAAGGTTATATTATCCTGCCCCTCCCCACCCAATATGGAACCTAGGGAGCAGATACAGTGTGGTATGTAGTGGAGAGTGTGCTGGCATTTTGGAGTCAGGAGAGACCTCAGTCTGGATTCTATTTCAGACACTAGCTTTAGAGCCATGGGCAATCCACTTAACTTCTGTACCTCAGTTTCCTCATCTGTAAAATGGGGATAATAATATTACTGATAATACTTAGTGATGAGGCTTAAAGAAGACCTATATGTGTATGTGTAATATATATATGTGTACACACACACACA
>NW_020954577.1:26408340-26441557 GCF_900497805.2 Vombatus ursinus
AGAGAGAGAGAGAGAGAGAGAGAGAGAGAGAAAGAGAGAGAGAGAATGCTCCACAAACCATGAAGTACTATATAAATGTGGGTTATTATCCTGAGATATCACCAGTTGTCTTGACTCTGTCCTGCCACTAGATGGTGACTAACTCTGGAAGAGAGGCCAAGGATTTCATGAAATTCTGCCTTGCTTCAATCCGACTTATGCTTGAATCAAACATCAGCCATACCATTTTATTATTATTAGCGTAGGCCATTGATCAATCCATCAACAAGCATTTAGTAAGTCCTTCCTCCCTGGCAGGTACCACGCTAGGTGCTCGTGATACAAATGCAAAGACTGAGATGGCTCCTACTTACAAGAGGCTTATCTTCTAATGGAGAAGACTACAAGCACATATACATATCTATCTATCTATCTATCTATCTATCTATCTATCTATCTATCTATCTATCTATCTATCTATCCATCTATCTATCTATATATACACACACACATATATACACATATACACATATATACACACACACATATATATATATATACATACATACACACATACACATATATATGTATATTATTGAAAGGGGGTGAGAATATTTGCTCTATTCACTCCCCCCCACATATACACTACATGAAATTCTATCAGTAAACAATCAGTCCTCTAAGTTATCAGTCATTAATATCTTAGTGCGAATTAGTTCATCAATTTGCTACTTTCTGACAACTAAAGGACAGGAAGCTTCTGAGGGAATGAGAGTGTTTTCGCCGGTACTGGAAGGTGGGAGGCACATGGGATGCTATGGAGGGTAGCCCTGGGGTGGGGGTGGTTACTCAGGGTGTGGAAGAGAGGACAGTGGTGTGTGATGACTGGAGGGTAAGGAAGCCAGTATATAAAAGAGAAGGCGAGAGGATATGAAAGCTAAACCTTAACTGAGTTTTACTGAGGGGCCTGGTGCCCCCGCCAATGCTTATTTAAGAATTCATTGTTGGCTCTCATTGGAGGAAAGAAAAGAGTCAGTTATTTTCTCATAGCAGGTCAATTGTAAAAGACATTTCCGTCCCTGGGTCCCCTGCATTTCTTTGCTGACCCGATAAGGGCAGAAATCACTTCTCGATTCTACTGAATAACATGGTGGAGGCAATAAACTGCACCCGGCTCTTTTGACAATGAGAAAAACAAACATATATATATATATATAAAATATACATATATATATATATATTTTCCCCCTAGCTAGATAACAAACAAGCTCGATTTTGTTTTTCTAAATTAAATCTTCAGTTTTGGTGGATCATAAGGTTCAAGCTGGAAGAGGTCATCAGAGGTCACCAAGCTTCTCATTTACCAGTGAGGAAAGGGACGCCCAGAGGGTTGAACTGACTTTCCCAGCATTCGCTCAGGCAGTAAGAGTTGGAGCTGAGTTTCAAACTCAAGGCCTTTGATTCTAGAACTCTAGAACTCTAGAACCAAATTCTAGAAACAAAAGTTCTTCCCACCATACAACATGACCAGATCTATATATTGGGAAGATTATATTGGCATTTATGTCACCAGTTAGGAGGCTGTCGCAATAGTTTGGGAGAGAGGTAGTAAGGGGCTTGACTGGGGTATTGAATGGGGCGAAGGGGACACATATAATATTCGTGTTGCCATAGATAGTAATGATGGGACACAGTGGATGATAAAGTGGATAGGACACAGGGGTCAGAAAGACCTGAGTTCAAATCTACCCTCAGATATTTCCTAGTTGCGTGACCCTGGACAATTCGTTTAACCTTCTGTCCACATCAGTTTCCTCATCTGTAAAGTGGGAGCAAAAGCAGCACCTACCTCCCAGGGCTGTTGTGAGGATCAACTCAAATAATATATATATATATATATATATTTATTTATTTTTTTTGCGTGAGGCAATTGGGGTTAAATGACTTGCCCACAGTCACATAGCTAGTGTTATGTGTCTGAGGTCGGATTTGAACTCAGGTCCTCCTGACTCCAGGGCTGGTGCTTTATCCACTGTGCCACCTAACTGCCCCTCAAATAACATTTGTAAAGCTCTTAGTACATTGCCTGGCACATAGTAGGCACTTAACAAATGCTTGTTTTCTTCTCTCTTGAGTTACAAATAAAATCGAATTAATGTCAACTCATTTCACAACCCCCTTCTAAGTTAGAGAAGAGAATTCTAACCTTTCTAACCTCCTCTACCCTTTGGCTTGAGACTGGGATCTCTTCCTCATCCTAAGAAGAAAACTTCCTAGTCAGTTTCCTGTTGTGTAGTTAGAATAACCAGAGCTTTTTACCCCCCAGTTGTACTCTTTGTCGGGGACCAAAACGGACACGAGGAAATGTGCATGCCTGGGTCGACCCCAGAAGTTTTGTGTGAAGAGAGAACCGGATCAGAATAACAACTAGGACATAAAAAAGGACAAAGGGATGAAGAGGGATAGCTGTTGAGTCAGTGAAGAGAGATGGGAAACCAAGCTGCCTTTTCTCAGCATTCTGTTACAGAGACTGTTCCAGGGATGTGCTGATAAATGTTTAACCACCTGCTCACCAGAAAAAATGAATTCTTAACATTTTCTTTATAATTTTCTTAATCTAGACAGCCAGCAAGACAACAACTCAAGCCCTAATTGGTAGCTTTTGCTGATTTCTGAGGTGTGAATGCTCACACTGAAAATTGAATAATTGACTCTCTTGAATGGGTCCCATTGGGCTCCAGCACACCCTTGGGTGCAGGCTATAAATTATTCTTTCTGGCTGCATGACTAGGAAACATGAGAGCTTCAGGCATCAGCAACATCACAGGAAGCTGTGTGGGCCTGAGCCTTGATTTTTGGATAGGGAGGATGAGAGTGCTTGTGAAGAGGAGAAAAGGAGTCTGTGAGGAGGGCAACACTGAAGGTGAGAGAAAAAGCTGTAACCAGGTGAGGGAGGAGACCGAGGGGAGGGGAACCCAGAGCTCGGAGGTTTGGGTTTTGGCTCCTTCGAGTTGGTGTCAGACACCCAGACTGAAATTTAATTGACTTCAGCTGGGTGCCGGTAAAGTTCTCCCTACAGTATGTATCAAGTACCCTCACTGCCTTCAGGTTTAAAACTGCTGAGTCTGACATTCAAGGCCCTGTGCAGTCTGGCTGCAACTTACTTTCCAGTTTTATTTCATGGTTATTTTCCCTCCCTGTACTCCAGGTTCTAGCTAAGACCCTGTTCCTCTTCTTATCCTGCCCCTTCTGCCCCCGTGAATTTGCAAAGGTCACCCTGGCCTGAAATGAACTCCCTGAACATCACTATTTCCTATAAGGAATGGCTTGGCTCTGTGGGAAATTCTTCTTTTCTTCCAAGACTCATCTCACCTTCTACTGTCTTCTGTGAGCCTATCTTTCTCCATGAAACTTTCCTAGCTACCCCCCTGGCCCAGCTCAGAATGAGCCCTTCCTCCCCGATCCTCCCTGTTTAGCCATTTATCAGGAGAGGCAGTGTGGTGTGGTGGGTAGAGAGATGGTCCTGGAGCCAGCAACACCTGGATTCAAGTCTTGCCCCTGATAGCGTTCTCTCTAAACGTCTGTCTCCTTGGGCAAAAAAAGGGGTGGGGTGGGGGGTTGACAGCTCCTGACTGTGGGACCTTGGATGAATCACTTAAACTTTCAATTACTCCCACCCCCACCTCCAACTCTAAAATTCTAAGTCATTAAGCAGGGGCTGACTTGCTTTGATAGTGGATGTTCCTCACACAAGCCTGGTTTAAAAAAATCATTCCCTAAATTAACTCTAATTATATTTATTTGGGTTCATGTTTCACCCTCTTACTAAGCTATAAATTATTTTGAGAGCAGTTTTTTTTTCAAATTTTTGTTCTATAGTGCTGTATAGGCACGTGTTAGACAATATTTATTGAATTGAATTGAATTGAATTGAAATCTGCCCCCCTGTCCCAGCTCTGCTTTCTGGTTGCCATAAGAGCCCTTCACACATTAGACTACAAACTCCTTGAGGGCAGGGATATCTTTTGCCTACTTTTGTATCCCCAGTGCTTAGCACAGTGCCTGACACATAGTAGGAGCTTAATAAATGTTTATTGATTAATTTGACTATACATAACAAACAGGTACATTCTCCAGTCTTCTTCACTCCAGGCTAAACAACTCCAGTTCAAGAATCTCAAAGTTAGAGAAAAAACATCAAGTGTCAAAGGCCATCCAGTTTAATCCTGTGACATAGTGGATAGGGCACTGGATTTGAAGTCAAGAAGACTTGGGTTCAAAGCCTATCTCAGACACTTACTAGTTGTGTTTCCCTGGCCAAGTCACTTCACTTTTCTGTGCCTCAGTTTCCTCATCTGTCAAATGAAGGAGTTGGGCTTGAGATGGCCTCAAAAATCCTTTTTTTTAACTCCAAATCTATGATCCTAAACCTGATGCAGGAATCCCTGATGAGGGATCTACCCACTAGACTCCACTTGAAGACAATCATGAGAAGGAACTCCCCCTAACACCACCATATTTCATTTCTGGATAACTCCAATTGTCAGTTTCTTCAATTATTTCTCATGTCCTATGGTTTCCAGTTCCTTCAGCATCTTGTTGCCTTCCCTCCACTGGATGCCCTTCAATTTGTCAACATCCTCGAAATAGGATATTGTAATGGAAAAAACACGATTTCCTACTGACCCATTGCCACCACTGGACAGGTGAACCCCAGAGTCCCAGAAACAGCAGGGCCACCCCACCTCCCAAGCCCACCAGCCCTGCTTTCAGCCTAGCCCTGACAGGCATCATCCATTGCGGCAACCTTGATGGGAAGGGGTCCACCAACCCTACCCTCAACAGCACCAAGTAACAATCAGTTGTGACCCGGGGTCAAGTACACCCAAGAACCCTGAGAGGAGCAGCACCCCCATGGCCACTGGCCCTGCTTCTAGCCCAGCCTGCTAACACTACCATCCTGGGGACCACCATTTGTGAAATGCCAGTGACCTGAGAATTGCCTCTCTAGTTGCTATACAGTCTTGCCTTTTCAGCAGCCACAGCAAGGAAATTCTTACCACCAAAGGTCTGACTAGACTGTCAGATGCCCAATACGTGCACTTTTACCAAAGGATAGGACATTCGAGAAGATTTCTGGCCTTGATTCTGCCTTGTGGCTGCACCCTAAGGACCTCAGGGTCTTTCCATCTGACTTGAAGCTGGGAACTCTCCAGTGTGTTCTCTCTGTTAGTAAGGGAGTTCCTTGAGAATAGGGAACTCCAAGCTATAACTTTCTTCTTCGGTCCTGTCACTCCTTCGCTCAAACATCTTCAGTGGCTCACTATTACCCTTTAAGCAATGGGTGGAAGCACAGAGACAAATTTGGTCTTCATCAAACTTCCTAACAATTAGAGCTATCCAAGCATTAGAAAGAGCTATTTTAGAGGGTAGTGGTTTTCCCATCCTTGGGGATCTTCAAGCAAAGGCTGAATGATCATTTGGTGGGCACATTTAAGAGGGGATTCAGGTTCAACTGTGGGTTGGATGACTTCTGAGGTCCTTTCCAAATCTGAGATTTTGTTAAAAACAACCTCTTCATTTTATAGAAAAGGGGCAGCTAGGTGGCGCAGTGGATACAACACCGGCCCTGGAGGCAGGAGGACCTGAGTTCAAATCCAGCCTCAGACACACAACACTTACTAGCTGTGTGACCCTAGGCGAGTCACTTAACCCCATTGCCTAGCCAAAAAAAACAAAACAAAACCATTTTACAGATAAGAAAACTGAACCACAAAGTGATTTGTTCAAGGTCAAACATGTCACAGACTAGGGAGAGCCAGGATTTGTGAGGCATCTAGGCTTTATGATTCCTTGGATCAGGAAGTCATGAGTTTGAATCCTGCCATTCTGGCTGTGTGATCCTGGGTAATCCATTTAACCTCTGTCCTCAGTTTCCTTATCTGTAAAATGGGGGTAATAATAGTGCCTACCTAGCAAGGTTGCTGTAAGGATCAAATGAGAACATACATAAGGTATTATATATATGTGAATTTTTATTTGTGAACCCAGGTCTGCCTCTGACTTCAAATCTGGCATTCTTTCCATGACACCAGGATGTTGTTTCATCGAGTTGTAAAACCCCTGTGCTTTCACTTTGCTCCCTGATCTCAGGTATTTTATTTATTTATTTTGGGAGGCAATTGGGGTTAAGTGACTTGCCCAAGGTCACACAGCTAGTAAATGTCTGAGGCTAGATTTGAACTCAGGTCCTCCAGACTCCAGGGCCAGGGCTCTATCCTCTGTGCCTCCTAGTGGCTCTGCTCCCACGTATTTTAAAGAAGATTCAGTATTGGTGCTAATTGTGATTTCCTGTTTCTAGCACATCCACAAACAGGCAGGTTTGACAACAAGCATCCTGAATACTAAAACCCATGCACAGCAGGGCTCATAAGCACCAGGAGAAATTATTCCGATCTGTCCTCATTTAAAAGTCAAATCTACTTACCTTCTAATGGCTACACTATCCCCCTTCTCCTCCCCTAATGGGCTCTGCTGCTGCAGGTTTAATTTACTGTCCTCTCCCACAGAGTCCATCAATATCTCCTACTTAGAACTCAGCAGTAAAATCCCAAGACCTGTACCCTAGAGGCCTTGCTCAGACCTGCCCCTGCTTCCTAAAACCTGGCATGATCTGGCCTTATAGATTGAGAGAGTGTTGGAGCAGAGAAGAACCTTAGAGATTCAGGGTATAACTAGGGCAGGGCAATGAGCACTTTGCCCTAGGGCACTGAAAGTTAGAGGGTACAGAGAACACTATGCTAGATTGCATTTCCTTTCCTCACTTTCCCCATGGCTGCATCACCAGCCCTCCTACCCCCTCTCCCTTCCTTGCAGAAGTAGCTAGTC
This sequence comes from Vombatus ursinus, assembly GCF_900497805.2. Lineage (NCBI taxonomy): Eukaryota > Metazoa > Chordata > Mammalia > Diprotodontia > Vombatidae > Vombatus > Vombatus ursinus. Next base: position 26,415,208 of record NW_020954577.1, read on the forward strand.
TTTTGACGCCCTGAAGTAGCTCATCTTTTGACACCCTGAAAACCTTGTAGTATTCCACGGCGGCCCTCTTTCCTTCTGGTGGCCATGTCCCATGTGGCCTCCCTCTTTTCCTTCCTTACAGAAATTCCTAGATATGACTCCTGTAGAGATGATCTGCTATAGTATCTTCTTTTTAAAAATTTAATTTATAATTCTACTGTCTTCCTTTTGCTAAAGAATAAACTGATGCCTGGAAAGGAAAAATGACTTACCCAAGGATTCCAGTAGCAAATGGCAGTCAGTATTCGAACCCAGGTCTCCTGACTCCCTGTTCCATTCTCTTTCCCCTGCCTCACAACCATCACCTTTTCCCTTTCCTCCTTCTCTTGGCCCTGAGCCATCTGAATAATGCCAGGTTTCTGCCTAGTTGGATTCCAGATGAGAAGGCTCCAAAGTTCACAGCAGTTTCCATTATCAGCTCCATTTATTTTGCAAAATAATAATAATAATATTAATAATAATGAAGCCTAATTGGGAAGGAGTGGATGAGAAATTAGCTGCCATTTGCATGTAAAAGCCATTTTCCTGGATGTCTTTCAGGGCCGCTACAGTGACTCCCAAGGGCCTTGGAAAGCAGCCCAGTGCATTTGGGCCAGGGAAGCTGGCCTGGCTCAACTGGACTTCCTTGTGCCTTGTTCATCCAGACAAAAAGAAATGGTACATGAAAGGACAACGTCTAAGTGACCACAGACGGAGCAGCAGGGAGCACTGACCATCGGAGTGTAGCCGGGGCATCCAGGGGACAGTGCCTGAGAAAATTAAACATCTAGGGCACTTTTAATAAAAAAAAAAGGAAATGCTCATCATGGTACAGTGGAATGAGGCCTGGATCTGGAGTCCCAGGGTTGGGGTTCAAATCTTACCTCTGCTACCTACTACCTGCATGACCCCCACCTTAGGCGTCAGTTTCTTTATTTGTAAAATGAGTAACTGAGACTTAGTTGATCTTTAGGGCCTCTTCTAAATCCTTTGGGCTAGAATGGAGGATGCATCTACAACCAGAGAAGAGGAAAGGTCAATGAGAACAAAAGGAATCTCCTCCCCAAAAAAATAACTGTCTTGGAAAGAGCACTGAATTTGGGATCAGAGGCCCTGGGTTCAAGTCCAGGTTCTGTCATATACTACCTGTATGATCATGGGCAAGTCACTTAACCTCTCCTAGGCCTCAGTTTCCCCATCTGTAAAATGACAAGAAATTCTCCTTTCTACCTTTGATCTGTGATCCAGATGAGGACTTATTGAAGGAGTGACTGAAACATTGCATTGAAATTAATTAAAATCTAAATAGTTATTAAGCAAGTTTAGTTGCCTATTTTGGAGTCCAATGTGAACGTTTTAATAAAACATTTTGAGAAATCCAATGAGCTCCTGGGGCTTTGAAAATTTCAATGACTTGAAAGCAAGAGAAAAGAATCTTGGAATAAAGTGAAAGTTTCTCCTTTGGGCCTTTATGAAGGGGATGTATTTTGGTGATCCCACTCCCCATCCCCACTACTCTTTCAGTTTTTTTCACAGACTACTTGGTCATTTTGTTTGTAGCTTTTGAGTAATTTGTTTTCTCCTCTTGCCTCACTTCTTCCTTCATCATTTCCTTCTTCTTCATCATTTGTTTTTCCATAATTGCCTCCAATCTCACCCCTTTCCAATGTGGCCTTTGCAGAACTGCCCAAATATTGCTCCAAAAGCCTGATGCCCTTCTCAAAAGAAGTGTTCACGGCTACCCGTGTAGCAACAGTAAGGTAAGCTGGTGAGCAGGACGGTGCAGCCAACCCCACCGACTCATCCCCTAGATGTTTTCCTGGTAGAAAGGCACTTTCTTCACTCTGAGAAGTTGGGACAAAGGAAGCTACTAGAATGAAGCATTTCTGGCCACGGAGAGGCTGAAGCAAAGGCGCATGGCTGTATCAGGGTGGGCCCAGCCCTCTGGGGAAAGAACTCTGAAAAGAGCATGAAGCCCACTCCCTCTTTTATGGTGGAGAGTTCTCAGGTTTACAATGCTGCTTTTGTTGTTGTTGTTGAGCCATTTAAGTCATGTCTGACTCTCTATGACCCCATTTGGGGTTTTCTTGGCAGAGATACTAGAATGATTTGCCATTTCCTTCTCCAGCTCATTTTACAGATGAGCAAACTGAGGCAAACAGGGTAAAGTGACTTGCCCAGGGTCACACAGCTGGGAAGTGTCTAAAGCTGGATTTGAACTCAGGAAGATAAGTCTTCCTGACTCCCGGCCCAGGGCTCTCTCCACTATTCAGGGCTATTTTAAATGTTTATTTTGTAAAGGAGAGTTCTTTTGGGAGGAGCACACATTTATTAGGAAATGACAATGATGTAAGAAAGCAAAGAGCATCAATAAATCATCAACAAAAAATACTGCCAGAAGTGTATAACGCTCTGATAGCTGGTCATCAACTACTGTTATGGGAAGAAAGAAGCACTGGGTCCAAATCCCACCTCTGACACAGATCTTGAACAAATCACTTAACTTCCTTGTGCTTCAGCTAGGTGGCGCTACAGTGAGTAGAGTGCAGGGTCTACTCACAGGGGTGGGGAACCTGCTACCTTGAGGCCATACGTGGCCCTCTAGGTCCTCGAGTGTGGCCCTTTGATTGAATCCTAACTTCACAGTTCTGTTTCCCACCGCTGTTAAAGTCAGGAAGACCTGAGTTCAAATATGACCACAGACACCTGCTGGCTGTGTGACCCTGAGCAAGTCACTTAACTTCAGTTTCCGCATCTGTAAAATGGGAACAAAAATAGGACCTGCTTTCCAGGGTTGTTCTGAGGATCAAATGAGATATTTGTAAAGCATGTGCTTCCACATGTAGTAGGTACTTAGTAAAGAGGCAGCTAGTTGGCTCAGTAGACAGTCAGGTCTGGAGTCACAAAGACCTGAATTCAAATCCAGCCTCAGACACTAACTAGCTGTGTAACCCAAGGCAAGTCACATAACTCTGCTTGCCCTAATTCATTGGAGAAGGAAATGGCAAACCACCCCAGTATCTTTGCCAAAAAAACCTCACCCATAGTATGGTCCACGGGGTCATGAAGAGTCGCACGTGGCTGAAATGACCGAACAACAACAACTTTCAATTTCCTTATCAGTAAGATGAGGGTGTTGGACAAATGGCCTCTGAGTCTCTTCCAGCTTGAAATCTAAGATTGGATGATCTATGGATCTCATGATAGAATGTAATTTTCTTTGATTTTAAGAGGAAAAGAAAGGTCTGTGAATCATCATTTTACTGAACTTGCCTTCCTGGTCAGGGTTTGCTCCTGAACCAAGAAACCAGAAAGATCTGGCCCCTCTTTGTAGGTGACTGTCACTAACAGGAGAGCTGGCAGAAGGGTGAGAGGGGGGATTTTCAGGAAAGTCACTTAATACGCTCAGATAATGAAATTTAACTTGCAAATTTCCTCCTAATTGGCTTGGACTCGAACACTGTTGTATGGATTTAAAACTGGCAGAAAGCCGGTAAACAACATATCTAGCTAAGTGAGTCTTGCTAAGTCCATCCTTATTAAATGTTTGTGTTAGGGGAAAAAGGAAACGCACGTGATTGAAATTGCCACAGTAAGTTGGTAGTTGTTGCTAATGCCAGGGAGCCAGAGGAGAACGCAGCAACTCAACTCCCAATTACCTGGGCGCTGGTTGGGGGATCAGAGAGTGCCAGACTTGTCATCAAGATAAATTGGGTGCAGAGCTTGCCTCTGGCACTTTCAAGCTGGGGAAGTCACTTGACTTCTTTGAGATTTAGGCAACTTTCTAAGACTTATGATTCTGATTTATCCATCCTGTGGGTTGGCCATGACATATGTATAATTCAGTCCTGTATTTCCCTACCATAGTCCTCTGGGTCACCTTTCCCTTTGATCAAAGAGATGTAGAATAGATGTCCTGCAGATCAGAGTTTACGTTTGGCACCGTCCATTGCTCTGAACTTAGCTGTGTTCCCCTCCCAACCCTCAGAGGAAGTTAAACCCCCTTCAGGGCAGGAATTGTGCACAGGAATCCATTTTTGTGTCTCTAGGACCTAATACTAGTAGGCACTTTATAAATGCTGAGTTGAATTTGTTGAATTTAATACCAATCGAAGAAAAATAGAATTAGGAAGGTGAGTCTGCTGCAGAACGGAGCAAGAAAGAAAGGATAGAAGGAATAATAACAGCTAACATTGATATAGCACTTTAAAATTCACAAACCCCTTCGCAAATAATTCATTTGAGATGAGGAAGAAAGGAGAGAAAGAAAGAAGGAAGGAAGGACTGACCCATTCTTAACATGCTTTGTTAGGATGCTGAGGAGGGGTCAGAAAACGTCTACAAAGTCTTCTGAGCTCCTTGAACATACCAACGGACAGAACTATGTTCCAGTTAAAAGAACAAACCATGGAAAGGCTTTTTCTATATTACTTGTATCCAACTCTCCCTTCAGCTTACCCAGTCACTGGCCCTGTTTCTAGGTAACAGACACCAAAGGATACTGCTAAAAGTGGGATTGATTTCGATTTTGAATTCATTATGCTCCAGGACAGGAAGCAATCCTTCTCAATCTGTTTCTCCCTTCCTTCCTATTCCAATCCATTGCATTCTGTTATATTCTATTGCATTCCGTTCCACCCCATCCTACTCCATCCTAATCCATTTCCCTCCCCCGCCTTCCATACTATTTCACCTCATTCCGTTCTTATTCTTTTCCACATCTCAAAGTTCACTATGTTCATAGCACCTTGTTAGCTTCCGGAAATACAAAGAGGAAAAATGACACATTTATAATGGGGAGGGGGGAATATGATATGAACAGAAATCAGTATAACATTAGGTAGACTTGATAAGGCAAAGGAGAGACTCAGGCAAAAATGGTTTTAAGAAAACCGAAGGGGAGAGAGCTCACTTTCTTCTGGGAGAGGATTCAGGGAAAGCTTTATCAAAGAGGCAACACCTGGCCATGTACTTGAATGTAAGCTCCCTGAAGGTAAGGATCATGTTTTTGCCTTTGTATCTCTAGCACTTAGCACATTGTCTTTTTCTTAGCAAGCTCTTAATAAATGCTTATTGACTGAATGATTATTGAGGAAAGAGGCATTTTAATGGGCAATGATGGAGGGGGTAGGTACTAGGACTTACAAATGCCTGCAGGTGGGAGACAGAATGAGATAAATGAACAGCTAAGTAGTCTGGTTTAGCTGGAACGGGAGGGGCACTAATGTCAAGTAAGTCTGGAGAGGTAAGTTGGCTCCAGACTTGGATGTCAGGCCAAAGACTTTATACTCTATCCTGTAGACAACAGGGAGTCAACAGGTGTGGAGGGAGATTATTTTGACAGTTGTGCAGAATACTGGTGTCAAACTCAAACAGAAATGGATCTCTGAAATTGACTTAGAAAACCACAAATTAACATTATCTACGTTGAATTGTATTTTTATTTATTTTGTTAAACATTTCCCAATTACATTTTCATCTGGTTCAAGTTGCACTGGAGAGTTGTGTTGGTGTGGGCTGAGTCTGCCTCCTCTGGTGTAGAGGATGGATCAGAAAGGGAAGAAATAGGAAGTAGGGAGGTCACTGTAGTCCTCTGGCAGCAAGGACCCAAATTGGGATAGTGACCCAATGAGCAGAGAGAAGGTGGTGGACAAAAGCAAGAGAGATGTGGGTGTAGAAGCACTAAAGACTAAGCGACTGAGTGGATATGGTGGATGAGGGAAAGGGAAGAGTGGAAGCTGACTCAGTGGTTATAAAGTTTGAGGGCTTGGAGGATGGAGGTACTCTCAATCAAAAAAAGGGGGGGTTTAAGGAATCTGGAGGAAGGGTGGGGGGCTTAGGAGCAAAGAAAATGAATTCCTTTTTGGAAGTGTTGAGTTAGACATATCTATGGGGCATCCAGGAGGAGATATTTAATAGGCAACTTATCCTGGGTGACTGGAATTCAAGAGGGAGATTAGGGCTGGATCTACAGATTTGATAAATACTTGCTGACTGATGAGCCCATTATAAGGTTGTGTCTATATGTGATTGAAACAATAATCAATTTTGAAAAAAAATAACCCAAGCAATCTGGCTGCTTACTGGCATGAACAGTGATTGGATGAGCTTTGGGTTTTTCTACAGGTAGAAGGGTCATCTTAGAAGAAACTAAGGTAAGTCCACCTATGCTTGCTGACCTAAAAGACGGTGTACTAATGCTGTTTTATGTTAATGAAATTAATTCATTTCTTTGATACCATTCCTCAACAGGCCCAGTTTTTTCAGAATAATGCTGTGTGAGCAGAAACTCTACTAGCCCTTTCAACATCCCATGCCAGTCCTGCCCCCCCCAACTTGTTAATGTCCTCATTCTCCTTAAGTTGCCTTGTATTAGCTAATCTTTGCACATGCTCTGTCCCTCACCAGGCGAGCATCGGCTCCTAGAGGGAGGAGAATATTTCATTTGTGCCTTTGTATTTCCCAACATCTGAACTATTTTGGGCAAGGGAGTAATGTGGTCAGACTTGTGCCTTAGGAAGGTTTATTTGGGGAGCTGGTGAAGGATAGATTGGTGAGGAAGAGAGACCAGTTAGGATGCTGTTCTAATAGTCTAGGACAGTTGTGATGAAGATAGCAGGGGGAGGGTGTAGGAAATTGGCGATATAGCCATGCACTTTATGGGAATTCATTTTTTAAGGGGGAGAGGTGGAGACCAGACCTATGATTTTATTGGTATAAGGAATTCTCAGGGAGGAAACTCTCTACCGGTGCAGGTCAGTACCTGCTCTGCGACTTATCAGAGGTTAAGTGACTTGCCCGGGGTCGTGCAGACAGTAGGTGTCAGAGGTTGGATCTGAACCCAGTTCTGCCTGATTCTGAAGCCAGCTCTCTATTCACTGCACCGAGCTGCTTCTCAATAAATGTAGTTGAATGAGGGTGAGGCAGTAGAGTATAAAATCAGAGAAATTATTTTTTAAAATAGACATGTAGATTAGTTCATATGTGTATGGATGATTTTTTTTTCCCAGATGGTTTGGCTCTAGCTTTCCCTTCACTGCAGTATCAGTGCCTGGGGTGCTGGGTAAAAGACCCCCAAGGGCTGTGTTGGTGGTGGGGTATGCCCTCCTTCCCAAGCCTCTTGGGGTCTGACCTTGCCTTGGTCTTCAGCCCCCAAGGGCCACCAGCTGCCCTCACTCACCTGATGGTAGATGTTTTCCCAGGTCTCCTGTAGGGTTCCCCAGTTGCTGATGCTAGAGGCTTTCTTCTCCAGGTAGACCCGCAGATGTTCCTCCAACTCCCTGTTCACCTGCTCCAAGGCACGGACTTTCTCAATGTATTCTATCATGCAGCCATTCAGGGACTCGAAGAAGATGTCCCTGTTCTTGTCCAGTCCTGGGCTCAGAGCGAGGGCTGTGGACGAGCTCCGCAGACCCTGCAGAAAGACGCTGCTGATGCCCAGGGCCCGGCGGGACACCCGGGTGCCCAGGCTGCTCACTCCTCCGGTTGGCACTGCCCCCACATATACCCCTGGGGGTCTGGGGAGGCTGCTCGGGTTATTCCCTACAACACTGACCCGGCAGCCTGAGGCCCCTGGACTCTCAAGGCTGGATGAGGGGTGGGACCCCAAGAATGAAGACCGACGCCTTGGGAAGGGCATGTTGGCACTGGAGCCTGCTCGGCACTGCCTCTCCCTTCTCTCATCCCCTGGCCCGGATGAGGCAATGGTCTGTTGGAGGGGGTATTGTTTCTTTGTTTTCAGCCCCTCTGCCTCCACCCCCTCTGGTCCTGTTGCCTCTGACACGAGGCATTCTGGAAAGTTGTCAGATCAGGGTCCAGGCCCCATTGTTCTGGGTCTTCTACGGGCTTCCTCATTCAGGGCAGCTGAAAGGAGATGCTTCTGGGACTCGGGCTTCTGCACAGCCAGACAATGAGGCCATGCCTGGGGCACTGGGTTGTGTCCATTCACTCATTCTCTGCCATGTCAGGGCTTCAGTGCCTCCTGATTTTTCCAGACAGCTGGCCCCTGACTTTGGGGAGAGGACAGGGGAAGAAACATCACACAGGTTGGGTTTGGGTTTGGATGGAAAATAATGGGCCCATTTTCCATTTGTAGAGGGTGCCAAGCCCTTTCACATCTAGTGAAACAAGGTTCTAGGTTCATAGATCTGGTCATGGCAAGAACCCTAGCTCTGAAGTCAGAGGAACTGAGTTCAAAATCCTACCTCTGACACTTTGGGTCATAGATCTGGAGACGGAAGAGACCATCTGATCCCATTCCTTCATTTTTACAGATGAGGAAACAGAGTCCCAAAGAACTGACATGACTTCTTCAAAGTTCTACAGTTAGGGCAGCTAGGTGGCTCAGTGGATAGAGCACTGGCCCTGGAGTCAGGAGGACCTGAGTTCAAATGTGCCCTCAGACACAAAACACTTACTAGCTGTGTGACCTTAGGCAAGTCATTTAACCCCATTGCCTAAAAAATAAAATACAATAAAAATAAAAATAAAAATAAAAAAATAATGTAAGACAAGAGGGCTTTTGGGGCAGCTAGGTGGCGCAGTGGATAGAGCACTGGCCCTGAAGTTTGGAGGACCTGAGTTCAAATCTGGCCTCAGACCAAACACTTGACACTTACTAGCTGTGTGACCCTGGGCAAGTGACTTAACCCCAATTGCCTAAAAATAAACAAAACAAAACAAAACAAAACCAAAGTTCTAGAGTTAGTAAATGGAAGAGCTGAGGTTAGAGTCCAGCCTTTCTGACTCCAAACAGCCTGTGCTCTTTCCACTAGGTCACATTTCCTTGTGCAAGTCACTTCTTTTCCCCAGGCTTCACTTTCCTCATCTGTAAAATGAAGAGGCTGTACTAGATGGCTCTGACTCTGAGATCCTATGACTGGCAATTAGAAGGAAGCTCAGAGATCTTCCAGTCCAACCATTCTTTTATTTTACAAATGAGGAAGTTGTGTGTTGGCCAAGGCTACCAGTCACAAAGGCTGTAAATAAGCGGAACCAGGATTCAAACCCAGGGCTTCTGACTCCAAACCCAGTTTTTGTTGTTGTTCAGTTGTTTGAGTGGTGTCTGATTCTCTGTGACCCTATTTGGGGTTTTCTTGGTGGTTTGCCATTTTGTTCTTCAGCTGATTTTACAGATGAGGAAAATTGAGGCAAACAGGGTTTGGTGACTTGCCCAGGGTCACACAGCTAGTAAGTGTCTGAGGCTGGGTTTGAACTCAGGAAGCTGAGTCTTGCTGACTCCAGGCCCAGCACTATGCACTATGGCGCCACCTAGCTGCTCCACTCAATCACTTTGGCCTCTCCCACTTTCCCAATTCCCTTATTTTACTGAGGACCGGCGAGGTGATGGAACTCACCCAAAGTCACACAGGTAGTCAGGAGCAGAGATAGGCTTTGGATGGATGTGCTTGGAGTCCAAATTTGGCCCTGTTGACCTTAGGCCAAGGCTGCCTCTTCTTTCTGTTCTTGCTCCTGCTCTTAGACAAGCCTCAGCTCCCCTTGGCCTGTTCTCTTCCCTTCTTTCCCTTGAGTCTCGTTCTCCCCACCTGGGCCCTGGTCAGAATGCGGGATGGAGGTAGGGGTGGAGGGGATCTAATTAGGGGCTGAAAAGACCAACCCACTAGAGAGACTTCTTTTAGAAATGGACAATGGTTCTCCCAGTGTTGGGGAACGGTGCTCAGCAGAGAGAAGGGTTAGAGGGAGCGTCACGAATCTGGGGCTGGAAGGGACCTCAGAAGCCATGTACAATCCAACTGCCCCATTGCATAGATGAGGAAACTTAGACCGAGGAAGGTCAATAACTAGTCCAGGGTAAGGAGCATCAGAGATGAACAGAGGTCCAAAGCCACTGTTCTGTGTTACATGTCAGCAGAGCTGTAACTAGGCTGGGGTGACCAGAGCTTTGCCTCAGGGCCGCCCAATTTAGAGGACTACTGATAGCACTTTTTTTTTTTTGGCGAGGCAATTGGGGTTAAGTGACTTGCCCAGAGTCACACAACAAGTGAGTTTTTTTTTTATGTGTCTGAAGCCTGATTTGAACTCAGGTCTTCCTGACTCCAGAGCTGGGGCTCTACCCACTGCACCACCTAGACACCCCGCTGATAGCACTTTGGAATGTCCATTTCACACATGCCTTTTTCTCCTCCTTTTATCTGTTATTCAACACCTACATTGGAAGCTAAGGAGACAAACATTTGTTAAGCACCTCCTATATGCCAGGTACTGGGCTATGTGCTTTACAAAAATTCTCTCATCTGATCCTCACAACAACCCTGCACGGTAGGTTCTATTATTATCTCCATTTTATAGTTGAGAAAACCGAGGCAGGCAGGTATATTGATTAAATATATCGATGAATTGTGAGATCAGGGCTGGAGGTTGAGAGAGTTTTCCAGTTTGAAGCTTTCCCGGACCCTACCTGGAAGTGCCCTCCTCTCTAGTTATTTACATTTTAACACACTCTATAGCTATTTCTAGGATCCTAATAAAACAAAACTCCTGCATCTGGCCCTGTATGTGTATTCAATATTGAGAGTCAGTGTGGTATAGCATTGAGCATGCTGGTCCTGTTGTCAAGAGACCTGAGTTCAGATTGTCCCCGAGATACTCAATAGCTACATAATGATAAGTGTGTGATTTAATCTTTTTGAGCCTCACTTTTCTGGTCTATAAAATGGGCATAATAACACTTGTGAGCAAAGCCTTTGGCAAAACTCAAAAGTGCTCACTCATAGGATTCTGGCTCCAGGGCTGGATGGGTCCTCAGAAGTCATCCAGTTCAACTGCCTCATTTTATAGATGAGGAAACCAAGGGCAAGGGGGGGGGGGTTAAGGCACTAGCCCAAGGTCATATAGGTAATATGCATCAGAGGTGGGGTTTGAACTCAGGTCTTCTGAGTCCATGACCAGTGCTTCCTTTATTGTACCACCATGCTGATAGGGAGCAGAGCCATAACTAGAGGGAAGGGTGTGTGTGTGGTGGGGAGTGGGGGGCTGGGGGGACAGGCTATGACCCTAGCTTTGTCTGAGGGAACCAAAATTTGTAGGAGTATTGACAACACTACCCATTCTTTTGTAGCATAGAAACAACAGGGCTCAGCACATAATCAGAAAAATGAGAAGCTCCCAGAGGGTGGCATCCTTTCCCCACCCCCCCAAGCAGCTGGGAAGCTTCTAACCTAACCTAACCTCACCACTTTATTCCCCTTGGAACCTCCCAGAATTCCCCTGGCTAGGCTTTACCACCTCCCCCTAAACTGAACTAAGGATGAATTTCATACTCCTTGCTCTTGGAGGACAAATCGCTGGCTATGGTGCTGAAGGTGTTATTTGAGTAGCAGGAGAAGGAACTTTTGGGCTACCTATGTGCTTGGACCACCATGCTAAGGAGTCAGGTTATTGTTTTTATTTTTGTTTTATTTTTCTCCAAGTACTTGGAAAAAAATCCAAGGATATGTACAGGAGAGTTATGCTTTATATGAAAGCAATTTTGAGAGTATTGAAAGATCAACTTTCAAGGTATCTGAAGGAGGGAAGATACCAAAATTATGGGGGGGAAAGTCTCAGTTCAACAAATGGAAAAATGAGAAAGCATCTGCAGTTACCAACCTGTATGCCTACCTACTCTCCCACCCATAGAGTTATTATTGCTATTATTTTAATGAGACAACCTAGCCATGTGTGGGGCCTAGAGAAGATGTTTCTGCAACCCCCACGGCATAAATTGGGGTTATCAAGATGCCTTCCCAAGACTGTATCAGGAAAGGGTAGGTTTGTTGAGAAGGGGGTTGAGAAGCCACACTCTTGCCCCCATTTCCTCTAATACCCCAAAGGCTGAGGAGGTTGGGGCAGGTGGGACTTAGCATTTATTTAAGAACTGACCACTTTCAGATGCTTACCTCCCCTGCTCCCCCAAGGAAAGTGAACTCGGTGCTTTTCTTTCCCAAATATCTCCCCATATGAAATGTCTCATATCTGGGGTGGAAGAAGGGCACACTTCAATTGGTGCCAACATCTTCAAAGACTTGGAGTGAAGTGCAGGTAGCTGAAACTTGTTAAGACCTCATTGTATTTTGATAAATGATCAAGTCTTAACAATCCAAGCTTAGCCCACCTACGAAATCCTACCCAGTTTCAAACTATATTTAAAATCCAACAACTACAGATTCTTAGAGAGGGGACATCAGAGGGCACGTAGTCCAACGTTTTACCTCAAATAGGAATACCCCTCCTTTGGCATTCATGGCAATCCATTGGACATGAGCATGATACTGATGTTAATTTATGAGTTAATGAGTTATTTAAAAACAAACAGAAAGGCAAAAGGTGTTAGGAACTTAAGCCTCTGGCTAATAAAATACATTTATTTGTATATACATAGTAGCTGAATATTATAGATCAAGAAAAATAGGTTATACGTTCATATATATATATAACATATGCATCTTTGATTACATATATTATATATAGATTTACTTTACATATGTATCTCTATATATACACACATCAGTATGCTAAGCACAGTAGGCTAACAGAAATGCTATGTTTAGGTTAAAAAAAAAACCCAACAGCAGAGACAAGTAATAATGGTTCCCTAAGCCACAGTTCCCCTAGTGGGTAAGTAAAGTCTTCAGAGTAGATGACAAAATAACTCACACAGGTAGGCTCATACAACAGGGAAGACACACACATTGAGGGCCATCTTTTTCTTCAAAGGAAATGGAAGAGGAAAGAGGAAAAAAAATCATGGTACAGAGCCTAATGCAATGACACAAGTAGATGAAGCAATAATTATTGGATTCCCCCATCAAATTGCAATAACACTTATATTCAAAATATATTCTATTTTAAAAAATCATTTATCAAATGATAAATACTGGATTGGAATTCTGTAATTTAATCTTGCCTCACTTAATTTAAACTCTAAGTCTTCTGGGTTACAGAATTTTGGAAGGAACCTTAGAGACTTCTGTGGTCTAGCTACCCACCTCATTGTTGATCACAAGGTCAAAATATTCTTTCTCGAGGATCTAGATAATTAGTGAAGGAAAGAAAAGTGACCCCTCCTTAAGAGTCCTTCCTGAGTCACTTATTTGGTGGTGCGTGGTGTGGGTGGTTGGTGGTGCAAGGGTTGGGGTACTCAACAGTGACTAAAACATTCAGAGGTTTTGGATGGAAAAGAGCCTGGGATTCCTGGGAAAATCCAAGAGGGATGGTGATTTGGGTTTGTGGAGTCTTATTCCAAAGTGTGTAGCAGGAATTTACTTGGCATTTTCTCCTAAATGATTTGCCTTGGAAATGTAATTCTTTTTAAGATTGCAGGAGGATGGTAGCTTGCTTCAGGGGAATTCAGGAGTAGCCGTGTGCCCATATAATTTTTCATAATTAAAAAGCCTACAAAACATTTGATTACCAACTATGTTCTAAGTATTCTTTTGGGCACAACAAATGGTTTACCCTTCTTAGAAAGTTGGATGGCAATCCTGACACAAGTTTCCTCCCATCTAAAAGTTCACAGTTACTAACGGGAGAGAAGTAGCTAAAGACAAAGTGTTTTTATGACAACCAAAAACATTTTCATTATACAGTTCTATGGCATATGGTATTGTCACAGGATTCAGGGCTGAAAGGGCTCTTAATACCAACTAGAGCAAATCTCTTATTTTGTAGATGGGGAAAACTGAGACCCAGAGAGATGAAGTAACTTATCCAGGGATGCAGGCAGTAAGTTGAAGAAACAGGATTTGAACTCAAGTCTTTTGACTCCAAATCCACTTTTTTCCCCTTTTCTCATTACAGCATGCCATCTCTTGGTGCTGTGTCTTCTGAGTTTCTCATAAGCTGAATTGACTTATGAGGAGTCTTCCATAACTATGCTTCCTTGACCAAGTTTCAAGAGCTTAGACAGAATTTTGCTTCATAGCAAATGGGAGGTTCTTTGAAGTTACAGAATAGTCTGGACAGCTAACTGCCCTAGAGAAATATCTTGGAGGGGGTTACTGGGAGGCAGCCCAGCATAGTATGATGAGAATTGGATTTTGCAGTCCTTGATCCTGGGTTCTTTGGATAGCTCTGCCATTGACTATTTATCACACCCTGGGCAAATCATTCAATCACTCTGGGCCTCAGTTTCCTCATCTGTAAAATGACAGAGTTGGGACTGATAACGTCTAAGGTCCATTTCAGCTTTAATTTTGTGATCCTATGGCCCATCTCCCCACTGTCTGCTTTGTGAATATGGTCACCCTTTACATCCAAATGATCTTGGTTCTCTCTCTGGGGCATGTAAGGAACATTAGGAAATGTGAGAACAGGTTGAGATGAGAGGGGATTGGTCCCTATGGACCACATGAATGGCAATAGTATTGACTGTATCAGGAATATGGATAAATCAGACACAGGCTGGAGGTCAGGCAACTTACTTGACTTGAGAGTCTTATGAAAATAATTTCCCTCACATAACTCTGAGGACAGATACCAAGAGAAGCAATTGGCATGACCATTTTGCTTAGAAATACCTTTATTTTAGAAAGCCACAGGTCATTCTGTAAAGTTTTCTTTTCAACCACACTTGTAAAAAAGATGTTGACAATTTTTAGGAAAAAAAAGCTGAAAATGTTTATCATGAAGTCAGGGTTACACAAAGGTTATATTTATAATATATGTATGTATTTATAATTTAGAGACGGAAAGCACAGAATTGTAACGCGAGCGGGCTGGTGCAGGTTAGATCTCAGACACTTGGTCATTTCCTACAAACAGCGTTTCTTGACAGAAGGGATTGACAAGAACAATCCCACTGCCTCTGTAATCTCCGTTGGCTGGAGAGCGGGGCTCAGAGAGCTGGTCCTAGGGGAAAAAAATGACAGGAAAGGGCATGAGAGAGGCAGAACAGCAGAGTGAGCAGAGATCATCAGACTTGAGCCAGGAAGTCCTGGATTCAAATTCACCCCCAGAAACTTACTAGCAAGTCACAGCCAGTCTCAATTCTGACATAAGCTATGGACTGGCAAGAGAGACCCCTGAAACTACTAGTAGGGCTTTGGACAAGATGATGGTGGTGGGGAGGGAGTTGTTGCTGGGATTCCTCAATATGGAGGTGACATTTAAAGAACTTGCAATCTTTGTGATTATTGTTGTCATCACTGCTAGTAGCTGACAATTCAACCAACATTTACTCAGCCTACTACGTACAAGCTACGGTGCCAAGTGAGAGCAATGATAAAAAACTAATGACGTTGCACCAACAACATGAAAGGTAGAGCCCCTATCTCAACGGTGCTTCCTCGTTAAGGCCAAACTGGGGACATGTATTGGTATATGTGTGGCAGAAAGGAGTGTGAGGAAAAAGGGGAGAGGAGGGAGATTAGAGAAGGGCAGAGAGGAGGGAAGGAGAGTAGAACGAGTAGAGAAATGGAGAAGGGAGAGAGAGGAGATAAAGGGAGGGGAGAGAGAAGAGAAAAAGAAAAGGGAGAGAAGAGACAGAAAGAGAAGAAAAGGATAGAGAGTGAAGGAAAGGGGAAGGGAGAAAAGAGGATAGAGAAAGATGAATGACATAAGAGGAGGAGTGCTTACAATTTATTTTCAAAGATTAAATTAACTTTTCCCAAAGATTTATTTTGGAATTAGGGGGAGAGAAAGGCACACCTGAGGCCACAGTACCCAGATAAAGAATATGCTTTGCCCCTCCCCACCTGCTGAATTCCCTCTTTCCCACTAATTAGGAAGGAACTATTTAGAACCTGGAAGTTTGTGAATGGGTTAGTACTATAAAGACATAGGTAAAGTGGATATTCACTAGAGCATATTGCATAGGGAGGAAAGCAGGGAGGGAAAGAGGAAAAAGGACTCCAAGTTCCAAGCATATTTCAGGCAGTCTGATTTTCCATGTCCTTTCCTCAATTAGTTTCTCTCTCAATTCCCTTCTGGTGGAGGGCTGAGTGTGCCGAGATGGGAGGTTCGTCAACACAGCAGGAGAGTAAGATACCAGATTTAAATGCCACTATAAAAATCTGTTTTGGAGAAGCTTTTGGCAAGCCATAAAATTGGCAGCTTAAATGGGAAAGAGTAAGTGAATAATTCTGAGTACAAAGGAGATCTGGATATAAACAAGCTGAAGTGCCAGATTGGTGCAATTGTAAGTGGCACCCCTATATGTAGGCTGCACCTCTAAAATGAGAGCTCTTTGAAAGGAAATATATGTTTATACTGAAAAAGGACATTCAATTGAGGCTAGGTAGGTTTTATACAAATGAGTCACCTATATTTTGCACCAGCAAAATGTGTGTGCGTGCGCACACCTGCGTGCACACACAGCTCATGTGGTCCATCCACTTTGTGAGCTGTCACAGAATCACAGAGCTGGACGGGACCTCAGGAGTCACATGGTCCAACCCTTACCAGAACCTGAAAAGTGGTCATTCAGCCTTTGCTTAAAGACCACCTGGGAGGGGGAATACCTCTCTTTTTTTTTTAATTTTTTTTTTTTTTAGGCAATTGGGGTTAAGTGACTTGCCCAGGGTCACACAGCTAGTAAGTATCAAGTGTTTGGTCTGAGGCCGGATTTGAACTCAGGTCCTCCTGACTTCAGGGCCGGTGCTCTATAGCTGCCCCAGGAATACCTCACTTTACAGAGGTAACACTGCCCACTCTGGGGAAGCTCTAATCATCTGGAAGTTTCTTTTTCCATCAAGCCTTAATTTGTCTTTGGAGTGGAGCTGACTGGATAATTTCTCCCTGATTGATTTCATCAGCATGCCTTTCCCTTTACAGAGTATGCATATACAAGCATAACTCTTCCCATATGGACTATGGGTATGTCCATCAGCATGTGTTAAGCGGACACAGACAACTTCTAATTAGTTTCTAGTGGATGGAGTCTTGACTGATGTCCAGTGATTGGGCTGCCCCCGAGATGAATCTGGTGCCTAGAACTCTTGTGAAGATGGGTTCCTGTGGGAGGGGACATCCCTTTTGGCCAAATTATAAAGATAACCTGGTAGAACTGCTCATTCCTTCCCTCATCTTTCCCTTGCAGCTTTCTTCTTCTTGAGAGGATGGGAAGGAGAGGAAGTTAATGGTGACTTATGGCAGAAGCCATTGGTAGGCATCATGTGCTTGTCTAGGAAGTCTGAGAGGGCAGTTCCTGGATCTTAAACCCTTGGCCACCTTCTGCCTAATTCCCCTTTGAAGCACAAGTCAGAGATCAGTGGCCTGTGATGGACTTTCCCAGGCCAGGAGATGGTAGCAGCCAGGGCCAGGACAGAGTTCTTGCAGAAGAACGTGGTATAAGCAGCCACAGACTTGCATACTTGGCTAGAGAAGGAAATTTAGGAACAGTATTCATGGACCCCAACTTCTTGTATAAGTAAGTGGGGAGGGGTATGATTTCCTAGGCAGTGTGATCCTAGAATTTAGCCTTCTAGAAGGGAAAAGGAAATTTTTGGGCAGCACTGGCCTTGGGAGTTGTGAATAACTCCCCATTTTGGAAGTTGGAGATTGGAAGGCTCTCCAATACCTGCGATGCATTGGAAAGCGTGCTTGCAGGGCACTGGGGACTCCTGTTACCCATTTGTGAAAACCTAGACATGAAATTATTGGGAGATTTTCCAGGTAAAATCTGGGGTGAAGGCAGAGTGAGTTTAAAAAGGAACCTTTTTAGGATCACCCTTGAGATGGGATATGGTCTATGTGATCTGAGGGCTTTGAAGGATCTTGTGCATGAGTTCTTTCTCATTGACATTCTGCTCAATTTTAATGCCTTCATCCTATTGAATATTTCCAATTTATCCTGTATGTTGTTTATCTGCACACAGTTGCTTGCATGTTGTCCCCAATTAGACTGGGAGCTCTTTGAGATCAAGAACTATCTTTGGCCTTTCTTTGGATCCCCAAGGCTCGGCATAGTGCCTAGCACATAGTAGGTGCTTAACATTTGTTGACTGACTAAATGACCCACTTCTTTTAATTTGGTCCTCTGGGACCAAAGAGAATAAGAGTAATTCTTTTTTTTTCCTTCACAATCCTTCAAATAGTTGAAAGCACACTTTCAACTTCTTACTTTCTCCTTGTCTTCTCTTCCCCAGAGCTAACCATCCCAAGTGCTCACACAGCAGGAACCCAAGGACCTTCACTGTCTTGGCTGCCCTCCTATTGACCTGTTCTAGCTGATCCATGTCCTTCCTAAAATGTGGCAGCCAAGAGGGAACCCAAGACTTCAGACGTGGTCTGCTCAGGGCAGAGGAGAGCAGTACCATCATGTCTAGCCCTGGAGGCTGCACCTCTCTTAATGTGGCCAAAAAGCACGTTCCCTTTTAAAAGCAGATGGCATTTTCACTCTAATTTCTTTTAGACATAGGATATTCTTACATTGAATTACATATGATTTTTAATGTATTTTATAAAAATATAGGCCTGCTCAGAGGTCGGGCATAGATTTGTGGAAGTACTTTTGGGAAGTCATCCCTTACTCAGATCCAGGATAGCTAGCCCTTACATTGCTTTTTCCTTCCCTGGTGTAGGATGAAGCACATGGACAATTCCATCAGGGTTCTGCCAATGATTTGCCTACTCATCTTATGGGTTTTGTGGCCACGGCTTTGTAGTGTAGCACACCAGCTAAACAAGGTTTTCAAGACTTGGTTATGATCCATCCAGAGGCAGAGAACTGAACTTAATGGGCTCCTGAGGTCTCTCCTTTTCGTCTGATCCCCAGATTTCAATACAGGCATACCTCATTTCATTGCACTTAGCAGATATTGTGATTTTTTTTTTGTGGTTTGTGGCAACCCTGAGTTGAGCAAGTCTACTGGCACCATTTTTCCAACAGCACGTGCTCATATCATGTCTTTGTGTCAAATTTTGGTAATTCTCACAATGTTTCAAACTTTTTCATTATTATTATTATATCCGTTATGGTGATCTATGAACAGTGATCTCTAATGTTACTATTGTAATTATTTTGGGGCAACATGAACCACACCCATATAAGACAGCAAACTTAATTGATAAATGTGTGTGTCCTGACTGCTTCTCTCCCTCTCCTCAGGCCTCCCTATTCCCTGAGACACAACAGTATTGATATTAAGCCAGTTAGTAACCTGACAACGGTCTCTAAATGTTCAAGTGAAAGGGCCAATTCATGCATCAAACTTCCAAATCTTATTTTAAGAAATTGCCACAGCCGCCACTCCAACCTTCAGCCACCATTACCCTGATCAGTGAGCAGCCATCAACATCGAGGCAAGACCCTTCACTAGCAGAGACTATGACTTGCTGAAGGCTCAGATGGTAGCTAGTATTTTTTTTTTAGTAGTAAAGTATTTTAAAATTAAGGCAAGTCCATTTTTTAAAGGCATAATACTATTGCACATTTAATAGACTATAGTATAGTGTAAACATAACTTTTATGCACACTGGGAAACCAAAAAGTTTGTGTGACTCACTTTATTGCAATATTCACTTTATTGCAGTGGTCTGGAACAGAACCCATAATATCTCCAAAGTATGCCTGTACTTTCAGGATGTGGGACTTCATTGGCATGGATACTCCCTCTGCCAATGCTTAGCACAAACCCTGACTTTTTAGTATTATGCATTATGATGGTCAAAAAACCTCATCACCAAACGTCCAACTCTGGTGAAAAGCTATCCTGAACCTAGCTAGGCTGCCCTTCTGATGACAGTGAGTCCATTACTTGGCAGACTTTCCATCCTTTTTGTTCTCTTTCTCTTCCTTCTTTCATTCTTTTTCTTTCTTTTCCTTCTCTTTCCTCCTTTTATCTTTTTCTTTCCCTCCCTTTCTTCCTTTCTCTTTGTTTCCTTCCTTCCTTTCTCATTCTTTCTTTCTTCCTTCCTTTCTTGCCACTGTACCCATACCTGTTGTAATGTTTTACAAAGAAATCTTGTCGTCACTTCCTAATCATTTACACTTATCCCCTTCCTTCTATAGTATCCTCTCTTGTAACAATGAAGTTCAATCAAGAAGAAAAGAGCCAACATGTTGGCCATGTCCGACCATGTGACTCAAAACCTCGCTTGAAGAGGATGACTAGCATTTGCTCACATGACTGGCTTGGCCTTTGAGAACTCAAGGTCCTTTACCTCCATGCTGTGATGCAACATTGGAGGTGTCCCAGAGTCACTCCCAAGACTAGACCTGAATCACCATTCCCCCAGCTGGACCCAGTACCTCAGAAGTTTCCAGGGACTGGATCTCCCTGGGCAGCTCCACAGCATGCCTATTGAAGTAGTCCATGGTGATAGCATTGTTCCAATAACTCAGGTTGTTTTCTGGGTTTGATGTTTTCTTCTTCCTTCTCATGCAACACACCGTCAGCAAGACGGCTGTAAAGAGACAGAGAGAGACAGAAAGTAAGAATCTGGTCATGTCAGGAGAGCTCCTTTAGGGGAAACTAAGTGGTACCGTAGTACACCAAGCACTGGACTTGGAGTCAGGAAGACCCAAGTTAAAATCCTGCCTCAAATACTTACTAGCTGTGTGACTCTGGGCAAATCACTTTACCTGCCTCAGCCTTGGTTTCCTCCTGTTACAGATAAGAGTGTTGGAGTTTATGGCCTCTAAAGTCCCTTCCCACTCTATAGTCCCATGATAATCCTGGTGGAAAGTCCTTTGGAGTCTCTGTGTATGTGCCTGGGAGCTAAATGATGATGAACATCTCCAGTCTAAGCCCAACAGAGATGATCCTGCCCAGGGATGCGCACCCTGAGCATATCCCAGGACATTAATCATTCACTGATATTAATTAAGCAAGACTCATCAAGCCACTATGAAGTAGGGCCCATTACCTGGGACAGAGATGGGGGTGCAACCAGGCTGTTTCAGTTGGAAATACGTGGCTTGTGGTTGCTGAAGGAAAAGGTTCACCTGTGGTTTTCCAGAACAGGCCTTTCATGGCATGTCCCCCCCCCCTCCCCCCCCCCAACAAATCTTATTTAGGCCTATTGGGGAAGCTCAACACAGTCCGTGTTGCACTTAGGTGAGCTGGAGGTTGGAAAGATGAACCAAACTGCTTGTGAACCAACAGGTTCAAGTGGTCACGTTCTAATTTCCAGCTCCGCCCCCGGTCTTCCCTCGGGGCAGGTTTGGACCAGAATAAGCATGGAGACCTGACCGCTCCAGTCCAAACTACACTGGCAAGAACCTCAGAATCCAAGCTGCTTCAAGAGACCTGGGAGATGCTCAGAAAGAAATGAGATCCTCGGGACCCACAAGAAGTCCCAATGAGATCTTCAACACCCTGCCTGAGGTTTCTCCAGGGACTTTTTGATAGGGAGCAGCTGAACACTTAGGGGAGCGAGGCTGCCTGGAGATAAAGCACTAGGGCAGTCACCAGGCCGCAGCAAATTGGAGCGACTAGTCAAGGTTCTGAACTGTTTCAGGAAGGGTAGTTGTTGGTGGGGTAAAGCAGGAAGGAGGAAAAGGCAGCTCTGATAGTTTGTATCAAAGGACTTGAAAGTCTGTGAAAAATACTGTTGGAGTTGGAATCAGAGGGCTTGGGTTTGAATTCTGGTTCTGCTATTTATTAACTGTGCAAGACTGGGCCAGTCACCCTCTGGGCCTGTTTCCTCAACTATAAAACAAAGAGATTACCTCCAATGTCCCCCGCAATTCTTTTTTTTTTTTTTTTTTTGAGGCAATCAGGGAGAAGTGACTTGCCTAGGGTCATACAGACAAAAAGTATCTGAGGTCATACTTGAACTCAGGTCCTCCTGACTCCAGGGCTGGTGCTCTATGCACTAATGGCACCACCTAGCTGTCCCAATCCTTTCCAATTCTAAATCTATCATCCTCATGCCCATTGCTTAGAATCCCTGGTTTCATTCAAGGCTCAGCTTAAGTGCTAATTCTCATTTGAGGCCTTTCCTGATCCCCCTCTCCCAACCCTCAGAAATTAACTTGTATTTATTTGATATTTGCTCGTATGTATTTATATTGTTCTATTTTGGCATAGACAAAGTATCTTGGCATAAAGAAAGTGCTTAATAAGTGTTTGATGAATGAATCAATGAATGAATGAATGAGGAGAGACCACGCTTCTTTACCACGCCTTCCTGCAGCAGTATTTCTCTTCCTTCTTTTCTGATCTGCTTTGATTCTGATCAAAATACCTCTAATTTTCTTATTGCGCCTTTAATGACTTTTTTCCCCCAGGATGCTTCAGAAGTACATCTGGCTTCTTCTTAACTCTGAGCCTATAGAGATGCCAAGGACCCTCATAATGGCTAGGTAGTTCAGGGAGTTTGGGCTGGCAAAGCACAAATCATAACTAGAAAGTTAGAGGAGATATTTGGAAAATGGGAAAGAAAGTCCTTTCCTTAGCTCTGGCTAAAATTATTTATTAGAATTACAGCCTGGAAGAGAGGGAAACAAAGAAAGAAGTGTCAGAGGTATTTCCGATGTTACGGCAAACAAACTCTATTTACCCCAGGTTCCGTTTCCTGTTCCAGCTAATGCTTCAACAGAACCATGGTCTTCATCATGGCAGAAAGCCTGTTAATGAGACAGATGTGCAGTTTCCATCTTACTCAAAGGCAGGAGGCGAGGGGTGGGATCTGTATTTCGTGGACCTCCCTCCTTCAGAAAAACAAAATCCAGAACCTTAGCACTGACCCCTTCAATTTGCAGAGGTGAATATTCAGGACCAGATAGGTGAGGCTAGGAGATGTGTCCAAGGTCACACACCACTGTGACCCAGCTGGAAGCAGACCCAGGTTTCCTGATTCTCAGTTGCTACATGGAAAGAACACCAACTTTGGAGATAGAAGACCCAGCTAGTTGTTGGTAAGAGCTAGCTTCAGAGCCAGGAAGACCTGAATTCAAGTCTCACTTGACACATCCTTATTGTGTATATAGGCAGCTAAGAATATGTTTTTTTTGGGGTGGGTAATCTAGGTTAAGTGCCTTGCCCAGGGTCACACAGCTAGTAAGTATCTGAGGCCAAATTTGAACTCAGGTCCTCCTGACTCCAGGGCCAGTGTGACACCTAGTTGCCCCAGCTAAGATTATATGTTGCAGGGAAGGTGCTGATCTACATTGGTCAAGGTAGCTCCTTATGCCACTGGAGTGACAGCTCTGGTCCATATCTATATCCCTGTTTTGTTTTGGTTTTTTAATCTCAGGTGAATAATGAATATCTCTAGATGTACGGAGCGAATCCAGTTACTGCCCTCCTCAAATTCCCCTCAGAGGGAGAGGAATCTTCTCACAGGCAAATTGGGGAGCTTCTGTTCTCTCAAGTGGCTAATCCAGCTTTCCCATAAGAAGCTTCTCCCAAGGACTGAGTCTTTCTTAGGAATAGCTCCATTCCTTGGGATTGCCTCTGGGGAGGTAGAGGCAGGCAGAAGGGCTTGCCGTCTTTCTACGGTAGGGCACTGGACCTGTGCATAGGGAGAACACCCAAGGAACGAGGTTCTGGGCTCGATGGGCTGGAGAATCAGCCTGAGGGTGGCAGCAGACTCCACCTCACCTGCTGCTTAGCCAAGAGTTTAGGGTGAGCATGTCTGAAAAATGGGTGTCACTGAGAGCCATTGAAAGAGGTTCTAGAGACAAAGCATCCTTTGGCTTTTATAAACCGTTGGAGGGGGACCCCTGCACTCCATTGTCGGGTTGGACTGCTGCTACTTTAGCTAGCTAGGCTCTTCAATCAATCAATGAGCAATCACCGATTAAACCCTTATTATGTGCCAGCCACTATGCTAGGCACCGGGGATGGGAGGGAAGTGTTAAAAGACAAAGATGAAATAGCATTCACCTTTAAAGATCTACCACTCTACAAAGGGCATAAAAAGTGAGCAATCCCACCCAGACCCATATCTTGGTCTCCTGCAAGGGGCCTGCCCCAGTGTGCCCAGCTGCGTGACCTGGCCTTCCAATGAAGCTAGGGATTCAGGGCCTGAACCACTCCCCACCAGCGGTGGTGACAGTCTGATAATGCCCACATTATTGCTGCTATTGATATTATTATTATTATTGTTATTATTTTAACATCCCACCCAGTAATGGTGATGATGGTGGAACCAAGAGGGGGCAATGTGGTGAAAGAGAAGATATTTAGGAGCAGGGGAGAGACCCCAAGTAGACAGGGTTTTAGCTCATACCTTCTGTCCCTTCTTCATCTATCAAACAGGAGAACAACCTCTGCCTTGCTTACTTTGAGGACTGGTTTAAGGGTCAAAAGAAAGGCTGAAAGTCCTTTGTGAATTGCCAAGGGTGATAGACACATGAAGCATTCTTTTCCCTGTTATTAACAACTGCCCCATCTCCAGACTTTCAAGGTGGGCTTCTTGGACATTCCAAAGGTAACCTCACAATTTTGCCTATCTAAGTGAAGCCTCATTGGGGCTAATCATGGGATTTAGACCTGGAAGGGCCCTTTGAAATAATTTTCCAGACTCCTCCTCAGACAGATGAGGACGCTAAGACCTGACAGAGGGGAAATGCTTTGTTTAAGGTCACCCAGGTGGTAGGGAGCAGAATCAGGATTTGAACCTATGTCCACTGAGTTCAAATCCAGCACCTCACTAACCCTTTCACTGGCTTGGGAGCCTAAGCACCAGATAAACAGAGCCTTATGAAGCATCAGGTTTTAAGAACTGGACAAACCTTAGCAGCCTGATTCTTTTTTAAAAGTGTGGTTATTCTTCTGAAGGAAATCTGGGGAGAAAAAAAAAAACCTTTCCCAATTTCTCTTGTGTCTGATGCAAAGCTGCATAGGGCCATCTGGCTGACGAAAACACCCTCCTTTAACTCTAATGGAAAACCCAGGTCCCATCACTGGCTTCTCTCCCCACACCTAGAGTACCCTCCCTCCCTGCCCCGCTTTGGGATCCTCAGCCTTCTACCAGGCTCAGCTCAAGCGCCACCTCCTTCCAGATGTTCTTAGTCCCTCCCCTTCTTCCTCCATTACTTTGTAAGCTCCCTGAGGGCAGGAATTACCTCCATTTTATCTCTGTATTTCTAGAACCTTCCTTTTCTTGGTATCTTATTTGAGAGGCCAACAATAAACCAGAGTTTGGTTAGAGGAAAAGAGGGGAAGGTCTGGAAATCAGGGCATGAGAGATGATCAAAGGGGATATTTAACCTTGGAAAAAAAGACTATTTGGGTGTGTGGGAAGGGATGAAGTGACTGCCTTTAAATAGTGGAAGGACTTTCATGTGGATAAGAGAGTCACCCTGAAAACTGTGGAGCTCCAGAGAGTACAATGAGGACCACGATGTCAGGGTGAAGGAGTTATAGTGGCAGATTTGGGCACAGTATCAGGAAGAACTTTCTGCCAACTGAAGAGGTCCCAAACCAGAATGGGACACCTCATGGACCACCGTAGACAGGCGGGATTGTGAGGAAGTAGCCTATCTGTTTTGCCCTTTTAGAGAACAAGGAGATAGAGCAGTAGTAATCTGCTCCCCCTGTCACTGTTTTTTGTTGTTGTTGAGTTGTTTCAGTCATGTCTGAGTCTTCATGGCCCCACTTGGGGTTTTCTTGGTAAAGATATCACAGTGGTTTGTCATTTCCTTTTCCACCTGACATTACAAATGAGGAAACTGAGGCAAACATGGTTAAGTGACTTGCCCAGAGTCACACAGCTAGTAAAAGTTTGAGGCCAAATTTGCACTCATGAAGATGAGTCTCGCTGGCTTCAGGCTTGGCGCTCTATGCACCATGGCGCCACCTAGCTGCCCTAGCTGTAATTGTCTAGAGGCCAGGAATTTGCAGTCTGCTTTGGGGGGGGGGTGCCGTTCGGGTCCAGTTGTAGGTTGGGATCATGGAGGGAACAGGGACCTGGGGGAGCAAGCAGCTAGGGGAGGAGAAAGGCAGCTCCACTTACAGCAGGAGGAGATGGGCACACTGATGGCCAAGATCACCCAGACAATGTCCATCTTGCTCAGACAGATGGTGCTTCTGTGCTGGGGCTTGTCCCCCTCAGTGACATGGGAGATGTTCCCTGGCATGCCAGGCTTCCAGGTTCCTGCAGGGACCAGTCTGTTGAGGAAATTCCCTGTAGCAGTGGAGCCCACTGTAGACAGGGGGCTGGGTACTCTGCTGGCAACCGTGGGCGTGATCATGTGCCCCTCAGCAGTAGGAAGGGCACTGCTGGAGAGTGGGGTGAGACTCCTGGGAGGGAATGTGGGGCTCCTGGGGGGGAGGGGGATGCTGGGGAGCAGGGTGGGGCTCCTGGGGGGGAGGGGGCTGCTGGGGAGCAAAGTGGGGCTCCTGGGGGGGAGGGTGATGCTATAGAGCAAAGTGGGGCTTCTGGGGGACAGGTTGCCACTGGGGAGCAAAGTGGGACTCTTAGGGGGGAAGGTGCTGCTGGG
>NW_020954577.1:26441657-26473590 GCF_900497805.2 Vombatus ursinus
GGGTGCTGCTGGGGAGAAAAGTGGGACTCTTGAGGGGAAAGGTGCTGTTGGGGAGCAGGGTGGGGCTCTTGGGGGGAAGGGTGCTGCTGGGGAGCAGAGTGGGGCTCTTGGGGGGGAAGGTGCTACTGGGGAGCAGAGTGGGGCTCTTGGGCGGGAGGGTGCCACTGGGGAGCACAGTGATGCTTTTGGGCGGGAGGGTGCTGCTGGGGAACAGGGTGGAACTCTTGGAGGGAAAGCTGCTGCTGGGGAGCAGGGTAGGGCTCTGAGCAGAGACAGTGCTATGGGACAGTAGACTGGGGTTCCTGGAGGAGAGGGTGCTGGACAGTAGCTCAGGGCTCCTGGTAGAAAGGGTGCTGCTTGACACCAGGGTGGGGCTTTTGGAGACGAGGGTACTGAACAGCAGTTTAGGGCTCCTGGTAGAAGGGGCACTGCTGGGATGCAGATCAGGGCTGGCCAGGGCCTGCTGGGTTGTAGAAGTAGCTCCCTGAGGGCTCCCCACCACTGGGGATGAAACACTGACATTAAAGGCAGCCTGGACAGAGCCCCCTGGGGCTGTGGAGACCCCAGGGCTGGCAAACAAAGGTACGCTGGTTCCTGGGGTCAGGGTGAGCCAGGAGTCACTGAGTCTTGGGACATCCTGTGACAGGTCACTGTGCAGGGGCTGAGAAGGCACTGTTGTGGTTTCTGGATCAGCGCGGAGCTTGGGGAGCTCGGTGGCCATGACTGGGGCATTGGGCTCCCTTCTGTGGCTGCTTTGGGAGGGGCTGCTCTCTTCTTCTGCCTGCCTGAGGCCTTTCATTCTGTCCATAGGTGGTGTCCACACTCCACCATCAGGCTCTGTGGTAGCAGCCATGACCTGGGGCCGTGGAGAATCAGAGGAGTGATTAGAAATTGGATTTTTTGAGCTGGGGGTGGAGGGATGGGGCTCTCTCTGGGAACCAGGCTCTGTGGGCTCTGTGAAATTGCCTTTGTAAATCTGAAAGATCTTCCCAAGAGGACGAGTCTGCCCCAGATGCAGGGCACTCTGGTTGCGTGCCCGGTGAATCTCCTTCCGGCCGGCACCACCACCAGCTGCAGGTGGGAAAGGGCGAGCAGACTTCCTCGAAGAACCTGGTGGCCGTGGTGGGCGGCGGGTTGCTGTCACCACGGTGGCAGGAGTGGTGTTTGTTAGGGAGTGTTTCTTGGAATGGGGGGGTTTCTTTGCCACAGTAGTCGGGGCAGCATCTGTCGGCGGGTGACTGTTGGTCTGGGGAGCTGTCACCACCACAGTGGTGGAGCTGAGGGGCACTGTCACCATAACAACAGGGGTAGTGTCCATCTGGGGGCTCTGAAGTGACACCCTGGGAGACGGTTCCTGGGTGGCAAATACCAGCTCTTCTGTCAGTGCCAAGATAAAGAGAACACCTTGGGAGAGAGGAAAAGAGAACAATTAAAATTTCTGAAAATGATTTTTATTCTGAACTTAACAAACACCAAATAAAAAGGGCATTTCTATACACATAGAACAGAAAAAAGAGGACTGTACATGAAACTGTGGGTATCTATTACATACAGTTGGCTTTCCTTTAAAAATATCCACTAAATTGAACCCCTAGCTTCCAAAGCTGTCTTGCTTCTGTGATTCTTTTTGTTTTTTTCTTCTACTTTTTTCTGTGCCTTTAAAAAGGGTTTCAATGACCCTCTTTTTTTTTAATGTGTGGCTATTCTATCCCTACCCCCCGCCCCCCCCCCCCCAACTAAAACTCTCGTAACAAATATGCATAGTCAAGGAGAAAATTCCGGCATGAACTATTCCTGAAAATGTGGGCTTCATTCTGCACGTTGATGCCATCCCCTCTCTGTCAGGAGGTGGGTAGCATGCTTCATCACTGGTTTTTGATCTTTCCGAGTTCAAACAACTGAAATGTAGAAAGGAAAGTGATGGGGGTCGGGGTGGAGTACTCAGCATACCAGCTCCACCTTGGGCTTCATGGATGATGTTTGAAGAACCCTGGGAGCAGAAAGGGAAACCTCTCGGATGCTAATTGTCACTCTGTACCTCTGTGGCAGCATTGGGCCTCACAGAGGGGTATCTGCTCGGTTGTGTTTAAAGGATAGATTTCAATCACTTCCCTATGGGGAGGGAAGCTGTGTATTGATAATGAAGAGCAGTTAAGCCATGCTGCTGTGCTCATTTCCACTTTTCTTCCTTTCTTCGGAAAAACCAAAGCTTCGCTGATGTCTTGTTTCAGATTTCTGGATGTATGACTACTTCCCTCTCATTCCCCTTTCCCCTGCTTTCTTCTGATGGTCTATACAGCAGAAACAAGCCTCCCCACATCCAGGAGCAGCTCATTCTAATGGGCTGCAGTGGGCCTGGGCTTTTGGTACCTAATGCTCAACTGAATGACAGGCAGCTGGAATCAGGGAAGGATGGTGTGCTCACTGAGGGAAGAATGAACAGGCAGAGTGGTAACTATTTATTCCCTCTGCCTTACCCAAGGTGGTGATCATGGTCTTAAAGCTCAATGGTACAAGAAGAGTCTAGAAGGCTGAAGAGTAGCTTGGATGGCCAGACCCCTGTATCCCAAATCTGACCTATTAACCACCTGCTGGCACACTGGGGTTCTACCTGTCCTGGTTTTTTTTTGCACCATCCTCTCCCTGACTCCACTTACTACCATATAACCAGCCCCCCAAGGAATTTTCACATTCACACCCTGTCCTTTGGCAAGGCACCTTTGGGGACCTGCTTCTTCCTCCCTCTGAGTAAGGACTGCCATTTTCATCATGGACGAAATCAGGCTCATTCAGAAAGCTTTCTATGGGTTAGGAAAGCTCTCCCTGGAGAAAACTATCAGAGGAATAGTGTGATTTTTTATAGGTTTCTAATGCAATCAGCTCCTATGCATGACTTGTGGCACTCCCAGGGTCCAAAGTCTGCTACCTTTTGGACTGGCAAATGGATTATCTGTCTCTACTCCCAGAGGCAATGGATGCCTGCTGTGAATGCCTAGGTCTACATGGCACTAAAAAGCCACTTGGTCAAAGAAGATGCACTGCATCACCCCCAGCACAGTGTTCCCTAGGAGTCTGGGAGTGCCCTATAAAGGTACTGGCAGCATCGAGAGAGGCAGGATCCCTCCTGAGCTTCTGGGAAGCATGTGGATGGAGCTTTTTGCCAAAGCAGTGTGCTTTTGGAGACCTGCTGAAAACAAAGCACTTTGCAGGGGGCCGCTTCCCTGTCTGGTCTAGGCCAGGGATGACTCTTTGGAAGCCCCGGCCCCTATGCCACTTACAGTAATGCGGTGTGTTGTTAGGGCAAACACTGGCCTCCTATCTGCTCCTGCCCTTAATTCACCCTGACCAAGTCATTGCTTCTGAATTTTCCATCCATGATTCAGACCAAACATGACCAGCCTGTCCTTGTTTATTCTGCATCATTTATGAAGGATAGAACCTGGGAAGAGGGCAGAATAGCCCTGGTTCCTTATGGATGCTGAGGAAACACTGATTGATGCTATTTGGCGAAGAGGATGTGAAAAATGAAGGGAGAAAGAAGTGGATGCAACAATAACCACGAGGAACAAAAGTCGCCAACATCTGAAGTGATCCTTAGTTATTCCCGTCCCTCCACTGCAGCTCATTTCCAGCAAGGACATTCTATTCTTAGCACCTTTGGTCCCGACCTCTCCATTTACACCACGGATCCCTTTATGGTCCTGGGCTTGACAAATGTCTTGGTTTAGCATCAATGAGAGAGAACATAACTTGCTTTCAGATGGAAAGCAGACTAAAAAGGACAGTGGGGAATTCATCCCAGAATCTAGCTATGCTTCTCACTCTTCAGAACAAAAGACATTTAGGTTGGGGGAGCAGTTTTGGAAAAATCGACTGACTGTACATTGTTGGCAGAGACACAAAATGATCCGTTGTTTGGGAGCTATGAGAGGTCAGACATGACACTGTTCATACCCTTTCACCCGAAGATCCTGCTAGTGGCTGTGCGCACCCACACAGTAGGCCAAAGATGGAAAGAAAAGTATCACATCTATCAACTTAGTCATAACTGAACTCTTTAGAGTAGCCCCAGACTAGAAAGAAAGTGGGTCCCCATCAATTGGAGAAGGGCTGACAAAAATATGGCATGTGAATGAAATGAAAAATGATTGTGCCATCTCATA
Source organism: Vombatus ursinus (assembly GCF_900497805.2). Classification (NCBI taxonomy): domain Eukaryota; kingdom Metazoa; phylum Chordata; class Mammalia; order Diprotodontia; family Vombatidae; genus Vombatus; species Vombatus ursinus. The sequence goes on from NW_020954577.1 coordinate 26,445,821, forward strand.
ACAAGTATGAGGAATTCAGAGCAACATGAGAATTGTATGAAATGGTAACGAGTGAAATAAGCAAGACCAAAAGAATAAGCTACACAATGATTTACATTAATGCAAATGAAAACAACAGTGAAAGGCAGCTGAAATGAGGTTAAGTGCAATGAACAACCTTCGTTTGGAGAACAGAGATACAACACACATTCCTCTTGGTAGAGGTGGGAGACTACAGATGTGAAATGTGGCATACACTTCCAGTCTTAATGGGCAAATCTGATGATTTTTCTTTGATGAGGAAGGTGCAGCATTTTGGGAAATGATTATAATGGTTTAAAAGAAAGCATAATTTTATTTTTTTAAAATTAATTTATTTTTAGTTTTCACCCTTCACTTTTATAAGATTTTGAGTTCTAAAATTTCCCCCTTCCCTTCCCTCTCCCTTCCCCAAGATGGCATGTAATCTCATATAGAATATACATGTACAATCATATTAAAGATATTTCCACATTAGTCGTGTTGTAAAGAAGAATCAGAACCAAAGGGAAAAACCAGAAGAAAGAAAAAAAGAGAGAGAGAAAATAGTACGCTTCGATCTGCATTCAGATTCCATAGTTCTTTCTCTGGATGCGGACAGCATATTCCATCTTTAGTCTTTCGGAATTGTCTTAGATCATTGCATTGCTGAGAAGAGCTAAGTCTATCAAAGTTGGTCATTGCACAATGTTGCTGTTACTGTGTGCAATGTTCTCCTGGGTCTGCTCACTTCACTCAGCATCAGTTCATGTAAATCTTTCCAGGTTTTTCTGAAATCTGCCTGCTCATCATTTCTTATAGAAAAATAGTATTCCATTACATTCATATACCACAACTCATTCAACCATTCCCCAGTTGATGGGCATCCCCTCAATTTCTAATTCTTGGCCACCACAGAGAGAGCTGCTTGTAAATATTTTTGTACATGTGGGTCCTTTTCCCATTTTTATGATCTCTTTGGGATACAGCCCTAGAAGTGGTATTGCTGGATAAAAGGGTATGCACAGTTTTACAGCCCTGTGGGCATAGTTCCAAATAGAAAGCATCATTTTCAAAAATGGAAAACAACATATCTCACCTGCCCTAAGGTGTAGTCACAGACTCACAGGACTGAAAGGTGGAAATGCATTTGCACTAAGTTTATGCCCCTGCTTTCAAGGAAGGATGCATCTAACAATCCCAGGTGTGTTAATATTTCCTGCTGTTTAATATCTTCAGGGAAAGGGATTCTATATGGACCCATGATGAACCATGCAAGTTACTCATCTATGGGACCGTCGTCCTCTTACATAGGCTGAATTGACGAAAATAAATTAAATCAGACAGCTCACTGAATCCCTTATATATATCCTGAACCACCACTAAAGTTCCTTTTTATCTTGTTCTTTTTTAAATGCACATTTATACGGTATTTTCTATCTATCTATCTATCTGTCTGTCTGTCTGTCTGTCTATCTATCTATCTATCTCTCCATATATATGTACAGTTGGCAGGGTACTTACTTGGAATGAGGAAGTCCTGATTCATATTCTGCTTGTGACATTTACTATCTGTGTGACCCTGGGCAAGTCATTTATCTTTTATCCGCCTCAATTTCCTCATCTATAAAATGGGGATAAGAAGACTTAGCAGTAACGTACCAGTATACCTTATTCTACCCTCCTCATGGAGTTGTATTGAGGTTCAAAGGAGGCAATGTATGGAAAATTCTTTGCAAACTTCTAAGTGTCAGTTATAATGATTCATCTCACCTTCTGCAGCCCCAGGACAGCCCATTGCACTTGGAAACAACAGTAATTGATTGTGGGTTAGTCTTGCCTTATATTCAAGTCTAAATTGCCTCTTTGGGACTTCTACCCACTGCTCATATTTCTGCCCTTTGGGCCCCCTCTTCTTCACACCAGATCTTCAAATACTTGAAAAGACTGAAATATGTCCTCATCTTTTTCCCTCCCCCTATCCAAGTATCCCCTCCTCCAGGCAAGCCATCCCAAGTTCTCATATGGCATAACTTCCTTCCTTCCTTTCTCTTTCCTTCTTTCTCTTCCTTCCTTTCTTTTTCTCTCTTTCCTCCTTTCTCTTTCTTCATTCCTTCTTTTCTTTCTTTCCTTCCTTCCTTCCTTTCTTTTTTCTCTTTCCTTTCTCCCTCTCAATAAACTTAAGCTATTTTCTCTTTGTTTTTCAAATCCATTTTTGTTTTTTTTGATTCATAAGCATTTATTTTCTCTATCTCCCACATTCTCTTCCCCCCATAAAAAAAGAAGATAAGCCTTTGTAATAATATACATGTTGGGGGCAGCTAGGTGGCGCAGTGAATAGAGCACTAGCCCTGGAGTCAGTTGGACCTGAGTTCAAATCTAATCTCAGACACATAACATTCACTGGCTGTGTGACTCTGGGCAAATCACTTAACCCCAATTGCCTCACACACACATGAAAATAATATACATGTTGTTATTGTTCAGTTGTGTCTGACTCTTTGTGACCCTCTGGACCATACTTGTCCATGTAGTTTTCTTTTTTTTTTCCTTTTTGTTTGTTTGCTTGTTTGCTTGTTTTTGCTAGGCAATGGGGTTAAGTAACTTGCCCAGGTCACACAACTAGTGTCAGGTGTCTGAAGCTGGATTTGAACTCAGGTTCTCCTGGTTCCAGGGCTGGTGCTCTAACCACTGCACCACTGAGATGCTTTCCCCCCCTCCCCCAATGCAGTTTTCTTGTCAAAGATACTGGAGTGGTTTGCCATTTCCTTCTCCAGTAGACTAAGACAAACAGAGATTAATTGACTTGTCCAAGGTCACACAGCTAGTAAGTATCTGAGGCTGGATCTGAACTTAGGTATTCCCGACTCCAGGTCCAGTGCTGTACCCACTGAGCCACCTAGCCATCTCCAATAATATGCGTAGTCTTGCAAATTCTCCTGTCGGTGATGTATTGTGGCCTCATCTCAGAGCCTGTGCCATCCTGTTTGCCCTCCTTCTCTAGTTTGTCAGTAACCTCCAGAACTAGACACAATATGCCAGGTGTTGTCTGACCAGGGTAGGATGCAGAGGGCCTACAGCCCTGTTTGCTGAGTCTTTCTTGGGGTAGACTAAGCCACACTAGCTTTTTTTTTTTTTTTTATCTCTGGACCTCAAGTTCAAACATCCATCTACTATGCCACGCTATTGTCCATTCAGCCCAGAGCCCGGGGTCACTCTTCTTCAGAGAGCATAATTTTGTATTTGGACACATCCCACCTACCATCATTCTTGGCCTCTTCTATCCTCCCTCACCTGTCAGTGCTTTTCCCTCTGAGATGACTTTCTCTGGATGTGTCTTGTATGTACCTTGTATTTATATGTTGTCCCCCCCATTTGGGCATGAGCTTCTTGGGTTCAGGGGCTATAGTGCTTAATCAATACCTCTTAACTGACCAGTTTCATGGAGAAAGGACTGTGGCTTCCAAAGGAACTCTGTTATAAACAGGATAATAAGAAGACAGATGTACAGCTGGTGTACAGCCAGTTTTCATTTGGGTGATAACATTCGGATTGTAAAGTTGCTTTTTCTAAAAATTCGGATCATAAAAAGGTTATTACAATTTTATACTCCTATTTTCCTGCCCTCTTTCTCTAATGCAGCCTTCAGTATGTAAATCAGCCGAACATTCACCTACAGTCCTTAGTACAAAAGACTAAGGACTGAATAGATTGTGAATCTCAAATAAAGTGTCCAGGGCCTCTAAATAAGGGCTTGTAGAATAAATACAAATTTATATTCAAGGCATCTTAGAGAAGGATGCCCAACTCCCCTCCCCCCAGTTGATGGGGGGGAGGAACACCCCAATTTGCATACCATTTGCATGAATTGGCATAATGAGTTCCGGAGTTGCTAAATCAAAATAGGTAGGGTGAAATAAACTAAATTAATTCAGTCAACTAACTACAACTGTATTACAGCCCAATATGGCAGACTTGGATGTACTTGAAAGATAGAGCTGATTTTTAAACCATGGACGAATGAAAATTGGGGATGTCAGGCACATTGAAGGTGAATAACATGGATGTTGGGAGAAGACCCTGGGTTTCTTAGTAAAGATGCTTGTATGATCCCAAGGGCAAGGGAAGAGAAATCAAGTTTATCTCTATTGTTGGAATGGTGGCTTTTGTCCTCACTGGTGGCATCTGGCAAAGCAATACACTGTGTTTTCCTTTACTCTTCTAAGGCACGTTATTTTATATACATATATATATACACATACTCACATACACATATATACATATGTACACATATACACACAATACATATACATATGCATATGTGTGTATATATGTATGCACATAAATACACACATGTACATGCATATCCTATATATAACTATATCCTATATATTATATATACATATATATCCTATAAACACAACCCTTTTCACTCAATGAACTTATCAACCACCCTGTTCCCTCACATCAGCAAAGTTCCTTCCATTGTCTTTTCATCCAATGACTCACAGCCTTTTTGGAATTTAGACATTATTGATTTGTTTGATTTTTATGACACCCCTTCTTACCTCCCTCCCCCCCCAATTCCAAAGTACTATAGGGAATATTTGTGTTTTCTTTATGAAAATGAATTAAAATGAATTTTGTTTTGATAATTTCTTCACACTCTATAGATTATAGAGACCACAGATTTAGAGCAGGTAGGTACCTTAGAGGCCATGAAGTAAACCCCTCCCCATTTTACAGAGGAGGAAACTGAGGCTCAGAGATATTAAGTGATTTGCCTGAGGTCTCACAGGTAGCATGTGATGGAGCTGGGGTTTGGACCTAGGTTGTCTGCTTCCGGTTCCAGCTTGCTTTCCCATCTATCGTTCTGTGGCATCACGCAAGGGTTGGGAATCTGTGCTCTAATTCCTTGGTCACCAGGGGTTCAATGTATACAAGCTTTGGGGAGAGGGAAGGTTTACATGTTATATGAATCCATTCAGACACAAAGTACTAACGGGAAGGAGAAAATATGCCCTTATACCTCTTGACACTGCTCCATGCCTTTTTCAACAAGCCCATTCATTCCCTTTTCTTTTCACAGACTCCCCTTCCCTACTCAGGTTCCTTTTTCAATCCAAGATTCAAGAGAGTGACCTTCTTGAGACTTTCCTTGAAGTCTGACCCATCATTGAATCAAAACTAATCACTGAGCAAAGGACTCTGAGAGGCCATACAGTCCATTCCCCTGATGTTGGGGCAAGAAAACCATCCAGCAAAGCTAGAAATGTATCTGACACTTAAAATCCTAGAAAAGACCATTCCACTCTCTCCTTCAGTCACTCCTATCAATGCTAAACCACCTCTTGGTCTAGAAATTCTTCCCCTATATCAATAAGCTCATGCTCTGTTATAAGGCATGTTTTACTGGTCTGAGATCCTAGAATCAGAGATAGAAGGGCCTTCAGGGGGGCAGATCAGATGGGCTTCCGAGGCCCCCTCCATCTCTAAGTTTGTATTTTATCAGGGGAGATAACTGGTATATTTCTGAATATTAATTAATTAATTAACCAACAAGCATTTGTTAAGCCTCTCCTAGGTACCCATGCACTGTGCTAAACGCTAAATGCTGCAGATACAAAGAAAAAGCAAAAACAATTGTTGCCTTCAAGTAGTTTACATTGTAATTGGGGTGACAACAAATACACATAGAGATATATGGCACAGATGGAAGGTGAGCAAGAAGATATTAAATATATGCAAAAAAATACATTAAATGCAGAATCATTGGGGGGCAGGAGAAGGAAGGTCCTAGCAGCTAGCAGGAGTAAGAAAGGCCTAATGATAGTCCAGTTACCACTGTTTTTGATGTTCTGGATTTTGAAGGTTCAGTCACTTTTTTCCAGTTGTGTCTGACTTTTTGTGATCCCTTTTGGGTTTTTTTTGGCAAAGATACTGGAGTGGTTTGCTATTTCCTTCTCTGGTTCATTTCATAGATGAGGAGGCAAACAGGGTTAAGTGACGTGCCCAGGGTCATACAGCTAGGAAGTGTCTGAGACTGGATTTGAACTAAGGAAGATGAGTCTTCCTGACTCCGGGCCTGGCACTCTGTCCACTGCACCACCTAGCTGCCCCATTCTGAGAGTACCTTTTATCAAATGACAAATTTAGAATCTCTATTTCTCAGAGCATGGTCTTCCTTGTTCAGAAACCTTTCCTGAAAACATGTACATTCATTTTCAGTGTGAGCTGGGGATCATTTCCTAAGAAGGAACAAATAACTAATTGCCCCTGTCTCTTCTGCTTGAGGTTGTTAAGCTGTAACTCTCTGGGTCATTGAGTTAAAAGAGCAGAAGGAATCCCTCAGAGTGGTTACAGCTAATTGGGCAGCTACCCAGGCTTCCTTTGGGAATAGTCTGGGGATCACTGGTTCAACCATCTGCTTTATCAGGTCACTGACTTCATAGGCGCTGGTCCCTGGGGGATAGCCTTCTGAACACATGCAAAAGAAAATTGCTTTGGAGAGTCAGAGGATGAGAATATGTCTGTTAGCAACCCAGGGGCCATGAATGCAATGGAAACTTGTGGCCATGGGTCCCAGAAATAATACCTCTAGTGTTTGGGCATCCAGTTGTAACAGATGTTTCCATGACTCAGGTTATACATTCTGAGAAAGGGAGAAAAAGAGTTGGAAAAGGAGGGAAGGAGGATGACAGGAGAAAGGCAAAAAGCATATTATTTCTTCACCTTGGAGTCAGATTTGGAAGCTCATTGGGACCTAAGTGCTCACCCAACTCCTGGCTGTCCCCTGGAGGTGTATAGAGGAAGGTACTAGAATTTCTATGGGTGCTCTTATTGGATTCTACATACATGGGAGCAAGTCCTGTGTGGCTGCTACATTGGTCCCTCCCTTCTATGACCTTTTATTGCTGCACATATGTTTATTACATTTTCAAAAGGCAGGACAATGTAGTTGACAGAGCGCCTGACTGGGAAACAGAAAGACAAAACCTGCCACTTTGACTTACCAATTGTGTGACCCTGGGCAAGTCACTTAATTTCTCTCTGAGCCAGTTTAGAAAATGAACTTGTATTCCTAGCACTTAGCTCAGTGACCGGCACGTAGCAGATGGTTAAAAAATGTTTATTGATTTATTGACTATTGAACCAGGGTGGTTTCTATGGTTCCTTTCAACTCTAAATCTATGACTTGTGACCATGAAGCATGTGAGAGAGAGACAGTATGGCAGAGTCCAGTGGTTCTCAAACAAAGTATGAATTTTGAGGCCCTTTTAGGGGCTTTTGTGAGGCCAAAACTGTTTTCAAAATAATTCCATGACATTTGCCTATTAAAATACTCTTTTTGAGAGAATTCTGGGAAGATGGTGGAGTAGGTCAGAAAATTTCAAGCTCTCCAGATTTCTCCCACAAACAAGACAAAACAGCACCTCAGGGCAAATGTAGAGTGGTAAAAACAAACAGGAGTTGAGGCAGAACGATGGCCCTCCTGAGGGAGGAAAAATCCCAGGACCAAGGTGTGGTCTCAGTGAAGAGTAAACACCTCTAGGCTAGTTCTGCTGAAATAACAAGCTGCAAGTCCTAAGGCTAGTTGAGTTGGGAGGAAGCCTCCGCCCAGCCATAGGAATTTTCACCTCTCAGACAGTGTGGGGAGTTAGGTGTCTGAGTAGGGGAAGATTGAGGGAACCTCTGATGATAAGGAACATCAGACCCAGTGCTGCCAAGATGTGGCCCTGGGTGAGAAGGAACCAGCACACATCTGCTGAGTTCAGAAGCAGTAGGGCGGGGAAGGCACTGGCTGTGGGCACTTACAGGACGGCAGAGTTCTTGATTTTGGTTCCAGGCTAAAGGGGAGAACTGAAGAAGGATCTGAGGCCAGAGGCACCATCCCCCATACCCCAGGACTAGATGTGATTACTGCTATAAATAAAAAAAAAAAAAATAAGCAGGCAAAGGGGAAAGAATCCAACCACAGAAAGTTACTATGGGAATAGAGAAGACTGGTGTTCGTCTTCAGAGGAGTATATTGAAGCAAAAAAGTCTCTCCTACCCCAAAGAGTAACATCAAATGGTCACCTGCCCAAAAAGAATTCATAGAAGAACTTAAAAAAGACTAAAATCAAATGAGAGAAATTGAGGAAAAAATAAAAAAAAAATAAGAACAATCTAAGAAAAACAAGATTATGAAAAGAAAATCAACCAACTAGAAAAGGAGATCTAGAATCTTAAGGAAGAAAATGATTCCTCAAAAATTAGAATTGGGCAAGGGGAAGCCAGTGAAGTTATAAGAGACCAAGAAATAACAAAACAAAATATAAAGAATGAGAAAATAGAAGAGAAAGTGAAACATCTCATAAGAAAAACAACTCATCTGGAGAACCGATCAAGAAGAGAAAACATGATAATAATCAGACTACCTGAAATCTATGATCAAATAAAGAATCTTGATATAATAATACAAGAAATAACTAAAGAAAATTGTCCTGAAGTGTTAGAACAAGGGAGTAAAGTAGAAATAGAAAAAAATCCACTGATCACCACCTGAAAGAGATCCTATGAGGAAAACCTACAGGAATATTATAGCTGGATTCTGAAACCCCCAGCTCAAGGAGAAAATGTTATAAGTAACAAGGAAAAAAAATTCAAATATGATGGAACCACAATTAGAATCACACAAGACCTAGAAGCAGTTACACTAAAAGACCTCAGGTCTTGAAACACTATATATTGAAGAGCAAAAGAATTGGGGCTGTAGCCGGAAACATCATACCCTGCAAAGTTAAGCATAATCCTGAATGAAAAAGAAAATGGACATTCAACAAATTGCCAGACTTTCAGCATTTTGCTGCAAAAAGACCTGAAATCAATTGAAAATGTGACATATAAGAGCTAAGAGAAATATAAGGTAAACATCAAAGACTAATTACAAGAGACTCAATAAGGATACACTGTTTACTTTTTATATGAGGATATGTAAACTGTGTGTCTAAGATTGTTATTAGTAATTGGGTAGTTAGAAAGAAAGACTGAGGTAGAGTTGAGTATGATGAGATACTAAAAAGCAAATCATTTAGGAAAAGGTAAAAAGAGTAATTACCTTATATAAATGAGGTGCAAGGGGAAGAACTGACACAAGGGTATTGGAAGGGGGAGGAGGGCTGGTAGTGCTGGAACCCTGCTCTCAATGGGAACGGGTTAAAGAGAGAACAATACATACATGTCTAGAAGGGCATAAAAGTCTTCTAAATTCAGAAAGAAATAAAAGGCGTAGGGGATAGGGTGGGGGCAGAGGAAAAGAGAGAAATTTTAGGGTGAGGAAGAGAATAAGAGAGGGGCGGGGAAGAGGATAAGGGGGGATCTCTGGCGGGAGGGTAAGTTAAGCAACGAGAGGGCAAGGTAGTAGGTGGAAGTAAAGTAGAGGAGTCAGGAGAGATAGGAAATAAGAGATATACACACAGACATAAAATAAAGATCAAGAGTAGACTTTATGAGGGAAAAAAAAGCAAGGGTAGTAATCATGATCTCAGACAAAGCTAAAGCTAAAATAGATTTAATTAAAAGAGAAAAATGAGGAAACCATACTATATGTCAGCCGTATTAATCAATATTATTTTTAACTAGATAGTATAAGGTTGGAATATTATTGTGGTATAGGAAATGATGAGTTAGTGGAATTAGAAAAATAAGGAAAGATTTGGACCTCTGAAGGAAGACATTATCTACTCAGAAACAGAGGACAAATAAGGATAGTACAGTCTTACATAGATGCATATGAATGTATATATCTACATATGAGTATGATTATAGATATCTAAGTATATGTAGGGGTATGTAAGTGTATGTATATGTGTACATATGTCTGTATATATATGCTTGTGTTTATATGTGTATAGCTATATGTGTACATATATATGTATATGTGTGTGTATCTCTCTTTCTCTATCTAAATATATATCCACGCTTAATTGTAGCCTCCTTGGGGGAGGGGAGGAAGGAAGGGGAAAAAAAGAACAAAGTAAAAAGTGCACAGCAGAGAACAAAAGAAAATTTATATGGAAGCAAAGACAGCTCTGAACACAATGTGTAGTATTTATTGTGTAGACTTTCTTGAAATGGAAATTTATTGCTGTATATTTTGAATCCTCTCTTATGTTCTGTTTCACACATGGCAATGCTTTTTTTTTCTTTTCTTGTTTTGTATATAAGTTTATGTTTCTTTTTTTTTTCTTATTGTGTATTTAAGTTTAAAATAAATTAATAAAAAAATAAAATACTCTTTTTTTCAACTTCACATCTGTGTGAGGCTGAATTTTCTTCATACAATTAAACCAAGATAACATATTGCAACAAATTAATTGCAGAAACAGATAAGAGAATCTAATTGTTTTCTATTAGGCCAGATAGTAAAGTGATTTGCAATAATATGAAAATAGGGCCACTCTTCTCTCATTTGTTTCAGAAAATTTAGTTGTTTTTCATGTAAATATGTTATTTATCTGAACATGTAATGAGTTTATTATTGCTATTTTAAAATGATTAATAAGTACTCTAAAATGTGTCAGTTTTAATTTCTAATATGGTAAATATTGGTATCAGGGGAGTGCTGGATCCAGTTTGTACCAGCTTGAGAGAACCATTTGCTAAATTTTCAGTGTGAGTATCTACACCTTGGAAATGAGCAAATGCTACAAATCAGGACTTGATTTATTGTTTTGTTGAATTCTAGACTTAAGAAAGTGAGAGAGAAAATGTCAATACAGATTAATGCATCTCTCCTACTCCTGTGAGCTGGTTGTTAAACATTTACCAGCACATCCCTGGATATAACTCACATAAACAAAAACTCTTTGGAGTCCTCAATAATTTTTAAGACTGTACAAACTGTGAGAACTGCTGGTGTAGCAGATAGCAAAAAACAAACAACAAAACCCCCCCAAAATCCTTGACAAAATCCTGTCTCAGATACTAGTTGTAAGATCCTGGAAAGTCTCAATGCTTTCTGAGCCTCAGGCAACTCTCTAACACCATAATTAATCAATCAGTCAATCAACACGCATTGATTAAGTGTGTCTTTTTGTGCCAGGAACTATGCTACAAAGACAGGAATCAAAGGTGATATTGATGAGAACTCTGGGGAAATTATAGATCTGGAGACGCATGGGAGAAGGAAGGGCTGGAGGCCTGGGGCCTTCAAGGAAGCTTGTTTGTATTTGATGACACTTTTCTAGAGGGTGAAAACATCTGGAAAGTTATATGGTTGGACATCCCTGGACATCCCAAACAAGCTGGGCTTGTTTGGCCCCAGGTCACAGAAACCATAGGGGCAACTAGGTGGTGCCATAGTGCAGAGAGCACTGGGCATAGAATCAGGAAGATCCATCTTCATGAGTTCAAGTCTGGCCTCAGACTTACTAGCTGTGTGACCCTGGGCAAATCACTTTACCCTGTTTGCCTCAGCTTCCTTATCTGTAAAATGAGATGGAGAAGAAAATGACAAACCACTCCAGTATCTTTCTTCTTCTTCCTTTTTAAAATATATTCATTTATTTATTTTGGTGAGGCAATCAGGGTTAAGTGACTTGCCCAGGGTCACACAGCTAATAAGTGTCGAGTGTCTGAGGCCAGATTTGAACTCAGGTCCTTCCGACTCCAAGGCCAGAGCTCTATCCACTGCACCACCTAGCTACCCCTCCAGTATCTTTCATGAAAACCCAAATAGGGTCATGAGGAGTCAGACACGATTGAAAAGACTCAACGCAACAACATGGTACCCATCATAGTAATCTAGGCATTTGTGCATTGAGAATGGTACAGTGACATGGTCCTCCTCACCTGTGACAATATAATACTTTTCTAGGTGCCATAAGACTTTGTCTAGTGAGATCATCTTTCATCCTGAATTATATCAATGGTTCTAGTTGGGGTCAAAGATGGCAGTGTGGCTTAATGGAAAGATCCCTACAATGTGAACTGGAAGGTTGGAGCCCTAGTACTGCCTTTACTACTATTATTTGTGTGATAGTAAGTAAATAGCAACTTTTCTGGGTAGGTGATGCAGTGGATATTGCATTTGGCCAAGCACTGGGCCAAGATCTGAGTTCAAATCCAACCTCAGATAAATGCCTGCTGTGTGACCATGGGCAAGTCACTTAACCTTTGCCTGCCTCAGTTTTCTCAACTGTAAAATGGGGATAATGATAATACCTACCTTCCAGGGTTGCTGTGAGGATCAAATGCGATAATACTTTTAATGTGCTTAGCGCAGTGCCTGGCATTTAGTAGGTACTCAATAAATGCTTGTTCCTTCCTTCCCTCTTCTCTAGGTCTCAGATTTCTCATCTGTGAAATGAGGTAACTGGTCTGGATGACCTTTAGATTCCTTTCAGCTCTATAATTCTGGCAAGATAAATTACTTCCTGCTCCATTTCTGGCGCCATCCCCCCAAAAAAACCCAGTCACAAGGAAAAGAAGACAAACCCTTTCATCAGAGATAGTTCTCATGCAAAGATCAAGGTTCATTCATAAGAAGTTAAGCTTGACTTCATTTTTTCTTCTCTCTTCCTTTGATCTCCTGAATCAGCTCAAGGAGAATTATGGCAGCATTTCTTTTCATGTTTCCACTCTGTTGCCTAAGCCCAGATAAGATGATTCTCCCATTTCTTTCTCCCTACCAAATATTTCTTTCCTATAAACTTCTTTCTAAAATAGCTTAATACCACTTTTCTCTCGGTTTTTGTGAGACTACTCTCCTTCCAGAAGGTTCCAGAGGACATGGGTTCAAATCTTCACTCTGCTGCTTACTAGGTGTGTGAACTTAGGTAACCACCACCACCACCATCACCGTCATCTTCATCACCACCACCATCATCATCATTATTATCATCATCACCACCACCACCATCATCATCATCATCATTTCATTTGTATAATATCTGAGAGTTTTCAAAGCATTTTAAATATACTAATTCAGTTAATTATCACAACATCCCTACAATATTGGAGTCAAATACCTGAAGTGACTCATCCAAGGAGACAGAGAATGTAAGTAGCAGAACTAGGTTTTGAACTCATGTCTTCTGACTCCAAATACTTCACTGGATTTTATGCTACTTCCCATAAAATAGTGAGGGCAGAGCATTGGATTTGGGATTGGGAAGATTTTGGTTTGAATCTCGTCTCACTGTGTGACCATAGACAAGTCACATCACCTCTTTTGATGTCAGTTTTCTCATCTGTAAAATGATTCAATAGAAAGAGCATTGACTTTGGAGTCAGAGGATCTGGATTCAAATGATGCGTCTCCCACTCTGTAGGACCTTGGGTAAGTCATTTAACCTTTTGGGTTTCCTCATATGTAATGAAGATATTTGGACCAGATGGCCTCTGAGTTCTCTTTTAGTTCTGAATCTATGAGCCTACAAACCCATGATCTTATGATCTATACTACCTACCTCATTGAGTTGTTGTGAGGATTAAATAAAATAATGTATGTAATGCCCTTTCCAAACTTTACACCATAAATGCCTATCGTTATTATTACTATTATTAGTAGTAGTATAGAGGATGGGAGAAACTATACAGAATCATTTTTGTTGGGTTATTAATGGCTGGGGGTGGGGTTCATGTAGGGAACAGTGGAAGGTGGAAGTGGGAGACTCACTCCCCACTCTTCACCTGCCCAGGACTTATATTCTGAAAGAGTTTAAGCCAACTATAATCCAAAGACACACACATACAGATGCAAACACATGCCTTAACAGTGCTCTCTCAAATGCTTGCCAAAGTCAAACAAAAAGAAATGTAATTGGGAATAGACAGATGAAAAGGTCATCTCCATTCCTAACCACATGATAGGGTGATTAAAATGCAGAGATTATTCCCTTGGTATGATGGAAAAGAACAGGAATACCTCACTGCAAAACTGTCTTGTTTTCTCCTAAGTCCAGATGGGAGATTCTTAGAAACATTCTATAAATGTCAGCCAACCCCTGCATGGTGTTCAGTGTAGTCCAGCGGCTGAGCCAGGAAGGAGGAAGTTAATGCAAAGGGTCTGAATGGAAGCTTTCAAACAACCAGGTATGAAGCTTATCACCTCACCTGCCTGCTGGTGTTGTTGTTTGTCCTTTGTTTTTGAAGAGGACCAATGACATCATGGTCATGTCTTGACTTGTGCATGAAATCAGATTTAAGTGAGGCAGAGTTGCACAAAGTCATCAGCCTCACTCTCTCCTCCAGAGTCAATGTGATTCCAGAACCATTATCAGAGATTTGAAAAATCATGAAAAAGTTGGAGAACCAAGATTGGAGAAGGGCAAATGTGCTGATTTTCAAAAGAGAAAAGGGAATAAAGCTTCTATCTTACAGGCTTTATTTCCTTTTCTCCTTTGGAGCTTGACTTGCCCATGGTCACAGTAAAGCTATGACTTGATTTCTAAGTCTAGAATGTTGTTTGTCTTTCATTTTCAGAGGACCAATGACATCACTGGGTGATGTCGTGACTCCTGTGTGAACTGGATTTAAGTGAGGCAGAGTTGCACAAAGTCATCAGCTTTACTTTCTCTTCATCGAAGTCCAGTGGCAGGGCAAAAGTCAAGACAACTGGCGATGGCCCAGGATGCAGTGGATGACCTTGGCACCTTCGATGTCTGACCAAGCTCTAAGTGCTCCACAGCGCCTCCTTCAGCCTCCTTCATGGCCTTTGGAACAAACTGTTCTCTTCCGCCCACTTTGCCAGTGGAAGTCTTCACATGCTTAGGGTAGACACCCCCTTAATTCACTGATGGGTTTGAGGGCTGTCAGTTACCCTCAAGCTGGTTTATTCTGTCTGCTGAGACAGCTTACCAGGGTGCAGCTGCTGCACATGCTACAGCTTCTTGGAGTCACAGGTGAGAGTTGAATGAATCAGGTAGACAGCAAAGTTGGATGAGAAGCCCTGAAAAGAGCTCGGCAGCCCTCTCACCAGAGATGCTAGTCCTCCTGAACACCCCATACAGCTCATCTCCTGTAAGCTCTCCTTCCTATCCTATCATCTTCTACTCCTTCCTCCTACTTCTAATCCATAGAAAGAGAAGCTGTAGCTCCCTAAAGGGGAGTTCCTAGCTTCTCTTTTCTCATGGGCTTTAGGAGATATAGAACCACTGTCTACAGTGAGATGCTCCAGTGCCCTCCCTCTCAAATGATCTTATGTTTGAGGACATCGTGTTCAATTGTTATTTATTTACCTATACTTGTGCCGTATATAGTCTCAGAGGTTCTTGTGGTCTCCTCCGTTAGAACGAAAGGGATTGCTTCATTCTTTTGTACTTGAGTTCCTACCGCCTAGTTTAGTGCCTGGCATACAGCTGGCACTTGATAAGTAGTGGTTCATTCATGCTGTTAATACTCAAAGCAAGAGAAAAGTTCTCCAAGAGGAATTCCTAGGAGCATTCATTGTGATCTAGAAGAAATCCCAGGATCATAGATTTAGAGGTGGGAGGGACCTCAAGAGGCCATCCGGTCCAGCCCCTCATTTTACAGATGAGGTATCTGAAGCCCAGAGCGGTTGGTTAAGCGGCCTCAGCTTCAAGATCACACAGAGAGGAGGAGATAGAGTGGACATTTGAACCCTAGTCGTCTGATGCCAAATCTAGCTCTTCTTCAGGACCACATTTCCTGGCAACATTCCTGTTACAAGGGAATGTCATGGCACTGCCTCGATTTTGTGGACACATTTTTCTCCAAACATGGAATAAGCAGAGAGTGCAATTACTGGTCAAGGGCTGCATAGCTATTCAAACCATTCAAGGTCATTCAGAATAGTGAGGTGGGCAAGGTGATGGGGTCCCTGCTCTGACAAAGTAGGGAAGCTGCATAAAACTGGCCACATCACTTACTACCTGGGAGCCTCAGTTTCACATCTGCAACAAGGGGCTGAGGATCATGGTCCTCTCTGCCTCATAGAGCTGTGGGGAGGAACACTCTTCCTAAGACCTGAAGCCCTACAGAAATGTGTGGTTATTCTATTACTCACCTTCCACATTAAGTGTGCCTACTGTGTGCCAGGCATTGTACTAAGGACTAGCCATACAAAGATGAAAGGAAATGGTTCCACCTTCTCTATTGACCAAAGACTCAGGTTATATGAAAAGGAAACATTCGTCTTAACAATGGGATGAGAATGACAACCTCTCCCCTGGCCCCAGCTGCATCAACACCAAATGCATTTACTGGACCTGGGGGTATTTTTTCCAGATAAATAAATTCTTCCTGCTTTTGGCCCCATACATTTGAGGCAGCTAATCCTACCCATGAACAGCAGAAACAAAATTACAGATGAACGGGACTCCAAAAACAAACAAACAGAGGCAGTAAACCACTGGACGTGACAATAAACACTCTGGTAATTAGGCAAATCACTTTTCTCTCCAACTCCTCTGATCAATCTAATTATGTCGAGTCCAGAGGATCTTAAGGAGGGAAGGAGAACTAAGGTACATACGAGGTAGAACACTTACCCAAGGGCCCAGGCTGAGTGGGGATGGGGATAGAAGGGGACACCCTCCCTTGGTCCTGCCTATGAGCTCACAGACAGAATCACTTATCATGGTATAGGCATCCCAGCCCTTGCAAAGTCCCACAACATTCCATTTCTAAGTATTACGTGGCAAATGCAACTTCATTCCTTTCTAGGACTCCAAAGAATTATGGGAAAGATTTTGCCCAAGGTTTGATGAGATTTCAGCTGGATATTCCCAAGAGCCTTTGGATCTCCTGCCAGTGTTTAACTCTGACGGAAATCTTGCTGAAGACAATTGAAAAAATGAGGCACAACACCAGTCTTTTAGCAGCATGTGGCTAAAAGCAGCCCCAACAATAGTCTTGGAAAGAGCTCATAGGAAGAAAAGGAGAGGCCCGAACTTGACACGGTAAGAGGCCTAACATCTCCAGAATTCAGCTAAGCTTATCATGCAATATTCTAAGTCCTTCAATTGCCTTCAAGGCCCATTAAAATGGTTTTCCAAGTGCCATCTGTCCCCAGCTCAGGCTCACACTCAGGGAAGGTGTTGGGTGAGCTCAGAGAGAAAAATTAAGCTTGGCATCCTGAATAAGTGAAATATTTGGGGGTATAAAATCACACGGAACAGAGTCAATCTCTTTGTTTAAACACCAGCGTCTATACTACTGCCTACCCAGTACTGGACCATCTAAAGAACAGGACCACTGCAAAAAAGAAGAAGAAGGCAAGAACAGAGCACCCAATCGATATGTCCTAGGTAATCGCTTACATGAAAATAGTACTGGGGTCTGTTGCTTTATATCCTTACCCACCATCTGCATACAGGGCTAGAAATGTTACCTCTTAGTATCTAAAGGATGCAAATGCACCCCCATGGAGGAGGGTGCTCCTCTGAGGACAGGAGAGCTGGCAGCTTCTACCAATGTGAGTTTTGGAGGAGGGAAGACATGGCAGCCTCCATCAACACGAGTTTGGGAGGAGGAAAGGCCATGGCAGAAGCCAACTTGTAGATGTGATTTGCAGCGATGTCCAGGAAAGTAAAAGAATGTCTGCTCCCTGTGGGACACCTGTGTTGGGAGGAGGCCAGGGAAGCTGGGTTGTTCCCGAGCCTTTTCCTCTTTGGGTGAGGGTCTGTCTGAGGGGCTGCTTGCTGTTCTTGCTCCGTTTTCCATCAGGCCTGACGCCACTGGTCTGACACTGCTTCATTCAGTTGCCACAGAGGTTCATAGCCTGTTCTAGGTTACTGAGACAAAACGGCACAAGCCCCACAGCCGCACAGCCTGGTGAGACTGCCTCATTTTCTATTTTGAGGCAGAATGCCCATACTCCAGGGCATAATTTAGGTTTTGCCACCAAGACGGATTTCACAATTGAAATTCTGCGCCTGTATGTGTCTGGGAATTAATGTCTGCCCCACCCCTCCCTAACCCCCTTTCAGTTATTTCTGGGATTAAGTACAAAAGAAAAATGACAACAAATAGTCTATCTGGCTATCTCACAATTCTCTTTGGGGTGTTTGCCTTCCAATTCACATGGGAGAATGGTTGAATGAGGCCTTAGAGGCAGATTCAAATAGTCTTTCAGACGGCAGAAAACAGCGCTGGCTTATGTGTGATGAACCCTAGTGCTTCCACAACAAACACTATATAGATATCATATATATTATATGACACTATATGTAATATACAATATACTATATAACGCTATATATCAACACATATGTGCACATTCAGATATAGGAAATATATAAATATACAACATGGCATGAACATATATGTACACATTTGTAAGCGAACACATCGAAACTTCACAGTATGCACATACATGTATATATCCATATATGAACATATGAAATATATAACGTGTGTGTGTGTATAGGGGGCCTCTCTGGTCCCTAGTTTCCTTATCTGGAAAGTGATAGGACTAAATTAGAAAGCCCTGGTGATCCCTCCAGCTGCTAAGTCAAGATCTAAGTCTTCTGATCATTTTCCTTTCCTCCTTGTGATGCAAGCTGACAGATTCACACAATGATAATAATAATAGCTAATATTTATATAGTACTTCAAGGGTCACAAAGTCCTTCACAAGAGCAGCAGGGATGGCTGGCTGAATAATCCCAAAGAGAGCATCTAAGGGATCTGGCAACTCATCCGATATGGCATCTAGGGAGAGGGAAGGGTCAAAGAGGATTCCCAGGAGCCTGGCTGACACATACATGGTCTGTGCCTGATTCTATAGTGATTCCCTTCGAATCAGGAGGCTCCCGTAACAAAAAAGTTACTAACCAACTCAGTTAAAATCTCTTATTATTTATGAATGAATCAGTCCTTTAGGAAGCTTTTTTCAGCACTTAGTACAGGGCCTGGCACCTAGGAAACACTTAATGAATTTTTGTATACTTAATTTGACTCGATAACTTTTGCTTTTTAAAAATTGTTTTTCAAAGGAACAAGTCTTTCCCCCACAGTCTGAGCATGTTAATCCTTTTAAATAAGATCCAACAGATTTTAAACTGGTTACAAGCAGTTTCCCACGAAGGGAGATTTCCCAGAAGAGGGGAGGAATGGTGATCCCAAGTCAGGGGAGCATAAAGTCCATGCAAACTCAAGCCCCTGTTTCTCATCTTGATGTCTCAAGGAAGATAAGAATCTGTCCCCATCTACCACCTTCCTCAGGGGAGCGACTGTGCTGAGCACTTGGTCCCCGGGGCCAGATCGATAGGAAAACAGACCACAGAAAGATGAAGCGCTCTAGGGGGTTTCCAAGGAATTCAATCTCATAGTTTGTTTCTAGTAATGATTTTTTTTTAGAACAACCATATCCTTTAGGATTTTCCTGAAGGCCAGGCCCATAACGTACAATAGATACCATCCTTGTCTTAGACCTGGGTTCAAAACCTATACCAGGCACTTACTGGCCATGTGACCATTAGACCTCTCTGATCCTGGTTTACTAACCTGTTAAACCGGGAAAAGAAAATGCACACTAACTACTTCACAAGGTAGTTGTGAGGATAACATGTGATAATGTAAGTAAATAAAGTATTATTATTATTAGACTATAATAGCAAGGTTGTTACTGATATTACTGAAGGGATTGGAATTCTTTCAGGGAATATGTAGACTGAGTATTTCAACAAATATTTCCTCCTTTTTTTTTTTAATTAGGCAATTGGGGTTAAGTGACTTGCCCAGGGTCACACAGTTAGTGTCAAGTGTTTTGGTCTGAGGCCGGATTTGAACTCAGGTCTTCCTGACTTCAGGGCCGGTGCTCTATGCACTGCCTCTCAAGTATTTTCTTCTTAAGTGGTTAATATCTGTTAGATACGGGAAATGTAAGTACCAAAATACCAACAACAACAAAACACCTGCCCTGTAGGGGCTGACATTTCTCTGGAGGCTACAACATATAAAATAGATAGGTAAGTATGAGATCATCTGAGGAGAACAGAACAAATAATTAGGTAAGGGAGAGGCCAGTGAAGGCACAGAGATGGCCTGCTGGCTTCAGGGAATGACCAGCAAACTCTTTTGGGGGGAATGCAGAGTGCTGGGTGAAGGGCAGTTGTGTGAACTAAGCCTGGAACGTAGTTTAGAACCAGTTTGTGAAGGGCTTCGAATGCCAACCGTAGGAAGTTAGAACCAAAAGCAATGGGTAGAAGGTACAAAGAGATAAACTGAAGCTTGATGGAAGAGTGTCTCAACAATTTGTTTTGATTTTCACTCATTTCTGGTTCTCCATGACTCCATTTGGGGTTTTGTTGGCAAAGATACTGTCATTTCCTTCTCCAGCTCATTTTACAGATGAGGAAACTGAGGCAAACAGGGTTAAGTGAGTTGCCCAGGGTCACGCAACTAGGAACTCAAATTTGAACTCAGAAAGTTGAGTCTTCCTAACTCCAGGCCCTGCGTTCTATGCACTATGGCGCCACCTAGCTGCCCCAATCTCAACTAGAATTGCCCTGAAGCGGCAGCCGCCTCCAAGCATATGGTAGATTTCCCCTTTGCTGAAAGCCTTCAGGCAGAGGTGAGGTTACTCCTTGTAAGTTAGAGGGGATTTCTTTGGTGTATGGATTGGATGAGGGGGTCATTTTAGTCCTCTCCATCTCTCAAATTCTGTGGTTCTATGAGTTTGCATTTTGTCCTCGAGCCAATAAGCTCTGTCTACACAGCTTCTGAAAGAACGAACAAATGAAAAAAACATTCATTATTAAATGCTTGCTATGTGCTAAGCACTGGGAACAATAGCAAGACAGCTTCTGCCCTCAAGGGGCACTCTAATAGGGAAAGATAACTGATGTTGGGGAGGGGTCCCAAGGAAGGCCTTTTTGGTCTGGGTCAGTCAAGTAGCATTTATTAAATGCCTACGATGTGTTAGGCACTGTGCTAAGTAAAGAAAAGCAAAAACAATCCCTGCCCTTGAGGAGCTTACAATCTAATGGGGAAGACAACACGCAAACAATTATGTAAAAACAAGATACGTGTATCCTGTGTAATAAATTAGAGATCATCCCAGAAGAAAGGCAGCAGCATTGAGGGGGGCAGAAAAAGGTGAGATTCTACCTGGGACTTGAAGGAAGCCAGGAGGCAGAGATGAGGAGGGAGGAAATTCCAGGTATGGGAGAAAGTCCAGTGAAAATGTACAATCTGGAGGAAACAGATGCCCAGGAACATAAAAATGAGTTCTCTAAGGTTTCACAACTGGCAAGTGAAGAAATCTGGATCTGAAGCCAGCTCAAGTCCTGGCTCTTTCTGTTATGCTACCACGGAGCCTTTTCTGCTGCCCAGTTCTGGATCTGTGCAGACCAGTCTTCCCAGACTTCTAACCAAGTGCTTCTGCTGGTCTGTGAGGTTTGCCCGAGCCTTTGAACCCTGGCTAATTTCTCCCAGTCTTGGTTCCGTTGGCTTTGCCATGGCTTATGACCTTGGCACTCATTACACTCATGCCTCCCCTTCATGTGCTGGTCAGTGTCTCTGAGCTACCCAAGGCCCAGAGCTGCGCTACTCTACACAATTAAGAGAGCGTGGGGAGGCACCAGGGACATAAGGACTCTGGTTTACTGCTAATATTTAAAGCATATAAACTGTCATTAAAGTCCTACTCTGATGCATCTTCATAACAGAAAAGGGTTCTCAAAGTCTATGCCAGCATAACTTCTGAGACGACCTACTAAGCTGCTTGAGCTTCTTCTGGGTATCCTCAGCTCTTAGCATGATGCCATGCACATAGTAAGGGCTTAATAAATGCTTGTTAATTGAATATTGGATTGCATGTCAAAGATTAACAGATCTACAACTGGAGGGAGTATCAGAGGGCATCTAGTCTAACCCTTCATTTTTTCCTCTCATTTTAGAGGTATTGAAGAGACCAAGGAGGTATTGTGACTTGTCCAAGGTCACACAGGTAGTAAATGTCAGAGGCAGGATTTGAACCCAGATCCTCTATGCCAAAGCCTTTCCACTGTATCACATTGCTTCTATGTCTGATTTAGCCTGGCACATAGTAGGTGCTTAATAAATGCTTGTTGTTTTCAGCCAAGCTAGGATTGGGGAAGCTTATCACCAGAGGGTTGGCCACCAGGGGATCAATTTTTCAGACACAACAAGTGAGTGTCCGAGGGTGTGCAGAGGTTATGATCGGTATCATTAGAGGAAGTATTTACAGCTGGACTGGCTTTCTGGACTCCTCTTCCTCTACCTCTCCTGCTGTGCCCTGAAAACCTTCTCTCCTGATTGGTGACTCCCTTCTAGGTCCACCATTTTAGGAAGGATACCAGACATGTTTCAGCTCACTTGTATCTGGACTTTTTCTCCTTGGAAGCATTGGCTTTCCTCACCTCCACCCTGTCCCCTCTTTTCTGTTTCCCTTTATGTGCTATCTTCTCTCATTAGAGTGTAAGCTACCTAAGGAGAGATACCATCTTACTTGCTTATATTTGCATCCCTAGTACTTAGCACAGTGCCTAGCACCTAGGGGGCACTTAATAAAGATATCACCTATCTATCTATCAATCTATCTATGTATCTGTCTTTCTATTTGACTATCCACCTATATTTATCTATCTATCCATTTATATCTACTTGTCTATCTATATCCATCTATATCTATCTACTCACTACCTACCCTATCTCTATCATTCATTTATTTCCCTATTGATCTCTCTCCTACTTGCCTACCTCTCTATCTCTATTCCCCCCTCCCCATTTGCCAACCTCTCAATCTCTTCATCTCACATCTGTCAATCATTTATCTCTGCACCTACAGTTTGATCTTACAGATATTTGAAGAATTGAAGTCAGGCATACACAAACAAACTGAAGCAGAGACAGTAGGTACTCACCCATCCAGTGGGGAGATCTGTATGGTGCCTGAGGCTCCTTGGCCCAGAAAAATCACCCCCTCCTCTCCCCCACAGGCCTCCCCACAGTCCAGCTCTTTCCCCTCTTTGGGCAGAAATTCTCTTCTATAGTGATTAATAAGTTAGGGAATTAAATAAAATGACAGAGGCAGTATATTTTCTTTGGACAGAAGAGGGGGAGTCGCAGGTTTTTGAGAAGTAATTATCTAGCCCTTTCCTATTAGCACATTAACAAAATTTATCCAATTACTGAGTTTATATGTTGGGTCCGGAAGGAATGAAAATGCCAGACCAGAGACAAGTCATTTTGAGGAGCCTGGCCAGACAATGAGTCTCTGTTCCTCTCCCTTTAGACGGGAAAGGGAAGAGGCCAGTGGGGGTGATAATCTGACTGGGAGAGGTAGGACTAGGCACCTAGAGTGGGCTCTGAGAGGGAAAGAGGAGATTAGTAGGCCTGTAGGATCATTCATTTAGAGCTGGGAGCAACCTTCTAGAGGTCAACAACTCCAACCCCTTTTGTTTGACAGATAGAGAAACTGAGGCTCACAGAGATTAAGTGAATTATCCAAGGTCACAGAGGTAAGTAACCAGTAGAGTTGGGATTCAAACTCAAGTCCTCTGATTCTAAATCCATCAGTCTCATAAAACTCCCCAACTTCACCATCTCGATTTTTTATTTTTTTGTCACGTGAAAAGCCCTACCCAACCTCTAGAATGAAGAACCTTTGAGGGTGCAGACCACTTTTTCATCTTTGTGACTGGGTTCCTAGCTCCCAGCATGGGAGGGAGGGAAGAAAACAAAAAGAAATTTACATGATAATTTTGTTGTACATTTGAAAGGAATAGCAAGTTGTGCATAGTAGATTTGCAGTTTCATGTGCAATCATCTTTTTTATTATACTACATTATGGAAAAACTTGTTTTATTCCATAAATTAAAAACAATGTTTAGTTGTTTGCTGACTCACATATCAATAAGGCACTAGAGAAAGCAGTAATGGGGAGAGTCCAAAGGGCTCAGGTTTGGGAATCAGGAGACCTGGATTTCTGTCCTGGTTCCAACACTCACTTACCTTGTGACCTTGGACGCTGTCTCTTAACTCTTACCTGGGCTGCACTTAGCTGATCAGTAAAACAAGGGCTTTGAACCAGGTGATTTCTAGCTTCTATCTGATTCAAGTCAGCAAGCATTACTTAAGCACCTGTGAAGCACAACCTCCTACTACGAGCTAACATTTAGACAATGATTTAAGGTTTGTAAAATGCCTTACTTTGCTTCTGACTCTCACTGAGCAACCAGCTCTCCTAAGCTGATTTGTCATAGATAAAGCATGTGAAGGGCAGCTAGGGGGTGCAGTGAATAGGGTGCCGAGCCTGAAGTCAGGAAGACTCATCTTCCTGAGTTCAAATCCTGCCTCAATCATTTACTAGCTGTGTGACCCTGGGCAAGTCACTTAACCCTGTTGGCCCCAGTTTCCTCATCTGTAAAATGTGCTGGAGAAGAAAATGGCAAATCACTCCAGTATCTTTGCAAAGAAAACCTCAAATGGGGTCATGAAAAGTAGGACACAACTGAAAAATGATTGAAAAACAGCATAGCATGTGAAAAGCCCAGGAAAATAAGGCATCTGTCCTTTTCTCTCACCTGGCTTTCCCTTTAACCTTGTGGGGTTAGTCACAGCCTCCTTCTTTGATGAAGTTATTTACCCTGCAGACCCAAAGGGGCTGGACCTCTTGCAATACATGGCTGTTCCAAGTTCTGCCTGAGGGGACAGCTTCCTAAGCTATTAAAATCGTTAACCTTCCAAGGGAGGAGATCCCTTTGGGCTACTGGCAGCTTTCCTATCTTTAATATTTATTACGAAAGACTGTCAGGAACACACGGATCAGCCTTGAAAATGCCAAGTCAATAGAGGTGAGTCACCATCGCTGTTGGGCAGCTGACCTGGTCCTGTAGATATGTAGCTGGAAGAGTAGCTGCCTCAGCCCTCAGGCTGAGAACTGGAAGGGCCCTGGAGGACCAGGCAACCTGTCAAAGTCCTTTTCTCCATAAGCATTTTCTGCGATCACGATCACTGACTCACCAGGTCAAGTAGTAGAAGGAATAGAGGGGAGAAAAGACAAGGGGGTCATGGAAAGAAAATGATCTAAAATGAGAGGACCTGGATTCAAATATTAGCTTTGTTAATTAGCTTTGAGGCTGGAGGCAAACTGCTTCCCCTCTCTGGGTCCCAGTTGTCCCAACTGCAAAATGAGGAAACTGGACTAAAAGATGATCTGTAAGGTGCTTTATAGTTTAGATCCTATGACCCTGCACAGGAATTTTACAAGAGTCACAAATAAACACATTTCAAAGGGATAAAAGACCTTGGACATGCCTCGTTCTCTTCAGCCTATACCATAATGGTGCCTCTGGATCAGTTATGGGGCACATGAAGTGCACATACATTACGGACATGTTGATCTCAACAGGCTTGTAATTCTCAAGTATATTAGCCTGCTATAACCAAACTGTTCTAACTTTTAAAATTCACTGGGTGAGGGTACTGTTTCCATCAATGCAACCCCTTCATTCATTCATTCAACAAGCTTTTATTAAAACACCTACTATGTGTCACATACCATGCTAGACAATGGAAATATGAAGACCAAAAACAAACTGTCCTTGCCCTCAGGAGCTTACATCTATAGAAGCACAAAGAAAAGGGCCTTTCTCCTTCCCAATGGCACCAGTGACTCACAGAAAAACATAATTTGACAGTTGGAAGGGAACTCAGAGGTCATCTAGAACAACCTATACACCAAAGGAATCCCCACCATTACATATCTGGCAAGGAAAGTCGGCCTCTGCTTGAAGACCTCCAAGGAAGGAGGATCAATCACTTCTCCTGGCAGCTCATTTCACTTCTAATTATGAATTCTAATTGGTCTAATCGCCATCTACAACGGTGAGGAAGTTTTTCTTGACATCAAGCCTACACTGGTAACTCCCCCTACCCCCTTCACTCCTGGTTCTACCCTCTGGCATCAAACAGAACAAATCCGTCTGCTCTCCACGAAACAGCCTTGCACAGGCCTTGAAGATAGCTCTCATGTCGTGCCCCATCTCCCTTTATTCCAAGCTAAATGTGCCCAGTTTTTTCAACCAATTCTCAATTCTCCTATCATGGACTCAGGGCCATTCACCATCTTGCCTACCCTCTACTAGACACTCCCCAGGTTGTCAATGTCCTTAAACCATAGTACCCAGAACTGAAGACTGAATCCTGATGAGGTCTGAAGAGAGTCAAGTACAGTGGGACCATCACCTCCCCATTCCTACAAGATCTGCCCCTCTTAATGAAATCTAAGGCTGCATGAGCTTTGGTGGCTTCCATATCATACTACTGACTCACGGAGTCCACTGAAACCCTACATCTTTCTATCCTCCCTCATCATATTTGTGAAGTTGATTTCTTTTATACCCAAGATACATTGATCCTTATCGAAGTTCATCTTATTTGATTTATCCCATGTTCTGGCCTGCCAGGATCCTTTTGGATCCTGCCTTGGGCATCCTCTTTTTGTGCTAGGTATTGTTCCTTCTACACCTTTATCCTCCATTAGACTATAAGCTTCTTGAGGGCA
Source organism: Vombatus ursinus (assembly GCF_900497805.2). Classification (NCBI taxonomy): domain Eukaryota; kingdom Metazoa; phylum Chordata; class Mammalia; order Diprotodontia; family Vombatidae; genus Vombatus; species Vombatus ursinus. Next base: position 26,472,300 of record NW_020954577.1, read on the forward strand.
AGGACTATCTTTTGCTTCCTTTTGTATCCCTAGCCTTAGCACAGTACCTGGCACATATTAGGTACTCAATAAATGTATATCGATTGGTTGATTATACAAGTCATTTACAAAAAATACGAAACAGCCAAGGGCCTAGCCTAAATGCTTGGAATCCTGGAGCCCTGAGGCATACACACAGACATTGAAACATTAAGATGGAACTGGCTGTGCCACCAGCTTCTCGTCTATCCCTCCCTCCCCCCATTTTACTCTTTTCAGCCCTCCAGTCTCTCACACTGGGCTTTAGCATTCCCAACACTATTTCTATGGGGCCAGGCCATCCTCTTATTATAATCATGGTCTCTTACGTGGCCAGGCTTCAATCTTCTGTCCATTTATTTTCAAACACATGGTTGCTTCATGAAGTCCCTGTACATCCACATTAATCTCTTCAGATGATTCTCATTCTTCAGCCTAACTGGAATTGACTCTATCTCAGCAGAACAAGCAGCCATGTACAATTCTGTACAATTCTCAGAAGTTGAGCTGATTCTTCTCATCACAATCCTTGGAATGCTCTTCCTCCTCATCTCCACCTCCTGGCTTGCCAAGTCCCAGCTATAATCCTACCTTCTGCAAGAAGTCTTTCCTCACCTCCTTACTTCTAGTGCCTTCCCTCTGTTTACTCAGTCTATAGCTAGTTTGTACATTATTGTTTGCACATTGTATTCCTCATTAAATTGTGAGGGCAGGGACTACATCTTGCCTTTTTTTTTGGTATTCCTAGTATAGCGCCAGGAACATAGCAGGTGCTTAGTAAAGTTTTTTGGCTGACTGCTCCATTCTGAGATCAGTAAATTGACCTGTTCTGCTTGTAAAGCCAATAACAGAAAAAAAAGATCCTGCTTTATTTTTAAGACAAGCTGAAAAAAAAATAAAACTTCAAAGATAACAAGATGCTTTTTTGTCAGGATGTTAAAGCCTGCTGTATGCTAAGTTCAAGGGAATTCTTCTTTTTGACAACCCCTTCCCCAGCTACAGTGGTCCCGAATAAGGCTTCTTCTGAGCAGGACTCTAAATACTGGGAATGGGTTTTTCTCCTCTGTCACATTCTAGCTTTAATTAATTATTGTCTCCCCTAATCCCCTTAAAAATGTTGACATATGGGTATAGAGCGGAAGTCAGAGGTGATTTTATTAATAAAGAATCTCACTAAAAGGGCAGAGAGAGAGAAAGAGAGAGAGAGAGAGAGAGAGAGAGAGAGAAAGAAAGAAAGAAAGAAAGAAAGAAAGAAAGAAAGAAAGAAAGAAAG
>NW_020954577.1:26473600-26478879 GCF_900497805.2 Vombatus ursinus
AAGAAAGAAAGAAAGAAAGAAAGAAAGAAAGAAAGAAAGAAAGAAAGGAAAGAAAGGAAACTCTAAATAGGTATTGAGGGGAGATAGCATTGGGACAGCCAGGTGGCACAGTGGATAGAGCACTAGGTCTGGAGTCAGGAAGATCTGAGTTAAAATCTGACCTCAGACACTTACTAGCTGTGTGACTCTGGGCAAGTCACTTCACCCTGTTTGCCTCAATTTCCTCATCTGTAAAACAAGCTGGAGAAGGAAATGGCAAACTCCTCAAGTATCTCTGCCAAGAAAATCCCCCAAATGGGGTCATGAAGAGTCAGACACAACTGAACAACAACAATAACAATAAAGGACTGGGGCACAGACGGAAGCATCTTTCTTACTTGGGAGGAGTGGGTGTGTGTGGGTGTGTACATTACAGTAGGACCTTTCACTAGCTAGGGTCAGTGGGTTGGGCGTAAGATTTCCTGAGAAAAGTCCAATTAGGGAAACATGGGGGGGAGGGGCAAGATACCTACCTAGGTCTCACCCTCCCATCCCCCTCACAGCTTAAGGCTGCAGGAGTAGATTTCAAAGATCTGACACTTTCAGATGCCTGAGCAGTAGAAATGATGTAACATTAAAGTCAAGGCCTTGTAGGAAGCCAGGTAGGAAGGAAGAGGGAACTACTTTCTAACCAAAAAAAAATACAAACATTTATATAGCCCTGATATGTTTGCTCTCAGTTTTACAGAATAAATATGCAGGAGAACCTTACAGATCTATACAGATCACACCTCTCCAAAACTTAAAGAATAAGTCTGAAAGAGTAGCCTACGGCTCAGAAGGTTAAGTGACTTGTCCAGGGTCACACAGCTAATTAGGGCCAGAGGTGGGATTTGAACCTAAGTCTTTTTGACTCCAAGTCCAGCACCATATTCATGCTGTAACATTGACAATCAGGCAGGCATACATGATTTTAATATAGGAGCCCTATATTAGAGCCCTAACTAGTATTTATATGACAGTTACCAGCTGCGTGACTCCAGGCAAGTCACTTAAACTTTTCTCATGTCAGTTTCCTCACCTGTAAAATGAAGATAATAATAGCACCTGCCTCCCAGGATTGTGAGGATCAAATGAGATAATCTGTAAAACACTACACAAATGCTAGCTATCATCATCATCATCATCATCATCATCATCATCATCATCATCGTCATCATCATATTTCTTCATATTTCCTTGATTTGCTTGTCTTGGAAGGCTTGAAACCAGTAATGTACACACTCTGAGCCTCCAATGTACACTGATGAGACATGTATAGTCCAATATTTCCTCTCATATCTGTCCACAACACTCACACACACAAAAGCTGAGACAGATTTAACTTTTAGAATTCTTTGGATTCGTCTGACTAACTTTCCTTGGAGATCATCTAGGCCATACAGTCAACTTTTTTTTGTCATGGACTGCTCCAGCAGTGTCTGGTGATGTCAATGAGCCCCTTCTCAGAATAATAATATTCACATACAATAAAATACCTGAGATTATAAAGAAAACCAATTACCAGATACGAAGTATAGTCATCAAAATATTCTTTAAAAAAAAAAAACAGATTCACAGACTCCAGGTTAAGAAGCTTTGATCTAATCCAACCTCCTTATTTTATTTTATTTTTTGTTATAAATCCAAAGTAGACTACATTTAATCACTTTTCAGTGTACATTTTAAATTAGACAATATTGAAAAAATTAAAACCATATCTTTTTTTTTAACCAAATCTAAACACATCATGGGTTGTGTGATTTGTTGCGTGCGAACGACCAAGGCCACATTGGTTTAGATGATAAAGTCATTTGTAGAATTTTATGAAGGATGATGGATGATCATGAGTAGTAGAGTCTCACAAAGCAGGGAGAAGCAGTGGAGGCTAAAACTAGTTTAAAGAAATATTGGAAGAGATGAGGTAAAGCTAAGTTATCACAAGGGCATCCGAGGATGAAAATGGAAGGATGACAAATACTAGAGGAAAAATGGAAAAGATCTGTAAAGATTATGAGAATGACTGTTTCCACCATCACGTCTAGTGGAATTACTATACTTGGACCCTAACATCACAGTCCCAGGTGTGCTTGGAGGGGTGGTGGAGAGGACATTGAGAAGCACAAAGATGGGAAAAACAGCTAGAAAAGGTCAAGCTTGTATACAGGACACAAGGGTGAAGAAGCTGAGGAATCAATGTGAAAGGTAACTCAAGGAAAGAGATACTAAAGTCATGAACAAAATCTTGTACTGTTTAATTTCCTCCAAAACTAACTGAGAAAACATTAGCTATTGACCAGTGAGACTACCCTCTCTTGTATACAAAATCTATACATGAATCAGGGCATCCTTGCTGAGACCATTGATAAGGAACAAGTAGGCTTAATAGGTCATAGTCAACAGAGGATTACATTTTTACCATTTTGTGATTGGTTGAAAGATGTAGAGGATATAAGATCTGATTGTGTTTGATTATGAAAAAGCATTTGATTGAGTAGAACAAAATGCCACCTTAAAGGCTCATCCCCTCCATCCATCCATCAACATCGTTCATGATTCCTTGAATGAATGGATGAAAAAACATTTATTACACTCTTATTATGTGTTAGGCATAGCCAGCAAGACAGTCCCTGTCATCAAATTGTTTAAGTTCAAATAGAGGAGAACAACATGTGAAGGGCTGCTAGAGCTGGAAAGGGGGTATGGGGAGTAAAGGAGAGGCCATAAGGTGGCATGGCTTATTTACAAATGGCTAGGAACTAGTGTGGTAGCCTGCTTCTGGGAAAGAGAAGGTGAAAATTCACTCATCAGAGCTCAAGGTCCCAGGGGTGGAGCCCAAATTCTGGTGGGAAGAAGAGTTTTAAGTTGAGGCTTGCTTTGCAAAGAATTAAAAATGAGCATCCCATAAAAGGCAATGGAGAAACACATGGTAGATAAAAATAGGATGCATGCATCATATAACTCATGAGGAACTTGGAAGAGTAGGAGAAGAATATGTCCTCAAACGTGTGATAGGATAAAAAATTTGCTAGTCATTGGACAAAGATGAGGGATGTCCAGTGGACAGCCAGAACGCTTTATTGGTACTGTCAGAAGAAACTGAGGAGAGCCTCCAGCAACTGGGCAGACATAGATAAGTTGCAATCTTCACTAGAGGGGTCTCCTGAATTGAGATAATAGATCCATGCGTATTTCAGAGCAAATAAATCAATCTTTAAGTATGAGGAGTAAACCATCTTGGATTAGCTCCTGGCATACCTATCCCAGTGACAGATTCTTTATTCTCCAAATTTCTCTATAAAAATAATGCTAAACACATAAACAAAGGAGTCACACATCAAAAACCCCATATGGTAAAATTCTGGTTAATTCTGTATTTGACAATCACAGATGTTTGCTTCAAAGTTTAAAGCAAAAACAAATTCCAGGGAGGGAATGAAATCAATCTTCTCTCAGATTTTCTCTCTGATGAATTCATATGACATTGACAAGTAGTGATGGAAAGAAAGGGGAAAAAAACCTATAGCTGAATTTTCAACTCCCTTATTTTACATATGAGGAAACTGAGGCTGGGGGGGACTTGCCTCAAGTCATATAGTGGCAGAGTTGGAACTAGAAACCAAGGTCTAATGACACTTAGTTCAATGCCCTTGAATACCCAAACCATGGCCGTTCCATGAGTGTTCATGAAAAATTCTTCTTGACCTCTGTCATCTCTATTACTGACAGAAGTTGGTACCCATGGTAGATAATGGAGAAGTGGTCACTGACATTTTGAACTATGGTAGCCACGATAGACAGAAGGAGCTGCAGCCAAGGCAGGCAAGGCCAAAACATAAAGAGACACGGTTCTAGTGCACCAGTGGTTTCAACCTTCTGCTATGGTGGAAGAAGCAACTATTCTCATGCCCTACCCTGTCTTTGCTCTGCTCCTTCAATGGCCATTCCCCTCAGCAGTGTATACCTTGTTCCCACCTGAGTCATCTGGTTTTCCAGCCAACAGTGACCCAAACACAAATTGGAGGGTGACCCTTGTGCCAAAGGCTCCCTCCCAACATGAAGGGCCCATACAACGTTTTGTGAATTCTTACAAATTTCTCCGCTCCACTTGAATGTAACATTCTTGAAGGAAGGGGCTATTTTTGCTTAATTTCTTCATATGTCCAATACCTAACACAGTGCCGGGCGCACAGCAAGTACTTAATAAATGCTCACTGAGTGACTGATTGCTCATCTATCCCAGCTCCAGGAGAACCTGGGAACTGTAGTATGTGACTAATTTGCCCTCAGGGATGGTCATTGGCCTCTCTTAACAAATTTTCTGCCTCATTTGCCTCCACCGTTTTTTCCTAGGCAACAATTGGGAACTTAAGTATGTGGCCCATTTACCTTCAATAGTGGCTATTTGGATTTTCCTTATAAGCACTCATACTCAACCTATTTTGAAACATATAATGGATATGTATGTGTGTGGATATACATATGTACATACACACATATACATATACATACACATACATCCATCCATATTCATATACATACACATACACATATACATATACATACACATACATACATACACACACACACACACACACACACACAGGCTCCACCTATCATGCCAAAGTAAGCCCTCTGGCCTGGGTCCACATGGTTACAGCTATTTCCTTGAGGCCTCAGTTCATGTGGCTGTAGCTCTTTCCCATTATGATTCTCCTCTAGGGATTTTGTGTGGCTTTAGTTTCCTCCCATGTGCTATTCCCTTTACTCAAACTTCCACCACCTGGCCTCAAATGGCTCCCAGGGCCTTGCCAACATTATTCCTTTCCAGGCCACCTCTGCAACACTGCCTTGAAATGCATCTGGAAGGGGTGGAGCCAGTTCCTCTCGGTATATGTGCTGAAGGAGCCACTACTACACACACAAATACACAAGCACACATAGTTGTTCAGTCTTTTTTCAGTCATGTCCAACTCTTTGTGACCCCATTTGGGGTTTTCTTGGCAAAGATACTGGACGGGTTTGCCATTTCCTTATCCAGCTCATTTTACAGATAAGAAAACTGAGGTAAACAAGGTTGAGTAACTTGCCCAGGGTCACACAGCTAGTATACGTCTGAGGCCAAATTCGAACTCATGAAGATGAGTCTTCCTGATTCCAAGCCCAGTGCTCTAGCCACTGTGGCATCTAGCTGCCCAACATACACACACACACACACACACACACACACACACACACACACACACACACACACACACACA
>NW_020954577.1:26478889-26554006 GCF_900497805.2 Vombatus ursinus
ACACACACACACACACACACACACACACACACACACACACACACACATATTTGATGTTTCCTGGCATTCAAATAGGGTTGCTTTCCAAGGTATGCTCCCAGGGTCTGGTTAGCTCCTCCCAGTTACTCTACCTACAATTTGGGTAACTGACACCATGGTGGCCAGTATGGTCTCTTGAGAAAGAGAACTGAGCAAAGAGATTAATGCACAGTTATTTAGCATAGAATAAGACCATTTCAATCACATTTACATGGTTGTTTCTGAATAATATTCTAAGTCAATAGTCATTTTAAGGTTAGGAGATTTTGAATTACTCACTATGTCTTTGCCCTTTTGAGTTATGGCCTTTATTTTCTTCCTTCTGCTGAAATAATACCATGTGGATAAGATCAGATTCACCTCCTAAATTCGCACTCAAATTTCAACTTCAAACCCAAATCCAAGCCGGACAAAAGCAATCCTTTCTCAGATTTTCTCCCTAATGAAGTTCGGTAGATAATCACCAGCAGTTTGGAATAGGTGGATGGTGCACAGTCATTGCCCCCTGAGCTGGAGTTTCAGTTCTGTCACTAACTACCTCTTCCGCATTTCATATCGGATATCTCGGAGACACCTCAAACTCAGAACACCCCAAATTCAACTCTCCTTCCCCTCCACAGTCTTTATCTCTTCCAAACCCCCCAATCTCTGTCTAGTCATTCAAGTCTCCCAACACGGTCGTCAGCTTCCTTCTCCCTCATCTCACATAACCTATCAGTTACTAAATCTTGTAGTTTCTACCTGCACAACACGGAACCCCTTCCCTCGCCTCACAAAGCTACCACTGCAGCTCAGCCGCTCATCTCCTCTCACTAACATGACTGCAACAGCCTCCTAATTAGTCTTTGTATCTCAAATTGGTTGTCCCGTCCTGTATACCACTATCAAAGTTATTTTCCTTAAGCACAGATCTGAATATATTACTTCTCTATTCAATAAATTTGGGGCGCCCCCTACTGGCCATAGGGCAGAATGTGAACTCCTCTGTTTTACCTTTTAAAGACTTTTACACCTTGGCTTTCCCCATCTTTCTATCATCACTCGTTATTATCCTCTATCCTATACTCCACAGTCCAGTCAAATCAGTTTTCTCTCTATTTCTCCCAGGTGAGACTCCATCTCCCATCTTCGTGTTCCTGTACTGATTGTCCCACAGTCCTGGAATGCACTCTCTGGCTGGCTCCAAGAAGCTGTAACATACACAGTGGCCACATCCCAGTAAACTGTCTCAGCAGATAGGCTAAACCAACTTGAGGGTAACCAACAGGCCTCAAACCTGTTGTTGAGTAAAGGGAGTATGTACTCCAAGCATGTGAAGACTTCTCTGGCATGGGAATGAGTGGAAGAGAACAATTTGTTCCAATGGTCATGAAGGCAGTTGAGGCAGGTGCTGTGGAGTGCTTAAAGCTTGGTCACCAAGGTCATCCACTGCATTCTAAGCCATCACCAGTCATCCTGATTTCTGTCTTGCAACTGGATTTCAAAGACTCTGGAAGAGAAAATGAGGCTGATGTCTCTGTGCAACTCTGCCTCACTTAAATCCAATCCACAGGCAAGTCAAGACATCACTCTGTGATGTTATTGGTTCTCTCTGAAAACAGAAGGCAGAACAACAGAATTCCTTTATCCCTTTAAGATTCAGCTGAGATAACATCTTCTGCACAAAGCCCTTCCTGATCCTACCAGTTGCTAACACTTTCCCTCCCAAGCTACCTTGTATTTAAGCACTTTGTAAATATCGATATTTATACATATATTACATTCTTTACATTCATGCTGGTACTTACTATGAAATACGACCTTGCAAAAATTGTATTCTGTCTCTGAATTTGTTTCCTTCTCTACAAAATAAAGTGTCCAGATTATATCTGGAGTTCTTAACCTGGGGTCAATGGAATTCTGTGGGTAGATTTCAGGGGATCAATGAACTTGGATATCAAAAAACCTATATCTTTGTCTTCACTAACCTTAAGCGGAAATTGAGCATTTTTCCAATGATTAAGTCCATAGGTTTCACCAGGCTGGCAAAGGGTTCCGTGACCCATAAATTAGTTAAGTACCCCTGGCCTAGATGATCTCCAAAGCCTCTTAAAGCTCTAAATATTACAGCTTTAGAGGATACCCAGCCCAACTTTCCATCCAGTACAGGAACTCTCTCTACAATATGCCTGACTGGTGATCATTTAGTAACATTCGAACAGTCCTCGTTGTGGGGTGATTACTCCCACACAAAGCAAACAATTCTATGGTTAGGTAGCTCTGACTTTTGGAAATCTTATCTTTCCATTGAGCAAAATTCTAACTCCTTAAACTCTTCATTGGTTGTCATTCTAAAGCTATGCAATATTAAGTCTACCCTTTCTGTGTGATAGCCTTTCGCCTTCTCTAAGTCTTCTCTTTCAGGCTAAATATTCCATATTTCTTCTACTATTTTTTTTGTGTGCGGTATGGGTTCCAGACTGCTCACTAATCTGACAAGCATCCTGAGAATGGAAGAGACCCTGATCTTCTAAAGAATGCCCTGAATTTGTGCCTTGGAATCATTTTCTCTAGGAGTATACATGCTGTTGGGTCCCTTCAGTCATGTTCTACTCTTTGTGACCCCATTTGGGATTTTCTTGACAAAGACACTGGAGTGATTTGTCATTCCCTTCTCCAGTTTATTTTATGGATGAGGAAACGGAGGCAAAAAGGGTTAAGTGACTTGCCCAGGGTCATGCAGCCAATAAGTGTGTGAGGCCAGATTTGAACTCAGGAAGATGAGTCTTCCTGACCCCAGGCCCAGTGCTCTCCTGTGCCACCTACCTTTCCTTAGAGTGTACATGATGTTCATGTAAAAATGTACTATCTACTCCTAGCTTTGGCCTCATTTCTACTAGAGCTGTGGCTTTCCCTTCTCACACCAGGAACTCTCTGGCCTGGCTGTTCCTAAATACTAAAATGGAAAGGTGAGGTATGCATATGAATGATCCAGGGATTAAAAATGACCTTGAGAGGCATAAGCCAGATCTGCTGACTGCATTCATGCAACTCACTCCATCAATTAATTAATCAGTCAATCCATAAGTGTTTATTAAACAGCTACTATCTGCCTGGCACTATACTCGGGAGATACAGACACAAATGAAACTATCCCTGCCTTCAAGGCTCTTACATTTTCTCCCAGGTGACAATATGAACACCTCTAAGTAGATACAAAGTGGAGAAAGAATAAATGTATAATAACTTCTTAGCCCTTGGCTTCATTTTGCTTGTGTTAACACAGTGGAACATTTCAGTGGAAGCTCTACCTGGCACACAAGAAAGTGAGGGCACAGATATGGCACATTATAGACGGAAGCAGAGCTAGACATGCCTGGAATCACTTTCATTTTTAGCCTCTGGGGAGAGCTGAGAGCTGTCATTGGGCTGTGCCCACACTGATAAGGCATCCACTCTTCTGAATTTGTGCTCTGTGAGCCAAGTAGGCAGGACCGAAAATGGAAGAAAAGACCTGGTTAGCACACTCCATGCCTCTTTCCTAGGTCAGGGGAAGTGGGGGAGGGTGGTAAAAAAAGCTATTCCTGGGGGAGGTTTTGGAATGGGCCCCTGCTAGCGGATGAAGCAGAGAGCTCAGAGTATGCTCATCTTCATGCAAGAGGCCTCCTCCTCAATTCACTCTGCTTGTATTTCATTTTATTTACGTCCTATTTATTCACCAACAAGCTCCGCCTGGAGGTCTTCCTCCATACTCATTCATCGTCAATTAGGCTGCCAAAAAAGCATGATGGCGGGGACCCCAGCGAGGCTTCCATTATATCCAAGCCATTTGCTCAGGATGACCTTGGGTCTGGGCTGCTCGTCTGCCATGGGGAGAACAACCACCGACCCTCTCCCTGTGACATTTGCTTACGATTTGGCTCGTTGCCTCTATTTGGGAGCTTCATGCTCTCCTGGGCTCCATATATCACCGCCACCTAGAAACCTCGTGTCAGGTGATGCTGGACCATTAACATTCATCCATGAATAACAACTCCTACTTCTAAGATGCTTCCCGCTTAACAGCCCTGTGTGAGAAGTGAATCCAAGTATCAGGATCTCCCTCTTACAGGTGAAGAAGTCCAGGTGTGAACTGGTCTGTCCAAGGTCACCCAGACAGGACCAGTAAGCATCACTGGGATTCAAACCCTGACTTCTTTATTCATCTTCCAGCCTCTTTCTACTAATCATTGTGAGCACAAGGAGATCTCTTTTAATATTCGTGCAGAAGAGGAAGCCGGTTGTTAAAGGTCTTTGGAAACGTCAGAGCCAGATGGATAAGGACAATGTCCAAACCTGTGCTTTCAGAGGCAGAGGGAACTACCAGGTGAGGAGACGCCCTTGACAAGTCAGTGCCTTCTCTACAGATTATAGTCTTCGTGTTGGCTACAATACCGAGAGGTAGAAGTGTTTGTTAAGAGTCACACAGCAGGATATGGAAAGACTGGAACCCAGGTCTTCTTTGCTCCCTCTCCATTATGTCTCACTGCTTCTTGGGGCCATAGAGAGAAACTGGAGAAGAAACAAGTAACTTGAAGGAGCTAGTTATATTGTAGCCAAAGCGTTGCAGGGGTAGGCAGAAAGGGCCCAGGCTGCTCCCCAACCCACCTTGCTCCTTCACAGTTAGTGAGGAGAAACTTGGAATGTCACTCTTTAAATTATGCATCTAGGTCCTGCTCACAAAATATAATTTCTACCATGCAAAAAAAAAATCCCGGGTAAGAAAAGGTGCAAGACAGGGCCTGGCAGCAGCAGCAGTGAGAGAGAAAAGGCCACCCCCCAATGCTGCCCTAGCAAATCTCTTGCTGTCTGGTGGCTTTTCTTCACATCCCCCTACCAGAGAGCACAGTAAGATAAGATCTTAGGGGAAAGGCTCTGCTGATCAATCTGACAAAGGGGACTCCTGAGCTCCCCTGTGCTAATTATTACATCTTCCTCCTTCGTTTCCAGGAAATGACCTAGGAGTTCAGGCCTTGAGACAGCGAAGACAGTTTCAGTTTAGCCTCATTACATTTATTGAATACCCATCATGAACTCCATGGCATCCCAGGCTGCTACTCTGGGCTCTGGGGAGGAAGAAGGGGGAAGGAAAAACACAAAGAAAGAAGTGAAGGGAAGGCAGGGTGGAGGAGCGGAAGAAGAATGGAGGAAGGAAATCTAAAGCTGCCAAAAATAAAATGAAAACATTGGCCCCAGGGCCCAATTCTCATTCCACTTCTACTCCTCTTTCTTTAATAAGAAAGCCACTGACCTTGGTCAATGAGGACGCATTCGTCATCTTCCAAATTTCTAGTGCTGGATAATCTGTATGCTCTATTTTAAGAACGTATCAGGATAAACAGAGATGGAAGAGAAACCCTCTAACTTGCCGCTGATATTAAAACCTGATATTAAAACCAAGCTTCATTTGTTCTTCTGCCTTGCAGGCATTAAAGAACCTGGAAGGGGATGGTGTGGAAGGTAGATGGAGGAGCAATGCACCTGCTGATTGGCTGTTGGGGCTTGATGGTGAAGGATATTGACTGAAGATAACTGTGATCAATCAGGAGTGACACTATAACAATCCCCCTCACCCCACCCCAGGCTGGGCCCCAGGTGCTGCTGCCCCAGAAATCCTGATGCACAACCTGATCGGAGATCCTAGAATGGGTTGGGGGGGCCTAGAATGGAGCGCCTGCTCTTCTGTTCACTTATGTAGCTACAAGAGGCCTTGGAGGATGGTGTGGGAAGGAGTGTAATGTTGTACTTTGTGATATGAGCATTTTTTTTTTTTGCCTTTAATTTGACTATGCTCTTATCTAATCTAATTAAACTGCTACTCCATCTGAGTCAAAGTGAATGAAGCAGCAAGTTGGAAAGGAAGGGCTGTGACCAATAGATGGGGGGAGGGGGGTGGCACACCCAGCCATCTGAGTGACTTACACTCTAGGATATAGATCCTAAGATGTAGCTGTTGGGGGCAGAATGCTGGGTGATTGACAAGATCCAATCAACGATACTATTAGAAAATTATGGGCAGATGTGGGTTAGACATCAGGGACTCAAGATGAATTTTAAAAGCAACTATGTGGAAACAATGGTGGTTGATCCAAGGGGCATCTAAAGGAATTCTGCAAGCTCTTCCTTCTCTTTTCCTGGATCGGATATTTCTCCAACAAACTGAACACAGCTGAATAAATGAGTTTGCCCAATTAAACAAAACACTAACTGATTTCCACTTGGTAAAGAAGGGGAACAAACTACCTTGACAACAAGAAGCTATTGTATTTTTCTCCCCTATGCGACCCTTCCTCCCGCCTCCCCAACATGAATCTCTGCAGCAGCAGTCAGATCTCCCGAGAACCTGGACACTGGAGGTTGTGGAGTAAAGTCACGTGTCAGGAAATATACTCCACAGAATTCTTACAGATGGGGCAGGATGACGTCACAGGATATTTGCATAAACTGTCTCTCTACTCCACGCGATCAAGAAATGTATTATAAGGTTTGCCTAGTGAATTATGCATGAGAGTGTATAGCACGCCAATCATTTCAAAGGAAGAAATAGGACTAATTTTCTTAGCATTTGCTCTGCACATATGCTAAATGAATGTGTAAAAGGAAAAGCCAGATTAAGAAAGCTATATTTCGATAAAGACGTCTGCGCCGGGAAGGGGCGAGTCACACAGAAATCGAGATTGGCAGCCTCCAGCCGCTCATTCACGTGGCCAGACCTCCAGAATCTCCCTCCCCAGCCTGGGCTTTCAGAAGCTTCCAGAGGAGGGATGAGGCCAGGGAGGAGCAGCCCCCAGCTCCTCTCTGTGCCCAGCATCATTGCAACGGGAGGGACCTTAAACTCACCCACGTTGGCTTTCTGCAAGAGACGTTGGGGGAAGAAGACACCACCGCTCACCCGACTGAGAGCTTGGAAGAGCCTCAGAGCTTGTCAAGACTGACGCCCTCATTTACTCTCCAATCTTTTCTGTGTTTCCTTCTCCTCCCCTCCCCACCCCATCCATTTTATTTTCCAATGAACAAGCATTTGTTTTCTCTCCTTCTCATCCTGCCCATTCAATTTAAAAGTAATACACGCACATATTAAAAAAAACAAACCCTTTGTAACAAATATGCACAGTCAAGTATCAAGTAAAACAAAATCCCACATCAACAGGCCCATAGAGGGGAAATGATTTGCCTAAGGTCATATAGGTAGTGAGGAAGGCAAGATTTGAATTCAGACCCTCCAACTCCAAATTCAGGGCTTTTGTCTACTACCTTAGATAAATTCTAGTTACCAGATGCTTGCTTTGTTTTGTAATTAAAACAAATGCCCATTTGTTACTTTAGAGTAGGAGACGTGTCTGATAGAAGAACTAGAGCCTGTGTTTCCTTGGGTTGCCCCCTTCCTAGGTAGTGGCTTCACTCAGAAGACTGAACTACAAATTAGAAGGTAACTTTTGTGAACTTAGCACCGGGAACTGGAGATAATAATAATAGTAATAATAATATTAAGTTCCTTAAGGCCTAGAAAATGTTTCACATATATTAACTCATTTGATTCTTGCCTGGTGACATAGGTGCTATTATTATTATTTTTGTTCCCATTTTACAGATGAGAAAACTGAGACAGAGAGAAGTTAAGTGATTTGCCTAGGGTTACAGAGTTGGCAAAAGTCTGAGACAGGATTTGAACTCAAAACTTCCCAACTCCAAGCCCAACATTCTATCCATCATTCCACCTAGCTGCCTACATATACATAAAGGACAATTCTACAAAGGGTTAATAACAGAAGTCTCAGGTTTGATGACTCCCCCTTTTTGCTCTTTATTAGTGCTAATACCTAATATGAAAGAAAAAGTACATAAATATGATAGAAATGGCTCACATTATTATAGTACCTTAAGGTTTACACAGCACAGTCCTCACAACAGAAGGAAGGAAGGAAGGAAAGGAGGGAGGGAGGGAGGGAGGGAGAGAACTCTAATGTCCTATAATTCTCCTAGTATCGGTGATGCACCCCACTAGTATCATTGGGACCTATCAGAGACCTTTCCCAGCCCACTGGGGCTGTTAGTCTGGGCCCTGGAGTCAGAAGACCTGAGTTCAAATTTAGCCTCTGATGCTTACCAGCTGGGTGACCTTGGGCTTCAGTTTTCTCATCAGAGGGAGTTCAACCAGATTCACTACTGACTTCGGGTTCACCTCCAGGTCTACAGTCCTGTTCCCTCCCTCTAGTCTAGACTGTTATTTGAGCCCTGGGCACATACAAACCCCCAAGCCCAGAAAGTCCCTGGTTCCTAAATGCAAGGGTCCATTACCAGAACTTGGTAAGTAAATGAAATGCAGAAAAGGAAGGTGATAATCACTTTTGGAATTCTACTCTATCCTGCTGATATCACCCAGTCTTATTGCTAAGCAACCACAAAGAATGTGAAGAAATTAAAGCATATCAAGAATGGTCACGGAAAAGTGTTCAGGAGAAATCTCCTCCCTGCTTCTGGTGAAATTTGCTATATAGTTATACATAGACGATTCACTAGAGTAGCTGGCATGGTGTGGTATTCACTTCTCTGAGTCAGAATGGAAGGACTCAGCCTCAGTGATAGGGGAAGCTGGTCACAGGCACATCAGCCCTTCCCTGGGCTGGTGCTCATTCAGTGAAAAGGTGGGGGAGGGCTTCAAAGAGGTAAGCTGAAATTTAGCAGCTAGATAACTCTTCAGTCCAACCCAGTGGGGAGAGCTCATATTCCCATATCAGTTTCTAAAGCCCCTTAAAAACATTCAGACATTCGTTATATAGTGCTTTAAGTCTGGTCAAAAGTCTTACGTACATTCTGTCATTTGAGCCCAATGATAAGCCTCTAGGGATAGGTATAGGCGTTATTCTTACAGATGAGGAAACTGAGGCTCAAGGTGGTAAATAATAACAATTGACATCATGGTAGTGCTATAGTTTGCTTTACACACAGTATATTAACTAATTTGAGGGTAATGACTTGTCCGTAGTGAATGTGGTGCTACTACCCGTCCCATCTCAGGGCTGCCTGGCCCACATAGGCCACTCCAGTGTGGGAACAATGTGGTGCCATTCTGGCTTCAATGTAACTTGTGTCTGTTTCCTTTTCTTTATTCTCACAATAGAATTACTTCTCCTCATGCAAAGGTCTGATCACATCACTCATCTGGTCAAAAAATTTCAGCACTTCCCATTGCCTTATGCAACAGTATCCAAACTCGTTGGCCTGGAATTCAAGTCCCTCCAAAATTGGGCTCCAACCTGCCTTTCTGGTCTTGTCTTAAATTGCTTCTCTTCATGTGTCCTATTTTTAAACCAAAGTAGTTTATTCACTCTTCCTTGGTCCTTTCCCTCAGTTTCCTGTTTCTATCTGTTCTCTAGGCTTGGGATAGGCCCCTGTTTCCAATCTCTGCCAGTTGAAATCCTGTGCATCCTTTAAGATACATTTTGAATGTCACCTTCTCCACGTCCCTTTGTCTCCATAACCTGAAATTGTCCCTCTCTTATGAACCGACCAAACCAATTAGCCAATAAGCATTTATTAAGCTTCTATTATATGCTAGACATTACCAGTGGTCTCCTAATTGCCAAATTTTATGGCCTTTTCTCAATCCTCATCCTTCTTGACCTCTCTGCAGCCTCTGACCCTGTTAATAATCTTCTTATTGATACTCTCTTCTTTTTCGATTTCAGGGACACAGCTCTTTGCTTCTCCTCCTACCTAACTGACCACTCCTTCTCAGTCTCCATTGCTGGCTATTCATCCAAGTCACACCTGATAACTATAGGTGTCTCCCGAGAATCTGCTCTGGGCTTTCTTTACTTCTCCTTCCATACGCTTTTGCTGGGTGATCTCATTAGCTCCTATGGATTCAATTATCTTCTCTATGCACATGAATCTCAGATTTATGTCTAGTCCTAATCTCTCTTCTGACCTTTAGTCTCACATCTCCAAACTGTTTATTGAACACATCAAAGCAAATATTTCATTGACATCTTAAACTCAACACGTCCAAAACAGAACCCTCTATCTTTGCCCTTAACCCCTTCCTTCTTAATTACTACTAATGAGGATATCATCATCTTCTCAGCCAGCCAGGCTCATAGCCTGGATGTTATTCTCAACTCTTCATTCTCACTCCCCATAGCTAATCAGTTGCCAAGTTCTGTCATTTCTATCTTCAAGTCATCTCTCACAAATGTCCCCTTCTCTCCTTTGACATGCTATTACCCTGGTATAGGCTCCAATCACCTCATACCTGAACTACTGCAACTGTCTTCAGCTTATTCTATCTGCCTCAAGTCTCTCCTCACTCTAGCCCATCTTTCACTGAGCTGACCTTACCGAAGTGCAGGTCTGACCATCTCACCCCTTCTCCTATTCAATAAACTCTAGTGGAACCCTATCACTTCCAAGATCAAATGTAAAATCCTTGGTTTGGCTTTTAAAGCCCTTCCTAATTTGGTCCTTTCCTACATTTTCAGTCTTCTTATACTTAACTCCTCTCCACTCATTCTGCAATTCAATGATGCTGACCTTCCTACTCTTCTTTGTACACTATATTCCAACACCTGACTCTGGACATTTGCTGGCTCTCCCTCATGCCTGGTCCTCTCTCCCTTCTCATGTCTCAGCGAAAGCCCCACCTTCTGCAAGAAGGTTCCAGTCCTGTCCTGGTTCTCCTTAACCTTAGTGCCTTCCTTCCAATCTATCCTGGCTATATTTTTTGGGTACAGAGTTGTTCGCACATTGTCTCCCCCATTAGACTGTGAGTTCCTTGCGAGCATTGACTGATTTTGCCTTCCTTCGTATCCCCAGAACTTAGCACTGTGCCTTAATAAATACTTACGACTTAAGAATGCAAAAGGAAACAGACTGCCTTCAAGAAGCTGATGTTCTGGGGCAGCTAGGTGGTGCAGTGGATAGAGCACCAGTCCTGGAGTCAGGAAGATCTGAGTTCAAATCCAACCTCAGACACTAGACACTTACTAGCTGTGTGACCCTGGGCAAGTCACTTAACCCCACTGCAAAAAAAAAAAAACAAAAAACAACCAAAAACAAAAACCAAAACCAAAGACAAAAAATGAAGCTGATGTTCTACTGGGGAGACGTCGTGCACTATCTAAGTATATCTAAATATATACACAATAGATACAAGGTGATCAGGCAGCTGAAGACAGTAGGAATTGGGGAGATCAGGAAAAGCTTCATGTATTTGAGTAAAGCTTTGAAGGAAACAGAAGGTTTCCTAGGAAGTGAGGATGGAGCACATGGCAGACAGCCAATGCAAAGGCAAGGATACATATTTTATGTATCCATAAGAGAACATTGGGAGATAGACAGTCACGTGTGAGTAACAGCAATAAGGCCAGTTTGGCTGGGCTGTAGAGCTCTTGAAGAGGAATAATATATATGACAAGGTTGGAATGGTAGGTCGGGGCTGTGTCGTGAAGGGAGTTAAATGCCAAATAGAGTCATTTCTATTGACCCCAGAGAGCACGAGGAACCACTGGTATATATGGAATAGAGGGGTGACTGTGCTTTAGGAAAATCCCTTTGACAGCTGTGTGCAGAATGATTTGTAGTGGGAAGAGATCTGAAGCAGGGAGATTGATTAGCAAGCCATGGCAACAATCCAGGTGAGAAAAGACAAGGGCCGCAGATAGGGTGGTGGACGTGTGAGTGGAAAGAACAAGATGGATTTGAAAGGGTTTGTGGAACTCAATTTGCCATTCAAAGTTCTTCGAAACCTCCCAGTCCTCCTGCATATTTGTCCTGTGCATACATTCAACAGTCCAGCTGTATTGGCCTACCGGCTGTCACTCACACATGACTCTCCATCTCCTCTCTTTGTGTCTCTGCACTGGTTGTTCTTCACACCTGGAATCCTTTACCCCCTCACCTCTCCCTCTTGATTTCCCTGGCTTTCCTTCAAGACTGAGGATCGTGGTGCCCTTGAAAGAGGTTGGGGAGTTTGGAAGAAGGGAGGGTTTGAGGGGAAAGATCATGGGTTTTGTTTTGGACATGTTGAGTTTGAGATGCCTATGGGACGTTTGTCTTGAGATGGCCAAAAGGCAGTTTGTAATATGGGGCTATATCTCAGGAGACAGATTATGTGTATTTGTGTACATATATGTTTATGTACATATACACATACATGTATATACAATCTGGCTATCTATTAATCTGTCTATTTCTGGGAACCTTCTGCATAGAGATGATCATTGAACCCATTAGAGTTGATGAAATCACCCAATGAGAGAATGTCACCAAGAACAGAGTCTTCAGGGACACCTGCAAGTAGAGATGTGATATGGATGATAAGCCGAGGAGACTGAGAAGGAGCACTCAGATGTTACTGTGGGAAGAGAACCAAGAGAAATCAGTGTCATGAAAATGCAGAGGAGAGCATACAGAAGGAGAGGGAGGTCAAGGGTGTCAAGTGCTATAGAACAGCCAAGGAAGGAAAATGGGCCACGAGATTTGTTGATTAAGACATTATTGCTGTCTTTGGTGGTCTGATAATCTTTCCTAGCTCTTTACACATCCCATTTACTTCTGGGCTGTACAGATTTTTAATTTAATCAGTGTGGCAACTTCTTTCACCAATAGAGGCTGTGGCCTGTCCAGCACTTAAGAGGATGAGTCTTAGGTTGTTGCCCAAGGCTCAGAGGCTGCCCTACCCATGGGCACACAACTAGTGTCAGAAGCAGAATCTGAACGCAAGACTTCCTGACTCCAAGTCAGAACTCTAACTTCTGTGTGATACTTCCTTTTCATACTGTCTGCATCCCCTAACACAAGTTATCTGCCATGTCTAGAATATCTTCCCTCTTCACCTCCATGAATCCCTAGCTTCCTTCAATGCTTAGCTCAAGCACCTCCTTCCACAGGAAACAGACTGATTGTCTCAGTTGCTAGAACCTTCCCCTTCAATTACTCTGTATAAAGTTTACACTTAATCTTTAATACGCATATGGTTCCCCCACCCCAAAAGAATGTAAGCATCTCAAGGTCAGGGGCTATTTTATGCCTGTTTTTATATCTCCAGCACCCAGCACAGTGCCTGATACATAGTAGGCATTTAATAAATGCTTGCTGAATTTAAATGAATTTGCATATATGTTTTATTCACACACACACACACACACACACACACACACACACACACACACCCCCACACAACCCACCCACTACATAGTAGGTTCTTAGGACAAGAAACATGACTTTCATTTCTTTGTAGTCCCCCCAGTGCCTAGCACAGTGCCTAGCACATAAAAGGTGCTCAATATATGTTTGTTTGCCTTGCACATAAAAGGTGCTCAATATATATGTGTTGAGTTGATTTGAGTTATTCAAGTTTCCCTACCACTTCATTCGTCACTTAGAACAAGAACTAGGGGAAAAGGTGTGGATAAGAAGAGATGGAAGGACACATTTCCTTCTGGCCACCTCCCCTGCCTATTTGGTTGATCATCAGGCATTCATGCCTAGTGCTTCCCTGATCTTAATGAAGAAATCTTAAGCAGGAGGAGGGGGGCAAATATGATTACCTTCATTTTTAAAAGGGAGTAACAGAATTGACCTGCATAAGCTTCCATGGGACTTGAGAAGGGCCTTATCCATTAGGAAACATGGACAATGCCTCTTTAACATGGTGAGAGTGATATATATTATACTGTGTCCCTGTGGTGACTGAAGATCAATGCTTCCACCAGGACACAGGTGTTAAGTAACGTTAAGGATTTCCCTTAAGCTCATAATAGCCAAATAACTCAGGCTGCAAATCTAAGCTGACACATGACAGCCTTCCCTCAGTGCTGAACAAAGCAGATAGCTGGGGAGAGTTGGGGGGAGCAGGGTTAGACGGTGAAAGGGAAGAGACAGAATGAATTAAGGGAGAGCTTGTTGGCTTGGATGTTTGGCTGCTGATGTGGAAGTCTGAGCTCAGACATGAGGGAGCTAAAATAAGCAACCTGGCGCTAAAGCTTACTGAGAGCCTCTCCCCACTGCCTTGGGACTGCTTCCTTTTAGCTCATCTTCATAAATCTCGTTAGACTATGGTTATCTATTGTTGTGGTTGTTCAGTCATTTTCAGTTATGTCTGACTCTTTGTGACCCCATTTGGGGTTTCATTGGCAAAGATACTGGAGTGGTTTCCTTCTCCAGCTCATTTTACAGATGAGGAAACTGAGGCAAACAGGGTTAAGCGACTTGCCCAGGGTCACACAGCAGGCAAATGACTGAGGTCAGATTTGAACTCAGGTCTTCCTGACTCCAGGTCTGGCACTCCATCCATCTAGCTACCCCATATAACTTTTTTACATGTCAACATTTCAAAGACTCAGAATTTCATCCTCCCCATCCTTTCTTCCTTTGCTTCAGACTCTGATGAAGGCATAATCCTTTTCCTCAGCCAACCCCTTCACTCCTTCTCTTGACTTCATCCCCTCCTGCCTCCTCTGTGAGCCTGCCTCCTTAATTATCCTTCCTTTCCTTCATCTTCAATCACTATCTATAGGCTTCTTTTCCATCTCCTACAAACATGGCCATGTCTCCCTCTCATCCATAAAAATCTTCCCTGCAAGCTATCTATCTACCTTTCATAAATTCTCCCTTCTATATCCAAACTTCTAGAAAGGGCTGGCAATAACACCAACTACCTCTGCTTCCTCACTTCCTCCTCATTTTTCAATCCTTTGCAGTTTGACTTTTAACTGTAGCACTCAATCTACTACCAATAATTACCAATGAACTTTGAGCTACTAAAATTAGTTGTCATTTTACTTGACATCTCTGTAGTCTTAGGTATGGTTACCTCAGCCCTCTTCTTGGATGTCTTCTTCTCCCTTGACTTCTATGATACTACTCCATTTTGGTTCACTTCCGAATTGTCTGATAGCTCAATCTCAGAGGCTTCATTCATGTCCTGCTCCTTAAGTGTGAACGGTCATTCAAGGCTCTATTCTGGGTCTTCATTTTCTTTGTATACCCACTCCCTTGGATATCTGCAAAGGTGAACCCTCCCTGCCACTCTTGAAGTCAAGTCAAAAGTGGTTGACTTAGTGACCACATAAGATATAGCTTATGAAAGTATACCAGGGACATAAAGGTGCTACACCCAAGGTGAACTGGATCTTCAGAAATTACTGTTTCTAGGACTACGCTCTTCTAACAGACATCACATGCAGGGAACATAGAGCTTCTCATTCTAGGATCACAGAGTTATGGATATTAGATCTGAAAGTGGTCAACTAGTTCAATAGGTAGGGAAACTGAGGAATAGAAAGCAAAAGTGATTTGCTCAAGATAACATAATGGCAGAACAAGAACCCAAACCCAAGTTTTCTTATCCCAAGTCCAGAAGTCCTTCCTCCCTCCCTTCCTTCTTAAATTGCCCTATCTTGCCCAGGCTGGAAGTACATTGGCCACTTACATGCCTAATCCCACTACTAACTGGCACAAAAGTTTTGACTTGTTCTGTTTCTGACCTGGACTGGTTTGTTCCTCCTTAGGTAGCCTGGTGGCCTCTGTACTGAAGGGCTCACTATAACGGTACCAGACATAGTGTGGGATGCCCAATCAGCTTAGCCCACTGCAGCTTAGAACTCAAGCTCAAGAAATCCACCAGCCTTAGACTCTCTACTAGCAGGATTACCTGTGTGGATGTGTGCCTCCACATCAGGCAGTGGTCTTTCTACTACACTTTTACACTACTATGGGCTGTCACCTATTCTTGAAGTCAAGCAATCATACTCAATTCCCAAGAAAGAAAGGGAAGAGAGGTGAGGGAGCGGGTGGGGAGAGGGAGGGAAAGAGGGGAAAAAGGTAATTAGTCCTCGTTATTAACTGATTCAATTTCTAAAACAGAACTAGAGTCCAGGGGCATAGCGTATCAATCACCTTTAAAATGTCATTTGAAAAATGAAATTGCCCAATGCCAATTTAGAAGTCAACTAATTCAACTGCTTTGTTGCTTTTGTAAAACTTCTTTTTAAAAAATGATTCAGGGAGGGGCAGCTAGGGGGCACAGTGGATAAAGCACTGGCCCTGAAGTCAGGAGGACCTGAGTTCAAATTTGACCTCAGACCAAACACTTGACACTTACTAGCTGTGTGACCCTGGACATATCACTTAACCCCAATTGCCAAAAAAATTTAAAAAATGACTCAGGGATCTTTATGGAT
This sequence comes from Vombatus ursinus, assembly GCF_900497805.2. Classification (NCBI taxonomy): domain Eukaryota; kingdom Metazoa; phylum Chordata; class Mammalia; order Diprotodontia; family Vombatidae; genus Vombatus; species Vombatus ursinus. The sequence goes on from NW_020954577.1 coordinate 26,495,131, forward strand.
CCCATTGACCTCTCCAATGCCATTTTGTTTCAAGGACCTAAACAAGAAAATCGCTGTCCTTGGTGCTGTTCTCACATTGGTCTGCAATGGCCAGAGAAGGATACCAAGATCTCTTTATCTACTGGAACTTGAATGCACATACTCACTGTAGTCTGCCATAGCCTTAGCATCCATAGACCGGGTCATTGTTCTAACCTTACTGTTCACCCTTCTAAAAATATTTTTATTCATACATTTTATTACAACATAACACATACCTCCTGCAAATACCCAAATGACCCCTGACCCGAATTATGCTCCTTAAAAAAGTTAAGCAAAACTTCCTAATGACATGATGGCAACTGATAGCAGGCATCACTTTCCATTGCATAGTTTGTTATTAATAGGAAGAAGGAATATATGTTTTAATTTCAACACATATGGAGATGGATCAGAGGGGAAGGGGAAAGGAATAAGCATTTATGTACGTACTTTGTGCTGGCCATCGTGCTAAGTGTTTTTACAAATATTGTTCTAATTATCATTTACAAGGCACTCTCATTACTGAATGCAGATAAACCAAGTTTTTGGTCTCTTGGCATTGTCCTTATCTCCACTGTTGTAGTAGTTGTCACGCATATTGTTCATTTAGCTTTGCTTTCTTTACTTTGTCTCACTTAAAGAGTGGGAAGGGACATTTGAGGTCATCTAGTTCAACCCTCTGAGTGCTTTCCCTAAGGTCACATAGGCAGGAAGTGGCTGAGCCAGCACCTGAACCTGTCATCTAACCCCCAACCCAATCTTCTTTCTACTATGCCATTGCTGTCTTCATACAAGTCTTCCCTTGTTTCTCAAAATTCAACACAATCATCATTCCTTTTGGCACACCAATATCACACTATCCCTATTTTGTTCAGTCATCTCCCAATACCTGGCTAGCTTATTGCTAGCTTCTTCCTAGCGGAGATAATTTTTTTCCCTGAAGACTTTTGGATACACGTCTTTTCTTTTTGTCAATAAACTCCTTAGGATGCAGAGTCAGTAATGGGTCAACTGGTATGAATAATTTAGTAACTTTTCTTGCATAATTACAAATTGTTTTCCAGGATGGTTGAGCCAGTCCATGACTCCTTCAGCAGTAAATTAGCATGCTTGTTTTTTCTACAGCTCCTCCAATGAGTTTTCCCAGCTCTTACCAGCCTTGCTAATTTAATGGCTATGAGGTAATACCTCAAGGTACCTTCCACCCCTTTACTTCTCTACATAAACAGTCTGTTCCTGCCAGACTAGTCTTACTATCTTCCAAACACACCTGGTAGAACTTCAGAACCTCTGTTCACAATGTCTCATTGCACTGAATGATTTCTCCTTTATGCCATCCTAATCCTACCAAACTGGATACACATGCACAAACTGGATAGTCTCTCACACACACATGCACGCACACACACACATACATACACACACACACACACACACACATACACACACTGACCCATGTACTAACCCCAGGAAAGTTCCCAAACCCAGTATTTGTGGCTATAGATAGTTGAACTTGGATACTAGATGATTTTAGAAATATGGACCCAAAGGGCTGATCTTCCTTAAAAGAGCCAAACAATTGAGGACATCACACTGCAGAAAAGGCAGAAGAGAGGGTTGCTGGGGAAGGTCATTGGGCCAATGTTGCTGTAAGGTTAGTGAACCTTTGCAACAGATAGGTTTGCACTTGGTTTGCTCTCAGGAGTGAGCTATGATTATTTTCCAAAAGCAAGGATGGATTTTGAGACTGAAAGCACAACAGGGGATGTAAACTCTTTCTTCCTTTCAGTTCCTCTTTCTGATATATTTTTACCTTGTCTAAAAAGAGAACTAATGGTCAACCACCCTCCCTGAAGCCCTGGTTATAGGAACATGCTGTGAGTATGAATAAGCAATTTTGAGAACTGGAAGAAGCTGGACCTAGGATATTGGATATATGAAACATGTTAATTCTTGGATAAAAAAAAACACCCACAAAAGAACTGAAATATATTAACTCCTAAGCATGAGACTTGGCAGAAGATGAAACTTTTTCATTCACCAAGGGGTCTTACCAATTTAATAATAATAACTAACATTTAAATAGTGCTTTAAGGTTTATAAAGTACTTTACATATATTATCTCTTTTGATCCTTACAACAACCCTGGGGAAGTGGGGGATTAGGTGCTATTATTATCTCCATTTTGCAGATAGGCCAACTGAGGCATACAAAGGTTAAGTGATTTGCCCAGGGTCACACAGCTAGTAAATATCTGGGGAAGACTTTGGACACTTAGTTCTTCATTACTCCATGTCCAACACTTGATTCATGGTGCCCCTTAGCTGCCTATATCTGTTTGTTTATTTACTCATTCATTTATGTATCTTTTTAAAATTCAGTTTTATTTTATTTTCAGTTCCAAATTATTTCCCTCCTTTTCTATTTTCTTATTCAGTGAGAAGGCAAGAAAAACAAAACTCATTACAAATATATGTAATTGTGCAAAACAAACTTCCACATTATCCATGAAGAAGAAGAAAGAGAAGGAGGAAGAGGAAGGAAGGAAGGAGGAGAGAAAGAAAAAACAATATGCTTCAATCTATATTCTGAGTCCATTAATTCTCTGTCTGGAGGTGAAAAGCCTATTTGTTCATGAGTCCTTTGGAACTGTTGTTGGTCACTGTATTGAGCAGAGGAGCTATGTCTCACAGTGATCATTGTTACAAAATGGCTATTACTGTATAAATTGTTCTTCACTTTGCTTTGCATCAGTTCACATGAGTCTTGCCAGGTTTTTCTGAAACCACCCCCTTCATCATATACCATAACTTGCTTAGTCATTCTCCAACTGATAGACATCCTCTAAGATTCTAATACTTTGCCACCACAAATTGAGCTACTATAACTGTTATAGTACATAAGGGTGCTTTTTTTCTTTTCTTTTCTTTGATCTCTTTGGGAGTCTACATGCCAAGACACACACACACACACACACATACATACATAGAAACTATATGTATGAACACAATTACAAAATACTTTTCATACAAATAAAGACAAATCTAAACAATTGTAGAAATATTAATTGCTCATGTGTAGACTGAACCAATATAATAAAAATGACAATACTATCTAAATTAATTTACTTATTTAGTGCCATACCAATCAAACTACCACTGAATTACTTTATAGAGCCAGGAAAAATGATGGCAAAATTCACCTGGAAGAACAAAAAGTCAAGAATATCAAAGGAGTCAATGAAAAAAATGGGAAGGAAAGGGACTTAGCAGTACCGGATTTCAAATTACACTAAAAAGCTGTGATTGTCAAGACAATTTGGCACTGGATAAGAAAAAGAAAGGCTGATTATTGAAGCTGATTAGGTACACAATATTTAGGAGCAAATGAGCACAATAAGCCCATATATGATAAACCCAAAGGTCCTAGCTACCGGGGTAAGAACTCACTATTTGACAAAAACTGTTGAGAAAATTGGAAAGTGGTCTGGCAAAAACTAGGCACAGATCAACACCTTACCAGGGGTGGGGAACCTGTGGTCTCAAGACCACATGTAGCCCTGTAAGTCCTCAGGTGAGGCCCTTTGACTGAATTCAAATTTCACAGAACAAATTCTTTTACTAAGGGGATTTGTTCTGTGAAGTTTGGATTCAGTCAAAGGGCTACTTAAGAGGACCACATGTGGCCTTGAAGCTGCAGGTTCCCCACCCCTGTCTTAGACCATATACTAAAATAAATTCAAAATGAATTCATGATTTAGACATGAGGGATGATATTATAGGCAAATTAGTGAAGCATGGAAGAAATCACCTGTAAAATATGTGGATAGAGGAAGAGTTCATGACCAAGCAAGAGACAGAGAGAATCACAAAACAGATACTTTTGACTAAATAAAATTAAAAAAGCTTTTGCACAAACAAAACCAATGCAGCTACAATGAGAAGAAAAGAAGGAAACTGAGAAAAATTAATAATAACAAAAGCCTCCTTTCTAAAATATTCAGGGAACTGAGTCAATTTTACAAAGATAAGAGCCATTCCCCAACTGATAAATGGTCAAAGGATATGAATAGGCAGCTTTTACGGGAAGAAATCAAAGCTACCAATAGCTATATGAAAAAATGCTTTAAATCATTAATAAGTTGAGAAAAGTCAATTACTCTGTATCACCTCATATCCATCAGATTAGCTAAGATGACTAAAAATGAAGATACTAGAGGGGATTTGGGAAAATTAATACACTAGTGCACTGTTGGCAGAAACGTGAATGAACACAACCATTATGGAAACCAATTTGGAATTATGCTCTAAAGGCTATTACTGAAAATGCTTTTTGACCCAGTGATATTCACTACTAGACCTATAACTCAAAGAACGGTCTATATTTATTAAGTATGTAGTATATGCTAGGTGCCAGGGATACAAAGATTAAAGAAAAAAAAATCCTTGCCCTCAAGGGGCTGATATTCTAAAACTAGAGCAGGAATTCTTGACCTTTTCTATGTATCAGGCAATCTGGTCAAACCTATGGACCTCTTCTTAGAATAACAGTTTTAAATGCATGAAACACAGAGAATATAAAATTATAGTGAAATACAGTTCTCAAACCATTCTTAGAAAAGGTTCACAGAACCCAGGTTAAGAACTCCTGGATTAGAGGGAAACAGTATTTGGACAGAAAAATATAACTTGAGGGGGATAGGTACCCTAATAACTAGAGGGATCAGTAATTCTTCAAGTAGGAATTAGCACTATTTCACCTTTTGTCTTTGAAACCCCAGTACCTAGCTTGAAGCTAGCCCACAGACCATTAACGAAGGCTTGTGGATTGATTGGCTATCTATTAGCCAAATTTTGATTGAGTCTTAAAGGAAGCTAAGGATTTTAACAGGTGGAAGTGAGAAGGCAAGTCATGACAGGTCTGTGGGATGGCTGTGTTTTGTCACTGATAGAATGAGAAAGACCCTTGTGGCAGCACTCACTCGTTATCCAGGGACCCCAAGGATAGTATTAGAGTGTGGTGGCGGTGGATGTAGCTAAGCTGAAGGGGAGCCTGAGTGTCTGGTGGCTTTTGCCACACAGTGGCCATTCTTCTTCTTGTGAACTTCTTAGGGTTCCTTCTGGATGAGCCCCTGTAGTGGGCATAGATGATGAGCGGCTAGCTCAGTTCTAATGACTGAGCAGTAGGAGACATTCTCTTAGTTACTTGTCAACTTCTGCCTCTGAGCAAGAAGAGACTGCTGACTACTCTCCTCTTGTAAACACTGAGAGTTCCACCCTGCTAGAATTCAGGGCAGCTTTTGCTGGTCCTTGGCTGTCAGCTGGTCTCAGGTTTAAGTCAATAGCCTGGCATCATGAAGCCAGCTTTTCTGGAGATATGAAAATGTTCTAGAAAACGAAAGCTTGACAAGGGGCCAATATGACCCACAGAAAATCAGCAGTGGTAAGAGACCAATGAAATTGGTCTTCTCTTAACTATGGGGACAACAAAGACTTTAAACAGCTATCCTTATGGACCCTCCATCTCTCCAATGCCCTGCATTCACTAATGTCAGAGCATGGAGGCATCTGCTGGTATAGAACATGAAGAATAATGCTCAGATCAAAAGTGAACTTTTAAATTATAGAGATGATATTGTCCCATGGTCTGGTTTTATTTTGTAAGGTTTCATTGATACCTTTTACCTTTATACCATAATCATTTCCTGATGATATTCCTTTCCCCAACATACACAATTGAACTCTCTCTTATATTGAAGAAACAGCTTAAACAAAACCAAACCATGGAACAGCAGAACGAATTGATTTGGTGTCACAGGACTTGTTTTTTTTTTTAAGTGAGGCAATTGGGGTTAAGTGACTTGCCCAAAGTCATACAGCTAGGAAGTATTATGTGTCTGAAGCCAGATCTGAACTCAGGTCCTAGGTCTCCAGGGCCAGTGCTCTATCCACTGCACCACCTAACTGCCCCAGGACTTGGTTTTAAATCTTGGCTATGTCACTTACTAAACCTACCTTGTGACATTGGGTCCTTGTGCCCTTACCCATTCTAGGCTCCCCTTTCCTCATCTGTAAAAATGAGGGGATTGGGCTAGATGATCCCTGAGGTCCTTTCTTGTTCTAAATCTATAAGCCTAAGAACTTAACACATAATCAGTTGGAGAGCAAATATCTGGGACAGGTAAGTAGTACAGTGGATAGAACACAGGGCTTGAAGTCAGGAAGACCTGAATTCAAGTCCAGCCTCTGACATTTAGCTATGTGACCCTGAACAAACCACTTAATTTTTATTTGCTCCACAGTCTTAGATTTGAAAGGGATCTAAGAGATAATCTGGTCCAATTCTCTCACATTACAGGTGTGGAAAAAGAGGCCAAGGGGCGGAGGGAAAGCAGTGACTGTCTTGAGCTCTCTCCCAAACCCCTCCAAATACCTTAAAAATGGCTCTAAACAAATTCTAAAGCAGCAGAACCCACAAAAAGACAGAGTGAAACAAATTTCCAGCCAAAGACAGCCTGGATGGTTGATCAGAAAGGTATAGAGCGCCGGGTGGGGAGAGGAGCGCAGTTCAGTGTGGGCGCGCAGGCTGCAGCGACCCTGGAGCAGGCCTCAGAGGACTGAATCACGGGCAGCTGTGGCAGTTTCCAGACTCCTCAACCTCTGAACGCCAAAGACAACTTAGAGGGTCAGTGGGAAAAGTCTGTGTCTGTGGTGAGAGAGGAGCTAGGTCTCAGCCGCGGGTCTCAGCTTTTTCCTGAGCTTCAGGCCCACAGACTAAGGGGGAATCAAGTGGCTGATTAGAGGGATATTGCAGGGTTCTCTTTGCCAGTGCTGAGGCAGGAATCTCTTGCTTTACAGGTGCTTGGATCTGGGTCACAGTTCTGAGGGGCGGCCCTGGGGTGAGGAGGAATGCTGGTGTGGTGAAGCTTGTTGTGGCAGAGGAGAGGAAACACCTCGCCCCTTATCATAGCACCTTGGAAGAAATGAAAATGTTCAGGTCCCTAGAAGTACCTCTGAAAACAGCTGTACAAACCCCAAAGCTTGGGATAGTACACTCTTCACATTGGAAGCAGACTCTTACCTTAACAAAGAGTTTAAAACTCAAGTAATTGGTTGGGATCATGAGCAAGCAGCGCAAAAAGAGTCAGACTATATTATCTTACTTTGGTGACAAAGAAGATCAAACCATACAACCAGAAGAAGACAACAAAGCCAAAGCTCCTATATCCAAAGCCTCCAAGAAAAATATGAATCAGTCCCAGGCCTTGGAACAGCTCAAAAGGGATTTAGAGAAGCAAGTGAGAGAAGTAGAGGAAAAACTGAGAGTGATGCAAGAAAATCATAAAAAATAAGTCAACAGCTTGCTAAAGGAGACCCAAAAAAATGCTGAAGAAAATAACATCTTAAAAAATAGCCTAACCCAAATGGCAAAAGAGGTTCGAAAAGCCAATGAGGAGAAGAATCCCCTAAAAAGCAAAATTGGACAAATGGAAAAGGAAGTCCAAAAGCTTACTGAAGAAAATACTTCCTTAAAAATTAGAATAGAACAATTGGAAGCTAGTGACTTTATGAGAAATCAAGACACTGTAAAACAAATCCAAAAGAATGAATAATTAAAAAACAGTGTGAAATATTTCACTGGAAAAGCAACTGACCTGGAAAATAGATCCAGGAGAGAGAATTTAAAAATTATTGGACTATCTGAATGCCATGATCAAAAAAAGAGCCTAGACATCATCTTTCAAGAAATTATCAAGGAAAACTGCCCTGATATTTTAGAACCAGAGGGCAAAATAGAAATTGAAAGAATCCACTGATCTCCTCCTGAAAGAGAGCCCCAAAGGAAAACTCCTAGGAATATTGTAGCCAAATTCCAGAGTTCCCAGGTCAAGGAGAAAATATTACAAGCAGCCAGAAAGAAACAATTCAAGTATTGTGGAAACACAATCAGGATAACACAAGATTTAGCTGCTTCTACATTAAGGGACTACAGGGCATGGAATATAATATTCCGGAGGGCAAAGGAGATAGGATTACAACCAAGAATCACCTATCCAGCAAAACTGAGTATAATCCTGCAGGGGAAAAATGGTCATTCAGTGAAATAGAGGACTTTCAAGCATTCTTGATGAAAAGACCAGAGTTGAATAGAAAATTTGATTTTCAAATACAAGACTCGAGTGGAACATGAAGAGGTAAACAGGAAAGAGAAAATCAAAAGAGACTTATTAAGGTTGAACTGTATACATTCCCGCATGGAAAGATGATATTTATAACTCAAGAGACCTTTGTCAGTATTAGGGTAGTTGGAGGGGAAAAAATTATATGTACGTATATATAGATATAGATAGATAGAGGGCACAGGATGAGTTGAAAATGAAGGGGTCATATCTGGAGAATAAAATTAAAGGGTGAGAGAGGATTATACTAGGAGAAGGAGAAAGGGAGAGGTAGAATGGGGTAAATTATCTCACCAAAAAAAAAAAAAACCAGAAAAGAAAAGGCTCTTACAGTGGAAAGGAAATGGAGGAAGGTGAGAGGGAATGAGTGAATCTTATTCTCATAGGATTGGACTTAAGGAGGGAATAACATACACACTCAATTGGGAGTGGAAATCTGTCTTACCCTACAGGAAAATGGGGGGGGGAAGGGGACAAGAGAGTAGGGGGATGATAGAGAGGAGAGCAGATTGGGAAAGGGGGTAATCAGAAGCAAATACTTCTGAGGAGGGACAGGGTCAAAAGAAAGAATAGAATAAATGGGTGGGTGGGATAGGATTAAGGGAAACAGAGTTATTCACAGCATGTCTACTATGGAAGTGTTTTGCATAATTGCACATGTATAACCTATATTGAGTTGCTTGCCTTTTCAATGAGGGTGGGTGGGGAGGGAGGAAGGGAGAAAATTTGGAACCCAAAGTTTTAAAAACACATGTTTTAAAAAAATGTTTTCACATGCAACCGGGAAATAAGAAATACAGGAAATGGGGTACAGAAATCCATCCTGCCCTACAGGAAAATTGAAGGGGAAGGGGATAAGAGAAGCGGGGGGAGAGATAAAAGGGAAGGCAGACTAGGGGAAGGGATATTCAGAATGCATGCCATCTTGGAGTGGGGGGAGGGTTGAGATGGGGTGAAAATTTGGAACTCAAAATCTTGTGGAAGTAAATGTTGAAAACAAAAAAATAAATAAAAATTACCATTAAAAAAAAAGATGCCAAGAGGGGTGAAATCACTTGGTCAAAGTAATAATAGCTAACATTTAGATAGCACTTTAGGGTTTGCAAAACATTTTACATATATTATATCATTTGATCTTCACAACAACCATGTGAGGTCAACGCTATTATTATTCCCAATTTACAGATGAGGAACCTAAGGCTGAGAGAGACTAATTGACTTGCTCAGGCTTACAAAGCTAGTAAGTTTTTGAATCAGGATTTGAACTTAGGGATCCCCGCCTCCAAGTCCAGTTTCCACTCTGTCTCTTAGTGGGTAGCAGAGCTAGGATCTAAACCTAGGTCCTCTTGAGACCAAACCCAATGTTCTTTCTACCCACATCATGCTGCTTCTAAGTTTTTTCCCATTTTCCTTTGATTTTCTCAGAGTTGTCACTTCTCACTGCACAATATTCAATTATGTTCCTATACCAGTCTGTTCAGCCATTCCTTTGTCAATGGGAACCTACTTGGTGTCTACTTTTTGCTACCTTATTAAATATTCATGCTCTACTGCAGGGAGTGCAACTTCTATAGGCTGGCAATGTTGTTTGAATGCTAAATGTATGTTTGCCTAAAAGACTATTTTATAGAGAACATACACAAGGCAAGAGCTCACATGGGTCAGAAGAAGTGATACAAGGACACTCTCAAGATCTCTCTGAAGAACTTTGGATGGACTGTGAGACCTGGGACACACTGGCACAGGACCAGCCAGCATGGTGTGCCCACAGCAAAGAAAGCACTGTGCTTTTTGAGTGAAGCAGATTTGCAGTAGCTCCGAAGAAATGTGAAATGCACAAATTTAAAGCTATCTTCATTCCGAATGTTCACATGGACTATTTTTGCCAGCCCTGTGGTAGAGCCTTCTGAGCTCATATTGGTCTGATCAACCACAGTCAGACACAGAGTACCCTGACCACAACAGAGTGATGCGATTCTGGTCCTCTTCAAGAATGAAGGACAACTACCACTCAGAGTGCTGTTTCTTTCTGTCTCGGGCTTCCTTGGAGTCTCTGCAGTTGCTAGATAAAAGTGGGATTGTTGGGACTTGGTGTCTTTTGGGTTCAGCCTAGTTTCCTTCCTCACCAGGGACAGTAGGTCTCTGGACAGTAGGTGTACATTTTAAGAAGTCTCCTTTGGCAGTGGATAGAGCACCGGCCCTGAAGTCAGGAGGACCTAAGTTCAAATCCGGCCTCAGACCAAACACTTGACACGTACTAGCTGTGTGACCTTGGGCAAGTCACTGAACCCCAATTGCCTCACTAAAAAAAAAAAAAGATTTAAAAGAAGTCTCCTTTGTTCTCCTACCCTGGAAGAACATTTTTCCAATTCAGTGTTTAGTTCTTTGTTCACTGGTTTCTGCAACAGCCCTATAAAATCTGAAAATAAACTAAATACTGACTCAATCAGAACAGATTACAGAGGTTAGAGACTGAAAAGACCTAGGCAGCTGATTCCATCTTCTTAACAGGGCTGGATATAGTCTTCAGATGGAAGAAAAGTTACGCGCTTTATCTTTGCGAAAAGGCAAGATCTGGTAGCTCTGATGAGACACCCAGACTAGAAAATCAGGCAGTTATCTGCCTAAGCTTTTCTTTCATGAATCACTGCAGAAGGAACTTCCCAAGAAAGAAAACTGAGTGAGTTATGCACGCATACACACACACGTACACACACAGTGCCTTTAAAGAATGATTTTAGTGCTCTATCTTTTTTTTCCCCTGCTCAAAAATTATGAAAGAGAATACATACTTGAAAAAAAGCTTGTCCTCCCACACAATTTCTACTCTGCTGGAATCCATCACTGAAGTCACACAACTGATTCTCCATGGCAACCGACTGTGAGGTCATACACAAAGGACTATGATTTCACCATGGGGTCCAGCCAGAGGAGCTGAGCTGGCAAAGAGAAGCTCTTTATCCACAGACAATTATCAATAAAAATGAGCAGTGCTCAAGAAGAGAATTCAGCAAGTCTGGGAGGCAGGAAAGGGCGATGGTGATATGTGGATGTTTTTCCCTTCCTCTTGCACCTTTATGTTACCATAATGGCTTCCTTGCAAAGACAGTATGGCCAGATACAAAGAGCAGCAACACTGATAGGAATCCTTTCCCTAATATCAGGGATGAGCTTAATAAGAGAATCTGACATACCACAAACTTTCAGTTCTGCCCAATTGCTCTAACAGGAATTTTTAATCCTAATCTTCACTAAGCAATGAGAATGTAACTACACATTTCCCTTTAATCACCTTCTCATAGGAATCCTGACCACAGCCTAGAACCATGTTTAATTAGCAATTAATTGTTCATTTCCCAAAGGACTTCAGAGACAGATTCTTACTGTATGCGCAGCTATCTTGGGGGAAGACTGAGCAGGAAAGGGTTGTGTGCCTCCCTCTGTCCCAGAGCAATCACCTCTCATTGCTGCTTCCCGTATTGGGAGGATATGGGAGTCACTATGAGCTATGATGAGGATTATCTGGTTGTTCCTTTCTCTCCTTTCTGCCTTCTTTCCTTCCTTTCCTCCTTTTCCACTTTTTCTTTCTTCTTTCTCCCCTTCTTTGCTGTTTTACTTCCTTCTTTCCATCCACCCTTTCCTTCCTTTTCTCTTTCCATCCTTCTAGTTCTCTTTCTCTTTCATTTTAATCCTTCCTTCCCTCCTTCCCTCTTCCCATCCTTTCTTCTCTCCTACCTTTTCCTATACTTCCTTTCCTATCCTTCTTTGCCTCCTTCTGTTCCTTCTCTTTCCTTCTTCCCATCCTTCCTTCCTCCTCTGTTCCTTTAATTTCTTTTCCATTTCTTCTCTTCCTTGCATTCTTCATCCTTCTTTCTCTTTTTCTTCCTCTCTCTTTCCCTCCATCCTTCCTTCTTTTCTTCCTTCCTTCCCTTGCCCCTCTTTTAACATAAGAGAGGAAAAAATGTCAGTAGAGGCTCACTCAGAATTTTCCTGTGCAGTTGCCAAAGTTATTTGCAGTTGTCCACACAGAGCAAAGGATTCCCAGGAAGCTGGTGTTGTGCCACCACTCAGCTTGGCCTTTTCTTTCTTGCTGGGTCTTCCCGCTGGCTTGGAGATATAGCTCACAGAGATGGGACCTAAGCAAAGTGCTCCCAGTCATACCCAGCTGTCACATTTTGTGGCTGTTAATGAACTGACGTCCTCTGGTAATATATCTTGCTTCCATTGCATTACCAAATTTATCTTGGCCAGTTCATTAATGCATAAGGATGCCTGATGACTTTTTTTTTCTTTTGCTTCCTTCTCTTGTTTTGTTCTTGCTTTTGGTAGAGTGGACTGGCAAAGAGTCCCAAAGTCATCATTCCCATTTCTGTGTTGTTTGTAACAAAACAAAACAAAAAGGACCCCAAGATGAATATGTTACTTTTACATTGGAATGGGGCTCACACCAAAGCACTGAGTCCCTTAGATTTAATTGCTGTGATTTCCCTAAAGAATATGCACAAGTAGGAAAGACCTATAAAACGTATTCATGGAACAATAACACAATTTCAATAATAATCAGTGGTTGGTGAGTCATAAACTATGGAGTTGTAGAATCCAATTTGAGGACCAGAACATGCCGCCTCTCTGGCACTGTGGTATGATGGGGGCTGGGGGTGAGAATCTAGATTTGGATTCAAAGGAGCTGGATTCAAATTCCAGCTCTGTTATTTACTACCCTTATGACCTGGAGAAAGTCATTTCAGTTCTTTCCTTATCTATCCAATGGAGGTCTCAAAAGTCCTATGAAGCTCTAAATCCCAAGTGTCTCTGAAAACCTAGAGGAAAGCACAGGGTTGTGCTTGTCACCTAAGAGGCTTGGCCTGCAGCTCCCTAGTATTGACCCCCTGAGCTTGAGATGCGATGTTCGCTCTGGTGGCCTGTTGAAAGAAAAAGACTGCCCTCAGGCCTTTTTAGGTGAGAAAACCCCACCAGAATTGTGAGAAATATTAATGTCAATGTTCACAGGGCCCCTTGATGTGTGCTAGGTTCTGGGCCTGCTGCTGTGTGAAGTATGCCTGTGGGACAGCATGAGCCTTGGATATGCCATCCACTTAGACTCAGGCGGCTCCATTTTATAATCAATATTTCCATGTTCCTGCTGTTACTGTGCATAAATACTGAAAAGTCTAGACTAGATAGACTGAAACACAGAAAGAAGGGAACCTAAAAATGCTTTGAAACTACAGGGTGTCCCGAAAGTCTTAGGACAGTTTTAAGCTACTAAAGATTAAATAAAATAAAACTACTTAAGTTATTAAATAGTTTAAAACCATGTAAAGACTTTTGGGACACTCCATATTGTTTCAGAATATGCCATTTTTGTAATGGGAGGAGCACTGAAATTAGAGTTGAGGTGATTTGTCTTGGAATCCTACATCTGTCCCTTACTGGTTCTGTAACCTTGGGACAGTCACCCTGTGCCTTAGTTTCTTCATCTTTAAAATGAGGGGGTTGGACTAGATGATCTCTAGGGTCCTTCCAACTTTAATCTAGGATTCTCAAAGAAGTATATTAGATTTCTTTTCCTCTCCTGGTTTCCAGAAGAGATTTAGCTGCCATCCATTAATACCACCCTCTTCTCATCCTAGTTCCTCCCAAGTCTCTTTTAAGGTATTCACATACCAGAAAAAAATATTTGCATATGCAAGCGTTGTCGGTCAGTATAGTTCCACAATCTAAAGAGTTCCCCAGATTCACTTAATGGGCTCATGGGGTGGTAAGCCTTTGGGGCAACTGATAGGTAACCTCTTCATGGAGAGTGCAGGAATGGTCATTGGTGCCTGGATGAGAGGACACGGGACAAATCCTGATTGGATTTCAGGAATTAGGGTTGCCCCAAGAAACAGACTAGAGCTGTAGGGAGGACAGGCTCTTTGGAGCTGTCCCTGTGCCTGTCTTTAAGACAGTGACAGCCTGTTCTCTGCTTTTTTCACCTTTTCTCTATTCAGAGAGTCAATTAGTGCACAGAAGACAGGACCTGTATTCTTGGATGGGTATTTAGGGGCCTCAATGAGTCTTTGGCATTTTCTATGAGTTAAAGTAAAAGCAGTTTTCTGCCCATTATGCATTATCCTATGTGCTTGCTCAGGAGCTGGGAAACCCATTTACTCAAATCAAGATCTAGACATAAGTTAGATATTTGGATGTTTTCCTGTAGTGTACTCCATTGTCCAATATGAACAATGAGTCAATGAGAGAAAATAATTCTTTGAGATAAACCCCTGAGATTGGTAATCTCAATCCAGAATTTTAGGATGCCATGGCTTACATACACACACACACACACACACACACATCTCTGACATTTATATAGAATTCGAAATGCCTTTACAAAGCATCCCCCTCCCCCAATATCCTATTAGAAAACAGTAGGAATAAATTTTAAGCTTTTGTAGTTGGGTTAAAAAAATCAACTTTATAAGTGCAAGACTGGAGAGGTCTAGTTAGACAGTACTTCATCTGAAAACGATCAAAGGGTTTCAGTGGACTCTATGATCAATATGAATCAACAGTGCCTTAGGCAGCCAGGTAATCAGCTGCTGGACATCTCTATATGGAAGTCCCACAGGCAATTCAAATTCAAAATGTCCAAGATGGATTCATAATCTTGTTCAAATCTCCTACCCTTTCAAACTTCCTTATTTCTGTCAAGAGCACCACCATCCTTCCAGTCTCCCATATTTACAACGTTGGAATTATCTTCTGTTCTTCCCTGTCTTTCACCTCCCATATCTGATCAGTTGCCAAGTCTTGTTGACTCTGTCTCCCAAGTGCTTCACATTTGTCCACTTCTTTGTACTCAAAAAGCTGCCACCCTGCCTCAGGTGATAAAGATCACCTCTCGCCTGTAAGACTGAAATAGCTTCCTAATAGGTCAATTTGCTTTAGTTCTGTCTGTTTAATTTATCATTGGCGCAGTTGCCGAAGTGATAATTCCAAGCACAGGCCTTCCTAGGTCATCCTCCTGGCTCAAGAAACCTCACTGTGATAAAAGATAAACCCTTCTATTGGGTATTTCAAACCCTTCACAATCTGACTCCAACATCTGTTACAAACATTTCTCAATGCTCACTTCAGGCCATTGAGTCCAACTCCTTTACTTTATAGATGTGGAAACTGAAGCTCAAGGAGATGAAGTGACTTGCCTGAGGTCACAGATTGCAAGTTGCAGAGCTAGGATTTGAACACAGGTCTTCTGACTCCAAACACTTTTTTGGGGGATTTTAATTTTTTGTTATTCTGAACTTTACAAATATCAACAAATATGAAAATTTCCATATGGATAGGACAGCAAAATAAGACTAAATATGAAACTATAGATCTCTATTACACACAGCTCATCTTTTCAAATCCTATGCTTTTCACACTGTGTTAGTAACATTATTAAGACGTAATCTCTGAGGGTCCAAGTTACTCCTTAGTTGTGAGTCAGGCTTCTTTGGAAGCTGAGTAATTCTACTCAGGACACAGGAACATTTGATATACTCAGGTGGTAACACTAAACAGTTTATACTTCAACTCGGTTTGCTTCAATGCACACTTACTAAATGCCTACTATGTATGAAGTCCTTTTTTGCCTCTGTGTTTAAAGCAATGATCCCTTCATCACTCCCTGGGAGGATATTTCCAAATAAAGTATGTGACATTGATAAGAAAATCTTACAAATTACATTCCAAACTAATCAGGAAGCTTCACATAGTACTTTTTTTTTTTTTAACACAAGCCTGTCCCTGAAACAAGGATTGCCTTCATAAAAAAGAATATTCAAATGAGGTTAAATGTGAAGTGTTTTGCAAACCTTGAAGTACTTTATCGGTGCTAGTGGTTATTATTATTATTATTATTATTATTATTACAATTATTCTTCAAGTGATGCTCTATTAGCTGTGAGTTATGGAATACTTAGTCCCCAAAGAATTAATGATATTACCCAAAGGGCAATAGTAAAATATAAGAATGGCACAATAATGAAGTATAAGAATGGCTCAAATATGAAGGTGGTCTAACTGGAGAGATGTGGCAAAGTGGATGGAGTAGCCGTACCTGGAGTCAGGAAGACTTATCTTTCTGAGTTCAAATCTGACCTCAGACACTTACTAGCTGTGTGACCCTGGGCAACTCACGTAATCCTGTTTGCCTCAGTTTCCTCATCTGTAAAATAAGCTGGAGAAGAAAACGGCAAACTACTCTAGGATTTTTGCCAAGAAGACTCCAGATGGGGTCATGAAAAGTCAGACACAAATGAAACGACTGAATGACAACAAATGACCAAAAAGGAAAGTGTATTGCTTGTAACACACTAAGAACATGACTCTAGAGTTGGAGGATCTGGGTTGAAATCCCTTCTCTGACCCTTACTATCTATGTGACCCTGGACAAGTTACTTCACCTCCCTGGGCCTCGGTTTCCTTCTCAGTAAAATGAGGGAATTGGATTCAATGATCTCTGAGGGCCCTTCCAGCTTCAAATCTATTAGCCTATGAGGGCATGAGAAGAGTGTAGGGGGCAAGAGTGAAGGATAATTGATCTATGGCCCTCGTGCTCAATTGGTAGCATGGAATATCAAGAAACCTGGAGAAATTTCCTTAGTATTGACTAGACCATCTGGGAAGGTTTTATAGGAGAACACAGGAAAGAGTCATAAAGGATAAGTGGGTTGCAATCTGCACCATTGAAGGGATTCCCAACAGTGATGAGATCATCGATCTCCGTAAGTACTGGAGTTTCAATGAACCACCCCAATCATTATCCTTCCCACCCAGCTGTGGCAGGAAGAATGAAATAAGTGGGCTATTTGTAAGCTTCTAAGATGGCTGATGTGGAAGGAGCAGAATCATTTTCTATTTTTGTCTGAGTCTTGTATTTTGACAGTTGCTAAAGGATTTCATCTTGTAAATCACTTTCTCAGTTTGAAATCTAATTTGGTCTTTAATTTCCCTTGCACCATGAAGTACCCCCATCAACCAGAGCCTCTTAAAAGTACTTATCTTTGATGAGCGTCTGACTTCTGACGGGCTAACTTGTGCCTGATGAGGGGGGAATCTTAACTGGAACATATGTAGGGACTGGACATAGAAAGCTGGACCTCAGTGGCTCTTTCTGCCAGCCCTCTTTTATTCAGTTCTAGTTCATGCCCCTAATCTTAACCTTATGTGACTCTGCTAGCTGTGCTTTCAAGTTTTAAAGATCCTTTCATTTCTGAAAATCTTAAAATTAAAACATTTTAATGAAGACTTTTTTCTTTACTTTTTTGTTTTGGGGATAGATGGAAACTTAGACACCATCTAATTAAACTTCCTCATTTTGCAAATGAGGAAACTGAGGCCTAGAGTGGGCAAATGCCTTGCACAAGATCACACAGAGTCAGAGCTAAGATGAGAATCCAGGCCTCCTGAATTCTAGCCTTGTGCTTTTTCCACTCAGCCCTTGCCAGTTTCAAGCGATGAATGGCAAGCTTTCTCATTCTTAATGTATTTCAAAATTACTTCTAACAATCAGGTTGAAATTTCATTGTTTCTCTTTCCTGATATGGAGCCATCTCCAGTCACATTAATGACACAGGAATGCCATGATAAGGTGCATGGGATTAGTATTTGTTATAAATCCTTCAGGTTTTGCCTCTGATGACTTGGGAGATGGGGTTTGTTGTTTATGTTCCTGCCCATAATTTATGTTCTGTTTAAATTCTGTGGCTTGCTAAGCCATCTGGGCCATCTGCAGTACAGCTGGCCCCAATTTGGAGGAATTTCATTCCTTACAAAAGTCATACCATTGATAGTGCCAGGATGTTCAAGGCTTGGCTAGAAATTCTTCCTGCTTCTGACTTCCTCTTTCTTTTTCTTTCTTTTTTTTTTTTTTAAAGTGCAGCTATCCATATCTTCCCCAGCCCCCATAAAAAAGTGCTAAAAATACAGCTTTTTTATTGTGAGTGAGTGAAGTTTCATGAAAAAAGGAGGTGCGTAGGGGGTAAGTCAGTCAGCAACAATCATAATAACATGGTAATAGTAGCTATAAGTCTCTTGGGCACCCAGATTCCCCTCAATTTACCTAGCAGATGATTTAGAAGGGGAATAGTAGGACTTCATACTGTGAGAGAGCATTTCTTGCCTCAGCTTGGAATATTTACAATCCTTACTAATAAAACAGTAATGGTTGGAATTCATTAGACCAGGGGTGGGGAACCTGCAGCTTTGAGGACACATGGGGCCCTTTAGGTCCTCAAGTGCGGCCCTTTGACTGAATCCAAACTTGTGAAGTTTGAAGCCCACCCCTTCTGATTAGACCCTAAGATTTAGAGCTGGAAAATCCTTCAAGTTTATCTAGTCTAACACCGACCCCCCACCCTCAACCATCTTCCAAATGAGGAAACAGACCTAGAGAAGAGAAGTGACTTTTCCAAGGCCACGCAACACTTGAACTCATGTCTTCACAGAAGCCCTCATTTCCTAGAAATTCAAGATTCTTACTATTTTTTATTCTATTTGCTATCCAACCCCACCCTGAAATACTGAGCCTTTGAACACCATCTTGGACACCACTCTTGAACACCACCATATCGACCATTTTCAGATCATCAGGAGGGCAAAATGTAGAGTGATAGACTTGGAGTCAGAAAGACCTGGGTTTGATTCCCAGCTCGGACACCCACAAGCTGTGTGATCCAGTTGCTTAATCTTTCTGAGCCTTGGTTTCCTCATTTATAAAACAAAGGGATTGGACGGGATGGTCTCCAAGGCCCTTTCCAGCTCCATGATCCATGATCTATATCTCAGTTTTCTCATCTGTAAAACAGGGATATTAATAACAACAGTGGGCATTTATTTACATGCCATTTTCAAGATATGCAGAATGCTTTAAATACACGAGCCCATTTTAGCTTCACTACTACCCTGTGAGGCAGGCACCACAGGCACAGATGTTTTTATCACCCTCATTTTATTTTATTTTATTTTTTAGTTTTTAGGCAGTTGGGGTTAAGTGACTTGCCCAGGGTCACACAGCTAGTAAGTGTCAAGTGTTTGGTCTGAGGCCAGATTTGAACTCAGGTCCTCCTGACTTCAGGGCTGGTGCTCTATCCAATTCGCCACCTAGCTGCCCCCTATCACTCTCATTTTAGAAATGAAGATATTGAAGTTCAGAATAGGTAAGTGATTTCCTATGGTTACACTGCTGGGAATGCCTGAGATGAGATTTGAACTCAGATCTTCCTCACCCTAAGTCCAGCACTTAACTCATTACATCAAGCTACTCTCCTAAGGTTGGGAAAGTGCTTTGCAAGCCTTAAAGTCCTTTACAACATAAGCCACTATTAGTTTTTCACCAAACTAATCTAGTATCAGAATGATCAGCTGTTGAACTATCAGGCCTTATTTGGTCATTAAGAACCAGTGAGACCTTGGATGGATTCATCTATGCATGGTGAGTGGGGGAGAGAAAAATAGAATAAAATAATATAAAACTTTAAAGTAATCAGGTGGTTGGTACTGCACAGACTCTCTCTCTCTCTCTCTCTCTTTCCCTTCTCCTCTGTCTCTGTCGATTTTCAAGATATCATTTACAGCATGTTCAAGGTCAAAAGATGCTTCCCTCAATTTTCCTTGAATTGGATCTACCTCTGAAATTGTGAAATTCATCAATTTGGACACAGCGTCCATCTGTTCCCTGAAGATTTAGATTTAGGGAAATCTAGACCTTGGGCCATTGATGAGCCTCTAATTTATCTGTTTTAAGAGAGAGGCTAGCTTCCAGGCTCAGTGACTGTTGCTATCCCCACTTCCCCATTGCCCTCCCCCTGGAGGAGGGCAGAGGGTGCTAAGACTTCTTGCTGTCATGTCTATGAATAAGGGATCATCTTTTTATGGGAGCCATGCTGTTCACGCCTCTCTATAGACTTTTCTACATGACGGCTTTTCACAGCTTTCACAAGGAAGGCCACCCAGCTGAGCCAGGCATCAAGGGTGTTGTTGAAAACAGAGGAAATTCTAGTCCAGGCTATGTCCCGCACAGGGGGGCTATGGGGCTAGGTGTTATTAACAGTATTGCAGAAGTTTGAACTGGAAGGGGCTTTAGGGACCATCTACTCCAACCCTCTAATTTACAGACGAAGGAACAGAGGTCAGGAGAGGTTAAAAAACTTGTCTAAAGTCACATAGACAGTAAGTGGCATCACTGAGCTGCCAAATTAATTATTTCTTCCCCCCAAAAGGAGGAGCAGAGAGATTGGCTACACTAGGATGCCAGGGAGAAGATTCCTGTCAATTCCAATCAACTCTATTATGAGAATGTTAAGTCATTCAATCAATTAGCATTGATTAAACACCTACTATGTGTCAAGTGGGGCAGCTAGGTATAGTGGATAGAGTGCCAGGCTTAGAGAAAGAAAGACTCCTCTTCCTGAGTTCAAATTAGGCTTCAGACACTTACTAGCTGTTTGACCCTGGGCAAGTCACTTAATCCTGTTTGCCTCAGTTTCTTCATCTGTCAAATTAGCTGGAGAAGGAAATGGCAAACCACTCCAGTATCTTTGCCAAGAAAACCCCAAATGGGGTGACAGAATGTCAAACACTATCGAAAAAAACAAAAACAAAAACAAAAATGACTGAACAATGAATGTGTCAAGCACTGGGAATACAAAGAGAGGCAAAAGACAGGCCCTGCCCTCAAGGAGCTCATAGTCAAATGGGAGGAGACAACATGCAAATAACTATGTACAAACTATAAACAGAATAAATAGGAAATAATCAATAGAGGGAAAGAACTAGAATTAAAGGGAATTGGAAAAGGCTTTGTGCAGAAGGCAGAATTTTAACTGGGACTTGAAAGAAGCCAGGGAAGCCAGAAGGTGGAGATCAAGTCCTTCTTGCTGTCATGTCTATGGACATGACATGGTGGAGATAAGCTCTTTAAGGTTGGAGATAGTTCTGTTTCTGTCTTTGCATCTTCACTGCTTAGCATAGTGCCTGGTACACAGTAGGTGCTCAACACATGCTGGCTGAATTGAACTGCAATCATTGGCTTTGATATACAGAATTTAGGTTTGCGTTCAACTGGACTTTGAGGCATTAGTTCCATATTTTAAGGGATGGGTTTACCTTCAGAGACAAAGACAAGTTTTGAAAACGATGGGCTCGAGGAACATGAATCGCTGAGGGGGCTGTGTAAAAATGCTATTTACAAACACGGACCTGTTTCTCAGAGCAGTATCAGTCTGACACTTGGAACGACTTGCAGGGAATTCTTCTGCCCTTGAGCAGCATTGCTAATAAACTGAGAATGTCTTTCAAAGTCTGCTGACCTCTCTATTTTGTTATGTCTTCAATTAGTATCTACATAATTCAATAACAGAGCCGTCACTCCTATTAGCTGGATGCTGGGATAGCAATGAGAGGGGTAAACTCTTTGGACTTTGTAAGTATCATTTTTAAATCTCAGCTATTAGAAAAAAAAGGGCAACCCACCCTCTCTCTAAGTAGTAACCTCAACAACGCTTCTTTTCTTTCTGGCTGTTCATTTATCGGGCTTTGATAGAATAAAAAAAAAATCCTTAAAAATTCCTAGGGGAACCTTGATCCATCATTTATTCATGAAGCCAGCATGGGATCAAATCAGGAAGAGACTTTTACTACTACTAAGAACAGGCCCACTGAAAAGAAGCAATCTTATTTTAGATTATATGGATAAGAAAGCCTTCATTCAATTGGTGGGCAGCTCCCACTAATTCCAGTCATCTTTTCATCAGAGGAAATGCCTTAAATACACACATTAAAAAGATCTTCAGGCTGTAATACTGTTATAAATGTTCTCGTCGCAGGGGGTGGCATTTACTGGTAGTGTTGTGAGAAATGAGTGTTTTTCCCTTCCATCTCAAGCTGCAGAAAACATCTAAACATTCTCTCTCTTCAGAGACCCAGTGGCCCATATTTAGAAGATGTACCAACCAGTCAGGCTTCCACTAGGTTGGCCCATTTCTATAACTAAGGTGGGATCACTGAGTCAACAGCATTCAGGTACCTGGTTTGTTGAACAAAGTTCTGTCCTAGATAAGAAAGGGAGAAAGAAAAGGGAATGCTGTTTCTTTACTCTTGAAATGCTTACTACCTATAAGACAAGAGCAACAGGTCTAGAGTCTGGCCTCAAACACTTAGTAGCTATGTGACCCTGGGCAAGTCACTTACCCCAGTTTGCCTCAGTGTCCCCATCTGTAAAATGAACTGGAGATGGAAATGGCAAACCACTCTAGTATCTTTGCCAAGAAAACCCCAAATGGGGTCATGAAGAGTTGGACACAACTGAAAATGACTGAATAATAATAAGATAAGGGGGAATCAGGATAAAGTCCTATTAAAAATAGTATGGTACAGTGGGAACAACACTGGCTATAGAGTCAGAAGGCCTGGGTTCTAATCCTGGCTCTGCATAACTTTGGACAAGTTACTTGATCTCCATGGGCCTCAGTTTCTTCATCTGTAAAATGAGGGGACTGGTATTTGAGGTCACTTCTAGTTCTAAATCCATCATCCTATTATCCTATGACACCAGAAGGGCGTCCATTGATTGAGAGACAGTAGAACAAATTATACATAATGCAATGGAATATTATTACGTAATAAGAAGCTATGACCATGAGGAATTCAGGTAAACACTGGGAGCTGACAACAGAACTGTGACATCATGAACAAGGACTACAAGTAAGAAAACGAAAACCCAGGCTATAAGGTATTAGAATTCACATTCAATGCAATAGGTAATCGATTCCAGAGGACTCAGGTTGAAATACATTTATTTGCTCTTAGTAGAAAGGTGATGTTCTATGGGTATGAACTATTGCACATGATATCAGCCATAGATGCTGTGTTGGTTGGTTTTGGTTAATGGTGTTTCTTTTTTATAAAAGAGGGGCCTATTGGTGGGGATGGTGAATACTGGGAAGTTATACTGGGCCAGGACTGCTCAGGCCAGGCCAGTGATTTGGGCTTGGGATTAGAATCCCTGCTGTGATAGTAGCCTGATTGTGGGTACCTTGCAGTTCCTTATATATTTGGTGGCCTCCGCGTTCCGAGCCATATTGACTTGAGAGTGTGGTCTCCTGTTCCCTTACTATCCTGCAATAAGAATGGTCTGAAATGTGGGTAAACTCTAGCCTTCTCCCGAGGGGAATTTATCCCAACAGTTCCTGGAATCTAGATTCAAAGATTTGGGCAGCTCTGAACAACCACGTGGGGTCGCAGATGTCCTAAATCTGGGAAGGGAAGAAGGATTCTTCGTGCCCTAGTTTCAAGGGTTCCAGTTCAGTTTTACTAAGACCACTACAGGCTGTCTACTGATTATCTTCCTGTGGACCTCGTGTTTCAAAAGCTACACCCAAAATTCCCTTCAGGAAAGAATATCATTACCCTCTGCCCACTTAATGTGGTGGGAGGCATATTGCCTCCTTCCCTCCCCTCAGAGGGACCCATTTTGGGTGGACACCCCATTTTGGGGCTGCCCAAATTTCCTACTCAAACTTTATTTCATTTCTTTTCATTTTATTTTTCAGTTAGGCAGTGAGGTTAAGTGAGTTGCCCAGGGTCACACAGTTAGTGAGCATTATGTGTCTGAGGCTGGATTTGAACTCAAGTCCTCCTGACTCCAGGGCTGGTGCTCTATACACTGTGCCACCTAGCTGCCCCTCTACTCAAACTTTAAAGTTGATCTACCATCCCTGTAAGGAGGGGCTGAAAGGGAAGGCCCAGGGCTAAAGCCTGATGCCATTCTGATGGGGTTCTGCTAGGATCTAATTACATCTAAAGTACATTAGTCAGAGGGAAAGGGGGGTATTATGGAATCCTGTCTATCAAACTTATCTCTTAAAATTTTTACTTTCTCCCTTTTTGTCCCTCATTTGTGATGTTACTAAATTCATAGGACATACTTTTGCCATTGAAGCACTTAAAAATGAAAAAGAGCAATTCACCTTTACCTTTAATTACTTAATGCCAAAGGTCATTGATTTTCATTTTTCTTACTCTGGAAATCTAGCTTTTCCAAAACCATTAATAAAATACCAGGGATACTTGATTTTTACGATTATTTCTACTTTCCCTATCATGTTCCTTAAGTATACATTGGACTCACCATACAGGGACAGTGAGAACTCCTTTCTAACTCCACTGAAAGGGCTCACAGGGCATACTAGCAATGTCAGAGCCACAGGATGCCAAAGCTGGTCCTGGATTTGGTCATCCAATCACCCACACCTCTTTTCTCTGCCACTACCTTTCCCTTACTTCAACAATGAATTTAACCAGCAAGTCACTACGATTAACCTTTGCTGACTAATGCCAAATATTGTGGGCTGCCAGGCCTGACTCAACAGCACGGTGATTCAGGTTCAGGGTCAGAATGCAATGAGAGCATCCTGCACTCTAAAATACAATGAAAACAATTTTACATATAAGATGGAAAAGAATGCAATTCTTAACTAAATTCAAATAAAACACTACTCTTCTCCATTTCTGCCTTTGCCATGGCAAAAGGCAAAGGCTGATCACATAGACATACCCACAGGGCAGCATTATTCCATTAAAACCTCCCATACCAACTCTTCATAGGATGGACTTTTTTTGCCTTAGTTGGAAAGGAAGTCAAACCAATGATGAGTCCAAGAATAGCTTTTTTTCCCTTAAAAGGAAACCAGCCCAATCTACATAAACAGGTACCACAGAAATAATTGTGGTGTGAGAAACCAAAAAGTATCAATAAAAGACATGTCTGTCTGTCTCTCTGTCTCTGTCTCTTCCTCTCTGTCTCTATTTTCCTCTCTCCCTCTCTCTCTGTCTCTGTCTCCTTCTCTCTGTCTTTATTTCCCTCTCTCTGTCTCCGTCTGTCTCTCTCTTTCTCTGTCTCTATTTCCCTCTCTCCCTCTCTTTCTCTCTGTCTCTATTTCCTTCTCTCTGTCTCTGTTTCTCTCTCTGTTCCTATTTATCAAATTGGTAAGTTGGAGAGCATCCATAAGAAGGGGACTGGTTTGGGGGAGGAGAGAGACATGCCAGCTGTCACGTGGGAAATGATGATGATAACAATAATGGTAACAGCTAGCACATCTACGGTGCTTTAAGGTTTGCAGAGCACTATATATATCCACTCATTTGATGCTCACAACAATCCTGGTAAGTAGGTGTTATTATTATTATCCCCACTTTACACATAAGGAACTGAGACTGAGAAAGGTCAAGTGATTTGCCCAAGGTCACACAGCTGGTAAGTATCTGAGGCAGGATTTGAACTCTTCCCAACTTCAAGTCTGGCAACTACACCACCAAGCTTCCTCTGTCTGGTTACTTGGAAGGAAATTCAGAGGTTTGCTGTCAAGAAAACTTTCCTGATGGCAAGAGCTATCTCAAAGAGGAATGTGCCAGCTCTTGCGGTAGTAGGTAACTCCTCATTTGAGATAATAAAGCAAAAAGTAAGGCGGATGGTGACTGTGGAAAAGGTGGTTGGGGATGCATATCACTCAATCAGGGGTTGGGTACCTGCATGACAGCAGAGGAGTCAGAGTAAACTGGGAGGGAATGTAAAAGTGCAGTCATTGGGGCTGGGTGGAAGTTAAACAATGGAAGCTTAAAGTGGAGTTGCTGGGTGAATGGATCAATCAGCGAAAACCAGTTCTGAGGTTAGGTATAGATTAACATCAAAAAGGGTATTCCCAAATAAGAGCTGGGGTCCCTGAATTGTGGGGAGTGGGAGATATAATTAGGGGCAGAGACTCACATGGGGAAATTAGGCCCTTCGGATAGGCTGTCACCTCCATAGCTTCCAGCCAATGGGGAAACAGGGGAAGGAAATTCGAATTGGGAACGGGGAATAAAAAGGTGTGCATCTGTCGGCACATGTGCTCTCACATTTGTGCTCTCACATATGTGGGATGCCCGGCCTTCCCAGGTCGTTAATAAAGCTTCTTTCTGATTCAACAATGGCTTCGTGGAATTCGTAATATAGATAATAGTGACTAGTCAGAGATATTGTAGAAAGGATTGTAGTGTGTTGCAACAGATGACCTCTGAAGTTTCAATTCTGAGATTCTGGGACACAAACAGAAAAGCATCTGAAGTCAGCAATGGACACAAGAGGCAATTAAGGTAGACCAGCCTTCTTTCCAGTATAGTGGAAACAGCACTACCTCTAGAGCCAGGGGCTCGGGTTCAAATCCAGTGTATGACGCTTGCTGACCTTGGGCAAATCCCAGGAACTTCCTAGGTCTCAATCTCTTGGGCAATGGACCAGATGGCTTCTGATGACCAAGTTGCTTCCCACTCTAGACCTATATTCCCACAACTGTTGACGTGAACAGCTACACTTTAGCATGTGTCTCTCTGTGTCACGTGTGAATCAAACAGAGTAAAACAGTACAACCAAAAGTCAATGAATGACAAGACCCTAGTGAGGCTTAAGTGACAGCTTTGCCAACCACTGTGCTTGGTTTTATTCAATAAGGTGGCGCCAAACACAAAAGAAAACCTGGGTGACAATGATCAGGACACTCTTACGGGGACCCTGGACCTGAAAAATGTTTACGTGAAACGTCTCTCCTTCAATTTGCTTCTCCTCCCCAGGCTGCCTAGAATCCCAGCTTTTATCCACTGATCGTCCATTGTTCAGAATCCCCCCCAAGCGATTATTAACAATGAAGTCGGTCAACAATTGTGAACCATTTTAGAGGCACAAAGGAGTTATAATACTTTCTTCCCATTAATGCAAGCAGTACCACAATGAACTAATGTATGGGTTTGGGGGGGCGGGGAATGGGGAACTCCTCAAACCTCAAAAGAACAAGACAGAAGACAGGCCACATAAAAGAAAACAACACATCCTTTGTTTCGACTTTGGCTAAATCTGTGAGGTGAGCCAAGACAAATGTTGTTTTCCATCTTAACCAGCCTGAGATGTGTTAAGATGAGCAGTAGCTGAGTCCGGGGTGGTTTGAATATTTTCTTTTCAAGTCTGAAGCTAATAGACTCCTTGCTGCCACTGCATAAAATGATCTTCAGGTCCTAACAGCAAATCCGAAGAGAAGAATTGGTTTCTTTGTCAAGGTAGGCACCCTGCCTGGTTGTAAAATTGAATGCAGCCTACCTCACTGCATCGTCAATATCAAAGGAAACTGGAGATGTGAAAGCCTTCCTATTACACTCTTTAAGGCTCTCTACATTTGGAGCCAACCCCTAAATCAGTGGTACCTTTCAATCATTAAAGCAGATAAAATGTAGGGAGGCCCTTCTTTGGTCCTACCCTAACCACACCCACAGTTTAGCAAATAGTGGTGGGGGATAATGATGTCTCCATTCACTATAAGCTCAGTTCCTCTCTTTGCTTGAGATCTTGTTGATCTGTGACTTGCTTTCCAGTGGTTGCTAGGCAACACTATCAGGGATGCTGCATATGGCCAGTGGACATTAATTAACACCTCTGAGTTTACGATTTCCTTACATATTTATTTTACACTCTTAAATGAATTCACAACTCAACAGCAGCTTAATGAGCAAATGATATTTCTAGGGGTCTGAATCATTTTCAAAAAGTACAGAGAAACATGAATGCAGTAAGCCAGAATACAAACTTTGACCATCCATCACATCAACTATTGCATAGCCTCATCCTGACTACTCCCTTACCAACCAGCCCATTCCCAACCATTTTCTCAATATCTAAGGGAGATCAGCAACCCCCTGCCCCACCTCCTTTCTCATCCAGACATGCCACCTTTGTCATCTCCATTTTTTATATTTATCACTTCAATGTGTTAGGAAGTCTGGTTTAATAAAATGTGCTAATGGGATATGATAATTATATTTATAATTAGAGAGAATGAGGAACAGATGTAATATTGTTAAAATGGTAAGGTCTAGAAAAAAGTGCTCAATTGATGCAGGTGGGGGAAGGGATGTGGAGGATCTGATTTAATTCATCAAATATTTATTAAGTACTTACTAAATAAATTCAAGGTGCTGTCCTAGGTGCTGGGGATACAAAGACCCCAATTAGATAGTTCCTATCTTCAAGAAACTTACATTATATGGAGGGAAGGAGGGTACAACAAATATAAAGATAAGGAGTAAGAATTCATTAACAAATGGGGACAGGCTGGAGTGGGGGCTGTATGTGGAGGTAGAAAAAGGAGGGCAGAGTTTCTACTCATACAGCATTATTCTGGGGAAATAGCATCTGCTTACATGCATTATTAAATAAGAGTTAATTTCACAGAAGAAACACCTTATAGGTCAATTAACACAATGAGCCTTGTTCAATTTTACCTGGTGACTCAGTCTCTAGATCGTTAACTCAAGTCAAAGTTCAGGACATTAAGGCGACCAGTTGCAGGGTGAAATTCAGCCATGCAACTTTCTGTTTGGTTTGCGGGGCATTCAGCAGCCAGTTTACCTGCTATTTTTTTCACTGAATTATTTGTTGTTCAGATGATGTGTGGAACCAGCCTTATATTCAGCTCATCAGTCAGTAGGCATTTATTTTACACATCTCTATATATCCAGCCCTAATCTCCCTCTCAAACTGCCATTCAAGCATCTGTTACTATGATTTGGACAGCTCCTCTTGGCACCTTAAGCTTAACATATTCAGAAGGAACACATTATCTTCCCACTTAAACCTGCACCACCATCCTTCCAAGTCACCCAGATTTCTAACCTCAGAGTCAACCTTGACTCTTCCCTCTGCACAGACATGTTGAGATGACCTCCACTAAAGCTTACGTCTCCTCTCCCACCTCATGGCTATCATCCATTATCAGTCCTTTATTTCCTCTCCCCTAGACTATTGTACAGGGCAGCTAGGTGGTGTGGTGGATAAAATGCTGGCCTTAGAGTCAGAAGGACCTGAGCTCAAATTTGGCTTCAGACACTTACTAGTGAAGTGACCCTGGGCAAGTCACTTAACCCTATTTGCCTCAGTTCCTCATCTGTCAAATGGGCTGGAGAAGGAAATGGCAAACCACTCCAGTATCTTTGCCAAGAAAAACCCAAATGCGGCCATGGAGAGTCAGAAACAACTGAAAAGACTCAGTAAGAAGAAGAAGACTATTGTACTGGTTCCCCTGCCCCAGTTTCTTCCTTCATCAATCCATAAACCACACAACTACCAAAATAATCTTCCTAGGACAGACAAATATCCTGCAGTGGTGTCTTACAGTTTTTAAGATAAAATGCACTTAAAATCCTCCATAGTCTGGCTCCCACCCATCATTCAAGCCTTTCTTCATATAACTTCACTTCAGGAACTCCAGCCAAATTGAACTATAAGCTGTTTCTCAAATTTGCAGCACCTCTTCTGTGAAGTCTTTCCTGGTTTCTAACTTGTTAGGAATCTCTCCCTCCTACATATTTGCCATATTTATCCATGTGCACATTATACTTCCTTCTTCCACCATGTAAACTACTTGAGGGCAAGGATTTTTTTTTCTTTTCTTTTTCTTTTCTTTCATATCCTCAATACTTAGCACACAATAGGCACTTAATGTTTGTTGAATTGGATTAATTGAATTATCATCACATAAATTGTATAGCACCCTTCAAGAAATGAAGCTCTAAGCTTTCAAAAAGTTGATGAGATTTTCCCTTCTTTTTTTTTTGGCTAGGCAATGGGGTTAAGTGACTTGCCCAGGGTGACACAAATAGTAAGTGTCAAGTGTCTGAGGCCAGATTTTGAACTCAGGTCCTCCTGACTCCAGGGTTGGAGCTCTATCCACCGCGCCACCTAGCTGCCCCAATGAGATTATTTCCGACGAACTTTCTGTCCCCTTACTATTTTTGTTTCTAGGTAAGCTATTTGTTAAGTACTGACAATTTCAAAAAGAGGATCATCAGCTCCACTGAAGCATTTTGGGTTTAAGAAGACCCAGTGTAAGAAGAACTTTGCTAAACTGGAGAGCATTCAAGGGAGGGCAACCAGAAGAGTTAATAGCTAGCATTTGGTTTGCAAAGTACTTTATATACAGGATCTCATTTTTTATCCTTACAACAACTCTGGGAAGTAGGTGCTATTATTATCCCTATTTTATAGATGAGGAAAACAAGGCTTGCTCACTTGCCCAGGGTCTCACAACTAAGAACATGTCCAAGATAGGATTTGAATTCCGGTGTTCCTGACTCCAAATCCAGTGTTCTATTCATTGTACCATGTAGCTCTTTCTGAAGAGTTTATGCCAGAAAAACTGCTTGAAGTAACTAGGTATGTTAAACTAGGAGAAGAGAAGATTCAAGGAAGACAGAGAATCCCAGAATTTGAGGGTTGGAAGGGATCCTAGGGGCCATCTAATCCAATTCACATTCAAAAAGAATTTCCATTATAGCATGAAGGCTATCTCCAGTTGTTCTGATCTATATCTTGCCACTGGACCCAGATGGCCCCAGAGGAGAAAGTGAGGCTGGTGACCTTGAGCAGCCCTCCCTCACTTAAATCCAGTTCATTCGCAAGTCATGGCATCATCTTCCTGATGTCAATGGTCCTCTTCGAGAATGAAGGACAAACAACAACAATCCATTATAGCATGAATGACAAGTGGTCATCCAGCCTTTGTCCAAAGATATGATAGCTCACTGTAAGTATCTGAAAAGTTGTTACATAGAATAAAAATGATATTTATCCTACTTGGCCCCAGAAGTTGGAGATTTCAAAGAATCAAATTTAGACTTGATGGCAAGAAAACCACCCTAATAATCACAGCTGCCCATCAGTAAAATGAGCTGTTTTGGGAGGTAGTAGAGACTGGAAGACTGCTTCCCAGGTACATCATAGTGGGGATCATTTTGTGGGTATAGGTTGGACTAGATGGTCAGGTCTCTTCTAACTCTAAAATCCTGTGATTCTGGGATGTCTCACAGTGATGGTGAGGAGTCTCTGGTTTCAAAATGGTTGTGACATTGGAGCACAAATTTTGGAAGATCTGAAAGATTGGTAAAGTTTTTAAGTATGGTTCCGGAGGAAAATTATATTTCTTCTGCCTGAGGACCAGCCTAGCTATGTTCACCCCCAGGCTGGCTGCAGGGTGGAGAATACTTTGGCTATTGTGACTATAGGAGACCATTAATATATTGTTGAGAGATTGCAACCATGTTTGGAACCATATCAATAGAAGCATGGATCTGTTAAATAATGAGACACTAAAGACTACTCAATATCACCCCTTCCTTCCACTGGTCCCTACCATCACTTTTATTTTCCCAGGGGGCTATCCATTAGGGTGGCCACTGCTGTTTTAATAGTTAACTCAAAGGTAACAGGTTAGCTGAAGAGTCCTATTTTTTTTTTTTAAGTAATGTAGGTGTGCCCACCTAGCCAGCTTGCTGTTTCTTAGTGGGGAATGATTTTGGTATCAGGGCCAGGCACAGCTCAAAGTTACTGGTACAGAAGGGTAGGAGCACTCACTTAGTTTGCTTTAAGAAAAATTCCCCAAATTATTCCTTGAAATTGTCACCACTCCTGCCTCCTTAAGAGATGCCCAATTGGCCTTATTAAGAGTTTTATAAAGAAACAAATAGTAGGAAGAGGCATGAGGGACTAGCCTGGGAACTCAAGGAAAGGAACATTTTTCTGTCCTTAAGCTTTAGGGTAAAGACAGCACTGAATGGTAGAAAGAGCATTGGATTTGGAAGCAGAGGACCTGGGTTCAAATCCTGGCTTTGCCACTTACTAACTGGGTGATGTTGGGAAAGTCATTTATCCTGTCTGGGCCCTGATTTCCTCATCTGTAAAATGAGAAAGTTGGACTTGATGACTTCTAAAATTCTTTCCGGCTCTAAATCTATGAGCCTTTGACTGTCCTAAGCACATACCTGTTTGCATCACCATCATTGGAGAGGCAATGTGATATACATAGTCAAAAGTGTGCCGGAGTTGGCCTCAGAAGACCAGGGTTCGAGACCCGGCAATACTACTCACTGGCTATTCCCTTAACCTCCTGGCCTCAGTTTTCCCATTTTCAAATTTTAATTCAAATCAACAAATGTTTATTTATTTTGAACGCACTACGCTGGACATTGGGGACAAAAATGAAAGAAGACAAAAGTAAAAGTCTTTGCCTTCAAGAAGTTTATATTCTTCTTGGAGCACACAACATCTACATTGCTAAGTAAATACAAGGTAGTTGGGGAAGGAATAGAGAACACTAGTTATTACTAAGGGCACTTGAGGAAGGAAGATGAGGACTCTGAGGAGGACAATGATTTGGGAATATGGAAGCCGATGTATAGGAAAATTGGGTAACTCAACCGATGTCCTATGGGCAGTAGGTTCTCTGTCTCTGGAGCCAGAGTATTTGGAAAGCAATGCAAGATTTAATAAACATTAAACAATTCAATTTAATTAACATCTGTTAAGGGATTATTGTGTGCAAGGCCCTGGTGATAGAAAGATGAAAACAAGTTACTATTCTTGAGAAGCACTAGTGTCTCCTATAGGTCATGAATAAAGACAATACAAAGGAGAGAGTGATAGGGGAAGGTGGGATTCAGACAAAGTGCTCTAAGAAAATTTAAGGAGGAAGGGAAAATTTTCAGCTGCAGCAGGGGCAGTATCAGGGAGGATTTCATGGAGGAGGGGTACCTGTGTTTAGCCTTAAGGGAAGAGAGGTATTTTAATAGGTAGAGATGACAATGAACACAGTCATCAGAGAAGAGGAGAGAAAAAGAGGGTAGAGTGTGTATGAATGCACCAAAGTGGGACACAGTGAAGCAGTTGGGAGATTAGATTAGCAGGAATGGTAAATGAATGTATGGGGTGTCATAAAATAAGGCTGGAAAGGTATGATGAGGCAAGAGTGTGCATCAGGCTAAGATATTTTTATTTAATCACAGTGGCAAAAGCCACCAATGGTTTGTGAGCAGGGGGAAGACCAGAGGCAGGGAGACCAGTTGGGAGGCTACTACAATGGTCCAGGGGAAGAGATGATGAGGGTGTTGGCCCTTTGGATAGAGAAGAGGAGGGTGATCTGTAATACCTACACTATCTACTCTTCAGAAAGTGGTTGTGAGGAAAGCTTGCTGTAAACAATAAAACCACATACAAAACAAGCAATTATTATCATTTAAAAATAGGTTTTATTGCTACCTTTTATTTTTTATATTGGTCATTTCCAGATATACCATTCCCATGACCAAGCACCAAGTAAATGCTTTCTTAAATGAGCTTTAATTATGATTTTTAATATGAACTTGACAAGCATCAACAAACATGAACACTTGCATATACAAATAAGAACAGAAAAAGAGTACTGAGTGTGAAACTGAGAAGATCTATTATATGAAGGTTTTTTTAAAAGAATAGATGGAATTTTATACGGTAGTTCCAAAACTGCCCTGCCTGTCTATCTCCTGTTGAACTTCCTTCCGCTCTCCTTTGTGTATTTTTCAATGTTTCAATGATGCCCTTGAAAGCTTTAATCATTATCATGTAGAACTCCCTTCTATCACAGAAGGGGGACGCCTTCAGCATCCTTGGACTGTAATTGGTGGGACTGCAATTGGTTTAGACAAATATTTAGAATGTAAACTCCTTGAAGTCAGGGACAGTGTTTTTTGCCTTTCTTTGTATCTCCAGCACTTAGCAAGATGCCTGGTACATTATGAGCACTTAATGCTAATTGCCTGAGTTCTGGTTCTAACCATAATGAAGGAATTTGAGCTGTGGTGTCTCAGTAGTTTCTTGTGCTGAGGGCTCTCCCCCATGCACAAATGAAATAATACATGGGGGGCAAAATGGATAGAGACCTTACTGTCTGTCTGTCTGTCTCTTTCATCTTATCAGAATTTCCCTGGAGAACAGCTAGCTTCTTCCCCAGGGCCTCTGCATGTACAAAGGAACAACCCTCTCCTGTCTCTCTTCTTCTCCCCCTCTCTTTCCTTCTTGCTCTGTGCTTTCCTTGCTGACCTTCTCTTTCTAGGTTTGGGTCTCCATTTTAGAGTGTGCAAAAAATTCCCTCCTTAGAGAGGGAAAGAGAGTGACCTTGTTCCACTGCCATTAATAAAAATCCTATTAACACTGAACTCTAGTTCTTGGCTGGCATATGTTCTAAGGCAGCCCTGATATGCCAGCATCTGTCTTGGGCAGACAGAAGTATGACTAAAGCATGTGTAGGTCTGTTATGCCTGACACAGTAAGGAAACAAATGAAAACATTAACTAAGCTTGGTTTGGGTGAAATGCTCAAGTATAAATGAGCATTTGAAATATTTTTTATATACTGAATTAATTTCCTAATATCACCCTCCCAAAGAGAAATCTAGCTTGCAACAAAGAAACACAGTTAAGCAAAACAAATGGACACACGGATCGTGTCAGACAGCATCTGTCTCTTTCCATACCCAGAGTCCACCATCTTTCAGCTGAGAAGAAGGATATTTCATAGGATAATAGATTTAGAATTGAAAGGTTGACTAGTCCAACCCTTTAATTTCATGAGGGCTGGGGAGGTGAGTGCTCTTTCCACTAAACCATACAACCTCCTTCAATTTTATCAGCAATCCTCTACAATCATGATCAATTACCAGATTAACATCGATTCTGATGCTTTTTATTATCGTTTTCTTTTATATTATTATAATCATTGTGTCTATTACCCTCATGCTTCTGTTTCACATCAGTTCTCACAAGTCTTCCTAAGTTTCTCTGATTCTTCACTCATTGTTTCCTTCTTTTGTGTATGCGTGTGTGTGTGTGTGTGTGTGTGTGTGTGTGTGTGTTGGGGGGAGGGGTGGTCCAGACTTGTGATTTCATTGGCATAGAGAACTCCCTATGTGCAAACTCTGTCTAATCTTGCAGATCCTCAACTCATTCGAAAATGATGTCCAGGGTGCTGAGATGTTAAGGGACTTTCTCTGGGATGTGCTGGTAAATGTTTAACAATTGGCTCTTCAGAAAAAAAAAACACATTCATAGTACACTTTTAAGTTTAGCCTACATTATTAGCATTTTCTCCATCACTTTCTTTAATCTGGATAACTGACAAAATAATAAATCAAGCCCTGATTTGTAGCATTTGCCAATTTCTGATGTGTAAATGCTCCCACTGATGAATGGGGTAGATAGATGGCACCATAGTACACAGAGGATTGGGCCTAGAGTCAGGAATATCTGAGTTCAAATCTAGCCTCAGACACATCTTAGCTGTGTGACCTTGGGCAAGTCACAACCTCTGTTTGCCTCAGTTTCCTCAACTGTAAGGTGGGTATAATAATAGCACCTACCTCCCAGGGTTGTTGTGAGGATCAAATGAGACAATATAAAGTGTTTGGCATAGTGCTTAGCACATAGTAGTACCTATGTAAATGACAGCTATTTTGTCCTTAGGGCAGGTAGGTGGTACAATGGATAGAGGCTATCCTGGAATCAGGAGGACTCATCTTCCTGAGTTCAAATATGGCCTCAGACACTTACTAGCTGTGTGACCCTGTTTGCCTCAGTTTCCTCATCTGTAAAATGAGCTGGAGAAGGAAATGGCAAACCACTCCAGAATCTTTGCCAAGTAAATCCCAAATGGGGTCAAGAAGAGTCAGATATCATTGAAAAATGACTGAACAACAACATTTTGTCATCATTGTCTTTATTATTAATTTAACAATAAGCTCTCATGAGCCGGTAGGATCTGGCTCTAGCATGCTTCTGCATTTACTTATGGTCACACAGCTAATTCGTATCAGAGGCAAGATTGACCTCTCCTGACTCCAAAGCCATCTCCTCACCCACTCACAACAGGGCCTGCATCTTGTGTTTTGTTTTTATCTCAGCTTGAGATTTCACTAGCTTAAAAAAGTTCTAAGAAGCAAGCATCTTCTTTCAATGCTTATCAGAGCCTGCTCTGTAACCTATAGACTTGGGGAGCCATGTGGGGTGGTATTCTACTGGGGGGGAGAAGGTGGGGAAGTGGAAATAATACAGATTTTAGAGCCAGAAGGTCGGGGTTTGAGTGCTGGCCCTGTTACCTCTATTTCCTCACTAAGGAATTGGGAATAATGATGCTCACACCACTTCCTCTACAGGGTTATTGTGAGGTAAGCCTTCTAGCAATGTCAGCTATTTCTATTATCATCTGCTAGACCACACTGCACTTTGGGAGTGTATATAGCCCAGTCCAGAACCCCAAACTTTCTCTTCTCCCATTTGAAATCAGTGAGGAAAGTGGCTACCAGCTAGACCCACACTGTGGCATTCCAGGAAGCCCATCTCTTCCTTAGGGGAGTGACTGACTGACAACTACCTTTCTTTCCCCCAGAGTAGGGGAGGCCTCCCTCAGCTCATTTTGTGTGGGGTGGCCACACTGTCCAGTTTGATAACGCTAATTATGATTCCAGGCAGGTAACCTGGGTGATAACTCATTAATTCAGTTAGAGGGTCTTGCTCTCATTATATCGGAAGCCGTGTATCCATTCCTTCCTCTTAGAAGAAATCTTCAGGAAATGCTTTAAGTAGTCCTACAGAATTGCCCCAATTGTGAACTAACAGGCATCATTAAA
The DNA here is from genome assembly GCF_900497805.2 of Vombatus ursinus. NCBI lineage: Eukaryota > Metazoa > Chordata > Mammalia > Diprotodontia > Vombatidae > Vombatus > Vombatus ursinus. The sequence goes on from NW_020954577.1 coordinate 26,531,872, forward strand.
AGGGATTGACTGGCCTGGCACTTCCCAAACAAACACATCTCTACAACGCTTCTTTAATAAGAGCTGCACCAAATCTAGTTTTAATTAGTTTCAATCAATAGAGAAGATAAAAGATTATAAAAAAGAAAAATGAAACAGGCAAACCAATAAAAACGTATCTCAACATTGCCACTTAAATTGATTGTATCCTTCTGCAGCTAAGAAAACTGTTACATAAGGAGAATCCCCCATCTCCTGAATACACCAGCATTTAAATTAAATTGTCCAGAAATAATCATCTCTGAAGGAAGGAGAGAAAACCCCAAGTGAATCAATCTTAGGCTGCCTCATCTAGGGGGCTCATAACTTTTTTTTCTTTTTTGGTCTTATGATAATTCGTTGGTCTCCTAATTCCAAATTAGAATTTAAAATAAACACAAGGGTTTGCTTTGAATTTTTACATCTTCATTTTTATAATTTCAAAGAGCTCCAGGGACGCCTTTCTGATAAGTTCAAAACACAGTCAGGCCTGACTGACAATTTCCTTCCCTGGAAAATTTTCCATTGGCCCTGTCTAGGTTTAACATGATCTCTTTTGCCTCTGTTCCAGAGATTTTTAGAACCATTAAGCTAACAAATAAAATTAATAGCAGTTCATGTTTATATAATGCCTTAGTGTTCACAAAGAGTTTACCTCCCAACAAAGTGGGGACAAAGCAGTGTGCAAGGTGGTAGGAATAGCAAAGGACCAGTACTCTCATTTCACACAAATACTCAGGGGATCTGTGACCTCATTAGTGTGGGAATCCCTCCAGCAATGCAAGCTGCTCCCCATCCATGCCTGCCTGTGGCATTAGACTTTTGTTCCTATCCTCAATAAATTCATAGCCTCTTGGGATTATGGTTTAGATCAGTAAGTGACCTTAGAGGTCACTCAGTCCAGTCTCATCTTAAAAAAAAGATGAAGCCTAGGAAAGTGGAAGGAGCAGTTAGGTGGCATCAGAGTTCAAAGAACACTGGGCATGGAGTCAGGAAGACTCATCTTCCTGAGTTCAAATCCAGCCTCAAACACTTACTAGCTGTGTGGCTGTGGGCAAGTCAAATGGGCAAGTAATCCTGTTTGCCTCAGTTTCCTCATCTGTAAAATGAGCTGGAGAAGGAAACGGCAAACCACTCTGGTATCTTCGCCAATAAAACGCCAAACAGGGTCATGGGGAGTTGGACATGACTGAAACAGTTCAACCACCAAAGCGAAATGGAATGACTTGCCCAAAGTCACATAGGTAATGAGTGGCAGAGCAAGGACTTGAACTCAGGGCCTCCAGTTCCAAATCCTGGGCCTTTTTATCTTGTATCACACTTGCCTCTTGGGTCCACCTGGTGTGCAGGGTGTACTGAGGATACTGGGTAGCCAATCCTTTGCTCTCACCATGCTACCAGCCCATTTTTTTGGGTTCATACATTTGTATGATAGGATTTTACATCATTTACCTTACAGATGAGGAGACTGAGGCTTATAGATCAAATGGGATAATACTTGTAAAGCATTTGCCTAGTACATGGTAAGCACTTAGTAAATGTTTGTTCCCTTTCCCCCTAATAGAGGTTGAAAGACTTACCAAATATACATGGCAGGTAATAATGCTAGCCCTTGAACCTGGGTCTTCTGAGTTCAGATTCAGGGGCTCTTTCCATCAGACTCAGAGTTTTCTAGAGCTCATCTCATTCAGCCATCTTAATTCTACAGATGATGAAGCACAGAGAGGGGAAATAAGATGCTAAACTCACACTGCTACCAAGTGAAAGAGGTGGAATTTGAACCCAGCACTTACTAAGTACTTACAAAAAGGGCTACAGTTCCTGCCCTCATGGAGCTTACCTTCCACCACTAAGCCTGCCCAAGGGTCTGCCTTCAAGTCCAATGCTCTTCCCATTTACCATTTTGTCCCTAACAAAAATACAAAATGTTTGCCCTGTGGCTGAAACTTAGGCTCTCCCCAAGATCCAAAGAAATGAGATTGGCTGGCAGCCAGGGAAGAAAATGTACAAGATGGGAGAACCAAGGATCCGAGGTGATGGATCAGATCAGTGTCATGCAGCACTTTTATATATGTTCTCTAATGCTACATCCAGGAGCCTCCCTTCAGGCAAAGGTCATGGCCCTTCTTATTGCCAAGGTTGCTCTAAGGCGCCTGATTCTGATTTCTGATGTGGGTGCATAGCTTCCTCGATCTGGCTGCTTTACGACCATGAGGCGATTTCCTAGCTTCCCTGTTGCGTTCCAGGCTGGGGAGTTCTCATCCCATCCAACCCGAGCCAGGACAAATACAAGCCTGAAAGGCTCAGTGCTTTTATAACCAGAGACCTCAATCATGGGAAGAGGTTTTGCAGGTCTACTGAGGACAGAGAAGGAAGGAATGACCTTAAATGGCCCAAAGGATGTGCTAGCTGGGTGGGTTATGGTGCAATGGCTCCATGGCCTTTTCAGGAGGTCTCTGAATAATGAGTGAGAGTTTGGTACAGTTGGACCTGGAGTTAAGAAGACCTGCACTCAAATTCTGCCTCAGATATTTGTTAGGTATGTGACCCCTGACAAGTCATTTAAACCCTCTGAGCCTCAGTTTCCTAATCTGTCAAGTATTTACTAGCATTTACTAAGTACTTAATGGGAATTATAATAGTACGTACCTGAAAAGGTTGTTGAAAGGGTCAAACGAGTTAATGTCTGTATAGCATTTTCTAAATCTTAAAGGGCTATATAAATGTGAGTAGTTATTATTATTGGTTATTTTTATTATATTATTGGTTATTATTATCATTACTCTGGCAGGCTTAGTTTAATTTTGTTTTTTTCTTGAAGACAGGAGAGGTAGTTAGGTGGTACAGTGGATAGAAAGCTAGCCCTGGAGTCAGGAAGATCCAAATTCAAACCCAGCCTCAGATCTGTGTTTGAACCCAGATTCAAATCCAGTTTAAAACCAGTTTCAGATCTCATACCCTAGTTGTGTGACCTTGGGCAAGTCATTGAATCTCTGTTTGCTTCACTTTCCTCAACCGTAAAACGGGAATAATAATAGCACCTACCTCCCAGAGTTGTTTCGAGAATTGAATGAGATAATACTTGTAAAGTGCTTAGCATGATATCCTACCCGTGGTGGGTGAGTTATATAAATGCTAGCTATTATTATTGTTGCTTGTTATTATAGGAAAATGGTCACCATCAGCCCTTGAGGCCTCTTACACATAGTAGACACACTCAGGCAGCATTTGCTGAATTGAGAAGCTGAATTCAAAGATATGCTCCTGGTTCTCCAAAAGAAGTAAATCTAACACACAAAAACTCACTGCCTCCAAATACAGTGAGAGCTCTGGGGCAGGGCTGGTGCTGCCTGATGCTTTTTTATAATCTGTTCTGTTCCAAGCCCCAGCTGAGCTGTTTGTTTTCTCTTCTGCCAGGGCACCAGCTGCCCCAGGGCATGGAGGACTGCAAATTAACCCCACTGGGGGCCAGGGACAGAGCAGAATAAAGAAGTCACTGCAGCAGCCTTCTCATTGGCTATGGCTCCATGTTAGCTAAAGGGAAGTCTGGTACCAGCCCCAGCCTGGGGTTGCTCTCAACAAAGCCATTGCACAGACATCGATTCTATCTCCTCACCAGTCAGAGAATTGAAGAGTATCCGTGTTATAAGAGACTTCATTTAGTCCACTCCACACCGGGGCAGGTAGCCATCCCTTCTATGCCTCACCCTGGCTGAGCCTCAGTACCCACTTGGTTCTCCTGACTGAAGCTTGTTTGCTGGGTATTAGAAGAGTTTCTGTGCTGAATAATCTTCTAGGAGTAGTGAAGATGATGATATTAATGATGGTTATACCAGCAGTTAAAAAAAAGCAAACAAAATTCCAACTACAGTCCTTAGTATGAAGCTGAATTTTGGAGATTACTGGATCAGGGTCATTCTGCCTTTCTTTACTTGTGCTAAATGAGTATCTACCCTATATAGCAATAGATTTACAACCAAAGCTCTTTTGGCCCAAAGGGTCTTACAAATGCCAGCTGTGTTTTCTTGTTGCCCACTTCCCCAGCCTTCCTTCTTGCCAAGCTGGCCCTTCCATTCATTCATTCTATTTCTATTTATCTGGTGCCTTCCATGTGCCAGGTACATACAAGGCAAGGGGTTACCTATTGTTCTCCTAGTTCTGCTTTCTGCACTTTTAATCAGTTCACACAATCTTCTCAAATTTCTCTAATTCCTCATACTCTTATTTTTTGCTATTTAATTTTATACACACACCAAAATTTGCTTAGTGACTCCTCCAAGAGGCACGTATTTTGTTTCCACCTTTTTTGCAACCACAATAAATGCTATGAATTTTGCTACGTACGGCACTTTTCCTTCTGTTTTTGGTCTTCTTAAGAGATATGCTCAGCAGTGGGATTGCTGGGTCAAATGGTATAAACAATTTAATGACTTTTCTAGCATAGTACCAAAATGCTTTCCAGAATGGTTGGACCAATTCATAGCTGCACCCATCCATCCATCCATCTGTCCATTCATCCATCCATCCTTCCTTCCTTCCATCCAGTCCTTCCAATACCAATTATTTTTATTTTTTACAATTTGATGAGTGTAAAGTGCATTCACATAGTAGTTTTAATTTGCATTTCTTTCATTATTACTGAGCTGGAACATCCTTCCCTGCCTCTCCCCATATGGTTGATAGTTTGCAATCCTTCCTTTGGAAACTTTTCATTTGAATCAATTTCCAAATGTGAAATTTTGGTAGACTGGTAGTAGAGCTGAAGGAAACTTCACAGGATCATATGGTTCAACCTTCTGCCTTCAAGATCACGTAAGATATTATTATACCCATTTTATAGTCAAAACAACTGAGTCCCAGAGAAGTTAAGAGACCTCCGCCCCTTCCAAAAAATCACCTCTACGATATCACCTACAAGAAGTGGTTACCTACTCACTGACTGAAGACCTCTAGGAAGGGAGAACCCACTAATTCCTGAGTCAGCCCATCATGGTTTGGTAGAGTTCTAGTTGTTAGGAGATATTCCCTTACATCAGGCCCAAGACTGATGTAACTTCAACCAGTTGTTTAAAAGCAGTAGGGAGCTACTGAGGATTTTTGAACAGAGGAGTGAAGTGACCACCAAGTGAGAAAGATGAATCTGGCAGTAGTTCAAATGATGGCAGCTAGGTGGCACAGTTGATAGAGCAATGGGCTTGGAATCACGAGTTCAAATCCAGCCTCAGACACTCACTAGCTGTGTGACCCTGGGCAAGTCACTTAACCCCAATGGCCTTACCAAAAAGCAAAAAAAAAAAAAAAAAAAAGAGTCCTAGAGGGACTGCAATCTGCACCAGTGGAATGAATACTTCCATTGATGAAATCTCAGGTCACTTCCCTCAAGACTCAATTCAAGCTATGCCTTCCATACATCTTTTCTCATCACCCAGATTCTAATGCCTTCTCTCCTCAAACCACCTTATATTTACTTTGCGTTTATACTAAATATATATGTAAAGAGGACCACAGATTTAGGGCTAGAAGGGTCAATTCAATATTCATTTTACAGAAAAGGAGACTGAGGTTGAGAGGGGACAGGTAACTTGCTCAGTCACATGTGGCAGAGCAAGGATTCAAACCTAGGTCTATTAACATGTCTTCCCTCCCCCTCCCTGCACCATCCTCCACCGCCAACAGAATGTAAGCTCCACCTGGGCCATTACTGTTTCAATTTTGTCTTTGTGTCTCAAGTACTTAATAGAGTGCCTGACACATGGGAGGTGCCTCATAAATGCTTATTGATGGACTGATTGATAGTTATTTGAGTGGAGAAAGGAAGAGAATTGTAAATAACCATTTTGCATCTTGGGCAAGTGGTAAGGGTGGGGAGGATTGGCTCGGATTATCAAGAAATTTGACGGAGAGGAAGCAGTACAGTGGAAAAGGTATGGGATTTGGAAGCAGCCATTTATTACTTGTATGATCTTGGGCAGCACATAACTTTTCTGTGCATCAGTTTCTTTATCTGTAAAGTGAAGCATTGGCACCAACAGCTTGCAAGGTCCTTCAAACTAAATCTATGATCTTATCATAATTGTTGAGGAGGGAAGAAGACCATTGAGGGCTGAGGCTGAGGGCTGGAACAGGCAAGGGAAGAAGCATAACCTGGAACACAGCTGTCAGGGTCCTCTAAATTTTCCCACCCTGGGACAAAGCCCCATTCACCCTGCCCTAGTTACAGCTCGGGAAGAAATCGGGTTGGAAGAAGTTTAAGTTGTACTACTATTTCTTTCCGTGTTCTTTCCAAGCCCCTTGGTTTTGGGACTTTGACCTGAGTCTGCTGCAGTCCGGCTTATCTTTTAACAATTCATTGCAAGAAAATAGCACAAAGCAAAGCCCCAAGGCCAAAGGATGAACCTTCCCAAAATGGCCCCAAATAAACATCTGAGTAAATGGGAGAGCAGCTGCCAATTTATCAAGCTATGCAGGAATCAGGCATATTAACATTAGCGGGGGCAAGCAAAATCCCTATTTTCTATTAATGACTTCATCTATAACACTCTCTTTTCTCCTGGAGCTTGATTAAAACATAATTTGAATAGTTCCTGTCTTGGGGCTTCATTGTCTATTATCATGAACCAAGCCTATGCTCCCTATTTAGAATGAACATGATGGGTGGGGGTGGAGAACACCCCCCTCTACTTCTATCCTGCCCATTTTCATCCGTTTTATGCCACTGTAGCAACATTCTCCATCTCCTGAGAACTGATTGAGTTGGGCGATGAACTTTAGAGATAGCTGGTGTTTGACAAAGTTGAAGGCATTATCAATCCTGTGCTTTTGTATTTTCGAGTTAATTTGGCTGATCCTATTCATCAGAGGCCCCCAAACAACTATCTTCAGGCTTTATTTGGCCCTGGATAACATCATCACCTATGAAAAATAACAGTGAAGCCGCCTTGGAAATCTCCCTGGTCACCCCTCTCTTTGCATTTACTTTGCCATCATTGGCCTCAGCTGTCTGATCATAATTTAGATATAGCTCCTTCACAAAGGAAACCTAGCATAGCTGGAAAAAATGAACAAGCAGGGACATCCCCACCCCTGCATCCAGTCAGCCAGAAGTAACTCTATTAACCTCCTTGACTTAGCAGAGGCAAAGAACTTGATTAAAATGACATTTTGTCATGGGCTTATTCGGGGCCAAACACGTATTAGTCATTGTGTGGTATGAATGGTTACTGATTCAGTGGTTCTCAGCTGGACACATAAAGGCTTGCACAGTATGCCTCCAAACCAGCTTTTCAGGTTGATTAAACTTTATCGTGTGTTCCACTCACACCGCCTATGATATTTTCTCAATGGCATTTCATCATGCATGGAAGGTGTTTTACCTTAAAACCTTGAACCCCCTACAAGCCTCAGTTCATAGGATCAGAGATCTAGAGATATACAGGACCTTGAAGACCATCCAGTCCAAAGCTCTCACTTTATAGATGAGTCACAGAAAGAGATTAAGTGATTTGGCCATCCAGGGTCACACAGCTACAAGTATATGGTATCCCACTATCCAGCCCCAGGACAGGTATTATTTTGTATTTGTTTACGTATCCTGTAACGTCCAGCACAATGTATTTAGTAGGCACTTAATAAGGGCTTGTTTATGTAACCCAGGGATCAGAAACTATTTGCATGGGACTTCCACCACCAAGAACAGTCTCATGAAAATAGGTTTCAAGTCATGGGTTATATTCCACTCAACTGATTTGTTGTTCAGTAGTTTTAGTCATGCCTGACTCTTTGTGACCCCATTTGGGGTTTTCTTGGCAAAGATACTGGAGTAGTTTGCCATTTCCTTCTCCAGCTCACTTTACAGATAAGGAAACTGAGGCAAACAGGTGCCTTGCCCAGGGTCACACAGATAGTAAATGTCTGAGGCTGGACTTGAATTTGGGAAGAGGTGTCTTCCTGTCTCTAAGCCTGGCAGTCTATCCACCGAGTCACGTAGCTGTCCCACTCAACTGACAGCTCAGTTTAAATAGGCCATGTTGTTGTACTAATGGGCAGTAGTCATGAAATGACAGTGACAGTATTTATTAGTTCTGTCTTGATCTGTCTCATGGCCTCATTGAGTTCTGTTTGGTCTAGTCTTAAATGTTTTCCACCTTCTATTGGCTATTTATTCACTTTCTCATTACTCCCTTCAGCGCATCTTCATTTTTTAGCTCTCCTAGTCCTTGTGGCCAAGCCGTCTCCCATTGTAGTACTGTTTGTACTTAATTGCAGAGGGCAACACCCTGACCTTTGCAAAGGAGGGTGGGAGATGCACCTTTATTTTCTAGAAGAAACTGAGACCCAGTTAATAAATGGCAGAGCTTGAATTTGAACCCAGGTCACCCCCAAACCATCATTTTCCCCACCTCTTAATGTGCTACTTATTGCCTGTGTGTCCAGTGGGGAAGCCACCTGCCTTCTATATGTGGAAAAGATGGATGTGGACTCAGTCGCCAATATGTCTTCCATCTCTAACACCTCTAATGTACGACCACCGTACAGGACTATAGCTGCAGAAGGTACAGCAGATTAGGATGAGGCAGTGCTGACCCCAAGGCATCCTAAAAGCTGCTTTTTGGGTCCAGGCCCAATTCACTGATCTGTTCTTTCTCTCTTTTGTTGACGGTAGACAGGTGTTCAGATAGACATTTCCCCCCCGACAACTTGCTTTGGCCACATCTCAAAAGCTCTGGTATGTTCTCTCGTTGTTGGCATGTTCTTTGATGAAATTGTCTATTATTTCTATAATTTGTTTTCTGACCCCAAAGTTGCTTTTTTGGAATAAGTCCTTGGTTTTGGCTTCCTTGACTCTTGTCTCACTCTTCCCAACACCGAGGGGAGGGGGTCCTGAGTACTTGAACTCTGGAGAAACAGGGTTTTATTACAATTAAATTGCTAAGGAGTTAATTATAATTAAATTGCATGGTATTTTGGGAAATCTGTCACTTCTCTGAATCAGCTCTGACAGTGAGACTGAAATGACACAATAATTAAAACCTTCAACGTCGACATTTGGGGGCGATTTCCATCTAGGTTGGATTACATTGGTTTATTTTCTGAAAACTTCTCTTCCTTGCATTCTTCTATAATTAAAAGCCCTTCAGCAGCAGCATAATCAGCTGGTTAGGTTTCCACTCCTATAACGTTGTAACATTACATCAGCAATACTGACCAGGATGTATTCTTGTGTACTTCCTTGCCAAGCAATAACCTTTTTCTTAAAGATGGACTAGCTGCAGAAATGGGGAGTACATTCAGTGCGCTCAAAAAGGCAAGTGTAAAGAGAGAGCAAAATCACAATGGGCAGGGACAGGAAAAGGCCTGTTAACAGCGGGCATATGGCACTGAGGACAGTGCCAGCCATAGAAGGGAGCTTCATTAATACCATTTGATGAGGTTTCCTTATCCAGACTGCCGGTGAGATACGACGTCAAGCCAAGGAAGGTTTTGTCGGAATGTCATATGTAATATGTGGACATAAGGGAAGGAGACAATTGAAAGTTGACGATGATACCGATTATGATGCAGATGGGAAGGGAGGGAAAGGGCCTGAATCTCTACTGTCTTCTGTTACCTACCCTTGAGAGAACGAAATGTGGAGTCAGAGGCCCTAGGTTCCAGCAGGAGCCCTGCTGTATTGCCCGTGAGACCCTGGGAAAGTCATATCATGTCTCTGGGCCTCAGTTTCTTCATCTGCAAAGTGAGGAGATTCAACCAGATGAGCTCTACGACCACTTCCAATTCTAGATCCTTACTCCTCTCATTCTATCCTGAATGCAGGCTTGGGATTACTTATGCCAGCAATTCCTTTGGTCTCAGGACCCCTTAATACTCTTAAAAATTATTGAAGACTCCAAAGAACATTTGTTTTGTGTGGGCTATATCTATGCATATTTACCGTATTAAAAACTGAAATGTTTAGTATTAGTATGACAACAATTTTGACTATGTGGGCCCTCCAAAAGGGTCTCAGGGACCCCCACAAGTCCCTAGACTACACTTTGAGAACTGATGTCTTGTATTAATCAGGGAGATGTTGGGAAGACACATTTTTTAGTCTTGGTAGAGTCCCTGGGCTTTTTAATTCCATAAATGCTCCCTGATCCTGAACGAGAGGGTGAGTATGGTTTTGGCAAAGTTGCTCATGGCTGAGGTTATCTGTTGAGAGCTTAATATCTGCTGTCCCAAGGAGCTACTAGATGTCCCTGAGACATCTCAAACACAACACGTCCAAAAGAGAACTCGTATTTATTCCCAAAGCCACCCCTCTTCCAGACTTCCACCACTGCCCTCCATCCAGAGCTGTCAACTCCAATTTCTACCGTTCCAGTCTTCTTATTCTCTCCTACCATCTATGCCTTCTACTGTCCAACCATATTCCTTGTCCATAACATTCCATCTCCTGTTGCTGCCTTTGCAGCATCTGTTGCCCATGTCTCCCCTGGAATGTTCTCCCTCCTCATCTCCCCCTCTTAGAGTTTCTGGCTTCCTTCAAGACTCAGTTCAAGTGGCATCTTCTTCTTCTTCTTCTTTTTTTTTTTTTAGTGAGGCAATTGGGTTAAATGACTTGCTCAGGGTCACACAGCTAGTAAGTGTCAAGTGTTTGGTCTGAGGCTGCATCTGAACTCAGGTCCTCCTGACTTCAGGGCCAGTGCTCTATCCACTGTGCCACCTAGATGCCCCTCAAGTGGCATCTTCTACAAGAGGCCTTTCCCAGTCCCTCCAGCTACCAGTGCCTTCCCTTCAAGATTACCTTATATCTATGTAATATTGTGGCATAACTGGCATTGAGAGTTGGCTTCAGAACCAGGAAGCCCTACTTCAAGTGCCCCACCTCTGATACATACTGGCTTCAACCATGGGCAATTCACTTACTTTTCAGTGCTCTAGAACAGGGGTATCAAACACACACCCTGCAACACTCTAGAGTGCGGCCCAAACCATATTAAAATTGTGCACAAAAGAAAAACTGGAAAATATTTAACAAAATAAATAAAAATGCAGCTAAACTTGGATAACGTTGCATTTTTAAAGCTAAGTCAATATGTAACCTACGGGGATCCTTATGTCCAGTTTAGTGGCTCCAATTTCTATCTGAGTTGGACCCCACTGCTCTGGACCACTAAGACTTTAATTTACAGAGAAGCAGCTGACCTGCATGAGTAGGAGTTTCTTACTAAAGAGTACCTCTACCATTGGAATCAAAGATCCAGTGCCTAGGCCTAATCCCTAGCATATCCTTAGATATGTACATGTTATCTTCCCCAATTAGACTGTAAGCATCTTGAAGGCAGGAACTATTCTCTTTTTTCTTTGTATCCTTAGTGCCTAGCACAGTGCCCAACACATGACAAACACTTAATAAACTCTTTTTTTATTAAGCTTCTCATGGATAGTGGTATCCCCATGTTCCATATTCCCGGGGTACTTACGCTTTTGTTTAGTAGAGTTCATCCTGAACCAATATTATTATTCTCTACAAGCTAAAACAAAGGAAATCCTCCGTGTCCAAATAGACCATATGGAAGTGAGGCATAACACTAGGATTTTGCCTCATCTCCCTCTGTCTAGAAGGTCTGCCCCTGCCCATCACCACTCTACCCCCACCACACAGTCAACACCTCCATGCTCCAGTCATGGCTCCTTATCCTTGCAAATGGCACCTGGGGACCATTCTTTCCCCTTTCATCTTTCAAAACTTCAGTTTCCTTATCTGAAAAATGGGGATAGTAAGAGGACTTCACTCTTGGGGTTTTTATGAGGATCAATGAAAAAAGTACACATGGCATACACGTTAATAATTGTTTTGCTATTGTTATTTATCTGAGGCAAGGTATTTCATGCCTATTGTTGAAACACAGCTGGATGGCGGTATCATGTAGGGTACTGGGTAGTACTGTGCTTGAAGTCAGGATGACCTGGCTTTGAATCCTGCCTCCTACACTTATTAACTGCATGACTATAAGCAAGTTATGTAATTTCCCTGAATCGCGGCTTCCTGATCTATAAAATGGGGGTGAGAATTTCTGTATTCTTACGGCATTAATAATATCAACTATTACTATTATTCTTAGTAATATAATTATAAAGTTGTCATCCATTATCCTAATAATAGCCAATAGCCAGTATTAACATAACACATTAAGATTTGCAACCTGCTTTACAATATTATCTCATTTGATCCTCAAAAGAATCCTGAGAGGTAGGATCTATTATTACATCCATTTTACAGATGAGGCAACTGAAGCAGACAGAGGTTAAGTTCAATTCAATTCAATAAACATTTATTAAATGCCTACTATGTGCTAGGCCCTATGTTAAGCACTGCAGCCACAAATAAGAAAAAGACAGTTCTTGACCTCAAGGAGCTTACAATCTAATGGGGGAAGAAAATACACAAAAGGAAGTTAAAAAGTGGGGCAGGAGACAGGGAAGGGGGGGGTGCCCAGTATGGAGGCATGATGTTCTGTGGAGTCAAAACCAAGCCAAGCTGCTGATGGAAAATGGAGAGTTAAGTGACTTGTGCAGGGTCACAAAGCTAGTAAGTATGTGAAACCAGATTTGAACTTGGGTTTTCCTGGCTCCGGGTCCAGTGTTTTCTCCACTGTACCACCCAGCTATAACAGAGCTAACTTTTCACATTCTCTATATGAGACATGACCAGGCCTTTAGGCCTAATTTAGACAGGCTTGAACACAATGTCAGGACATTGTAATCTTGACATTGCAACTAAACAAATTTTCTACTCCCCCTACGTGGCTGCCATATATACTCACATTGCCTCCTCATTCAAATGATTTACATATTACTTTTTTTATGGACAGCATGTATGTGATTATATATTTTTATATTTTCACTGCCACATCTCTTTATGCCAGTCTTGGTCATTGGCTCATGAGCATCCATAGAACAGGCTCAATGTTTCCTCTCTTGTCCTCTTCATTGTCATTACCAGCACAACAGGGATTTTGACAGAGTAACTGTTGGGCTCTTATTACTATTGTTTTTTTTTTTTTTTGAGGAAAGTAGGAGAGGGAGGAGCAGATGGAGAAGCTGGTCCCACACTACCATCAAACTCTGTTTCTTCCAGTCCCTGCAGTGAGTAGGTAAAGATAGGAAAAGAAATATATTGGATGTAGGGCATGGTACTACTATGGAACATGAATTGTGAATACTGATAGAAAAGCTCAGGAGACTGATGAAGAAAAATCTATGAATAATATCCCATGAAAATGCTTTGGAGATGGAATTCCTATCATCATTTATTCATATAGCTATTCATCCATCTAGCTAGCTATCTGAATCCCATCTCCCTCAGCTTCACCTCTTCCTTTCCTCGGCTACCTTTGAATGATCGATGTAACTATATTGTGTTTCGTCCATATACCACAATTTGTTCAGCCATTCCCCAATCAGTGGGCACCCACTTTGCTTGCCTGAGTGCTTTTCCCTAATGGTGTCTGGGTTCCATGCATTGTAGGTGTCCCTGGGGAGGGAGTATCCCATAGAGAGTTGGTGGTGAAGGTCCTACGGGCCTGGCACACACCAAAGACTCAGGCAGGGATGAGGCTATGTTCCACGGTCAATGGTAGATGTGTCTTTCACCCCACCTTACAGACTTTCCCTACTCCCTCAGACACATCTGTCTCAAAAGGTGGTAGCTAAAGGTCCAGACACCCAGAAAACTAGCCTCACATTGAATGCATAATCCTTCCCTTGAAGTTGGCTCTTATTCTGGACCTCCCTATTCATAGGGGTAGGATGAGGGAGTAGAAAGCATTCCATCTCAAACTGGAATACCTGAGTTCAGATCCCAGTGCTGCCGCTAACTGTATGACCTTGGACAAATCACTCAACCTTTATGGACCTCAGTTTCTACATTATAAAATGAGGAGGCTGGTCTGGATCACCTATCAGGGTCATTCTAGATGTAAATCTATGATTCTGTGATTTGAAGACTGGATCTCCATTTTGTCCATCCCTCTGCTTTCCCCTCAATGACACCAATTCTCACTTCCCTCCTTTCTGAGGGCCGTTCAGTAGGGAGAGAAGTGGGACTTGGAACCCCTGATTACTGCATCGGCCAATGGACAAACTCTTAATGAAGGCCTCTGTTCTTACAGCCACTAATGACTACCTAATTGCCAAATCCATTGGGTTTTTCTTCATCCTTGCTTTCCTTTGCCCCTCTATTAACAACTAAAGTTGCAGAATTCTTCTTCTTTCTGGAAATTTTCACTTTCTGAAATTTCCACAACATTTTGCTCTCCCGGCTCCTCTGCTGCTAAAAGACTTCTCCTTCTCTGACCTATTCACCAACTTTTAGCTCCTCTGACTAGATGACAAGGGACGTTCCACAAGGTGCCATCGCATCTTGATCTCTACTCTTCTTCCTCCACCCCCTTCGCATCACAGACTTCATCCACTTTCAGGCCAACTCGATGTACACTAAGTGTCTTCTTTGTCCAGAGCTCTCTAGAAGGAGATATCAAGCTTTTGTTGGACATAATGCCTGCCCTTGTATGGCATACAGTCTAGCGAGGCCTTCAGCTTTCCTCTCTGGGTTGGGATTGCACACATCAGTATCATTAGCCCTAACCTCTTCTGATTCCTTGTCATACTAAGCTCTATCATCTTTTATCCTTCCTAGCAGCTGTCACTCGGCCTTGGTGGGCTGAGCTTATTTCTTTCCTTCACTACAAAGGGAAATAGGACCATTTGGGGTTACCACCATCTTCTGCTGCTGCTCTGCTGGAAGTATTTTCCCAGGGGCCCCAAGTAGATTTCCAGCTTAGTAGCTCACCCTGAGGTTATTTCAGAGGGGCCCCAGCCATACCCATTTCACTCCCAAGTCAACTCACTCTCCAGACTGTCTGACTTCTTTACCAGCAGCCTTGTTCCCATGCAGGTGCCTTCCTCTCAGTCATCCTATCTCCTAGTTTTCTAGCTCCCCTTTAAGTTTTCTTTTTTTATTAGAATGTAAGTTCCCTGACAGTAGAGACCAGTGTGGATACTTGCATTTGTATCCCCTAACACAGTTTTTGGCACATAGTAAGAACCTAATGAATACTCTGTCTGTCTGTCTTCTATAGTTTCTTCTTTTTCAGCCCCAAATCTAAGGACTTGGACTTTCTGAATCCTCATTGTATGAAAGTCTGAGAAGTCGTGTTATCAAAATAATGATGCTCAGTTCCCTGACAGCAAACGACCAATTCTGCCTCAATGCCCGGATGTTGGTTTGAGTGATAGGATAACACTCATTCACCTGCTCCTGGGTTGTTTTCTTTCCTTTTCTATTTCTCTCATAGCTCCCATGCAGAGAAGGTTTCTGTTTTCCTATCCTGGCAGAGCTGTGTCTTAAGTTCAGACTTACAGAAGCTATGTTTTTATCAATCTGCTTGTTCTCCCAGGAGAAGTTATATTTCATCTACTGGGCCAATAGTTTTTCATTTTATGGACTCTTGGGAGAAGGTGTGAGACAGATTATATTATTGCCTGAAGCATTTCATCAGGTGCAGCACAGAAGGATAGACTCACAGAATCTCAAAATAGGAAGAGACCTCACGTATCCCAATACATACATTAGCAGTAATCTCCTCTATAGCTTGCCCTGGGCTAGCCTGAATACCACCCAGATTTCTTGGTAGAAGTCTTAAGAGTTCTGCATGTTTGATAAGTATTGTGAGTGCTCCTGGTGGTAAATTGTGCTGCTAGAGCCTGGGGATGCAGTATAAGAGTAAAAACTCCATGTCTAAGGGTGCAAGGGCATCTTTGTTCCTGGATGTAACCCTTGACGCGGGTGTTAGAAATATAGTGGTAGAAACCTGTGTGCGTGTGTGTGTGTGTGTGTGTGTGTGTGTGTGTGTGTGTGTAAAGAGGTTCCAGAAGCAAATCATGTTTTGTGAAAGTGTGAAGAGAGCGAGGAGTAGGAGAAGCAAACATATGAAAGGGGAGAGTGAGTAGAATGTACAACAGGATGAATGAGTCTATGTATAGTCTGAGAGGGAGATGGGAGTACAGGGGGAGCTGGCCAGCCATGGCTGGGCACTGAGCCCTGATCTGATGAGAACCACGAGGGGTCCTAATCCCCCTCCCCTGGCAGCAGCACCAGTCTGGAGGACTCATGAGGAGAAAGCTTGGTCAGCCCCTGCACCACAGCAGCATATCTGAAGGGTAAATTGCAAAGCTCTCTTTGGTCTCTGCAAGAGAATGATGAATGCCTGGCAGGACTCAGGGGATGGTCAGTGACAAATAGATGCGATGTTGTCAATTACACTGATAATAATGGTCACTGGAGTTGTGAAAAGAAGATTGTCCTGAATGGGGAGTTGTTCAGAGGACTGCTGTTCAGAGCCATCTTGCCTCCATAAAAGCCCTTTAACTGGAGCTGAATGGATGTCCATTCTGTATGGTGCCATTCGCCAGAGGCTGTCTCATGCTTTTTGGGCCGACACGCTGTTACCCTGTGAGGCCCTATGGATGCTGGTTCTGTCTTCTTGCTGTCTAGACTGACTACAGGGGATGGATAAAGAAGCTGATGTTCTAATTCCTATGATCTTAGACCCAATCTAGTGAACATCTATTCCCAGCAAAGTTTCCCCAGGCTTCTGCCAAGCAAAGAATTTTAAGAACCAAGTTTAAGTCAATCAAGGTACCTGAGAAAAAGGAACAAGCACCCACTCTCCTTGGAGCCCGCCATTTTCCTGTTCCTTTTCCCTGGAAGAAATATGAACTTACGCACACTGTAAGTCCAAACAGGGAATTTACTGTACTTTAAGCCTTTTGCCAATAGCCTGACCAGCCCCAAGGCCTTAGAGCAACAATGGAAGGAAAGATTTCCATGGGGATTTTGAAAATGCCCTGTCAGAGACTCTGGTGCTGCCTCAGTGCGCTGGAGTGATTACTGCTGCCGTGAAAGGCTGTGGAAATCCAATCATGCTTGGTGACAGAGAAGCCACCAGCCCAGAGCCCTGTTCAGGGATGCTAAATGAATCAGTCTTTCACCAGTGTTTATAATTAGGGAATTTCAAATGGATTGGTCCAGGCCTTAGAGCTACTGGCCTCTCTAGGGTCAGAAGGGTTTGTGGATTTGCTTGGTGATAATAAAAAATAAAATACATGGGCTGGCAAGCCTGATCCTTGCTAAGAAGAGTTTGAAAGTTAGCCAATAGGGAGTAAGGAGAAATCTACAACTCCCTTGCCCTGACAACTGGTGCCGTCACAGAGAAGGTGGAACTTGAGTGGAGCGCTGAGGCATAGCTTAGATTTTGGATAGAAGGAGCTGAGGCGATGGGGGAATTCAGAGAGCAGGAAGATGCAGACGTGTGCCAGACGCGGCAGGGAGAACAGCCTGTACGCCAGCCTAGTTAAAGAACAATTCACATCAATAGGGTGTTTTATATTTACAAAGCATTTCCCCCACGAGCCTAAGGCAGGTAGTACAAGTGTTATTCTCATTTCACAGATGAGGAAACTGAGAGAATACAAGTCATCTGTCCAAGGGCAAAGGATCACAATGCCATGGATTTAGCACTGTAAGGGATCCCTGAGGCCATTTAGCTGCCCCCCCCCCCAATTTTATGGAGGAGGAAACTGAGGCCCTGAGAGGGAAGTGACAATATCACCCAGGAAATAAGTAACAGAACCAGGTTCCTCTTACTCCAAATCCAGTGTTCTTTGCACTGCACAGTTAATATGTGGTAAAGCTAGGATTGGAACACAGAGCTTCTGCCTTCAAGTCCAATCCTCTACCCACTATACCAGACTGGGAATCATGAAGCTGGTGCCAGCTCATGGATGGTTTTTAATATCAAACTAAGGAGTCTGTCTTTTATTCTATAGGTAATAGGGAGCCATTTAAGGTTTTAGAGCAGGGGAAGTGATTCTCGAGGAAGATGATTCCGGCAGCAGCATGTCTGTGCACAGAGACCAAGAGAGCAGTTAGTAGACCATGACAAAAATTCAGGCTGTTGGAGATAAAGGCCTCAACTAAGGCCTAGCCATGCAACAGGGTGGTGAGATTGGGAGGGGACCCATAAGGATGTCTGATACCCCCATGAACGGAGCAATGGGTGGCAGGCAGGTGGGGAGCAGGGAAAGGGAGTTCAGGAAAGAGACTGGAACTAAAGCTGCAGATCTGGAAATCATTTCAACGGAGATAAAAGCTGGAGTTTCATGAGGGAGAGACCATATACATACATACCTATTTATTGTTGTTTGGTCATTTACAGCCATGTCCAACTCTTTGTGACCCCATTTGGGGTTTTCTTGCAAATATACTGGAGTGGTTTGTCCTTTCCTTCTCCAGGTCATTTTACAGATGAAGAAACTGAGGCAAATAGGGTTAAGTGACTTGTCCAGGGTCACAAGCTAGTGTCTGAGGTTGAATTTGAACTCAAGAATTCTTCTTGACTACAGGCCCAGTGATCTATCCACTGTGCCATCTATCCATCTATCTATCTATCTATTAATATATATCAACATATGTAGATCTATCTATCCATCTATCTATCTATCTATCCACACACACATATACATATACATAGGGTAGCTAGGTGATGTAGTGGATAGAATGTTGGGCCTGGAGCCAGGAGGACCTGAGTTCAAATCTGGCCTCAGACACTAGTAGTGTGAGCCTTGGCATATCACTTAATCCTGTTTGCCTCAGTTTTCTTATCTGTAAAATGAACTGTAGAAGGAAATGGCAAACCCCTCCAGTATTTTTGCCAAGAAAACCCCAAATGATGTCACGAAGAGTCAGACATGACTGAAAATGACTAAACAACATGTGTATATGCATATATATATATTTATGTGTGTGTATGTTTTTCTATATCTACATACACATATATGCAGAGGGAGAGACAGAGAAACACCCAGAGTAAGACAGAGACAGAAAGAGAGGGACAGAGACAGAGAAGGAGAGAACAGAGAGACACTAGCAGGGGGCTAAAGAATAAACTTTGAGAAATGCCCAGAGTCATGAAGTAAGAGAAGGAAACAGCTGACGAAGGAGTGGTTTCTTGGTAGATGAACAACTTGGAGAGTATAATGTCATGGAATCCAAAGGAGGAGAGAGTTTCATCATCCAGAAGGACAGAGACATAAATAACAACAATAACTCACACTTATATAGGACTTTTCAAGGTTACAAAGTCCTTTAACCATGTCAAGTGTGGCCAAGAGATGGAAAATGAGCCCTGGGAATAAGCCTATGGATCTATCAAGTAGAAGGTCATTGGTAACTTTGGAAATTAGAGGTTGAATAGAAATGGTTACACCTGGATAAAATTTGTTAGGTGAATGAGACAGAATCTATGATCATTGCTATGAACATGCCCTTAGGGGAAGGGAAAGGTTTCAGACAACACCATCAGGGTGTAGTCATAGCTAAGCCCGAGGCATTGACCTGCCATTGGCTGACTTTCCATTGGCATTCTAAGGGCTGGATTCTCTGGGCAGCTTGTCCAAACAGATAGAGGCCCATGTGATCTATATGAAGCAGGCTTCCCTGGTTACTTTCCCCTACTGGGAGGAATGCCAAAACAGCAGAAGACATCCCAATGGAAGACCCCCATGGACCCCACGTACTTGTCACTGATATTAATGTTGTTCTAGGGTCTGGAAGAAGCCCTGAATTCATTTCCCTGTGGCAAAGGTAAAAATCCTAGAAGGTTAAGAGCTTCTGCAAGGCCCTACAGAGCTCATGGATAGATAGTATGGAGGACCAAGGAAGATGAAGCATTTTGAGAAGAGGCAGAAAAGACAAACAAGAATCCTACTCAGAGGCATTCACCCTTTAAGGCCTTGGTCTGGTTACAAAGGAAGCCTTCCCTGTAAAGCTACTTCCTTGCTTTTGCAGCTAAGATATGGTTTGCTAGTCACAAGGATCTTGGGGGAAGAAAAGAAATTTACATGATAACTTTATCATACATTTAAAAGGAATAGCAAGTTTCACGTAATAGAATGGTAGTTTCATGTGCAATCATCTTTTTTTAATTATACTATGTTATAGAAATGCTTGTTTTTTTCCATAAATTAAAAATTAAATAAAAATTTATAAAAAGAGGGTGGGTGTAGTAGAAAGAGTGATGGAGTTGGAGTCTGGAGTTCTGGGTACTCTTTTAGCCTCAGTTTCTTCATCTGTAAAGTAAATGCTTCATAAAGCTCAGAAAGAAATGAGAGCTGATCCTTAATTCATTCTGCACTCTCTTCTTTTGAAAAAAAAATCTAAATTATGAACTGAACAATTATCAACAAACAAGGCTGAAAATTATCCTATAAATCCAGTCCAAACCAATTCATTCAACACAGCATGAGTGTGTGGCTTTGCAACAATAAATCTCAGGAGGGAGGTTGTCCTCAATATACCCTTTTGATGGGAGACCAGAAAAGAACAATTCCGTAGAAGCTCCAGACCCAACATATTGCTCTAGAGCAGGGCTTCTCAAAGTGTGGTGTGGGGGCCTTTTCAGGGTGTCCATGAGGTCAAACCAATTCTCATAATAAGAACAAAACATTCTGATTTCCAATATGGTAAATATTGCCAGGTGTAACCCATGTAATCAAAAGCTTTTTGGGCTCAATAATTTTTAAGAGTTGTGAAAGGGTCCTGAGACCAAAAAGTTTGAGAACTGCTCAAACAGAATTATGTTCCCATGGATTTACACTCCAACACAATCATGGGCATAATTCCTGGGGCCTTTTCATACTCAGAATTTATGAGGAGGATTACAGATCATCTTGTCCAAGCCTCTCATTTTACAGATGGGGAAACTGATGCCCTCAGAGGGAAAGTTAAGTACCCAGAGTCACACAGGTAGTGAGTCACAATGATAGAGCTGGGATTTCAACCCAGGTCTTCTGACTCCAAATCCTGGTTGTTGTTCCAAGCCCCCCACCCCACCCCCTGCCAATATTTTCCCACTCACATAAAAATAAATATAATTTATATGGTGCTTTAAGGTTCGTGAAGCATTTTACATATGCTATTTCATTTGATTCTCACAACAACCCTGTGAAGCAAGTGCTATTGTTATCCCCATTTTTCAGATGAGGAAATTGAGATTGAAAATAGTTAAAGGACTTGTCCACAGTCACACAGCTAATAAGTTTATGAGGCAGAATTTGAACTCAGGTTGCTTTTGTCTCCAAGTCTAGCTCTCTATGCAGTATACCACCCAGCTGCCTCATATCATCTAGTTAAGGTTATTGCTCCATTTTATTTAACTCCCCTTATTAGGCTCTTTAGGAAAAAAGCAAACCTGGTGAGGTTCAGACTTTGGGGTGAACAGGTTTCAGTGCCTGCCTCTTCTATGGTGCGTTGTGAGACAGGAGAAAGAAGACTGACATCAGTCTTCGCTATGTGACATAGGCAAGTCATTTGACTTCCCAATTTCTTCTTCCTCAAAGCAAAAACAAAAATCTTTGGCCTGCCTACATCACTGATTTAAGATGGATGTGACAAAGGACTTTGTCTGCAGCTATACACACCTGATTTGCCAATCTGTAAAAAAAGCCTTGGGGAGCCAAGGTGGGGGTTTCAAGAGTTAGAGAGGGAATGGCACCCTCAAAACAACAGTAACATGACTTCTACCATCTTTCTGTGACTACAGGTCCAGGAGAAAGGTGAGGACGAAATGGGAAACCAAGTAAGTACTCAGGAACTATGAAGGGCTCTAAAAACCAAATGGTTATTATACATTCAAAAAACCAAAGCAGGTGGAAAATCCAGTTGCAACCAAAGGCTGAAAGAGGGTTAGTCTGAGGGAAGTCTCTCAGAGATGCACTAGGACAACTATTCTGTAGGAACCATGGGGAATTCTGATGCCAAATTACCCAGAAACCAGTTTTTATGAAGGCTACAAACTTCCCCACAAAGTTGGCTCCTGGAGAAGCCAGGACTTACCTAATGCACCACTTAACTCTGTATGCCTCATAATTTCAGAGGCAATTCAGAGAGGGCACAGCTTATATTTGTCCAGGGAAGTTGTGAGTTCAGGTAACTCCTCACTCCTCTCTTTCCTTCTCTCTTTTTTTTCCTTCCTTCCTTCCTTCCTTCCTTCCTTCCTTCCTTCCTTCCTTC